>NC_057390.1:17538320-18138320 GCF_019320065.1 Cervus canadensis | reverse complement strand
AATAACTATTAAATGGCTAGTGCAAAGGTGCTGACTTAGTGCTAGGGGTACAACAGTGAATGAAACAGGTCAAGTTCCTGGCCTCATGGAACTTAAGTGCTAGTGAGGGGATACAGAAAATAAATAACTCAGTAAAATATATAGTGCTGTAGACAATGATCATGATGTAGAAGAAAAATAAGAGGGACAAGAAGTACTAGGGTAGGTACGGGACTTCTATCTTGTGTAGGCTGGCCATAAAAGGTCTCTTCAATAAGGTGACATTTGGGCAAGGATCTTAAGGGAGTGAAAGAGGGTTTGCAGATGTTAGCCTGCCCTGACTGATATGGGCATCCTCCATAAGAAGACAGATTAGGGCTTTCTCCCTGTCCTGATCCTTCCCACCAGGGCACCATTCTCTGATACCCTCCCTATTTATCAAGGAATCTGGTAGGATCTGATATAGCACAACCACTTAAATCCCAGTTTGGAGGATGCTGTTTATCTATAGTTCCATTTACCTTTCGAAAATTTATAGACTAATAGAGCAAGCATATCAGTCTGTTCTGAAAGAAGAATACTCTTAACTGGATCTTTTAAAGACTACACAACTGATCCACACAGCAGCCAATGTGGATATAAAACATGTAAAATTCCACTGCTTTCCTCCACCTGAAATACCATGTCCAGTTCTTTCTGTATCTCCTGGTACCACTATTATTCTAATGGTTGGTAGAATTTCAGCTCACCCTGTAATCTCTTTCTTCTGACCCATGGAGAACAACGGGATGCACTTGTGGCGATCAACTCCATCAGTCTTCCTCACATGCCTGCAAACCAGTCCTGGGCTCTCTGCTGAAATTCTGTCAACTACACTAGAACCTAATAACTAGTGCTGATTTTCCCAAGACAGCCAACATGTGCTTGAAAGATTTCCTCAGCTCCATTGGCTTCATATTATGCATCAGCAGTAAAGGGTCGAGCCTGCAGAACACACCTGAGAATGTACCTCTGATTTAGGAGTGTACCAACCAGCCTGGGCAAATGCAGACCCAGCCTGGCTAGGGGAGGGGTCTCCTGTGGTGAGGTCAGCTCCATCTATGGACTTTTAAATAAATCCCACCATCCACCCAATACATTATGCAGTTTCCTCAAATACCCTCCTACATCAGGGTCTCTTTGCATCAATATAAAGACCTATGCCGGTGCATCTCTCTAGTTTTAACCCAAGTCATATTATTTAGGACAGGAACTCAGATGACTCCTCTGCCTTTTGCACCAGCAGGTTTAGGTGAGAGGGGCTTCCGCCTCCAACCATCACCCTGGGCGACCAGCGTGCGTGACGCCCAGCCAGTGCATGCGGACTAGCTAGAGCCAGTCTCTGAAGTCACTCTCCTCAGTGGTGTCAGAGCCGATCAGGGCTCACTGATAGGACAAGCTTACATTTCTCATTTTTGTAGGTTAGCTTGACCTGAAGCCGTGAGTTCAGACATGTACTCAAGCTATACTCAGGACAATTTGCTTTTAAATGCATCCACTCTTTCTAAGGAAAATAACTCAGGACTTCCCTGAAAGAGAGGCAGGAAGAAGACTAACACCTTCTGAGAACACTGAGGTCATGATATTCATGTTTTACACCATATTAGGGCAGCCAGGATTCTTGCAAACTAATGTAAGAAATTGCCGCGCTTCTCAGTGACTTTCCAGTGCCTTTGTAAGGCAAGTGCATAGAGGTAATCACAGCCGTTGTGACCACCCAGCATAGTTGCGTCTTCCTCGCTTAATACAGCATTTCCATGAAAGGAGAGGGGGACTAGAAGACCAAGATAGAGAGGCAAGCTTCCGTGTCCTTGAGCACTTCTTGAGAATAACTACCAACACACTGGATATAATTTCGATTAGGACACTTGGGAAATGGAACCAGGAAAGTTCATCCTCTGATATTGAACTTTAAGGTAATTTCCAGTCATGGGGCAGGAAAAAGGTCATTCTGAAACTGTGATCACATAGGAATATTGGTATGAGATTTTCTAGGGCAACTTATTTAACTGGGAGTTTACCTAGGAACCTTCTAAGAAACGGCAGATTTTTAGAAGAGGGATAGGTTTAAGATGGATTTCTGCCTTGCACATAGAAAATGAATACAATAAGTCATTAATTTGGGGTTATGTGAAAAAAAGGAACATTAGAATGAATGAAGTAATGATGTTTTGTATGTTTAAGAGTCTTGATAATTTTTTTTTGGACTATCAGGTCTTCTTCTGCAACCTTCTTCTGCAGTTAGGTCTTTGTATCCAGTTCCAGCCAAAAGCTTTTGAGATGCCATGAGCAGAAAGTAAAACTAAAAAGAATAGGAAATGACTTTTCCTTCATTATCAGTCAATTATGGAGACAGAAACATTCAGATTCAGGAATTCTAGATTCTTAATATCCAAAACTGCAGAAGTAATTTTGCTAGCTTCCAGTTATAGAGAAAACAAATCAAATAAACTAAATCGCTAACTCGCCAATGACTTCTGTTTTATTTTGTGATTTGCCTGGACTCGAGCAAGCTGCTACTTTCCCCACATTTTGTGTATGTTGATCCAGAATCATTTTTGATTATTGTTAGATTGACTGAAGATTTTCATTAAAAACACGAGGAAAAGAAAAGATGTGATAATAGAGTGATGTAACAGCAGGAGGGATAATAGAAAGCTCTCTTCCTGCAGCTCAGATATGCGGTACATTTTGTTTCAATTTGAAATAAAAAATTGAAAATAATTTAATTCTAGTTCACATCGCTCATCTTTACTATGTGGAGTATAACTAAACAAATAAAGATGAGATGCTTTATTCATTAGCAAATGACATTTTGACTAAAATAAACTTTCTATTTATAAATAACTCATGGGTGTGTGTGTGTGTGGGTACACGGAATCCAGTGACTTTGCACCATGTGACCGTGATGACATCATCTCCCTCTCAAATTACTCAACAAGATGAATTTTTTGTTGATGACAATTTCAGCTCTAACAGAAAGAAATATTTATCTGACACACCATGGCACCTTAGGATTGCTAAAGGAGTAACAAAGATTTGTAAAGGGCCCTAAAACAGACTGGAGATCAGGATTTGTGGGTTCAAGTCCCGACTCTGATCTTGATTGCTGATAACCTTGCCCAAATCACGGAAGACATTGAACCTCAGTTTCTTCATTTGCAAATTGGATGTGATAACAGTTCTCTTAGCTGCTCCGGCCCTCCTGACTGGTTCAAGCCCTCATGTGTCCCATCATGCCTGGATTTTCCTGTGCTTGCTCTCTGTTCACATAGAATGTCCTAAGTGCTCTTCTGCCTGCTTCTGCTCAACAAACTTATTTGCAGCATTAAGACCCTGGTAAAGAAACTTTTTTTTTTTTTTTTTTACCATTTATTTTTATTAGTTGGAGGCTAATTACTTTACAATATTATAGTGGTTTTTGCCATACACTGACATGAATCAGCCATGGATTTACATGTGTTCCCCATCCCGATCCCCCCTCCTGCCTCCCTCCCCACCCCATCCCTCTGGGTCTTCCCAGTGCACCAGCCCCGAGCACTTGTCTCATGCATCCAACCTGGGCTGGTGGTCTGAGAAACTCTTTTTTTTTTGACCCTAGCCTCCCAAGTGAACTTTCCTGTGCCTTTCTTAGAGACACTGCATACAATCTGTAGAGGAGATTCCCTGACATTCAGCGACTATCTTTTCACAGTTGTCTCCTGGACTAACCCTCCACACTCTCGAGGTTAGGAGTCACACATTACCCTACTCTTGTCCCTCCATAATGCCCAGCAAGGCACCTGGCCTGTGGTGGCACCAGATACATGTTTGTGGGTTGAATCAGTGCACACCCAGCTGGTCCCAGGGCCACTGTTGGTTGTTTTAAAAACCACAAGAAAAAGAGAGGTTAACAGAAATAATACTAATACTTGGAAAATGTCTTTGCCACTTCTGGATTTCTGCTTGCAGCACTGTATGGACGGGTGATGGCAAATCTCACCCATCTTTCACTTTCAGATATAAGAATCTGGTGCAGTCATGTAGCTTTTTCTTTCAGGTTAAATAAGCCCCAGTTCCTGTACTCATGATTTATAGGCCCCATTTTCCAAGTCTTTAATCATTTTCATTGCTTTTCTCTGGAACTATTCCAAGTTCTCTATTCACTTAAGTTTCAGGCTCCAAACTGAACATGGTATTGAAATACCAAGTGAAAGAATTATTTGTGTATTCCTATAGTCAATATTCTTATTTATACATAAATATTTTTCCCCTAATCAGTCTACAAATATTAATTAGACATTTATGCTATACCTGGCACTGGACTTCAAAGCTTTTGGCAATTTTAAACATTCTGATTTTTCTCTGTGAGACAGGATTTCTTTGGTGAAATTACATGAAAAGTGTTAGTTGCTCAGTCATGTCACAACCCCATGGACTGTAGCCTGCCAGGAGATCAAACCTGGTCTCCTACATTACAGGCTTAGATGGTAAAGAATCTGCCTGCGATGTAAGAGACCTGGATTCAACCTCTGGGTAGGGAAGATCTTCTGGAAAAAGGAATGACTACCCACTCCAGTATTCTTGCCTGGAGAATTCCATGGACAGAGGAGCCTGTGGGGCTACAGTAAATGGGGTCGTAAAGAGTCAGAAATGACTGAGTGACTAATACTTTCACCTTTTTTCATTGCATGGAAAACATATTTGTAAGTGTCTATAAGGTAGTTATTTATGTAACAGTGAAATGGCTTTCCAAGTTAATAAGTATGCTACCTCTTATCTGGTTTGTTAATGTGACATTAATTTAATAACTCCCATGTTCCATGAATATAGCAAGTTTATTAATCACTCCATATTACACTGTAAATTAAAGAAGCAGAAAATGATCTAGAGTTTTTTTTTCATTATGCACTCTTTTTTTGGTTTTTATCTGATTTCGTTTGTTTGTTATGGGCTTCCCTTTTTACTTACTTGTAATGAGTGGTTCATTGGTAAAGAATCCACCTGCCAATGCAGGATACCCATGTTCAATCCCTGGGTTGGGAAGAGCCCCTGGAGGAGGGCATGGCAACCCACTCCAATCTTCTTGCCTGGAAAACGCCATGGACAGAGGAGCCTGGTGGGCTATAGTCCATGGAGTTGCAAAGAGTCAGACACAACTTAGTGAAGAAACAACAACAATTTATTACTCTTAGAACATCTCATTTTTGACTGGACTCAGAAGTTCTCAGAGAAGACATTCTCCATCTCTTGGCAATCCGTTCCCCATGTTTCTCTTTGGCCACCTTCATTCTCTTGGCCAAAAGTTTAGCATGTTCTGCAGCCTCTTTCTTATTTTTCTTAGTGTGCTGTTTCTTCAGAGCAATATGCCAATGTTTGTGTTGCAGAACACATGTAACAAGATGGTGAATGTTGGGTCTTTGTAAGTTTCTCCTTTGTGTAGGGGCTTTCTCACAACATACTGGTGGACATCATCCTCTTTAGAGAGATTGAGAAGTTTGTGGATTCTGTAACTCTTTGGGGCCCCAGGTGACAAGGCACAAAATTATCAAAGAGTCCAGAAACACCTTTCTTCCCTTTTTTATGTTGACAAAGTTGAGAACACTCAGGTGGGCATCCACAATGCAACCTCGTACAGACTTGCACTTTCCCCTTGGTCTGTACTGGGAATGCCTCTCACTCAGAAGCAAGTTGCTCTGCCATGGGTCAACACACCCTGCTTCTTGGGGAAAACTTGTCAACACTTCTGATGATCTGTCTTTTTTATGAAGCCATTTTAGTGAGTGTTAAGTGGCTTCTCATGGTTTTTCAATTGAATGTCATTATGGATAACGATATTGAGCATGTTTTCATGTGCTATTGGTTACCTTTTTTTTTTTGAGCAATGACTGTTCAAATATTCTCTCCATTTTCATTCAGGTTATAAGTCGCTTTATTGTTGAGCTCTAAGAATTCTTTATAGATGCTGAATATATCCCTTATCATGTACTGTATTGTTGTTGTTCAGTCGCTAAGTTGTGTCAGACTCTGCAGTCTCATGGGCCACAGCACACCAGGCTTCCCTGTCCTTCACCCTCTCCCAGAGTTTGCTCAAACTCATGTCCATTGATTTGGTGATGCCACCAACCATCTCATTCTCTGTCACCCTCTTCTTCTCTTGTCCTCAATCTTTCCTAGCATCAGGATTTTCTCCAATGAGTTGACTCCTCATATCAGGTGGCCAAGGTATTGGATTTTCAGCCTCATCATCAGTCCTTCCAGTGAATATTCTGGTTTGACTTCCTTTAGGATTGACTGGTTTGATCTCTTTGATCCCAGGAGTCTTCTCCAGCACATACACTGCATATGATATAACAAATATTTTTTTCTCATGCTGTGGGTTAGTTTGTTATTTACCTCAGGTCTGTGCTCTGAAGAGTATCCAGGGTTGTACGCCTTCTCCCAGTTCTGTAACATCAAGCCAGCCTGGGATATCCGTGTGCTATCTGCAGGGGTTTGTAATGCCCTCTGCGGAGACTTCCATACACTGTCTGTGGAGGCTCACATGTGCCATCTTGGGGGTATACAAGTAGAGTGCTGGGCCACATGCCATTCAGGTGGGGGGGTGGCTACCAGTGAGGTATCTGATGGGATTTGGGGGCCGGCCTCTAGGGCCTGTGGTCAGTTTTTGAGATTTGCACAGTGGTTTCTGTGACCCAGGCCCTTTTGCCCTGCTCTTACTCCCGCCAAGATCATTTGGCCAGGCTGACCCCCTCAATGCTCAGGAAAGGGTAAGGCAGAAGTGGGCTTTGGGACCCATGTCCCCCTAGGCTGGGGAAGCTGGATGCTCATTCTGCTCTTACTTTTCCTTGTGGGTAAAATCGTGGGTTGAGGGGTCTCTCCTGGCACTGAGCTGTGCAACTGTGGAGGAAGGGTGACTTAGGGAAAGTGAAACTTTTCTCTTCCTCAGTGTGTCTCTCCTTGTTTGTCTGTTTATTTTATCCTCAAAGGAAGTGCTCTAAATTCTCCACTGGACTTCCAGGTTCCCACAGGGGTATTCCTGTCCATGAACGGTTGTTAAAATTGATGTTTCTTTGGGAGTATGAGGGCTTGAATCTCCTACTCTGCCATCTTGCTGACATCCTGCATCTGTATTTCCCCAGAGCAAATTTGATAGGCTTCTCCTCTCACAAGCTGGGAGGAGAGGCCTCTTAGTTCTTCCCATATGCATGTGGGCTCAGGGTGGGAAACAGTGGCCCTTTCTTTGGATACTCTTTTGTAACAGATGTGGCTGTAGTGAGATCTGGATTCTCTGCAGAATGCAGAGAGAAAAGGGGCCTCTCTCTCTCTGTCATGAAACAAAGCATAGATCTTTCTGGATGTAAGAAGTATGGTATAGACTTGCAGCACTGTCCAATAGAACTTTCTGTGATGATAGAAATGTTCTGTACCTATGTTATAGGATACTGTAGCTGCTAGGCACATGTGTATTCAGCTCTTGAAATGTAGCCAGTATGAGCGCAGAACTGAATTTTTAATTTTAATTATGTTTGAATGATTTAAATTTCTATAGCTACATATGGATAGTGGCTACTGCACTGAAGTGCTGGTCTAGAAAATCTCTTTCTCTGTGTGTATGTTGTAAGCAATGGGAAGCAGTTTGAATTGTTGAGCAAATATCTAGGTAAAATAATCTCTCAGATAGTTAGTCCTTAGTGTCTTTAAAAAAAAGTTCCGGTGGTTGATCTTAACAAAAAAAGGGTATTTTTGAAGGTGTTCGAAAGAATTTTAAAAGTTCAGATCGTTATAAATCTATAAGCTTGATTTAATCTAGCCATCAACTCTAAAAATAAATGAACATAGATTTAAACCTTTTCAATTTAAACCATCTTGAGTTTTAGGTGTGTTATCTTTGAGAGAGGGATGAAAGTCTGGAAATTTTGTCCTCTTTTTGACATTTAGAGGAGATAGTCACTAATACTGTTTTTTTCCATTTTGCCTTGAGAAAACTGTATATAAAACTTATTTTTAGTTTTAGTTAATGGTCTTTTAATACATTTTGATAACGTTTTCAGGGATTTTGGTAAGAGATTTTTTTGATTACTGTCTTGGGGGAGTAAACATTGTGAGGTGATTTTTTTTCTCATTTCTGAATACCCTTGAGCATCTAAAGAGCAGCCTTGCATCTAAATGCCTCCCCCTTTGCAGGCAGTTTTTAGTCACTGGCCAATATGAAGAGTTAAATGTCTACCTGACTTTGGCAGCACAAGGCTGCAGTCTCCTCTGAATTCTGCTATTCTTTGATTTCATCAAAAGGCATATTTGCATATGGACTGATAAGGCACCTTGGCACTGAGATCTTGGATTTCATACAGGCACAGACTTGGCACAAGACTGATGAAAACTCAATTATGATTTATGTCTATGCAACAGAATTTCCTATTGATTACCTGCCAGAAGCATGATAAAGCAATGTTAGGCCTGAAGCCAATTCTTCCCAGCTGTAATCTCTTCTTAGGTTTTGTACTCTATGCCTTTGCTGGAGTTTTCTGAGCATTTGTGAACAAAAATGGTTCACAGCAATGATCCTTAGATATGCAAACTCGTCTGCAATAAAGGATCTTCTTAGTGTCTTGGTTTACTTTGTATTTACCTTTCAACCATTTGGGGTTTATCCAGCACCTGCTTATGTTTTTTATATTGTTCTGAGTTTTATAGGATGTAGAAGAAATGGAAAACATGGAACTTGTCTATAGTTACCTGGAGGAGGTCAGTTGTCCAGAGATGAAGACGTGATCCAAGAAGCAATTGCCTTCTATTATTGATACGTTGGTGAAATTGAGCAACATGACACAGTGATCAAAGTGAAGCCCAAACTAGACTGAGAGGCTTCTTGGTACATGATTATTAATGGAGGAAAGACATTAAAAATAAAAGAAATTACAACTAAGTAGAGAGAATATGGAATGAGGGTCATAAAGGGGGTTCTTGTGGGAAACCTAGCTTCCTTGATAGTTTTCTATTGAGATGTGAACATTTTATTCCTCATATTGAGAAATAATACACTTATTTTAAATATTTAACTTTGAAACAGCTTAAAATATCTAACATTAAAATAGTGCTCCTGGGTGCTCAGCCCTGTTCTAAGTGCTTCATACATATTGGCTCATTTGAATCTCCAAACATCTCCATGAGGAAGTTCTATTATTATCTCCATTTTGTAAAATGGAGTTAACTGCAGTTAAATGGCTAGTTAACTGCAGACCAGAGACAGTAAAAGACTTGTCTAAGGTCCCACAGCTAGAGGTGGTGGTGCTGGAGTTTGAACCCAGGCAGTGGGGCCCCGGGTTCTGTGCAATCAACCACCAACCCGTACAGCCTCTCATCAGTGGAGAACAGAAAGACATGCGCCATGGCCTAGTTGTGGCTCCTCAAACAATAAAAGAGCTGTCCCTTTCTCATGATGAGGAATAGAAAGGTCACTTCTTTAGGTACAAGGTCACTTACAGTTGGATGGGCAAGGTATCCTCATTACTGCTTAAAGCTACCAGTTCTCAAGAGCCTTCATTTCTGTAGAATAAGTTCAGTTAGGACTGTATAGTGGGTTGAATTGTGTCCCTTTGAAAAGATGTATTGAAGTTGTAACCCCCAGTATCTCAGAATATGACCTTATTTGTAGATAGGGACATTGCAGAGGTAACGAATTTACTTTGTTATGGCCGGTCTAGGAAACACAGGGTGAAAGTGGTTTTCAGATATTTAATGTGGCATCCTGTTAGTTGAGAACTATTTAAACTCTCAAGAGGGGATCCACTTTCTGCATATAGAGAGTAGAACAACCTAAAACCTCCACAGGGAGGTAAATGAGATATCACATGCACTAAAAATCTCACGTGACAGCTGAGAACTTCATACAGTTGAAAACTTATTTCAAATTTTATCACTACTTTAAAAACAGTTCACATCAGAATCTGAGTTAGGCTACTGTATTAAATAATGTATAGTTAGATTCTAGGGAAGTATTTTTTTTCCTCCAAAGCTATTCAAGGACCTTTCTCCTCAACTTTTCCACCATTATTTATGCTATAGGTACAGCTTCACTTGATTGGATGAATAGTATAATTTATTTTGTATTCTAAGAGGATTGTATTGCCTGTCCTAAATTACGTTTTGTTATTGTTCGGTTACTAAGTCGTATCTGATTCTCTGCAACCCCGTGGACTGGAGCACACACGGCTCCTCTGTCCTCCACTATCTCCCAGAGTTTGCTCAAATGCATGTCCATTGAGTCAGTGATGGTATCTAACCTTTTCATCCTCTGCCGTCTCCTCCTCCTTTGGCCTTTAATCTTTCCCAGCATCAGGGGATTTTCCAGTGAGTTGGCTCTTCACATCAGGTGGCCAAAGTATTAGAGCTTCTGCTGCAGCAACAATCCTTCAAATGAATATTCAGGGCTGATTTCCTTTAGGATTGACTGGTTTGATCTTGCAATTCAAGAACTCTCAAGGTCTTCTCTAGCACAACAATTCGAAAGTGTCAATTCTTCAGTGTTCAGCCTTCTTTATGGTCCAACTCTCACATCCGTATGTGACCACTGGAAAAACCATAGTTTTGAGTATATAGACCTTTGCTGGCAAAGTGATGTCTCTGCTTTTTAATATGCTTTCTAGATTTGACATAGCTTTCTTTCCCAGGAGCATGCATCTTTTAATTTCATGGCTGCTGTCACCATCTACAGTGATTTTGGAGCCCAAGAAAATAAAATCTGTCACTGCTTAATAAGTTATAGCTATCCTTTATTGGACAATAGCCCTAAACTGTATGCCAGGTATTTTATTATCAAATTAAGAGTTTAGTTTTCATAGACTAATGCTTTATATGTGGGACAGTAAACATTAAGCAAAGTTTATTCCTTTGAAGACCACCGCTAAACTCTTCATTCTCTCCTAGATAAATAGATATGTTAGACATATTGAATTGTTGGTGTGCTTATTGAAAATTCCTTGATCTTTATCCTTGTATATAAGATTTGGCTGTTTGAATAGCTCAGTGTAGACAGAGCCCCTCTGTATTATGTCTGTGCATGTACCACTAGCCTGTGTCAAGACTCATTTTAATAAGCAGTCTTGTGTATCTTGTTGTATGAATGGTAACAAAGTTATAATGATTGCTAATTACACCACCTGTTTTGAAGATCCCAGGGAAAGTTTCTGACTGCTCTGAGTACCAAGAACAATTTTATAAAACTTCCCCTATTATGGTTCTGCTCAGATCAGAGCCAATGAGAACAGTCTTTCAACATGCAGACGATAGCTTCTGGGATTATAAAGGATTGTATATAGCTCTTCCTTCTTTAAAACTTGGCTGTTAATGATCTGGTTAGGCTGACTTCAACCCCTCTCTCTCCTGGCTATAGAGAAAACAAGCAAACACTCTTACATGAATATTAAAGCTTTATTATTTCAAATAAGGAGTGGCCTGAACAGGCCTCTGACCCTGCTGGCCAATTATTGTCCAAAAGAAAGGCCACTTGGCCTTTTCTTCTTTTTCCTCTTTCCAAACAAGTTATTGTGTTTGCTGGATATTCTTATATTTTAGCTGGCTTATAAATAAATAACAATCCCCTACAACTTGTTGTTATTTCCTAGATGTACATTTTATAATGGTTTGTCATGGAACACACAGTGAGAAGTAGTCTACTCAAAGCTAAAAATGCTTTCAGGGCTTTGTGGATGTTTTATTTTGCTTGAAATGGGAGTCTGGTTATCTTCAGCTAATTCAGACTAATGCTGTTTTGTCCATGCTAAATGGAATAGAACTGGGACCTCATCTGCCTGTTCATTTGGATCTACAATGGGTTCAGAAGAATTTTCTGGGAATCATCCTGGCCTGTCTTGCTAATGCTTTCTCTGCTCACCTTTTTGTGGGGGTGGCGGGGGGGCAGGTGGCCTGGCTGTAAGTCAGACATTTGTCTTGATGGCAAGTCTGCAGAGTCCTCACCTTCTGTAAAGGATACAAACTCTAGCCCCAGCTCTGGGCTGTGCTTGGATACAGAGGATGAACTCAATGGCACACAGAATGCTTCTCTCAATGCATTTGCTGCCACCATACAATATTAATCAAAAGCTGGGAGGAACAATATTTAGAGAGGATTGCCAAGTTCATCCACCTCCTGAAACTCTAAATTGAATTCCTGAGTCAAAACTGATCAGTGAGTCTGGGACACTCTTTTGTTGTGTCAGTCATCCCTGCCTTCTCTGTCTACCTCTCAGAAGGGCACCTTTTCTCTGTATTATGTCTGTGCATGTACCACTAGCCTGTGTCAAGACTCATTTTAATAAGCAGTCCTGTGTATCTTGTTGTATGAATGGTAACAAAGTTATAATGACAACTATACTACCTGTTTTGAAGATCCCAGGGAAAATTTCTGACTGTTCTGAGTACCAAGAACAATTAAACTTTGTTGGGAAATTTGGCATGGACACTGAATTGAGTGACTGATAAGGTTTCTCTTTTCATGTTGGCTGCCAGAAAATTTAGGGCTAGATTTTTGTCCACCTGTTGCACATGTGCAAGTTGTGGTGATATGCATTTTTAAACTCATTTCTTGCTGTGCTTCATCTCCTCTCTGGTTTTACTTTCTTCTCTTGCCTTACTTTTAACTATTGCTATTACATCTCCTGTGTGTCATTTTATAGGCTGTTGTAAACCTTTTCAAGAATAGAGAAAAATATGAAAATAAACACATATACATAAGCAAGATAATCTCAAACAAGATTATGAAGGATGGTTGCAGATTGGTTAGTGGAGACAAAATGGGGGTTTTCAGATGCAGGGAGCAACATGAACAGACATACAAAGGTAAAGTGAATGGTCTTGTCAAGGGATCTGATAAAAATCTTCACTATTACAGTAAAAATGATGTAGCAAAGCTGCTCAACTGAGCTCTCTAAACTAGAATATGGAAAAGAGATGCATGATATGAAAATGAAATTGCTTTTAAAATCTCTTAGCCTGATATGTTTTATTTCAGGAATAAAGTTGTGGAAATATTTCAGTTGCTATACACTGGAAAGAAACCTAGAAGCATTCAGAAAATAAAGCACATTGAGATAAGAAAATTGTATTGGTGTCTTTTAGCTTAATACATCTTCCTTTGTTATTTAAATATTTCAGAAAGAGTTAGGTCATGACATTCTTCATTAATTATCCCTTCCAGAAATCCTGCCTACATCTATTTGAGAAACAATGTAGGTAAACACTAAACATTTTATGGTAAGATTAAGTGTAAATTGGAAATTCAGTTGAATAATGATGGCAATAATTTTAATACAGACAAGAAACTTTATGTCTACTTTCTTTATCTAGGAATCTTCTAATATCAAAGCTTCATTTTCATTGATTAGTTCCACAAGGTTAAGGAATTTGTGTCTAGTTGATAACTGCTATATCCCAGGTATTCAGCCCATTTACCAGAATGTGATAGATGATCAGTACATATTTGTTGAATGAGTGAGTAAATGAAATGCAAGGTTTAGACTATATTTGTATAATCAGGATGAAATTATTTTTAATAGGTGATTTTTAAAAAAACGTATTTACTTATAATTGATAGAAAATTGCTTTACAGTATTGCGTTGGTTCCTGCTATACATCAACGTGAATTGGCCATTGGCCAACATGTCCCCTCCCTCTTGATCCTCCCTCCCACCCCATCCTACTCCTCTAGGTTGTCACAGAGCAGTGGATTTGAGCCTCAATCAGGATAAAATTGATTTGAACTTGGGGAGGCAATGACAGGGACTTAACTTTTGACCCATTTGGGGAACATAGACTAAGGTAAAATTCCTTTTAGAGTTAATATACTGATAGCTATTCAAATGTTACCGTTCTATGATTACTTGAAGACCTGTTTTCCCTCCGCAGTTTGGAGCCTACCCCAAAATGATTGTTCTGTGAAATAATCGTCCTGTTAGTGATAGAATAATGAATGCTGGTGCTGTGAGGACCTTGAAGACCAGGAACCCCTCCCTGTAGAGGCAAGGGACTGTGATTGGGAGGCGATACCTCTGGTCCAGATCACTCAGCCCCATTCCTAAGAGACTACAGGGCTCTGCAGTGACGCACACTCACTCTGGAGATGGCCAAGTCCCTACTAGAATGCTGTCTCGTCTGTTAGATGAGAATAATAGTTCCTACTTCATAGGATTTTTTTTGAGAATATGATGAAATAATGAATGTATTTAGAAGAGTGCCTGGTATAATTTAAATCAAGAATTCAAAACTATGGCCAAGTTATAGCATTAGAAAGTAAGGCACAATTTGCTTGAGAGTTCAAAGTCATCTTATATTAAATTTTCCCTGATGCCCAAGTCGAATGGATTACTTCTTTCTCTATAACACCTATTTACTGTTTTACAGGCCTGTCACTACTCATCTCTCAAATAGTACCCCCTTGTAAAGGCAGAGTGTGCCTGCATGGTAGGCAATTTGAAATTGTTAATTTTACTTGAATACTTACCAATATTATCCTTCAATGAAATTAATTCTGTGGTCTGAAACCAAGGCATTGTATACAGAGACGTCTTTAATGATTAGTCCAATTATTCAAATGATGAATCTTTCAGAGAGGAATAATTTAGTCATACTGGCTATTTGTCTAGATAAGGGTTTTTCAAACTTTGCACTATTGACATTTTGGGCTGGATAGTTTTTTGTTATGTGGCAGTGTCCTGTGCATTGTAGAGGGGTTTAGTAGCATCCCTGACCTCTACCCCACTATACATCAGTCCTTCCTCACCAGTTATGACAATAAAACCTATTTCTGGACATTGCAACAAGTGTCCCAGTGAGCAAAATAATCCCCAGGTAAAGAACAGTGGGATAGGTCATAACAAATAATTGCTTCTCTTTATTACATTTTATAATAATCTATGGAATAGATTTTAAAATAAGATCATGGAGTATTCCAGAGGCAATTTAAAAATAAAGAATGGTAATTCTCCATTCTGGAATGTGCAGAGAGTTGGAACTTTTGATGTAGCTCTTGGTTCTCTGGATTGAAGATACAGAAGTTCCACAAGCCTCTGGGACAGCACTGTTCTTGTGCCCATTTAAAAAGTATATGAGCTTCATGTTTGCCCTTCTGTGATGTATCATATAAAGACTCTCCAGTCAAAATTGCTGGAGAATAGTTATAAATATTGCTTCCTTTCAAATATTCTTTGCATTGTTTCTTCATTAATTTCCTGTTTACCACATTTGCCTTGTCTTTTCCAGGTGCACAAAGCATTCTGGGTCATTGTCTAGGTCTATAGGACAGAGTAGGACAGGAGGTTGGAGGTGACTGACTCACATCTCAGAACCTCTCTGCACATCAGTGGCTAACACACCTGGTGCTTGGGACATCTCCTAGCATGAGCTGGAGCAGACTCGCGGCACCCACGCCATCGCTCTCCAGCTGCCCTGCCCCACGGACAATCAGAGCATTGTGCAGAACAATCCCAGTGCTGTTCAGAGAACATAGCCCGGGGCCCAGGGGTTGCTGTTCATTTGTGGCACTAGATCAAGAATGATACGGTAGTAGCTTTGTGGATGTGCTTAGGAAAGACTTGTATCAACAGCACCTGAGGCTCTGGCCTCTCTCTCAGCCCTCTGTTTCTGTTTCCACTGAAAACAATGCCATATGTATCTGAGGAGTTGGATTTGTTCTGGGAAAACATGCATTAGGAATACACCCAAGCCCATGGTGGGTTGTTGCCACATCCCTTGGTATTTCTCTGTCTCACATGAGGGAGAGTAAGGTTGTGCATGTTTTGTTAGGTGCCTGTTGACTTATAGATCAGGGTGGGGATGGGCAGTGATGGGAGGACAGAAGGAAGCTAAGATGGCTCTGAAAGAAAAAGAGCCATGAAAAAGAGTTTGCATGAAGACCATTTCCATACTCTAGTCATGCTTCAATCATACATGTGACCAGATTACAATAAATCACTCTTAAGTGGTGGAGGTACAAACTTCAGTTTATCTGAACACAAAATAAAGGTGGAAAAATATTAGTGACAAGGAAGATTGGCTAATGGAAGGGGCAACAATAAATGAACCATAACTTTTTCCAGACTTATGTGAGAAGAAGGCTGAGTGCCAAAGAACTGATGCTTTTGAACTGTGGTGTTGGAGAAGACTCTTGAGAGTCCCTTGGACTGCAAGGAGATCAAACCAGTCAATCCTAAAGGAAATCCATCCTGAATATTCTTTTTTTTTTTTTCATGATGTAATATATTTATTTGTGTATTTATTGTCTCTTCTCCACTAACATGTAAGCACCCCAAATGCAGAGATGTCATCTACATTGTTCACTGCTGTGTCCTTGGGCTGAGAAGAGTGGCAAGCAAATGTCACTCCAAAATATTTATGAGCATCTGCTATGTGGCAAGCACTGTTCCAGATGCTGAGCATATAGTAGTGAACTAAACATAATCTTTGCCCAAAGGAGCTTATAATCTAGTGACACATAGTGAGTGTTTGATTGGTATTTGTTGAATGAATCCTCAGGATTATAATCAAAATCCACTAAAATAAACATTTAGCTCTATGTTGTTCTTGTTTAGTCGCTAAGTCGTGTTTGACTTTTTTGAGCTCCCATGGACAGTAGCCGGCAAGGCTCCTCTGCCCATGAGATTTTCCAGGCAAGAATACTGGAGTGGGTTGCCATCCTGAATATTCTTTGCAGAAACTGATGTTGAAGTTGAACCTCCAACACTTTGACCACCTTATGTGAAGATCTGACTAATTAGAAAAGACCCTAATGCTGGAAAAGATTGCAGAAGGAGAAGGGGATGACAGAGGACGAGATGGTTGGATGGCATCACCAACTCAATGGACATGAGTTTGAGCAAGCTCCGGGATTTGCTGATGGACAGGGAAGCCTGGCGTGCTGCAGTCCTTGGGATGGCAAAGAGTCAGACATGACTCAGTAACTGAACAACAACAACAAATAGTTCTGACTTAAACACAGATAAAGCAGAGTTGTGAACAATGTTTAGGAAAGACATACAAAAGAAATGTTGTCACTTACTGAAGTGCTTTTTAACACTAAGTATATGAAGTGTGGAAGAAAACATAATTTGAACATTAGTGACTTGAGTTGGCACAATGTTTTTATTGACTATTATTCTGAGCTATGGCCATTATATTTTCCTGTTCTGATATTTAATAAGAATATTTTAAAGAACATTTTTTACTATTTTATGGCCAGAGTGCTAACTCTGGCAACAGGAAATTTGTAAAACTGTACGATATAGCCCTTCCAACATGGTTCCATCAGTTATACACCAATAAATAACAGTGATTTCAAGGATGATTAATCATAATCATTATAAAACACTTTGGCCAAGCCAACATCTGTTTCCATGGATACAGCAGCCAGCCATCCCAGTTTTGTAATTTATATGTTTCAGTTATTGTTCCCAGATGACTATGAGGACCATTCCACACAATATGACCTTTTAACTTCAGACCCCAATGGACTCTCTGGTTTACATGCAGCCTGTACTCCTTTTGAGAATTTTTTGTTGAGAATTTTGGAGCTCTGAGGAAATGAAGCAGGATTTCAAAGGTCTTCCCATTATTGCTTCCTTGAAGAGGCAAAGTGAAAAAAATTACAGTCAGTAACAAGCAATCAGTAGCGCTGATGATACTGTCAGTGAGTCAGGGGTATAAAGACTCACAAGGCGTCGGAATGGCCAACTGTATGTCATGCTGAAATTGAGTGGAAAGCTGGTTCACAACCAGGTGTCCTGATTCTCAGGCCAGGGCTCATTTTCCCCCCTCAATTATTTTAGACATGTTTTAGTCAGCTCTTTATTGAATGGATTTTTCTTGAAACATACTATGTTCAAGGCTCAGTGCAGGCAAGATAATGGCAAGTCAACAAAAAGTTAAAATGTGTCCTAGTTTCTGTCCTTGTGGCTCAGAAAGAGGCTATTGGGGAGTCTTGCATTGAGCAAATAGTCAAAGAGGCCCCAATGGACAGTTAGCCTGTGACAAATGTCGAGTAGGTGAGAGTTATCATACCCTGAGGGCCTGTCATTAGGCATTAGGCCCAATCACAAAGTTAAGGACAGGCTTCTCTGTGGCAGTCACCTAAGCTGAGATCTGAAGAAGGAATGAACTATGTGAAAATTGGAGGAAATAATGTGTCAGGAGCCAACATGTGCAAATGCCCCATGGCAAGAGGAAGCAAGGTGAATTCCAGCACTAGGAGAAGGTCATGACAGGAGTGTAGAAATACGGGAAAGAATCTGGATTATGCAGGTCTCGTGTAGCGCATAATGAATATTCTGTCAATTCCAGTTACAGAAAGGACTCATCTGAAGTAGCCCAACTTGGTTGAGTTGCATCAGAATCGGAAAGAGTAGCTGGGGACTAGTGATTAGAGTCTCTCTAGCTTGAAGGGTAGAACCATGCTTTGGTCCTTTGCCCCTTTAAATACTCTACTTTGATTTTTGCCCCACTCACCTCTGCTGTGAAGTCCAGGATGCTGAAGATGACAAGAAAGCCTTGATGCTTGTCTGTCATTGGCTACTCTGACTTCATACTCTAACGTATCCAGGGTTCTGATCTCCTCTCAGCAGAGGAGAGAGGCCATGACCTGAATTGTTGTCATGGGGCTGAAAGAATTGGCTTCATGAAGACTTTTCTCTTTCTGTACATAAGATTCAAGATAGTTCTCCCATATACTGAATGTGTAAAACACCACATATGAAGTATAGCTGCCTGCATTAGTTTTACATGCTGTGTATCAAGTAACCATATACAAAGCAGATTAAAACAACGCATATGTACTATCTCACAGCTTTTTTAGGTCAGGAGTCTGAACACGGCTTAGTTGAGTCCTCTGCAAGGCTTTGATCAAGGTGTCGACCAGGGCTGCATGCTCATCCGGAGGCTTGACTGAGAACAGGCTCGCTTCCATGCTCATGCTGGTTGTTGGCATAATTAATTTTCTTGCGGCTGTAGGACTTAAAGTAACTTGCTTCTTCATAAGCAGCAAGGCAGAGCAAGTTGCTTAGCAAGATCGAGTCTTGTCCAGAATAATATAATCCTGGGAATGAAATCATGTCATCTTTGCCATATTCCATTGGTTAGAATAAAGTTGCAGGTAAGCAGTCCACAATCAGAGGGAGAGGATTATTACAAGGACATGAACACCATGATTCAGGGATCATGAAACCATTCTGTCTGCCATGCTATTCATGCCCTCACTTCACACACATATTCTCAGGGATTGTCTGTGTAATGCCTGGGTGAGTTTTGTATTCTCCCTTACTCACTGGGTCAGAGAGACCTCTGGATATGGTGTGATTGCCACATAAGTGTAACATTGGAAGCCTGAGAGCAAGTGAACTTCCCTTGGTAGAAATCCCCTAGCTTAGTTCCTTGTAGAATGAATGACAGATGGAGCACCAGCTACTTTGGCTTATGAGGGGATGGATGAAGTTTTTCTCTAGTTCAGTCTCCTTCCCTTAGAAAGGAATCAGCAATGAGGTCGATAGACTGACACCAAGGAAGGAGCAGGGAACCTGGCTCTAAAGACAGGAGAAAGCAGATTTGGGGTGGGAAAGGGCACTGGCTGAATTGGATGGAGTTCTGGCTCTGTGCCTTTGGTGGGTCATCCCCCTCCCGTGGGATGTGCTAATAAAATGAAACAGGCAATTTGGAACAAGTGATTTCCTAGTCTCTATAGTGGTAGGGTGTATGTGTGCATGTGTGTGAGAGAGAAAGACAGAGAGGCAGAGATAGAGACAGACATGGAGACACAGAGACTCAGATACAGATATAGAGGAATGGGGTGGAGATCAGTTCAGTTCAGTCGCTCAGTTGTGTCTGACTCTTTGCATCCCCATGGACTGCAGCACGCCAGGCCTCCCTGTCCATCACCACCTCCCGGAGTTTACTCAAACTCATGTCCATTGATGAGTCGGTGATGCCATCCAACCATCTCATCCTCTGTCATCTCCTTCTCCTTCCACCTTCAATCTTTCCCAGCATCACAGTCTTTTCCCATGAGTCAGTTCTTTGCATCGGATGGCCAAAGTATTGGAGCTTCAGCTTCAGCATCAGTCCTTCCAATGAATATTCAGCACTGATTTCCTTTAGGATGGACTGGTTGGATCTCCTTGCAGTCCAAGGGACTCTCAAGAGTCTTCTCCAACACCTCAGTTCAAAAGCATCAATTCTTCTGCACTCAGCCTTCTTTATAGTCCAAATCTCACATTCATACATGACTACTGGAAAAACCATAGCTTTGACTAGACAGACTTTTGTTGGCAAAGTAAGGTCTCTGATTTTTAATATGCTGTCTAGGTTTGTCATAACTTTTCTTCCGAGGAGCAGTGTCTTTTAATTTCATGGCTACAGTCACCATCTGCAGTGATTCTGGAGCCCAAGAAAATAAAATCTGTCACTGTTTCTATTGCTTCTCCATCTATTTGCCATGAAATGATGGGTGCTGGATGCCATGATCTTAGTTTTCTGAATGTTGAGTTTTAAGCCAACTTTTTCACTCTCCTCTTTTACTTTCATCAAGAGGTTCTTTGGTTCTTCTTTGCTTTCTGACATAAGGGTGGTGTCATCTGTGTATCTGAGGTTATTGATATTTGTCCCAGCAAGCTTGATTCCAGCTTGTGCTTCATCCAGTCCAGCATTTCTCATGATGTACTCTGCATATAAGTTAAATAAGCAGGCTGGCAATACATAGCGTTGATGTACTCCTTTCCCGATTTGGAACTAATCTGTTGTTCCATGTCCAGTTCTAATTGTTGCTTCCTGACCTGCATACAGATTTCTCAGGAGGCAGGTCGGGTGGTCTGGTATTCCCATCTCTTTAAGAATTTTCCACAGTTTGTTGTGATCCATACAAAGACTTTGCCATAGTCAATAAAGCAGAAGCAGATGTTTTTATGGAACTCTCTTGTTTTTCGATGATCCAATGGATGTTAGCAATTTGATCTCTGGTTCCTCTGAAGGGAAAGCTAGAAAGTGAGAGGCTTTAAATCCTAGATTATGGCCTTTGGTATCACTTTATCATCCCAAAAGAAAGATAAGACTCAGCAGAAAAATGATTTGCCCCAAGTGTTGTGTTAGTTTATCAACAATGCTGGGCCCAGAGTTGACATTTTCTGATTTCCAGTTTGTGCTTTATTACTTTGCCATGAATTGCTAGACTAAGGTTGGGGGAGGACTCAGAAGCTTTCAGGAGGATAGAAAAATGGAAGAGGAGAGGAACTCAAGAAAGAAAATGATAAGACCCCTAATTATAAACCTCACCTATTCAGTGGGGCACTCAGTGGGCCTTACTGCTTTGAACAAAGTGTTTCTACTTTTAAAAATGTGACTCTCGGATAAATGTTCTGTCACACTTAGGCTGCTCTTTACCGTGTTACATAGGAAGCAAGGAGCATTTAGCTTTGTTTTATTGTGTAACACTGGAAGGCTTGCTAAGCATGGTGTATTGTGGGCCTTCTGCGGGGAGTTGATGACCTCACTCAGGCCTTTCTCTGAGCCTTGTGAGTGGTGGCTTGTGGCCCTACCATAATATAAGGCCCTACTAAGGCAAGGCTGCTGACAGTGCTGTCACCTCTTGTAGCCAAGGCCAGCACCCACCCCAGGCCCATGTGTCACAGCCCGGAGAATTTCACTCGGCCTTCCATGCTTGTAATCTTGAGGATGCAAATGGAAGCAACAATTAGTCACAATTTTCACCATCAGATTAGTAAAAATTAAAAAGACTGAAATAATCAGAGGGGTATAAATGATATGGCCACTTTGGAGAGCAATTTGGCAGTTTCCCAAAAACCTAACAGTGCACACACATTTCATTTCTAACCCTCAAAGAGATAACTCTCTAACTGCATAAGCAGACCTGCTTGCCCAAAGCTACTTCTCATTCAGCATTGTTTATCCAAGTAAAATATTGGAAACAGCCCACATGAAAACAAGCATTGAAATATCTAAATAGAAAAATACAATGGTGTTTGCTTACATAATTCAACACAATCCAGTGGCAAAAAAGAGTGGACACAATCAAAGTGGTTATATATTGATAGATCTCAAAAATATAATGCTAAGTGGAAATACTACAGAACAATATGATTTTATGATGCAATTTATTTAACTGTGAAAAGCAACACAAAGTAGCAGTAGGTATTATTTACGGATGTTGTTGTTGTTGTTTAGTCACTAAATCATATACAACTCTTTTGTGACCTCATGAACTGTAGTCCACCAGGCTCCTCTGTCTATGGGATTTCCCAGGCAAGAATACTGGAGTGGGTTGCCGTTTCCTTCTGCCAACTATATTGGGATCTTCCCCAGTGAGGGATTGAACCCGCATCTCCTATGTCTCCTGCATTGGCAGCCTCTTTGTCACTTAGCCACCAGGGAAGGTATATATATATCAAAGTGTTATAATGGATTGGAAAGTTAAATAGCAAAATGCTGGAACTGCTTCTGAGACAGAGCAAGAAAATGGGGTCAGAGGGTGGGAGACTAAGGAGATGTTAACGACTTATTTCTTTAGAGAACACAAAAACTTAGAATGTCAACATATGATCAATTTTTATGTGTATGAGGTGGGAATAGGAATCCTTTGAGATTTTCAAAAGTTTTCAAAAATATCATTAATGAAGAAGCTCACCATTTCATAACAACTGGAAAAATTTGAAACATCATAAATCTACCTTCCTGTATTTGTGTGATAAGAGTACCCTGAGCTGAAAAGGTTGTCAGAGGGTTAGCTTCAGTAGAATTTGGGATAAGGGCATGTAAATGTATATAATGTGGAGATATAAATGGGCAGCAATGTCCAGAAGTGACCCTTTTGCTAAACACATTCAAATGCATTTAGAACTGCAAAGCTTTTCAAAAAGCAGTGTGCCCAAAGAAGGTTTTAAATAAACACTTGCTGAATTTGATATGCATGATGATCACAGCTAATTGCATTTTTAATAGAATTATTCTTTGGTGTATAGGAAAAGGAAGTTCAAAAGCAGGAAATAAATTATTTTTTTACATTAAGTTTAGATTTCAGATTGATCCCAGTTGTGATGGAAATTGTTTTGTTGAAGGTTTTTCTGTTGTTCAAATGGGAGCCATGGAATAAAAGCAGTGAGTTAGAGGGGAACCAATACACTTATAATTTTGAAAACAAAGGCAAGATTTGCAGAAATAAACATTTCCACTCAGTAATGTTCAGAAAACCAGACCCCTTGTTGCTTCAATTGCTAGAATAAAGAAATCCAGAGACTCTGCTGGACATCCTCTTTGATTTCTTTTAAACTGAAGTGATTGAGATAGTTGAATTATGATGTGATCATAGATTTTATATCCAGGAATCCCTTATGGTTGCATATCAGTAAAGCTAAGTTTCGATAGTAAATTATTCCAAAGGTTGTTAGCAGTAATTCTATGTGTGTTTTTGTCTTCAGTGTACATAATCGATGTGTCAGTAGATTCAACACTTGCTGTTCAGTAAGGAGGTGTTAAATAGAAATAGGATTACTTACTTGTGTTTCAACTATGTCTTCCTCCCAGCTCTAATCCATCCCTCACTTTGTTCTAGGTTGATTCCTTGTCTGTCAAGGAATCTCTGATGCCGTCACTCCCCTTCTTGGAAATGTTCAAGGATGTCTCCCTTTCCACTGAATTAAGGACAAATTTATCAGCCTGTGCTAATGTTCTTCCCTAGTGTTATTCCCCACCATTCTACAGATTGCCAGGCCAAGTGGTTTTGTTTTTGTTTTTATTTTCTTTTGTTTTTATTCCAACTTTATTGAGACAGTCCAAATGTTTTAATTTGGCATCGTTCCTGATTATTTTTTACTGTTTGCTCATTCTTTTTTTCCTAACTAGTCATACTTCTTCTGTTCAGTTCGCTTGCCAACATGATCTAGAGAGAATTATCTCAAAATTCATGGCCTCTATGAATATGTTCTTAATTCTACCCAGTAAGAACACTTTGTATTTCCTATATAGCGTTTAGAGAATAGGTTATCTGTATAATATTGATGAATTTTTTTTGACATTCAAAGTCAAAATTTAATGATTAGCTTGTAAAAAGTCATTTTGGATTTGGTAATTGGGTAAGATAGGCTGCTTTTCTAAGGTCTGCAGAAGACCATTTTTCAAGGTTTAGGCTATTTTGTTTGTTTGTTTATTTTTTTATTTTTAATTAGATGGTTTTTGCCATACATTGACATGAATCAGCCATGGATTTACATGTGTTCCCCATCCTGAACCCCCCTCCCACCTCCCTCCCCATCCCATCCCTCTGGGTCATCCCAGTGTATTTTTTATTTTTTTTTTTTGAATTGGGACTTATTTTACTTTTTTTAAATTTAGTTTTAATTGGAGGATAATTGTTTTACAATGTTATGTTGGTTTCTGCCATACAACAGTGTGAATCAGCCATAAGTATACATATGTCCCCTCCCTCTTGAACCTCCCTCCCACCCTCTACCCCATCCGTTCCCTCTAGGTCATCACAAAGCATCAGGTTGAGCTCCCTGTGTTATATAGCAACTTCCCACTAGCTATCTATTTTATGTATGGTAATGTATGTTTCAATGCTACTCTTTCAATTCATCCCACCCTCTCCTTCCCCTGTTGTGTCTACAACTCTGTTCTCTATATCTGGGTCTCTAATCCTACCCTGCAAATAGGTTCATCAATACCTTTATTTTCTAGATTCCATACGTATATGTTAATATGCAATATTTGTTTTTTCTCTTTTCTGACTTATTTCATCTGTATAGCAGGCTGTGGGTTTATCCACCTCAATAGAACTGACTCAAATTCATTCCTTTTTATGACTGAGTAATATCCCATTGTATATATGTATTACAACTTCTTTATCCATTCTTCTGTCAGTGGACATCTAGGTTGATAGACTTTTGAGTATTAATTTAGTCTTTCTCACTTTATTGCACACTTCTCAGCCATTGGACTTTTCAATGCTTTCCAGCTTCTCGACATCGACTAATTCATATTTATGTCCTTATAGCAGCTAGTTTACAAATATTTTTTGCTTATTTAATTTTTAATTAATTATTACCTGATTGAGTACACAGCTGTATGGAAGAGTTGGCCTTAGTCAGCTATTAACTGACTTGAATTCAGTTGCCAACTTTTCAATTGTCTTAAACTGAAAACTAAGCAAGTAACTTTATAATCTGCTACCTACGTTGTATATGGCAACTTTCCTGGAATAAGCTCAGGTACAAATGTACTTGTTTTCTTGCTGCAATGACGTGGTGAAGCCAGAGGTCAATAACCTCCAAGAGCTCTATGGGATTCTGCCAGTTTCCTTGGGAGAAAAAGGGTTTTCTTTCTGGCCAATGTTTCTAACTCCGTGGAGTCAGGGAGATTCTACAAACTATTTATTGTAGAGGATCTTATTTACTGTGGTTTGGGGAGAACACGCCTTCAAGACTGGTCTATCTGGGTCGGCAGGTGTGATGTAGAATGAAATGGCCTTTAGACTCAGGGTCCTTAGACTACTTCAGGACATCCACTCTTTGCCTGAATTTGAACCCTTATTTATTAATTTAATTTATTATCTATTCTTTGTCTTCTTCTAGAACTCATCTTAAGTTGCTTATGGCCAACTCATATGTCAAAGCAGTGAGATATAAGAGGGAGAGAAAAGTGATAAGACCAGGGCAAATATGAATTGGAGTCAGAGGAAATTTAAGTCTGGGGGGTTGGAACATAAGAGGAATGAGAAAAACACAAGTGTTCACATTATGTGAGTTTTTTCATAGTTGCTAGAAATGAACATGGAGAAGGAAATGGCAACCCACTCCAGTATTCTTGCCTGGGGAATCCCAGGGACAGAGGAGGCTGGTGGGCTGCCGTCTATGGGGTCGCACAGAGTCAGACACGACTGAAGCAACTTAGCAGCAGCAGCAGCAGAGATGAACAAGAAATTGGGCTCATGTTGGCAATCAATGTGAAAACCAAAGTTGGTCTGGAGCATAGGTTTGATGTCTAAGAAAAGTAATCATATCAATTTTGGTGAGAAACAAATATTTCATTACATTAAAATCCAAACAAAGCTGCTCACATGGAACATGCATTAAGGACAGTGGAAAAAATTCTCAGCGCTATATAAAGCTGTGTGACTTTAGCATCATTCCTCAGTAAATGAAAGGCACAATTCTATTCAAGGCTCATCTCAAGAGCCAGTATAACTCAGGACAAGTGCAGACCTTTCTGAGGGATTAGCTTAATTTGAGGGTAAAACCTGAAGTGCTAGGAAAAATGGAAAGACTATCAAAATTCCCTTCATAAATAGCTCCTTCTTCAAGTGAGCTTTGGACATGAGGTAAAAAGCATAGAGTTTATTATTGCAAGAATCCCATGAGGGATTCTTTATTATTAATTGAGGGTACATTATTAATTATTGAATGGCCCTTAGTCATGTTGTATACTGAATTATTTTATTATTACCACTTCTACCAACCTCACCCCCCATCCTCAGAAAGTATCTTTTTAATGCCCACAGCAATATGTACATTTGTTGTTGTTCAGTCACTAAGTTGTGTCTGACTCTTGTGACCTCATGGACTGTAGTACACTTTGTCCTTCAGTATCTCCCAGGGTTTGCTCAAATTAATGTCCATGGAGTCGGTGATGCTCACAGTTGGTGATTAATGAACATGAGTTGAATTAACTGTGCTAGCAGCCAATTGAATATAAACCCCAGGTTTATTTCTCTTTAGAAACTGACCATTAAGTACGAAAGATGTATCACAGATGATAAAAGTTTTCAATAATCAAATGAATCAGCATGGAATACCTAGTTTGGAAGCCAATGGTAAAATGATCCTAAGAATTGTATCCATGAAGTAGAACTTCAGGAAGTTTTAAAATAAGGATGAAGGGATGGTCAGAAAATATATTCTAATCTATATATCTATCTATAATCTAACACATATATATATGTTTGGGAGAAGATTTATGGAAGAATGGAATAACAATTCTAACCTTATTTCCAGAACCCAAGTCCACAAAATGGCTAAAATGGACATTTCTATGATGATTATTTTATTTATTTATTTTTGACTATTTTATTTTAATCAAAACTGTCCCACGTAGTAGGACCTCTACGTAGTAGAGGTTAGTATATAGTGATGTATGAAAAGAAACCAGAGTGGCTGCATGAAGACCTCAGGTTCACAGGACTAGGACTAAGAATGTTTTCTGACTTTACATCCAAAGCTTTAAGAGACCTATCTTCTGCCTTTCAAGTCTGCTAAAGATAAATTTGTAAACTGATGCATGTTAGACAAGGAAGAGCAAACTTTCCGCTTGTCAACTCTCCTCCTCCTCACCATCTTATCCAGTCAGTTCCTTCTCATCTGTGTTTCCTTCTTGCCAGTCTGTAAAAGCAGAGCACAAGATAGAACGTCTAGTGTGTGTAGGTACTTACAGATTCATTCTTCAATTTGGGGAATGAGGTAAGGAAGCCTATTCTTTGAAGAATGTTACAACAGTTCCTGACAAAGCAAGAAGGATGTGACGTATACTTACTTGATATATCAGTTACAACTTGGGTTTGGTTGTAAATATCAAACACCAGAAATAATTATAGCTTAGATAGAAAGAAAATGTACAAGAAAGATAGAAAATGTACCATGGACATCTAGGACTGGCCCTCCAAAGCTGGGAGAGCAGACCCATGGTGTCATCAGATTCTAAGATTCTTCCTGCTTCACCAGCCTCAGTATTGCTGCTAGTCTCTGCGTCAGCCTATGAACTGAGACTGTTTTTGGGTGTCCCGGCCTTCATTATATCCAGTGAAACTGGCAGCAGAGGGAACTGAAGGAGGAAGAAAATATGCTCATTTTTCTTTGTAAGAATGGTCTTAAAGAGGGATCCAGTGTGTAGTATAAAGTGGGTAGCTTTGGTTTATATTGCCTTGCAGAGAGCTTGACCACAGGCTGCAGAGGAGCTGGAAAACTAAGGTTGTTCCTGGCTGGAGGCGGGAACTGCTTCTGGCTATTTCTGCCCCACTGAAAATGGAAGTTATGCTACGGATATGAGTAACAAAGGGAAGATGCCACAAATGATTTGGAATCAATTATTGTAATTAGAATTTCTAGTTTCTGATGATTACATCAAAAGTAATCATCAGAAAAAAAAGTTAGACTTTTTTTCCCCAACTTAAATTGATTTCTCACTTAAGTCACTCTTTTTGGATTGCATCTACTCTTGATCTCAGATCTAAATAAATCTATGTTTTTATAGAAAATATAAAGGAAAAAGAACCAATGGACATCTCATTTCTTTTGTTACCTCATTAATGATAGTTGTTTTAAAAATTCTCAAAATGCTTATAGTAAATTCTGCTTTTAGTATTATGATATTTATTTCTTTCCTAATATTGCTTCCCGGGACTTCCCTGGTGGCTCAGATGGTAAAGCGTCTGTCTACAATGTGGGACACCCGGGTTCAATCCCTGGGTCGGGAAGATTCCCTGGAGAAGGAAATGGCAGCCCACTCCAGTACTCTTGCCTGGAAAATCCCATGGATGGAGGAGCCTGATGGGCTACAGTCCATGGGGTCGCAAAGAGTCGGACACGACTGAGCGACTCCACCACCAATATTGCTTCCCATTTTTTGCATTTATAATCTTCACTATTTACTTGTATTTAGAAAAATGAGGACTCTTTGCAACCTCATGTGAATTTATATCACTATTTTTTTGCTTTTGGCAAGAATTTTTGTGGAAGATTAAAACTACTTACCTTCAAATTCTACATGCCAAGTTTAATTATGTCTTAATTCAGAATAACTTTAAGTGAAAGATGATAAGAAAGACAGCTACTTAACTATTTTCAGTTTCTAAATTTTACTCCATGGCACCAAATTCCTGATCCTTTTGAAGTTAGATATAAAAGAAAACTACTTTTATAAGGTAGATTAGGAAACATTTTGAACTCCTTTCCCTTTCATTCCTTCATATTTACCAAAAAGTAGTTTCTTTCTGTCAGAGGTCCATCCATAGTTTTCTTTCTTTTAAAAGATGGCTTATTCATTGCATATGAAAATTCCTTATAGATGAATGTATTATAGAAATTTTCCACCACTCATCAAAGCTCTTGTAATGTGTTGTTCTTTTAAAGTTATTATTGAAAAATAGCTTAATTTTGAACATAGGCAAAATGAAGCACCTAGAATCTTTCAATGTTAACACAGTAGTTTCATACTGGCATATTTTTTAAAGTTCATATTTTATTGCATCTAAGATGTATCATTATTTTATGTACCTCTAAAAAAGGAGGGGCTTCTAATTGAAATGCAGGACAATATTGATTATAAGACACATCCTGATTTTATAGCTGTTGACATGTTAAGAACGTGCTTTTTAGAACTGAGAGAATTCTAAATTTACTATTATAATAACTACATTGTCTTCCATCAAGTTGATGTCCTATAATTTACTAAGTCATTTTGTTGTTGTTCTGCATTTAGGGTGTTTCTAGGTTTTTGTCAATAATTACCTTATGCATGTGGGGCTTCCCAGGTGATGCTAGTGGTAAAGAATCCACCTGCCAATGCAGAAGACATAAGAGACGCGGGTTCCATCCCTGGGTGGAGAAGATCCCCTGGAGAAGAAAATGGCAACTCATTCCAGTATTCTTGCCTGGTGAATTCCATGGACAGAGGAATCTGGTGGTCTACAGTCCATAGGATCACAAAAGAGTTGAACACAGCTAAAGCGACTTAGCAGGGAAACTTGTGCATGTAGATTTTTTATGGTGGTGGTGGTGGTGGTTTAGTTGCTAGCTGTATTAGACTTTTGTGACCCCATGAACTGTAGCCTTCCAGGCTCCTCTGTCCATGGGATTTCCCAGCCAAGAATACTGTAGTGAGTTGCCATTTCCTTTTCCAGGGGATCTTTCTACCCCAGGAATCGAACCTGGGTCTTCTGTACTATAAGTAGATTCTTTAGCACTGAGCCACCAGGGAAGCCAGATTTTTCTATCAGTTCAGCTCAGTTCAGTTCAGTCGCTCAGTCGTGTCCCACCCTTTGTGACCCCTTGAATTGCAGCATGCCAGGCCTCCCTGTCCATCACCAACTCCTGGAGTTTACTCAAACTCATGTCCATCGAGTCGGTGATGCCATCCAGCCATCTCATCTTCTGTTGTCCCCTTCTCCTCCTGCCCCCAATCCCTCCCAGCATCAGGGTCTTTTCCAATGAGTCAACTCTTTGCATGAGGTGGCCCAAGTATTGGAGTTTCATCTTCAGCATCAGTCCTTCCAATGAACACCCAGGACTGATTTCCTTTAGGATGGACTGGTTGGATCTCCTTGCAGTTCAAGGGACTCTCAAGAGTCTTCCCCAACACCACAGTTCAAAGGCATTAATTCATTGGCGCTCAGCTTTCTTTATAGTCCAACTCTCACATCCATACATGACCATTGGAAAAACCATAGCCTTGACTAGACGGACCTTTGTTGACAGGTTTTCTATACTGCTGAGTAATTTATTTATTTTTTAAACTTCCTGGATTGTCTGGATCAAAAGATTAATGAAAATTCATATGGTTCCTGCTATTTTACCATTGCTTTCCAAAAATGTTGTACTAATTTCCATTGCCACTAGCAGTAAATGAAAATATCAGTTCCATGGGAAAATACTCCAAATGATGGGAGCTATTTTAAAAACCCCAACTTTAAAAAAATTCTAAAATGCTTCATAAATATTTCTGTAATTTATGTATATTTGAAATAGTAAGGGTAAATATCTTTCCTCATGCTGTTTATTAAACTTTTCCTTATTAAAGCTTATTTACCAACCACCTATAGTTTTGGTTTCTCTAAGTTATGTCCATTTATCACTAGAACAGGGCTTCCCTTGTGGCTCAGTGGTATAGAATCTGCCTGCAGTGCGGGAGACCTGGGTTCAATCCCTGGGTTGGGAGGGTCCCCTGGAGGAGGGCATGGCAACGCACTCCAGTGTTCTTGCCTGGATAATCCCATTAATACAGGAGCCTGACAGGCTGTAGTCCACAGGGTTGCAGAGAGTCAGACACGACTGAAGTGAATAAGCCGTAGCAGCAGCATCACTAGAACAGTTGCTGTGTTGTGTGATAGAAAAAAAATAAAAAATCTAGTCTTTATGTTGAATAAGGTTAAGGTTATGGTGGTGGCATGGCGGGTGATGTGGAAAGAGAGGTGCTGAGGCTCCTGTTTTAGCAGTGATGTGAAGTGACGTGAAAGTCGCTTAGTCGTGTCTGACTCTCTGTGACCCCCTGAACTGTATGTAGCCGGCCAGGTTCCTCTGTCCATGGAATTCTCTGAGCAAGAAGAATGGAGTTGGTTGCCAATCCCTTTAGCAGAAAGACCAAGTATTCCCCAAACCTGCATTTCCAGGATCTGTAGGAGGCCAGTGGTTTTGCTTTCTTTTGTCTTTAAAGGACATTGGGTGAGCACCCAATGCTCAATATAAAGAGCACCCCTGCTCTCTATAAAGAATAATGACTTTGGTGTTAAGTCTATCAGTTTTAACTCTAATTTTGATATTTAGTAGCTATATGGTGTTAGGTAAATTACTTGAAGTGTAATCTAAATTGTGATATTAATCTTCACCTAGCAGGGTATTAAGAACATTGGATGAGTTAATGTTTGAAAAGCATCTAATGTGGGGTCTGGTCTGCAATAGTCCTCTTAATTCTCTGGTGGCCCCTGTGGAGGTCGGAGCAGGCCATACACAACATGAGGGTACCACATTTCAGGAGATGCCATTGGTGTAATAGTCACTGTGGATTTCTATATTTATTATAATTTGATAGACATTGTAGCTTTTTATATAGTACTGTCTTGAAGTAACTAAATCAATATATTGTGACAACATTTCATAGATGTTGAGAATGTTTTCTAATTTGCAGAGGAAAATAAAGCTACTGATTAGATCAAAGTTTTATGAAACACTAATTTTATCATTACTTTATATGTTTTTCTTATTACCAAAAAATTCACATTTGTAGTAGGCAGAATAATGTTCCCTCAACTACTTAAAAATATCCGGGTTCCCAGAACCTGAGGATATGTTACCTTACTTGGCAAAGGGGAATTGAGTGTGCAGATGGAATTAAGATGGCTAAAATCAACTGTCCTTAAAATAGGAAGATTTTCTTGGATTATCCGACTGTGCCCAATGTAATCACAAGGGTCCTTAAAAGTGGAATAAGGAGGCAGAACAAGAGGTCGGAGAGTTGCAACGTGACAGGAACCTACTCATTATTGCTGGCTTTGAAGATGAAGAAAGGAGGTGACAACAATAAGCCTAGGAATGTAAGCATTTTCTGTAAGCTGGAAAGGGCAAGAAAGTGGATTCTCGCTCTTGTAGAGTCTCCAGAAAGGAACACAAGCCCTCTTGACCCCTTGATTTTGACCAGTGAGACCCATTGGTGGTTGAGTTTTTTTCCAGGCAAGACTGGTGTGGGTTGCCATTTCCTTCTCCATTAGGTACTTATAAACTACAAAACTGTAAGATAAAAGATTTGTATGTTTAAGGCACTCAGTTTGTGATAATTTGTTGCAATAGCGACAGAAAACTAATATTGTTAGCAGGAAATTTAGAAAATACGGACAGGAAAAATCAAACAAAGTAAAAGTCATTCATATTGTTTCTCAGCTCTGTCTTCTGATCAGGTCCAGAAGCAGTGACATCCCAATAGCAATAAACACCCCTGTCCCCAGACTTTGGTATGAAAAAGGAACAATGGTAACTTTATAATGGAGGTACCTGGAAGACTGCACTTTAACCAAAAGGCACTTTTACCTCTGTGATACTCTTCTTTAAAACCTATAATCTCAGTCTAAGCCTGAAAAATAAAATCAGAGAAATACAAATTGAGGCACAGTGTACAGTCTGGCCAGTATACCTCAGAAGTGTCAAGGTTCTGATGAACAAGCAAAGACCAAGAAACTGTCATAGACCAGAGAGACTCAGGAGACATGATGCCTACGGGCAAAGTGGAATCCTGGAAAAGAAAAAAGACATCATTAGAAAAACCTAGTAGAAACTAACTGAAGTCTAGACTATAGTTAATAGTAAGGTAACAATATCAATCTCTCAGTTTTAACAAATGTGCCACAGTTATGAAAGATGTTGACAGTAGGGGAAACTGGGTGACAGGTACATGGGACTATCTTTCCAACTTTTCTACAAATTTAAAGTTGTCCTGAAATTAAAAAAAAAAAATAAGTGCCTTTCACATGATCCCATTGCTTGAAAATGGCTATTAATATTTTGTAAAAATGAGGGACTAGCCTGGCGTTCCAGTGGTAAAGACTGCGCCTTCCAATGCAGGAGGTGTGGGTTCGATCCCTGGTTGGTGAGCTAATATCCCACATGCCTCATGGCCAAAAAATCAGTGGCAAACAGAAGAAATATTGTAAAAAGTTGAATAAAGACTTTAGAGATGGTCCACATCAAAAAAAATATTTTATAAAAGTGAAATTAAATCCTATAATTGTGGTTCACCAGGTTTTTTACTTGTTATCATATTAGGACATTATTCCATTGGTAGAACCATGAGAGACACCTGCCTCTTCCTAGTCATTGTGGTTCTTTGAGATCCTTTGGTTACTTAGAGGGAAACTGATTGGTCAGCAGAATCTCAAACTGTATTGGCCATATGACATTTATCATATCATGAGAGCGAGGCTCTGCCTGGCCTTGGTTTGGTCCAAACTTCACTCTACTTGTGAAAGAGAGAAGCTTTAATAAGGATTTCATGAGCTTTAATGTTCAGACACTTCAGTATATTCTTGACTCTGTACAATTGTGCCCCTCCTAAACACACCCAGAACAAGAAGGACTTGAGGAGAGGTTCCTTGTTGCTTTAACACAAGAGCGCTGTCTGTCTTTATAATCCATGATTTTTGATGCCACCAACAGATTTGACATTGTACTTTGAAGGAAAGAAAAATCCCAGATGACTATTTACTATTTGCCAGTCACTAAATATTTTATGTGCATCATTTTATTTAATCCTCAAAGCGATACACTGAGGAAGGAAATGTTCTCATCCCCATTTCAAATATTTATAGAGAGAGGTTAGGTAACTTGCCCAAGGATACGCAGTAAGTGGTAGAGCTAGGTTTCAACTCGGGCATCATGGCTCTAGCTGGAATACGTGATCATTGTACTATGCTGTCTCCTCAAGGAACAGTTATCTACATTGTGAGTTTGGGGAGAAATCACAGAATTTACTCTATGAAAACTAGTTGAGGAACATCAACAACAGCAAAAGCAACAACAAAATTCTTTTGCAATTGTCTTGTGTTGCCTTGCCATTCTGCTTAGAGAAGATACTGTTAGGGCAGGCAGCAGAAAAAGTTGGGAAAGAGTAAACTAAAGAGCTCTCTGCCACTCTACAATATCATCCCTACTCCAATTAATACTAAACCTCTGTGCTGGGCTTTGTTAAGTCACTTCAGTCGTGTCTGACTCTTTGCGACCCCACGCACTGTAGCCCCACCAGACTTCTCTGTCCATGGGATTCTCCAGGCAAGAATACTGGAGTGGGTTGCCGTGTCCTCCTCCAGGGGGTCTTCCCCACCCAGAATCAAACCTGCATCTCTTACTTCTGCATTGGAAGGTGGATTCTTTACAACTAGCACCACCTGGGAAGCCCCAAACCTCTGTGTGATTGGCTTTAATTTCAATATCTGCCCTAACTATTTTTTACAATGTCCTTTTTGATGAATCATCATGTCTCACATCAGAGTAATAGACCTTAAAACTTCTGCAAGTTCATAAAAGAGAGTGTGGCAATATCTTTAAAATGCTTATATAAACTGCAAAATGCTATGTGAATATTAAACATCCTATTATAACCTATTTTTAAAATTAGAATTCTTTTTTATACAAATGTTCGGGTGTATCTGTCTAGTTGTTAATGCTAAAACTAAACAGAACTTAGACGTAATTTTCTCTTATCATTGTTTTCTGTCTTGCACATTTCTTTGTGAGTAGAATTAAATTACAACCAAAAATAGAAATGCATTTGTTAGCACCTGGTACCATTGTTCTGAAAGAAAGATTTTTTTTTCCCTGATGGCAAACCTTCCCCACACTGAATAATATACTATTGAATTTGCATGTTAAAAAAATGTGTGCACTGCTTTTTTATAATTAAAGATAAGATTAACCTGTGTGTTGAATTTTCCTCCAACAACAACCTGAAACATTTTCCTGTTAATTTTACTGAAAACAGAGTGAGAGTAATGGGTAATTATTTTCTGCTGACATTTTCTCCCATTAGATTGAATGTGCATTTTGGGACTGAGCTGTCAGTTTTGATTTCAGCTTAGTTTTCATGTAGAGTTGGTGCATTGAGATTATTTTCCCATTATTGTTTAATATGTGCTTTTTTATGGGAGTAAAAGTAATTTGAGGCCATCCTGTCAATCATTTTTCTCAAAGTTCAGACACATATACGAGAAATATCGAAAGTCTTGAACCATCTGTTTCAAGCAGTCTAACTTATTTACGTATATAAAGCTCCTGCTTTTGTAGCCTTTTTAGAAATGACCATGGTTTTAACTTAAATAATTTAATGAAAATCTATATAGTGCTAGCTAATGTCATGGACTAAAAAGTAATTTTATTTGTTTATACAAATGAATCCATTCACTCATTTTTAAAGCCACGCTCCTATGTATATTACATTAATTGGATGGCGTTTATCTAGTTAGTTCAGAGTATAATGTCAACTGATCTCATCTTTTTGTAGCATTTATGAAAATTTGAAGTTTTGGATCACATGAAGAAATTCTGATTAATATAATTATTAATTAATAATTAATGAGGAGAACTTTATTTTCATTTTATGCACTGATGGTTTAGTAACAATGTTTTTTATTATTCATTCTTCAAACACTTATTATGTACGTACTCTATAATCACCCTGTTAGGTGGAAAGAAAGGTCCTAAAATCTATGACAAGGTCTGAGCTCCAGGTACTAACAATTCAACAGCCTGTAAAGCTGTATTAGAGTTTTATTTGATAAGTTTTGGGGAACTAATGAATGTTTTTCATCAGTGACATCAACATGGTGATTTAGAGAATTTAATTGACCATGGTATATAGCTTGTACAACTTAAGGGGCAGGTAAGAACACCTCATGTGAGGATGTTACAGCAGTACTGGAGGCAAATGAGGATTGTGGCATTTAGATATGTGGATAAAAGAGAAACAGCTGGAGTTGAGGGGAGTCTAAATATCCTGACAGTTGACTAGCTACCTCTGAAGATTTGTATCTCGCTGAACAGATGGATTAATTTAGAGATATAGTTAAGTCTGGGAGAGACTCTGGGTCAGAGTGAAGGTTGTAGTTGTTTTTTTTCCTTCCAATTTTACTGCAATGTAATTGACATACAACAGTGTGTAAGTTTAAGGTGTATAGCATAATGATTTGACTTACAAATATCATGAAATGATTACCACAATAAATTTACTCAACATCTACCATCTCATACAAATATATAGATACAAAATGAAAAAATATAACATTTTTTTTTCCCCTGATGAGAACTCTTAGTCCCACCTGGTATGCTGGATCTGTGTACTTTCATCCACCCAAGGGTGTGGCCCTTGTGGTTATATCTTCCTTCAACATGAAACTCTCTTCTAGATTACTTGTTTCACATACAAGCATGTTGAAATGTTTCCCATCTTTAAAAAAGTACATTTCCTTAATAGAGTGGTCAGTATTTGCTATCTTCACTTCTTAATCTCTTCTCTCTTAAATTCATTTCAATCAAGTTTTCTTCCCCACTCCTGAACCAGAACTGTTCCTGGCAATATTACCAGTGACCTCCATCTATTAAAATCCATTGGTCAGTTCTGAGTTCTCTACTCTTCAATACTTTGGCCACCTGATGCAAAGAGCCAACTCATTGGAAAAGATTCCGAGGCTGGGAAAGATTGAGGGCAGGAGGAGAAGGAGAGGATGAGATGGTTGGATGGCATCACTGACTCAAGGAACATGAGTCTGAGCAAGCTCCAAGAGATGGTGAAGGACAGGGAAGCCTGATATGCTGCAGTCCATGGGGTCACGAGTAGGACATGACTTAAGTGATTGAACAACAACTTATTAAATGCCAACAGACTTTCACATCATTAATTCTTCTGGAAACTCTTTCTTCACTTGGCTTCTAGGTTACACAGTATCCAGATTGTTCTCTCTCCCTGAATACCCTCTGTCAGGCTCTTGGCTGGACCTTCCTCTTCTCCAGACCTCTAAACATTGGAGAGTCCTGGGACTTGTTCCTTGTGTATTCTATGTGCAATTGTCTCACTACTCCTTTGGCTTTAAATGTTAATTAAATGCTAATGATGTTAAAATTAATGTTTCTAGACTCAAATTCTTCCTTTAGTTCAACATCTATGTCTCTCTTTAGATATTTAGCAGTCATTGCAAACTTACTATGTCCAAAAAAGTATTCTGTATTTCTGTGCTCTTATGTACTGCCTCTTGCTCAGTTTTCCTCATCCAATTAATAGCAGCATAATAAACAAAGGGAATCAGACCTAACAATGAGGAGTAATCTTTGAGTCCTCCTTTCCCTGATGGCTCAGACACTAAAGAATCTGCTTGTAATATGGGAGACCTGAATTCAGTCCTTGGGTTGAGGAGATCCCCTGGAGGATGAAATGGCACCCCACTCCAGTATTCCTGCCTGAAGAATCCCATGACAGAGAAGCCCGGCAGGCTACAGTCCATGGGGTTGCAAAGAATCAGACATGACTGAACAACTAACACTTTGAACACCTTCCCTAAAATCCCACATCTGGTCTACCAGAAAGCCCTGCTAGCAATACTCCAGAATTTATCCTGAATTCAACCAGTTTTCATCATCTCCACAACAGCTGTCCAAGACACCATCATCTCTCAACTGGATCACGGCTGTAGCTGGCCAAATTGCCTTCGTGCTTCAACTCTTAGCTTTAAGGTTTAGTACTTATACAATGGCTAGAATAACCTTTCAAAATTTAATCAGGGACTTCCCTGGTAGTCCAGTGGTTAAGAGTCCACCTTCCAATGCAGGTGATGTGGGTTCCATCCGTAGTCAGGGAACTAAGATCCTACATGTTGAGGGGAAACTGGGCCCATGCGCCACAATTGGAGATAGCCCAGATGCTGCAATGAAGACCTTCTGCAGCCAACATTAAAAAAAAAAATGTAATCAAGTTACTTTCTTTGCTCAAAAGCAGTCAAAGCTTGCCATCATAACTAGAAGAAAATCCAAAACAAATTCCCATGGCAAGGCTAATCCTTCATGATTCTCATTTCTTACTATCCTTTCCTCAGCCCCTCCCATGTTCCTCAAACACAACCACCTTGTTTCTCTCTGTCATGCTCAATTTTTCCCTCACAGGGATGCCTCCCTACTAGATCCTCATTTCTTTCAGGTCTTGGCCAGAAAGTCATTACCTTAGAAAGGTCTTTTTTTTTTTTTTTTTCTGACTTCTATATCAAATAGCAGCCCTTCCACCTCCTGCCATTGCTGTCTTTCTCTTTACGTGGATTCTCTCTTTTTCCTAGCATCTATTTGCTGCAACTATAAGGTATATTATTAATCATTTTTTGTTCTTCTCACTCTCCACACCCATCCCTACCTAGAAAGCAAATTCATGAAGGCAAGAGCTTTATCTATCCATCTGTATTTGTAGCATCTAGAAAAGTGGTGTCTGCATATAAAGGTGCTCTAATATTTGTAGAGGGCTTCCCAGGTGGCTCAGTGGTAAAGAATCTGCCTGCCAATGCAGGAGACGTGGGTTCAATCCCTGGGTCGGGAAGATCCCCTGGAGGAGGAAATGGCAACCCACTCCAGGATTCTTGCCTGGGAAATCCCATGGACAGAGGAGCCTGGCAGGCTATAGCCCATGGGGTCACAAAAGAGTCAGGCAAGACTTAGCCACTAAACAACAATATTTGTATAATTAAAACAAGTTCAGTTTTTGAAAAATAATACCAATATATTGGAGTCTGCTCATAGTTTACTCTTGCCTGTAAGTCCCTTCCACATGTGCTTATCTTTAAAGAGGAACCCATTCTGTTTATACCCAGAGCTTCTCTTTAAGGTTCACCTCCACGATAGGGCTGTTCCAAGGCCAGTCTTGGAGCTAAGTCCATATGTGGGCATTTGGGAAAAATCTTGATTTATTAAAAAGAACTATTTTTGCATTGTGTTTCCTTCAAGTGAATAGAAAGATGAATTGCAACAAGTACAGATTCTGCCTCTGTCATTGAGTTTTATGGCTGAATGGCTGAGTCTGCATAAGTTTTGCAGGCAGGAGTAGCAGAATGAGGACAGGAGTCAAGGAGATGTGCTTTCTCCTCCTAGCACTGTGAGAAAAAGAAGGTGGAAGGTGACTGGTTACCTAATTTCATAATCCTTAGCGCTCAAGTTTCCTGTTCAAAATTAGGAGTTGCACCAGAGACTGGATAGTATCTCTGATGCCTTCCTGCTCTCATATTATCACACAGTTCTTCTATCAAAAAAGACACTCCAAGATGAGCCTTAGCCATTGTTGTCAGATATTCTATTCAGCAGCTTCATGTATAATGCAAACATGGACACAGTTAATCCCTGTGAACCATCTGGCTTCTTCTGAAAAACAGAAATCTGTGGTGCACTGAACGACCCCCTTGCTGCTGATTCCAAGAGTTGTTGGATAAATGCAGCTGAGAGCTGGAGCTCGTGCCTGAAAGCCAGTCATGTGTCTCTTCCCAGCTTTTTGTTAAGTCACATCATGCTGTGTTGGTACATTGAAATTGGCCATGGTGGTATTTAATAGTATTTACACCAAGGAAGTGTTATTAATCAGAGTTTTTCTCTCCTACTCCACTTCCTGCCAAGAGTCATTTGTTAAATTTATTTCTCACCGTACCACCAGGTAAGTGTGAATGGGTATCACCATCATTAGATGAATAAATCAAGGGGTGTCTGACTTAGAGTGGAACACAGGGGTACATGACACAACTAGGGTGCATAGAAAACCCACATGTACAACCACCACCACTGCCATCCCTCTAACACACTTGATAGAGAAGTTACTTATTGAGGCACAAGAATAAGGATTTTATGTGGCATTTAACACTGCAATGGTTCGTGAAGTTATTATTATTACTATAATTTTTCTGGACAAGGAAGCAAACCTGGAGAGGGGTTAAATAGTGTACCCCGGGTCATACAACTGGCGGGTGACAGAGTGTGAACTTGTGTCCAGGTTTCTCTGATTCCAGTCCTGAGGCTACACTGTTTCCCTGACACATGATATACATTACGGACACATTCTTATCTATATGTACATTTACAGGTTTAAAGATCCTTCTTTTCTCTCTGCTTGTGGTAATTGTTTCTCTCTTTCTTCACAAAGGGCAAAAATGTAATAAATACCAGTATCACATCAGAGACTTGTTTGTTCTCCAAAACATTTAGCACATTCCCTAAGGATTAGTTCAGAAGTGGGCCTGAGGATCCTATCTGAGTTGATGTCATCAGAAAGGCACAGTGATATGGAAGATGCCCACATTTTTGATCTTGAAAGTTTTATCTCTTCTTGTTGGCAAAATAGCTGAAAAGGAAGCTGCTTAACCTTAGGCAGATCACTTTATCCTCAAAATAAATTGCTTCTTAAAAAGTGGTTGCATAATCTTTAAATTAAAACTCCAAACCCACAGAGGAAAAACATTACCAGCGCTGTGTTAGGTTTAAAGGAAAGTGTCCATTAGCTTCCAGGACATGCTAAGGAAGCTAATCTCGGAATGGGATGAAAGTTGCGGGAGTAACGATTATGCCTTTGATCCACTACCCATATGGCATTCTCGACAGGATTATGTAAATGACCTTTAAAAAGTATTTTGGAGCAGTCAGACCTGGAAACATTTATAGATTTTCACATCTGAGTATCTGATCAGATGAAAAGGAAATTAAGCTTTTCTCCATTAACTTCAACCAGAAGCTCCCTTTTCTAATTTTTCCTTACGTAAGCGTCTTCAGAGAAGACAGTGGCGGTGCTGCTGGGGAGGCCTGCGGTGGGTAAAGAAGGGAAGAAGCGATCACTTGCTATAGAGATAGTCCGTTTAAGCATATTGATCAGCTTTTTCTCCTGGGGTATTTGGTTGAAGTAGATGGCAAGGGGTTTGAGAAGTTAGGTCAGGGATTTCCACCAGGTGGTAGCACTTGGACCAACTGTAACATCATGTCAAAGGGTTTATAAGAAATTAAATATGCTAGTAAATTTGGCTATTTTTCTGGGGAAATAGGTGAAGTATTCCTCTATAAGGAATCTGTCTACTCTGTAAGATGGAGGAGGGCCATTTTCAGTGTTTTTTTTTTTTTTTTTTTTAATTCATTTGCCCGCCTCTGGTCTTAGTTGCAGCATGGGAGGATCTTTGCTGCATCATGCAGGATCTTTCATTTCAGCTCGCAGACTCTCGAGTTGCGGCGTATGGGCTCAGCAGTTGCAGCACACTGGCTTAGGTACTCTTTGGCATGTGGGATCCTAGTTCCCTAATCAGGGATTGAACCCATGTACCTTGCATTGTGAAGCAGATTCTTAACCACTGGACCACTAGGGAAGGCCCTTCAGTGTGATCTTGAATTGTTTATAGACTGATTCTGCTGGTCCAGACAACAAACTTTTGAGAAACACTATGGTTTTCAACTTCAACTGTACATTACAGTCATTGCACTGAGAGAAAGAGATTGCCAGAGAGAGAGAGAAGCAAAGCTTGGAACCTACTTCAGGTCAAAATCTCTGGGTTGGAGTTGGAACATCTGTGCTTTTTACAAGCTTCCTAGGTGATGTTCATGTGCAGCCAGGGTTGAAAACTACGAACCTAGATCGACCTCTTCACTTTCAGTCTTAAGAGATGTAACTTGAAAAAAAAAAAAAAAAGAAAAAAAAAAGAGATGTAACTTGTGCCAGGTTACACTTAATTTAGTTCAATTCAACGAATGTTTATTTGCCCAGTTGTGAGTTGGACTCTGCCTCTGAGCTCAGGGCACAAAGAGGAAGGCACTGTTGACATGGAAAAGAAGTAGGTTTGTTCTTCCCCAACCCGGCTGTCTCTGAATTCCTCGCAGACCTCCTAGGGCTTTGTAGGATATTTCCATTATTTAAAAAATGCTATCAAAGACTCCATGTTTTCCCATGATAAGTTGACACAGACTAACTGCAAGGTCCAATTTATTTGCTATTCGTTGGAGTTCTATTAACTAGATGTGTGACAACTCTGGTGTTGTGCTCAGCAGGAGCTCCAAATCTGGGAGCAGATATCACAGTAGTGGTTGTGAGCATTGGCTTCTAGAATCAATCAGCTGCGTCAAGTCCCCAGCTCCTCCACTGATTTGTTTGATTATGATCAAAATAATTTTCTTTCTCTGTGCCTCAGTTTCCTCAAATGGGATGGTGATAGCTTCTCAGACGTGTGTAGTACATGCGTGTGTCTGTGTGTATGTTAGTTGTTCAGTCGTGTATGACTGTTTGCGACCCATGAACTGTAGCCCACCAGGCTCCCCTGTCCATGGAATTTTCCAGGCAAGAATACTAGAGCAGGTTGCCACTTCCTACTGCAGGGGATCTTCCTTATCCAGGGCTCAAACCCAGTTCTTCAGCATTGCAGGCCGATTCTTTACCATCTGAGCCATGAGGGAAGCTCCTGGATGTAGGGTTGTTTTGAGAGTATCTGTAAAGAGCTTACATTTTCAGAAAACAGCACAGCATCAATGTCAGCTATTGTTAACTATTCCTTTCTTCTGAGCTTTTACTAAGCTCTCTACCAGTTCTGTTGCTAGAGAATGAATGCATCAGATTGCCAATCACTGCACATCTCTAACTTTCAATTCTAGTAATTATCAGGTGGGCTAGAAAAATGTAAGCCACACATTGTACTTTTTCTCTTTGCTGAATGCAGTCAATTAACTGAAGTGACAAGAACTTTCTGATGTTTAGGTGGAATTGCGCTGGGGCTCAGCAACTGGGGAAGGGAGAATTGCAGGGAGAAAGAGTGGATTCAGTGACGGTAAAGTGAATGTACTTTCCTTATTTAAAGAAAAGTTTGGTAATAGACATCTCCAATGGAGTATAATTAGCATAAATGGATGCCAACACAACAAACTGATATTTTTAATCACTGTGCCCACCCTATTGGACAAATTAAAAAAAATTATTGCTTAGAATTTTGTAATCAGGAAGGAAATCTGGTAAAAAGGTTAACAAGAATTGGATTTCATTTCATGTAGGATATGTTTATAATATTTACTGATCCTTTTTCAAATTGATGTTAAAATCACACAATATTCTTAACTCGTATTCTTAACTCATATTCTCAACACATGCATATTCTTGACTCAAATAGTTCTCATCAATAATTAGTGACTGATCATAATTCTTACCTTCAGGATGAGGAAGTACAGTGTCAAGTGAGATATCTTTTATGTGCTGTGCTCTGTGTGTGTATGTGTGTGTGTAGGAACAACTGAATTCTCTCTCTTCCAGAGCCCATGGAGTAGTAACTTTTAACCTTTTCTTTTTCTGGATGTGTTTGACAATCTTGTGAAGCCATAGAGCTTATTCCAAGGAAAACATGTTTCTAGATGTATATTCATGATTTTCATGCATCTGTATAGCTCTTTCAAGGTAAAACAAACTGTGAAGTTTTACCTACCAAAGTTTATGTTTCCTATATTCCAATCTACATAAAAAAGGGGAGTGCTAGACATTTCCTAGATGAGAACCCACCTGTATAACTTTAGGGCCCTCTGGCTTCTCTGAAGGTTTGAGCAGGTGTACACAGGCACTGCTTCTTTGCAGTTGTCATAATAGACATGAAATGCTGGTTTGAACCATCGTTCTTTCTCATCAAGACTAATTTATTGAGATTCTGTTAACCCTGAAGATATAGTTAGTTCATGACCATGTGCAGAGAACTATGGAAGTGAATTCCCTAGAAATTGAGGTTTTGTTAGTTTGGGATAACTTGGTGATCTGACACCAAATGTGGAAGCCAGACTTGGAGATGGTACAGGCAGCACTGGCTACATGATTTGTGGGGCTCAGTGTAAGACGAAAATGTTAAGTCTCTCATTCAAAGAGAATTCAGGATTTCAAGATGGTGACCACAGAACATTAAATCATATGGGGGGCCCTTCTGAACCTGAGGTCCCGTGCAGTTACACAGGACAGTCACCCATGAAGCTGGCTCTGACCACAGAGACATAGAGACCGTGATGGGTCTCAGTAACTGATACAGAATTGAACTTTGCTTAGAGGGGAAGAAGTCTTATTTTTGGGCGGAGAGAAGGGTCTGGAGATAGAAAGAAGGATGGAGGGATAAAACTGTATAATACTCTCTTTTCTTTCCCCCATGTTTTGTTTTTAAGGTAGGCCTGAAACTGGAAGTTCACTGTGTGGGGGTCACAGCAGTTTCCCACCCCTGCTCACACAGCCCAGGGGAGCAGGAGCCGGTGGGGACGAGGTGGGCAGTGGTCCTCTGGGCTGGAGAACTCACTGGGAGGTGTACGGTAGACAGGCTGGAGTCTCATGTACCCTTCATTCCTTCCCAGTCTTCCTGCACTTGGCAATTATAGCAAAAGATAGCTGCCCGACGACTGCTTAGAGCAGTGCCCAGGGCACAGGCCCCCTGAGATCAGACCAAGCAGGGAAGTCAGGTAGGGGCTGGAATGGGCGAGGGCGGGCTGCAGCAATAACATTTTTCAGCCCCAAGGTAGACTTTTTCTCCACTCCCTGAAGATTGGGACTGGGGCCAAGACCATTGCCCTAAAGGAATGAAGAATGTGCCCTCAAGAAAAAAAGATTAGATACTGGAGGAACATAAGCTTCAAATGAGAAAGAGAACTGAAATTAAAAGCCTTTCCAGAGGAAGCAGAGCTAATGAAACAGAATATGACTTTAAAATGGCCTTAATAAACATCCTCACAGAGAGATAAGGGAAAATTTTGAAATCACAGAGCAGGAAAAAGAACTAGTTTCAAATTGGGGGTATTAAAACATAACTGTTGAGACTGAGAAAAGGGAAAAAACAGCTAGCAAGATGGTTGGAATCACTGAATCGGAACAGCTGAAGCACAAACTAGTGAATCAAAAGGTTGGGTCATAAGACTTTTCTGGAAGACATCAGAAAGAGGTGGAACCCATGAAAAATATTGAGAATGAAATACAGAAATAAAAGTGTCAAAATCTATAAGAGAGAATTTCTAAAAGATCATAAAGGAGCCGATAGAGAGGAGGAAGCATGAATCAGAATGTCCCAGGATTAAAGAAAGATAAAAAAGCTAAGGATGAAAAGGCTAATGGGGTGCTGAACAGAACAGATAAGAAAACTAAAATCAATATTCAGACAGCCAATAGTTAAACTTAAGAACATTAAGACAAAGAGAAAAATGTTAAAGATTCCAGAGAGTAAGAAAGACCTGAGCAAGTATTGGTTGATGTGAGGATTCTCGGCAGCAGCAGTGGATAATGTCTTCAAAGTTTTAAAGGCAAAGAACTTTGAACTTAGAATTTTATATCCAGATAAACTACCATTTTAAGAAAGAAATTCTCTGCCTTATAAAATTTAAAAAATTTCCCCACTCAAAGACCCTCTTTAAAATGCTCTCAAGAGGTGCTCTGAAAAAGAAAGGTCGGTCTGGAGGGATAAATGAGAATGGGAGATAAAGCATTTGCAAAGAAGTTGATCACATTTATAATGTATAAAGAAGCAATAATTTAACATTTTTTTTTCTTATAATTTTAGCAACGAATTAATGGCCTAGATGATACACCACCAAGACGAGTACAAAGCAGGTAGAAGGAAAACTGCTCAAGTTTTTGCCTTGTTTGGGAGACATGGATATTGATCAATTTAAACACTGAGAAGAAAACTAAACATATCAATACATTTTTAAAAATTAGGAATAATTTTCAGAAAAGTAAAGAAAAAATGGATAAGTTTAAATGGCAGAGGAAAATTTTAATCTAAGCATGGACTTGCTCTAGGTCATAGAGGTTAAAACACAGACAAAGAGATAAAAACACCTGTGTTCAAACATTGATTGTGTTACTAATCATTGTGAGATGACAGTCAAATAACCTTTGTGAATCTTGGTTTCCTATCTGCAAAACAGATTGGCAGTGCCTACCAGGAAGCATTGATGTGAGGATAGAATAAGATTCTGTTAGTATTGGGTTTAGCATTAGGCCAGGTGATAGTAAATGCTCAACAAAAGGCAGCTAGTACAACCTATGTTCATATTTCCAGTGCCAACCTAGCCCTTCCTGGCCCTTGATGCCAAGGAAACTAAGTTTATTGCTGAGATTTTTTTTTCCCTCTAAGACATCTGGGCTCCACCAATTAGAAAGATTGACTACCTTTCAATTTCCTTAATTATAACAAGGGACTAAAAATGCTACTGTTTCTTATTGTTACTATGACAATTATGACATAAAATACTTATGACCTATTAAGTGCCTTAAATATTAATCATTATAATTATCTTCATGCTTAGTCTTAGATGGAAACTTCCAGAACATACCACCTGCTCCTTGGAGAATTCCCTCAATAGACTTGTGTAGTACAGTTGTAATCAGTCTTAAAACATTTAAGGCACAAGGGCAGTGAACATCTTGAGAACACTCACCTAGTGTGGTCTCTCTGACATGGAAGTCATTCATCAGTGAAACAACTGTAAGGTCCACTTTTATGAAGAAGAAGTCTTCATCTTGAGCTTTGGCATATGCTTCACTGGACAGAAGAATAAAATAGCTTTTAAAGATAATTTACCAGTCAATTAAAATCACCAGTTCCAACATGTCTGCCTTGCAGAGCGCACATATCATAGTAGGATTCTCACCGATAGCTCACTTTGACGTGGCCTTTGGCCTATTTACATGGTGTTCTCTGTGAATTCAGTATGTTTCTACTGATTTGCTGTTGGTAAACATGTGCTTCGAGGTCTTCTCCCAGGCACAGTGAATCCATTTTCTCCTGAGAAAGACATAGATAACTTAGCAGTTAAGGCGAATGTTGGATCCAGCCTGAACTGGCTTTATGTTCCAGTTCACTGACATTGGCGAAGTCATTTAATGTTCATACACCTCTGTTTCCTTCTACTGTGGCCTGCACTATGACACTACTGACAGATCCTCTCTGACTGTTTGATTTTTGTGATTAAATGAGATGAGACATGTGAAATGCCAGAAGCAGAATAAATGTTCGGTAATTGTTAGTGTTGATGACAATAAGATGGTGAGAACCATGGTCACAAAGACAGGGTGTGGTCTATGGATGTAGGGACTTTTCTCCTCTATCCTCCTTCTCATTTCTGTGAAGTTAAGAGTAAGATACTGTAATTAAACCTAATACCTTAATCAGTTAAAGTAAATATACCAAACGCTTTGAGCACAGCACAGCATACCTGTTTCTTTTTTTTTTTTTTCCTCTAATGGTCACATAAAGAATCTCAACTTTGCAGTTGCTAATACCTGCTAAGAGATTAGGGCAGATATTTTTTTCTGCTTTCAGATGGCGTTGAGATGCCTTATCCAAGGACGCGATACACAGGAAGAATGAGGTCATGTTCCTTATGAGACCTGGGAAGCACACTTTTCCCACAATATCTTTGACAAAAGGTGGCTCCATGTCAGTTTTCATGCAAGATTTATTAAATAGTCACAGAAAGCCATGCATATTCTAGCAGAAGATACTAATGACGATTCTCAAGATGCAATTCTTTTGTAACCTTCAGGCAGTAAGAGGCTAGAAACCAATGCCTGATATCAAACTCCCAAGAAGATGAGACAGAGTAATGTGTCAGTAAAATTGAAGTTGCAGATTCATTTTGTCTGCTCTTTAACACTTTATTGTTTAGAAGTGACTCTGAATAGTGAAAGAGTCCTCAATGTATTTGGCTGGAGGCAACCTTATGGATATACTGAAACTAAAAAGGAACCGGCATATGAAGAATAATAGGACAAAAATTCCCAGGCAATCATCAGGGCATAAAAAAAGAACAGTCACATAAGCCTAGAGGGCTTAGATAGAAAGACGTGTGACAGACACACAAACAGGATGATGAGAGTACTAACAGGCAGGCAAGGCTGGAAGGCAGAATTCCTGGGTGTATAATCTCATGAAGGAAAAGGCTTATTGCTAAAACAGCCAACAGTTAATTGAGTGCTTACGATGTACCAGACTTTCTAATAATTATTTTATAGCTATTAACTCGTTTTGTTTATTTATTTGTTTTGGCTGCAACAAGTCTTAGTTGCGGCACGTGGGCTCTTTGGTTGGGGCATGCAGGATCTAGTTCCCCGACCACGACTGGAACCCCAGACCCCTGCCTTGGGAGCGTGGAGTCTTGCTACTGGGCCACAAAGAAGTCCCAATAACTACTAACTCATTTTGTTCTACAGAACCTTATGAGTTATCTTCAAATATTATCATCATTTTATAGATGAAGAAGCTGAGACCCAGAAGTGTCTTTGCAAAGGCAACCTTGAATATTCATTGGAAGGACTGATGCTGAAGCTCCTATACTTTGACCACCTGATGTAAAGATCCAACTCATTGGAAAAGACCCTGATGCTGGGAAAGGTTGAGGGCACGAGGAGAAGGGGACGACAGAGGATGAGATGATTGGATGGTATCACTGACTCAATGGGCATGAGTGTGGGCAAACTCTGGGAGATAGTGAAGGACAGGGAAGCCTGACATGTTGTGCTCCATGGGGTTCCAAAGAGTCAGACACGACTGAGTGATGGAACAACAATGACAACACATGTTTCCGAAAAGAAAGTCCTGGGATCTGAGCCCAGCAGATCTGGTTCGAGGGCTGAGATGCAGTAAGATATCATTCAAAGACCGGGGAGCAGGAGGTGGAGGAAAGCCAGAGCCCTTGTGCTCAACCACTATGCTATATCGCCTCCAGCTGACACAACATCGATGGGCCTATTTTGTCAGTCCTCCAAGAGAAATGAATGGCCTGTGGGAGATTTTATAGTATCTGAGACACAGGAGCACGCCACTCTGGTTTCAATTCCCAATAATGTTGTCATATGTCCAAGTTTGTCCAAGACTGTCTGGTTTATGCTGGCTGTCAAAGTGTAATCAATAAGAGTGCTTTAAAAAGTGTCCCAATTTGGAAGATAAAGTATACAGTAACCCTGTGTTTCACCAGTCAAATGGTTAATCCCTGGGCAAGACTAAACCCACTAGAAAGCCGAAGTGCTTGGCTAATGATTTCTTATATACACAGGAGATGGATGAGGGTCAGGGAGGGCTTGTTCTGTAGGAGGAATACTAAGGAAGTAACACCCTCACACCCAGGAAAAAAATCAAATGGAAACAAACACTCAATAGAAAATAGCAGAATCCTCAAAATAGGCAGCATAATTAGATTTCATAAAAAGTACTCCAAAGAGGGCATTTTCATCGAGCTTACTCTGCCAAAGGCATAGCTAGGATAAAAGACTGATTTCCTCAGAGAAAATTTGAGGTGAATTCCAATCATGTCTGAGTAGTTTTAATATCTACCCAGGCTTTAGAACCCAGCTTTAAAAATCAGGAATTGGGGGAATTTGCTGTAGGCCTCAGGGAGCTCAAGTTGGAGCTCTGTAACATCCTAGAGGCACGGGAAGGGGTGGGAGACGGGAGGGAGGGGACAGGTGCATATCTGTGGCTGAGGCATGTTGATGTATGGCAGAAACCAAACAGTACTGTAAAGCAATTATCCTGCAATTTGTTGTTGCTGTTTTTCAGCTGCTCAGTCATGTCTGACTCTTTGCATCCCAGTGACTGCAGCACGCCAGGCTTCCCTGTCCTTTACCAGCTCTCGGAGTTTGCTCAAACTCATGTCCATTGAGTGATGCCATCCAACCATCTCATCCTCTGTCGTCCCCTTCTCCTCCTGCCTTCAATTTTTCCCAGCATCAGGTCTCTTCCAGTGAGTCAGCTCTTCGCATCAGGTGGCCAAAGTATTGGAGCTTCAGCTTCAGCATCAGTCCTTCCAATGAATATTCAGGGTTGATTTCCTTTAGGATTGACTGGTTTTATCTCTTTGCTGTCCAAGGGACTCTCCGGAGTCTTCTCCAGCCCCACAGTTCGAAAGCATCAATTCTTTGCCGCTCAGACCTCTTTATGGTCCAACTCTCACATCTGTTAACATGACTACTGGAAAAACCATAGCTTTGATTATATGGACCTTTGTTGGCAAAGTGATGTTTCTGCTTTATAATAAACTGTCTAGGTTTGTTACAGCTTTTCTTCCAAGGAACAGTGTCATTTAAAAATAAATAAATTTAAAAAAAAATCAGGAATTGGAAGATATGGGGTGGAGTTAATTTATTAAAGTTTGTCCCCAGCTTGCTGTGAACTGACCTCATTTTACCAAAGTTAATATGATAATTCTCAGAGGAAGTTCACATGTGGGGTTTGTCATCCCTAAATTTGTGTACTGCTGCTGCTGCTGCTGCTAAGTCACTTCAGTTGTGTCCGACTCTGTGTGACCCCATAGACGGCAGCCCACCAGGCTTCCCCATCCCTGGGATTCTCCAGGCAAGAACACTGGAGTGGGTTGCCATTTCCTTACAGCAACTATTAAATTAATAAACTGATTATTATATTACCTCTTGTGGAGGAGTTAGTTCCTCCTTATTTATACATATCCTCTATGTTTTCATACTTAAAATGACTATGGATAACATAGTTGAAGATAAGTTCTTCTCTATATTCTAAACCGTAAAGCTCAACCTTTCTTGGCCTGTCCCCTGGGTCCCAGACTAGAGAAGGCTGGAAGCCACAGACTTCCGCACATAACTTGCTATGGTGACTATGGTAACATTTCTCCTCTAGGCCACTAAAGACTACTCATTCAGCAGTTGTAACATGCAGAAACACTAAATGTGAGAACTTTAGTTGATAGGTCCAGAAGTTTTTGGCAAATCCATTTTCTTTGCCACGTAAATGTGCCAAGAGTTCTTAAGGCCAGAGTAGGAAGCTTGAGTCTTTGGGACCCCCTTGAGCAGACTAGGGGGAAGGGATGCTGGAAGAGATCTTTGTATTGGCCACACATGAAATCTCACAGTAATAGATTCTTCATAAATCTCACTTGTTTATGTGAGACTCACTCTTTCCCCTGAAAGTTTGGAAAAGAATATACTCAGCGAATTATAAAATGAGGTTTGATCACAAAAATTGAGGTCCTATTGTTTCTATAGCAGAATGGGGCTTTGGGGGGATATATTGCAATGAAAAAGCATCAAATTTTGATAAGTGATAGACATGCTAGACTTCATTCCTTCACAATTACCAGGGGGGACATTTCTGAGAAAGTTATAGAAAACTGGTCAATTATCCCTACTTATTTGCACTGTTTGATTATGCTTTATTTCCCATTTAACTTTCTATTAATAAACTTGATGCTGAGACAAAAGGATTTTTGGGCTACTAATGTACACTGTGGTCTAGCTTCCAGAATATTTTAAATAATTGCTCTTATATTGGCTTAAAATTATGAACCAGAAACCTTTTGGGACCTTTCCTTAATCTGAGCTGTTTCTAAGCCTATTGTTTTGCTGCCATTTCCAGTAGAATTTTTTCACCCTCCTCTTTTTTCCCCAGGTAATCCTTGTGAAATCTTTGTAGGAAACCAGGTGCATTTAGGTGTACTATTCTTGCAAATTAGATTCCTCCCTATAGCTCCATGCCATCTTCCATTCTCTTCTTCTTCACCATCTTCAAAGGCATTTAGATTCCCATCTGCACAGAAGACTGTGCTAGACCCTAGGCAAACAACTTAATGGAAATAAATCCTGCCCCCTGGGGACTTCATGTCTATGTTGATCAGGAAAACCTGATGGCTGTAACAAATAACTTCCAAATCTCAGTGGGTTAACACAATAGAAGTTCTTTTTTCATTTATTTCACAATCTAGCAGAAGTTGGTAGGGACTGGGGTCCATGCATGCATTTAGGGATCCACATTCCATCCATTTAGTACCACCTGCATCCCGTAAGGTGTCAGAGGCTTCTACTGCAAGCCCTGACTACAGTCAATGGAAAGGGGGAAAGACAGCATGGACAGAGCACACAAGAGGTTTTTAAGAGATCAGATCTGGAATTTACAATCTTATCTAACTAGTCAAAATAATAAATCACCCTAGCTAGTCAAAATAATTGTTCCTGTATTGTTTGCTGCTGTTGTCTAGTCACTAAGCTGTGCCTGACTCTGTGACCACATGGGCTGTAGCCCACCGTGATCCTCTGTCCATGAGATTCTCCAGGCAATAACACCAGAGTGGGTTGCCATTTCTTTCTCCAGGGGATATTCCCGATCCAGGGGTCGAACCTGTGTCTCCTGCATCTCCTGCATTGCAGGTGAATTCCTTGCCACTGAGCCACCAGGAAAACCCCTGCTATATACTGGTAGGCATACGGCAAATCTGATTTGATCAAGTTATAGAATCTCAGTGAGGGGAACATGGAAAATATCATTTTTGAAATTTCCTGTAAATATAAAATTATTTAATTATAATAGTTAAAATAAATAAAACTTGAAAAAATGAGATGATAGCCTGAGTGGGGAAGCAAAGTTAATGGCAGAGACAGAATGTCAAGGGTGGAAAATATATTTTAGATCATCTTAATTTAACAAAGCATTTGGAAGAGGAAAATAAAGGTACAGAGAGACAAATCAAATAGTCAAATATCCAGACAAAATAAACAGTACCTGCCTCAAAATGAAAGGTTTATTGTTCTTAATCCAATACTTTTGTCCCAGATTATTCTTGGAACATTTTTTTTTCCCTGTGAATTGAAGAGAGGGGGAGAATTCAGGCATAGTGTAGTAACAACCTTATAATAAATTTATGTAACACATCGCAGGACTATTAATCTTAATTTTCTGGTTAATTCCTAATCCATTATCTACAATTCCTTCATATACTACACACACACACACACACACACACACACACACGCACACACGCATGCACACACACAAACATCTTGCCCTTTTCTCCTCAACATGCTATCCACAGTCTTCCAAGATGAGTAGAATGAAACTCAATGAATTAAGTAGCCGGCAAAAGTTTCATGGCCAACAATGGGCAAAGTCTGACTTGAAACCTCCATCCATCTAATAGCAAAGCTCAAGCTCTTTCCATTATACTCTGGTGCTTTCTTCTCTGAGGAGTGGGAAAGCCCCTGAGAAAGGTGAGAGGAGGAATATCTAGAAGCAGTCAGCTGAGTGAGTGCAGAATATTTCTCAGGGCACCAAAGAATAGTTTGCAAAATATTGTTTATTGAAAAATATTTCTCAGGGCACCAAAGAATAGTTTGCAAAATATTGTTTATTGAAAAATATTTCTCAGGGCACCAAAGAATAGTTTGCAAAATATTGTTTATTGAAAAATATTTCTCAGGGCACCAAAGAATAGTTTGTAAAATATTGTTTATTGAAAAATATTTCTCAGGGCACCAAAGAATTGTAATTTATGCCTGTAAATTTCTGTAGAGCTGCAGTTCTTAAGTGAGTGAATTTGAGGTACAGTGGGCTTTCTGTCTGTAGTTCTAGGATCTGTCCTTTGGAAAAAGGATTTAAATTGCTTATTTTATTCTCTTGGCTAACTTTTTGCATGCTCAACATATTCAGTTAAATGATATGTTAATTTGGTGAGACCATGGCACTCTGTCTTGCTTCAACCCTCAATGTATGTAATAGTATCATTGACCACTGACTGTATCCTTCCTCTGTGCCTAGTAGTATAATACATTACATTTATTATTTCTATTTCACACCAGAACTTTGGAAAGGAAATATTTCTATTTTATAAAAGTGGAGTCTAAGGACCTTTTACCTGTCCCACACCTCCAAGGTCAAATGTAAAATTGATACAATTTATAAGATATAGTTAGTTTATAAAAACATATTTATGTTAAATAGCACTGCCAAAGGTAGACGTGTCTCTTTTAATGGATTTCTATCACCATTTCACTTCATATACTTGTGCAACCATTTCTGGGTATCTTATAGCAAAATGTCTATCAAGCTAGAGATCTTTTCAATAATCTATTTAGTTACTGCAAACCTAGTAGAAATCTAAAGAAGGAAATGAACTGCAATTGAACTTGTGGAATTCTTCACCTTTCCATTCTTCCCTCCATTTCCTTTTGATGTTGAAACTGTGGTTTCCCGGTTTTCTTAGAGTCTCTGTGGGTCACTCTGACCCACCAGATGGTCCCTGGTGATACAAAGAGACCTCACAAAGGGACCCTGAGGCAATAGCTCTTTCACTTCCAAGTGAAGGCCTTAACAACACCTAGTTGGACTCAGGTCTTTGGTCTATTAGCATTGAATATAAGGCCCTTTGCCTTCTCCTTATCAACCAGAACTCAGTGGAACTGAATAAAGATCATAGCTGATCGCCACACTCTCCTTACTGGGCCTATATTGCTAAAAGCATCTCTGAATCCACAAGTCTGTTGATTCATTTATGCATTGAGAATGCAGAGTCTTAGCCACTGGACCACCACGGAGGTTCCTTGTTGATTCATTTATATCTACAAATACTTCTGTCTTTGGCAGAGTATTAGTTGACAGGATTTCCTATATGATGAGGATGATGATTTGCAAAATGCCCTTCATACTCATATGTATATCACTGTTCTTTACCGTAGGGAAGTAACGGAGGGTACTCTTCCCAGTCCAGTGTCGAATAGAAATAAAACAAATCTATTCTAATGAAATGCAGACTATTATTTTGTTTTGCCTCCCAGTCAACTCTTCAGGCTGAGTTAATTTCTTACTGATAACAGCTGATGCAGTGTCTTCCGTATTTCATTGGCACAACTGTAAAGGGGAGCACACCAAATGAGAGAAATTAAACAAGGTATAACCAGGTTGACTGTTTTAAGTGCTTTAATGAAACTGTCTAATATAGGTAAGTTGGAATCAAGCTCTGTACAGTAATGAGATACATATATTCTATTCCTTTAGAGTTATTTAGCAAAAAAGAAGCTACAGTTCAGGAAAAAGGTAATGGCTGCTTCCCATTTAGTGACTAACATTCTTCTCCATTCCTCATGGTGTGGCTCATGCTTATAAATATTAAAAATCTGGTACAACCAAGCATAATCAACCAACACTTACTCAGCTTCTACCAAGTACCAATCATGCTAAATGCTAAGGAAATGAATTAGACACATTCCCTGTCCCCTTTAAAAGCAAGAAACAGGTAAACAGAGACTTTATACATCAATAGAAATTCATAAAAGTACAGAGAGGGAGTGATTAACCACAGACACTGGAATTTGAAAATTGGATAGCATTTCACCTAGAAGAAGGGCAATTGAGTACATTATTTATGCAAGAAGTACAGAATCTATAGAGGCATAATGGTGAACCAACAGGGTATGTTCAGGGAATTGTGAAAATTAGCTTTCCTTTTTTTGAAGTTATGAAAAATATTTATACAATTCATATTTTAAAAGAAATAAAAATTGGGATTGAGAAGACATAAACCTATAAGCATAGTTACTTTAAAACTTCTTTTTCCTAATTAATAGGAACAAGAAGCAGTCTCTCGGGATGTAGATATTTGAAAACCTTCTCAAGTTAACCAACATGACTTAATTGACATTTCTAAAACACTATACTTAACAGTCAGAGAAGGCAATGGCACCCCACTCCAGTACTCTTGCCTGGAAAATCCCATGGATGGAGGAGCCTGGTAGTCTGCAGTCCATGGGGTCGCGAAGAGTCAGACATGACTGAGCGACTTCACTTTCACTTTTCACTTTTATGCATTGGAGAAGGAAATGGCAACCCAGTCCAGTGTTCTTGCCTGGAGAATCCCAGGGATGGGGTCGCACAGAGTCGGCCACGACTGAAGTGACTTAGCAGCAGCAGCAGCATACTTAACAGTAACAAAAAACACTTTCAGTTGCAGTATACATAGAACTTCCATCAAAATAAACTGTATGAAGATAGCTTCTTTTAATTGCTAGAGGGAAAAGGGCTGAAGTGAGTGTGGAGATATGGTAGGAAACACTGCTGAAGAGGTAACCAGAGACTAGATGATACGAGACAGACAGAATTCACTATGTTAGGTACTATGTGGGATACAAAAAAGTCTTAAGACTTTTTGCTGCTCTTAAAGAATTTATGATCAAATTGAGGTGAGAAACCAACACACATGAAGAAATTAAGATGTAATTAAGAAGTCAATGATGAGTTGCTGACTCTAAGTGCAGTTGGGATTCAAAGAAGGTACAGAGATCAATACAGTCTGGAATAATCAAAGAATTAAGAGAAAGTTGAATTTGAGCTGCTCCTTGAAGAATGGGAAGACTTAGCTCAATAGCTCTTAACCAACCAGTACTACCCCCTAGCGGACATTTGGAAAGGTGTAAGTTGAATTTTAGATGTCACAGTGGGAAGGTAAGAGGGTCATCTTAGGAATTGCCTTGTGATGCAAAGAGACCTACTCAACGAAGAATTGTCCCTCTCAAAAGTCTAGTAGTGCTCCCACCAAGAAGCACTAGCTACATAAGTAGGGGGCAGGGAGAGTAGATTCCAAATGGTGAAAACAAAACAAATATAAGAATTATGGAGATGTATCACTCTGGGTCATTAACAAGATTAATTAAATAAATAATATGTACTTATTCAGAAATAAATCCTATTCAATTTTTAAAATCGATTAACTTTTGCAACTTACACCAGGAATCACATGGTTAAATAGGCGTTTTTATGGGATTGCAATCTCAGATACCATTACGGATTGGAGAGCAGGAACAGTGTGTCAGGGATTTAGCCAGCTCATCCCTCAGTCCCATCACTTCCCTGGTGGCTCAGGTGGTAAAGCGTCTGCTTGCAATGCAGGAGACCCGGGTTCAATCCCTGGGTTGGGAAGATCTCCTGGAGAAGGAAATGGCAACCCACTCCAGTATTCTTGCCTGGAAAATCCCACGGATGGAGGAGCCTGGTAGGCTACAGTCCATGGGGCCACAAAGAGTCAGACACGGCTGAGCGACTTCACTTCACTTCACCCCTCAGTGCTGCAAGGTCATTCTGGATGCACGCAGCTCAGCACAGTGGCTGTATCATCCCCTCTCCAAGCAGTACGTGCCCATTTTCTGTTTCTGACCATCCACCAGGGGATGCATCAAACTGTCTAAGTAAACTGTCTGTGTCATTCTTCTGATCTTATGGCTTCTGTGTGCTCTTGGCTTCTGTTTACTGCCTTTTATGTTTACTCTCAGATTTCTCCTGCATTCCTAACTGCCATATATCTACATCTCCCTTTCAAATGCCCCAAGATCGGGTATCTGATCACTTTGTTCCATGGCTCCGTCCCTGAGAGGCAAGCCCTTAGGCTCCATGGGCTTGTGGGTCATTGGCTGACTTGTGGTTTGCTTGCTCCAGAGCCTCTACAGTCAGGTCATCACCCATCAGTTTGCTGTGAAGGATCAAGATGGTCATAAGCACAGGGGAATGCAAGTAAAAGCGACAGGACCCCAGCCTTATCAACAAAGGCAATGACTTTTCAACAAGGACTCTGGCTATGCTGAAATGAGGTTCAATGAAAGTGGAATTACAGGATCTGCTACTCACAGTTGCAGTTAAAAAAAAATCAAATGCCAACTTTGCTGAGCACACAGTATAGAATAAACTGTTCAGCATTTAGAACTCTTCCATCACATTTATGCATATAGATTGTGGTCACTTTCAAGTTCAGGTGACACTACTTTCAAATATGAGGGTCATGCATTTACTGTCATTTCAAAGTCAACAACTACAAAATTTATCTCACAGATTTCTATCAACACTAAATTGCCCTCCAAACTTCTCTATTTCCAACCATCGTAGTAGAAATTTTATAGGGAGTATAGAATTAATTGTTGAATGAAATATATCATGGCTGTGAACTGCAAGTATTCTAGGCTCCACTTACAAAGAGTGCCCCCTGGTCAAGTCTGATGGAAAGAAATACGTTAATAACCACATAAAACAAATTTTATAACCTGATGGCCCGCCAGCCAAATTGGGCCGAGAATGTTTTTCATTTTGATGAACACTGTAATATTATAAATATTTGAATTAGAATGGCATGCGAATTAGGATTTCAGTGTTCTCCACCAGTCCAGAAAGGTATAGCTAAAGAAGAAGCCATAAACAAGTACCAATTTGCAGGAGATGAAGTACAGGTTTTTAACACTGGACAAGGCCAGGTGATGAGGTCAGGTGGGTGATGTTTTATTTGGCCTATGATTTTAAATGCTAACACTTCAGTCCTTTTAAGGTGATCATGCTCACCAGCCACTGTCTGACACCTACAGTCACACACTGTCTCCTTCACCTGCATGTAAGCCTGTTCCAGTGGGAAAAATAGATGTGCACTTCGAAGTCCAATTAAAACACACACTACCAGCAACACAGTACTGAAAGCCCCATTAAGCATCTTAAGAATGCCCAAGAGCGTGCCTGACCATGTTTGGAGTGACACATTTTGCTCGGTTGGTGAAAATTAGGATCAGGCTCAGGACACTGGAGAGTACGCACTGCATCCCATATGGTCTGGTGTGTAGGTAGATTGCTCCCTGGGTGCCTGAAACTCAGTGAAAAAACTTTGGGTAGGAATTAGAGGAAAATGATGGAGAATGCAAATTAGCACACTATGGATGGATCTGCATCATGTATGGCCACATTATGGACTGGATTCAACTGTCAGATGGCTATGTATTATTCATGATCAAATTCAGGGTAAAGATACCAGATGGCAAAGGCATATTCATGGTCAGATCTTAGTTGTTAGATTAATTATAAATCTACATAAGAATTGGATAATAATAATTTAGACTGCTCTCAAAAGGATACTCTGTAGGTCATCTAATCAAAAGTATTTTTAAAATAAGGCATATAGGTTATTAGGTGACATTAAACATTTTATGTTGCTGTAAGTTATTTTCCAAAAAGACTTTCCAGTAGCATAAAACTTTTTTCAGATTTCACTAACCTGTGGCTTTGGTCTTAATCTTTGATAGAGCCAGTGGTAACAGTGCCATTTTGTTAAAGGACTGCAGATGATTTACATGAACTAGAATGTCAAGGGACCAGCAAAACTCTGTAGACACGAAAAATGTTTTGTCTGGGTAGCTACGACTCATCATGTACAAAAAGGCTCTGTGAATCCAGGTTCTGCCTAAGCGTCATCAGCATTATGTGGGCTGGACACTTTCTGTTGGTCCTTTGGATTCCCTCTCTATCCTTCCACACCTTGCCTTGTGCCCAGTGAGGATGACCTGGAAGCCTTGTATCAGTGAGCTCGCTTGTCCTCTGGATTGCAGCTGCTTGGCCAATGAAGGGTATCAGTGGGAGATGGGGTGGGGCAGAGTGGATATTCTGTTCAGTCCCTCCCTGCATTATCTCCTCTGCAAAGGACACTGCTCCTGTTAGGGGGTCCTCTCCACACAAATTTCTCTCTGAATTCTGGAAGCTTCACAGGTGGTTGTGCTTTTCTGTTGTTACCAGCCTTGGGGTTGTTCGATATTACCCTTTGTGGTTTCTCTGTATTCTGCCCACAGCTTTGTGAACGGTTCTTTTATTAAGTTCTTCTTAAACATCCACTTTGAGTGTGCCACCTGTTACCTTTTGTGATCCAGACTGAAATACAGTTGACCCTGGAACAGCACAGGTTTGAACTGTGATGGTTCATCTACATGTGAAGGATGTTTCTCAATAGTAAATACTATAATACAGCATGTTCTGCCATTTGTTGAATCCATGGGACCATGTATATGAAGGACTGACTATAAATTATACAAGCATTTTTGACTGTGTGAAGGGTTACTACCCCTAACCCTCAGGTTGTTCAGGGGTAAACTGTACACTCTAAACCCAGAATCAGAGAATCAAACAATGTTTTAACTGCAAATAATGGACATGATCTGTTCAATCTTTCTCATTTTGCTGATGAAGAAACCAAGCTGGAGGAATGTCATGGGATTTTCCCAAAGTTACCAGATACTTTGTCATAGTCTGGAGGACCAGAACCCAGACCTTATGCATATCTTCAGTGCATTTTCCCAATTGAATCCTATGCAGAAGGTCTTGGGCATCACAGTAGGTGTCCACTGAAGGTGTCTATCTGGGACAGTTAACCCCAGGGAATTGGCCGGGTGGAAGATTTTTCTACCTACAGAAGCTTCTGGTCAAAATGTTGACAGCAGCTCCAGGAAGGGACTCAGTAAGGAGGATGAAGCTACTGAAAATCCAGTGATCCGTAGAGTAGTTTCCAGACATCCTAGCTAAACTCGGCTCCCAGAATTTTACTCCAGTCTGAAGGGATAATAAGGGGGAAATTGAACCAAGTGGAGCTTCTAACACTCAGTTCCCAGGTGTTCTCCACGGACAGGTGGAGGGGATGGGCAGGGGAGCGGTTGCATTAGGTGAGGAAGGTGTTATTGTACAGGTATGAGACAACAGAGGCACGGGTAACATAATTACCATGAATTAAATGGCCAAGAACTGCACTGGGGTTTTCCATTCACTATTTTATATAATCCCAACCACAATCCTCATCTCACAGATAAGAACATTTATGCAAAAAAGAAGTTATACCTATAGTGAGTGGGGAAAAAAGCCCCAGAGGGGAGACAGAGTTCAAGACACACGGAGAACACAGTTATGGTGGCAAAAAAAGATCACAGAATGTTTGTTGTCGCCCATCACTGAGTCAGGTGCTGAGAATGAATGAGAACCGAAGACCAAGAAAGAAGCACTATGGATTAGAGAGACTTAGTTGCTGCCATGGTGTCTGTATCTTATGGACTGTGGGGCTGTGGGCATATAGGAGAGTGTGAAGATGACTAGGATTTAGCTGAAAAAGTGTTATGATGGGCAAGTACAGGGTTCCATGGGGACCCAGTGGAGGGGCAAGCATCACAGTCTGGTGAGAGAACAGGGCAATGAAGGTTTCACAAAGTGACCTGTGAGCCTTACGAGGGATGAATAGGAATTGGCAGATTAAGTGGGAGGAAAATGTGGTTCAGGTAGTGTAACATGTGCAAAGGCCTGCTGTTAAGAGGATTCCTGGCGAAGAGGTTCACTGCAGTTGATCATAGTAGTCAGAGGGAATTAGAAGGCTGAAAAGCTAAGTCAAGGTCATATAAGCTGAGTTTGTAAATCCTGTTAAGGAATTTGGATTTTTCCTCCCATCAGAGCATTAGAGAGACACTGAGATTGTCAAATGGGGAGAAGAGGTCACCCAATTTCAGGGGTCACTGCTCCTTGGTCAGAGATGGCTGTCTGCTCTGGTTTTGTTGGGTGAATGAAAAGACTGCTCTCTGCTTGGGGTGAGTCTCTAAGGCAGTCAGCATGAGGTGGAACTCACACGGGCCCATGGGTGTTGTTAATGACCCCTGATTGAGAGCCAGGCCCTCCAGGGATCTCAGTAGTTCATGTCACTTACAGTGCCTGGCTGTTGTTTGTCAGTATACTTACACTTTTTGCCCAAATCCAAGTAATTTGGATTTGCTTTTCCATCTTGCTTCCTTCAGAGTTTTGTCCTGTTTTGAAAAGAACCCAAGATACTGTTCAATAGATATGATGGTGAATTTTCACTGTGTGATAGTATAAGTAACTGGCATTTCTTTTTAACCAACCTCTATGCTTTGTTTCCTTTGCCTTTTCTGCTCTATACATTCCAGCCCTGAGCTGAGATAGTGGCTCAGGATATTTAGCTGCCTTGGATAGATCTGGAAAACTTTACTTTGAATTTGAATCTGGCCCATGTGATGTAATGGGCTTCCCTGGTGGCTCAGTGGTAAAGAATTCACCTGCAATGCAGATGTGGGTTCGATCTGATCCCTGGGTCTGGAAGATCCCCTGGAAAGGGAAATGGCAACCCACTCCAGTATTCTTGCCTGAGAAATCCCATGGACAGAGGAGCCTGGTGGATTACACTCTTTGTGGTTGCAAAGAGTCAGACATGACTTAGCAGTAAACAACAACAGCATGTGATATAATCAGACCTTGCTGAACTCTGGGACCCACAACACTCATAAGAAAGATATTTCCAGGCAGGAGGAAAGCAGTAGAGATTGCCTTGTAAAATGTGAATGAATACAGAACTCAGACCTAGGCTGTATCTGTATGTTCAACTGTCTAGAGAAGTTCCTTAAAATATGCTTACTGTATAAAAGAGGGAGTGTGAAGCAAAATGTTCATGAAGTAATAGCTACTCTTACATGTTCATCGTCTTCTTTCCTTTCCTTCCCTCTCCTTTTTTTCCCAAGTCACTCTATTGAAAAAATATGCTGGTTACATAACACTAAAATGATTTCAGAACTCACTAACGATTGGGTATTAACCTGCAGTTGGAGAACCATTGTTATAGAGGATATAACTAAAATGTACTTTTCCTAGTCTCTCACTGTGGCAAAGAAACTATTTCTACCTGAACTATGGAGTTACTAAGTTCTACCTAATTGTTGGGGTGTCTGAAGATTGGTGAAGATTTCTGCAGAGACTCTTGCCTCATTGGAAAGGTAGCAATTTATTTTTTTTTGAAGTTCTATCTTTTCTTTTTTTGCACACATTGACACATTTTACTCTCAAGAGGAAAAAATTTTTAATTGCTGCCGTTTTTCAGGGAGATAGTAATCTACCTAGTGTCATACAACGCATGTTGGAGATAAAATTCAGGTTTGATCAATTCCAAAGACCCCATTTTGGAACTTCCTGGTGGTCCAGTGGTTAAGATGGTGGTTCCACTGCAGGGGGCACAGGTTCAATCCCTGGTTGGGGAACTAGAATACCACATGCCGTGTGGTATGGCCAAGAAATAAAAACAAAAAAAAACCTAAAAAACAAAGCCCACATCCTTTTACATCCTGCCTTCTAGTGAGTTATCTACTTTCCACCTTCCATGCATAGGCTTGAAACCTTATCTTTATGTGATTATGAGATGGAAAGCTCTTGAATCCCACTATATTCAGGAGGTATTTTGTACTGTTTGATGGCTATCTATGGGTTCCTTCCCACGAGGAATCTATTTTCAGTTCACATTCGAGTCAGAGAGTTATTCCTCTCAATTGTTATGGTGGACATGTTGCTAGTCAATAACTCTGAAACAGCTTGCTAGAATTCAGAATGCTGAGATCAGAGAGAGAAAGCTGCAGGACTAGGCACATAGAAAAAAGTGCCATCCCAGTGTTCTAAAGTAATAGGAAGCACGAATTTTAAAGATTCTATTGAAAGGAGCTGTTCCACTTAGCATTATTGTTAATTGTATCTTAGACTTCAAAATAAGTGAAGGAGTAGCGACTTGAGAATTTTTCATGTGCCATGATGGAAGCATAAAAACCTTTTCAGTCCCAGCGGTTGTGGAGTAAAACCATGGAAATGAGGGAACCTGGGAAGAGGATTGGAACCATAAGGCAAGAAGAAAATAAATGTGGGTGAACAGACCAGAACAAAGACATCTTCTCTTAGCTTTCTGGGCTAAGAGGTTTCCTCCAGTTCCTTTTTTTTTTTCTTTTTTCTTTTTTTAAGATTTATTTATTTGTCTACAGCAGGTTTTAGTTGCAGCATGTGGGTTCTTTAGTTATGGCGCATGAACTCTTCGTTGCGGAGTCTTAGTCACTGGACCATCAGGGAAGTCCCTCCTCCAGTTTTTTAGTGAAGGAAGAATTAGAAATTGATAGGAGAACCTCAGGGGCTTCCCAGGTGGTGCTAGTGGTAAAGAACACGTCTGCCAATGCAGGAGACTTAGACACAGGTTCGATCCCTGGGTCAGGAAGATCCCCTGGGGGAGGGCACAGCAGCCCACTCCAGTATTCTTGCCTGGAGAAGCCCATGGACAGAGGAGCCTGACAGGCTACAGTCCACAGCGTCGTACAGGGCTGGACATGACTGAAGCGGCTTAGCACACAATCTGAGAACCTCAGTGTAGGTGTTGGTTATGCCTGATCATACTTTAAATAAGTGAGCATTCAGCATCACGTGCCTCTCCTCTGCATGGTGGACTCGGCCTTTCTCCCAAGTTATTTGTGTGGCATTTATAAATCATAAGTCTATGATCCAAATTAAAACAGACAAACCTATTCTGAACAGATTCTGTCTTGTTATAGATGAGTATAGGTTTTCCTTGGCAATCAGCAACTCTAAAAAGTTTCGCTTGCTATTGTTGTCTGAACATATTCATGTTGAGATCCTAATCTCCAGAGGTGGTGGTTTGTACAGATGTCTTTGGGGGGTACTTCAGTGAAACTCTCATGGTTGGAAGTGATGCCTTATAAAAGAGACTCCAGAGAGAGCCCTCCCGCCTTCTGCTATGTGAGGACACAGTGAGAGTGTGTGACCTGGGCAAGGATCCCTCCCTACCCATGCTTCGACTTCCAGCCTCTAGAACTGTGAACAGTCAGCTTCTGTTGTTTATAAGCTACCTAGTCTCTGATGATTTTTCACAGCACCCAGACTGAGATACTTCCCTTAGAACTTGAATTATTGGAGGTTCTCAGCATCAGCCTTCAGGAGGGACACTCATAAATGTACATTCTCTATGCTTGTTCTCTGCAACATTGTGAAGTGGGCATTGTGTGTTTGCTTGCTAGGTCTCCTTGTTTCTTTCTCCAGGAATCTCTTTCCTTTCAACCTTACCTTTCTGAGGAGCCCAATTCTTGAGCTACGTTTTCCTCTGTGCTGGTTTTGACTATTATTTTCCTCCAAAAGCATAGCTGTGTGTGTTGTAGTGTCTTAGAACTAGGGTTAATCTCTTTAGAATTTTTGCGAAGATATTCATGCCTTTAGAATGACATTTCTTCTGGAGAACATCTTCACTTTAACTGAGGCCTTCTATGCCCTAATCCACGGGTTAGACATAATTAAGCCAACACTTTCATTTCTCAATCCTGATGAAGGATCTAAGGCTCAAAGAAGTTGTTAACTTGTCCTAGTTCCTCCTCAGAAGGAATATCCTACCAGCCAAAAACTTAAGTTTCTTGTTCCATTGTTAAGATATATTTTTCTAGGAGGAAAAAAGGACAAGGTGTTTTTCTGAGCCTCCTGTATTTTCATAGAGATTGTTAGTGAATTTATTCTGGTTTGTATTGGAGCACTAAAACTTGGTCTGCAATGTATTGTGAGGATTAAAAGGAAGCAAGACTGGAACACTTCAGTTAAATATATTAAGTTTTGTGGCTGCTCCACGTTCATTACTTATCTAGAGATTCTGTGAGATACACAGATTAAATATAAGAAAAAAATGGGAAAATAAACAAACCAACATCTTCTGAAAGCTTACCTATTTCATGGGCTTATGCACACAGTCTCACTTAATTCTCAGTCAATATTTTAGTTGAGTATTATCTACATTTTATAGAAGAGGAAATTAAGGCTCATGTACTATTTTGTTCATGGCCACATGGATCGTAGAAGTAGGATTTAAGTTTGGTTTTTGCTGTCTCTAAAGTTCATACTCTTTGCATTAATCCATGAAAACCTCTAACTTTTCACAAACTTATAATTCAGTTGGGGAGTATTTCTGATATTAAAAAGGAAATAACATATATTATGAAGCAATATATATTAAATGTCTAAGAAATGAGGGATCAGTTATATTGAGATAAGATTGGATAAGTAAACAGTTGATTTCACAAATAAAACTCTTCTAGTTCCCACTTAGGGAACTAGAAAGAGCATCTCTCAGATTCTTACAATGAAAAAAAAATTACACAAATTGGAAATTCATGACTTTTTAAAAAATCTATTAGAGAACTTGTCACAGGGTAAGCACCTGGCCCAGCATCTAAGGAGAGAGACCATGACAGGCAGAGACCAGGCATGCACACTGGCTTACTTGGTATAGACACAAGTGGACACTGGCTAGAATAGCTCCACTAGGGGAACAGAGAATTGTGGAGGCCAAGGATGTGCAGGTGAGAGTTCTGAGCCCTAGTGGCCACAGACATTGGGTGAACCTACAGTGTTTTCCCTGGTAGCTCAGCTGATAAAGAATCCACCTGCAATTCAGGAGACCCTGGTTCCATTCCTGAGTCAGGAAGCTCCCCTGGAGGATAGGCTACCCACTCCAGTATTTCTGGATTTTGCTAGTGGCTCAGCTGGTAAAGAATCCGCCTGCCTTGTGGGAGACCTGGGTTCGGCCCCTGGGTTGGGAAGATCCCCTGGTGGAGGGCATGGCCACCCACTCCAGTGTTCTTGCCTGGAGAACCCCCATGGACAGAGGAGCCTGGCGGGCTACAGTCCGTAAAGTTGCAAAGAGTTGGACATGACTGGGCGACTAAGAACAGCACAGTCTTTCAGGAATTTTCTCCACAAACCTACTGAACACTTGCAGAAAAGATTGGAAAGAATCCTAAGAAAGTGTCCAAATGTGGAGAGGGGACTTGGAGCTGCTGAAGGATGAGGGATGAATGACGAAGGATGAAGGAGCCGCTGAAGGATGGCCCCAGGATTCCACCTGGACCCCTCTCACCAAATTTTTCCCATGGAATGAAAACTTTAATCTGTAGGGGAAAGGGCAACAAACAGGGGTGCTTATAGTACACTAGGGAAAACCCACTGCAGCTGGGGGAAAGGACAGAACACCATGCCATTGGGGGAGGGGCAGGAATAAGAGAGATGATGGGCCTGTAACTATGTCAGGGGAGCAGAAGTACGGAGATGACCATATCCTTGAGAAGCTACTTTGCTGAGAGTAACTACAAGCCGTGATACCCCAGTAACAATGAGCATACACCTAATGCTAATGCTCAGATGCCATTCTTCAATGAGAGAAATCAGACTTCCTTAGAAAGGTGGTCCATTCCAGAGCAGAAGCAAGGAAGATATGGGATGATCCTGGTGCATTTTGAGGTGTCAAAAAGCAAAGAGGTGAGAAAAAAATTAGTTTCATTTCAAAAGGGCACAAGAGCCAAAAGAGCTATTGGCCAAATTTTCAGTAACATTTAAAAATTGTGCCGGGTCTTCATTGCTGTGCAGGCCTCTTTCTAGTTGTGGTGAGTGGGGGCTACTCTTTGTTGCAATGCACGGGCTTCTCATTGTGGTGGCTTCTCTTGTAGAGCACGGGCTTTAGGACTTTCAGGCTTCAGTAGCTGCGTGAACGGGCTCGGTGGTTGTGGTTCCCAGGCTCTAGAGCACAGGCTCAATACTTGGGGTGCACGGGCTCAGCTGCTCTTTGGTACGTGAGATCTTCCTGGATCAGGGATCAAACTGGCATCTCCTGCATTAACGGGTGGATTCTTTACCCCTGAGCTACCAGGGAAGCTCCAAATTTGTAATAATTTGAGAAATGAAATAAATAATGAGAGTATTGGATTATAACCCAAAGAGTGAAGTAAATATCTGTTAGTCTATATGGATATAAATAAATAACTGAATAAGTATATAAAGAGAGAAGGGATAAATTGTCCTTTTAGAACAATTTGAAATAATAAATGTTGACAGGTTAAGGGAAGTAGAAAAATCGCCATTAGAATACAAAAAAAATCACAGTAAAAATTGTTGCAGTCAGGTTCCACTGATGGGTAGTAAAAATCAGTAAATGGATGTTTAAGGAGAAACAGAATATTTATTGCATCTCAAAGTATCTTCCTCTAAATGTTTATTGCTTTAAAGGGAAAGATAGTAACTTTAGAGTGCAGAAATCTGGAAAATCCACCTTAGCCAAGTGATCTCCAGTACTTTGTACCAATATCATGCAGTCCCTGATGTGACGCACTGAAAGGAGCACCCTTTCTTAAGTGGCATTCTTCCAAATAGAGCAAGACCTCAGTCTAATCATACTGTATATCTTAGCATCTCTGTCTATGTAAAATGTAGGTCTAAGCCTATTACAAGCTATTTGAAGATAAGGATGTCAAGTGAGTTTGTTATAGGCAAAGCTTTAGAAGGAAAAAAGCACCATTCATAATGCTAATATAATACTAGTTTTTGACTATGACATGCAGTTCTGAGTGTCCTTGCTCCCAAGATAAAAGAGAATCACAAGGAATAAACACCAAACTTCATGAGGCCAAAATTTCTAACTGATATTTTTTCTTTTGCACTACTCTAACCATTTGTTTTGAAAGAGAGGAAAAAGACACCTATAATTCCACTCCTAATCCCTCTTTGAATGTTCATTCTTGCCCTGTTTATATATTTTATACATCTGCAATCCCAGTATAGATGTCATTTTGTGTTGTTTTACTCACTTACACTGTTAACATTTTACACATTTCTACATAGTCTTCAAAAGTTATTATTTTAATGCTTGTATCATGCTCTGTCATGTGAAAATGTTATAATTTACTCATACATTTCCCTATTGTTGGACATTTAGGCACTTAATGTCTTTTGATACTAAGTTCTGGAAGACATTTTTATATAGGGGACCCCAAAAGGGACATGGGGCAATGAAACAGATAATCTCACTAATACACTTTTATATAATACAGAAAAGAATTTCATGTGAACATTGCACATAATCATTCTCTATCAGAGGTAAGGACAGGGTCTGAAAATACAAACCAATGAAGTAAATTTACCAAATGGTTCAAATATTGCAGGACAGATTTGCAGGAATTGTATATTTCTGTTCACCTTTCAGTGTTGAACACTCAATCATCTTTCACAATATGGAGATGACAGCACCCTTATGGCAGAAAGTGAAGAAGAACTAAAGAGCCTCTTGATGAAAGTGAAAGAGGAGAGTGAAAAAGTTGGCTTAAAGCTCAACATTCAGAAAACTAGGATCATGGCATCCGATCCCATCACTTCATGGCAAATAGACGGGGAAACAGTGGAAACAGTGGCTGATTTTATTGTGGGGGGCTCCAAAATCACTGCAGATGGTGATTGCAGCCATGAAATGAAAAGACACTTACTCCTTGGAAGGAAAGTTATGACCAACCTAGACAGTATATTAAAAAGCAGAGACATTACTTTGCCAACAAAAGTCCATCTAGTCAAGGCTATGGTTTTTCCAGTGGTCATGTGTGGGTGTGAGAGTTGGACTATAAAGAAAGCTGAGTGCCGAAGAATTGATGCTTTTGAACTGTGGTGTTGGAGAAGACTCTTGAGAATTCTTTGGACTGCAAGGAGATCCAACCAGTCCATCCTAAAGGAGATCAGTTCTGGGTGTTCATTGGAAGGACTGATGTTGAAGCTGAGACTCCAATACTTTGGCCACCTGATGTGAAGAGCTGACTCATTTGAAGAGACCCTGATGCTGAGAAGGATTGAGAGCAGGAGGAGAAGGGGACGACAGAGGGTGAGTTGGTTGGATGGCATCACCGACTCGATGGATATGGGTTTGGGTGGACTCTGGGAGTTGGTGATGGACAGGGAGGCCTGGCATGCTGCGGTTCATGGGGTCGCAAAGAGTCGGACGACTGAGTGACTGAACTGAACTGAACTTTCACGTAACTGATGCTGAGTACTTGCATTGATGTGGATGTACTCCCATCCTCATTATTCCACCTCTGTGTCTGTCTTCACTTTGGATGAAAACTCACCTCAAAATGACCAAAATGGGTGGGATGGGAGAGGCGGAAACTCCAAGAGGGAGGGGATATATGTATGCATATGGCTGATTCACTTTACTTTACAGTAGAAATATACTCCAATAGCAGAAAAAAATGTATTATTTCTAAGCTTTAACAATAGAGTTGTATGGTGGTAAGAAGCAAAGTACTTATATGCAACAAAGGAAATATGAAAGTGCCTTTGGTTGTAGAGAAGAGGCAAACAAAAACAGTTTCAGAGCTACAGCCACAAAGAAATAAAAATACTTTTCGTTGTGGAGCAAGTCATATTCTTTAAGAATCCATGCTTTTCCAGTCCTTTCAAAGCTAGATGAAAAATAAGCAAGCTTTTCAATGTTTTCAAGTTGTTTATGGGGATAATTAGAAATTATTTTAATCTGTTGGGATATGAGAAACTCTCTCAAGTTTAGCAAAAAAAATCTTTGTAAAGAAATCAAGCTTTCTAAAGGGCCAGGTGTCTGCTCATTTATACGAAACTGTGTGTTTTAAACTCTGAGTTCATCAAGGAGTTTTTAATCTTCTCTGATATGTTTTCCTTTTAAGTATCTTTCCCCTTTCTTTTTGATTATGTTCTTCATGGTTGGAGTGGTGATTAAAATTTTTTTAACAATATTCCAGTTTGGTAAATATTTTCATTTTTTGGTTTTCTAGCCATGAAATTATATTTTCCCCTTCTTTGAAATTTTTATTTTGCTAAGTTCTAGAATTCACCTGTGAGTAAACTCAAAATTTACATTTCTTTAATATATTCCAAGATGATATGATAATGTATTGGGCATTCTGTAGTGTCAGTACTATATGTTTGGTATAAAACTGGTATGAATTCTTTCCATTTATCCTTCTTGTGAGTATGTCAGTTGTTCCATCTAATTATTGATCTTTCATCAACTCTGAAAAATTATCAGCTATTATGCCTTCAAATATTGCTTCTTTATTATTATTTATGTTCTCTCCTTCTGGAACTCTGAGTAAATAAACATAGAACGTTATTTATTTATTTGCTTTTAGCTGCACTGGGTCTTCATTGCTTTGCCCAGTCTTTCTCTACTTGCGGTGGCTTCTCTTGTTGCAGAGCACAGGCTCTAGGAGAGCTGGCTTCCTTAGTAGCATTCAGGCTCCTCAGTAGGTGCAGCATGCAGGCTCTGGGATGCATGGGCTTCAGTAGGTTTGGCGTACAGTCTCAGTAGTTGCGCCTCCTGGGCCCCAGTTGCTCATTCGTGTCTGACTCTTTGCGACCCCATGAACCACGCCAGCCTTCCCTGTCCATCACTAACTGCTGGAGTCCACCCAATCCATGTCCATTGAGTCGGTGATGCCGTCCAACCATCTCATCCTCTGTCGTCCCCTTCTCCTCCTGCTCTCAATCTTTCCCAGCATCAGGGTCTTTACAAATGAGTCAGCTCTTCACATCAGGTGGCCAAAGTATTGGAGTCTCAGCTTCAACATCAGTCCTTCCAATGAACACCCAGAACTGATCTCCTTTAGGATGGACTGGTTGGATCTCCTTGCAGTCCAAGGGACTCTCAATAGTCATCTCTAACACCACAGTTCAAGAGCATCAATTCTTCTGTGCTCAGCTTTCCTTATAGTCCAACTCTCACATCCATACATGACTACTGGAAAAACCATATATTTGACTAGATGAAGCTTTGTTGGCAAAGTAATGTCTCTACTTTTTAGTATGCTGTCTAAGTTGGTCATAACTTTCCTTCCAAGGAGTAAGTGTCTTTTCATTTCATGGCTGCAATCACCATCTGCAGTGATTTTGGAGCCCCCCACAATAAAATCAGCCACTGTTTCCACTGTTTCCCCATCTATTTGCCATGAAGTGATGGGATCGGATGCCATGATCTTAGTTTTCTGAATGTTGAGCTTTAAGCCAACTTTTTCACTCTCTTCTTTCACTTTTATCAAGAGGCTCTTTGGTTCTTCACTTTCTGCCATAAGGGTGGTGTCATCTGCATATCTGAGGTTATTGATATTTCTCCCTGCAATCTTGATTCCAACTTGTGCTTCCTCCAGCCCAGCATTTCTCATGATGTACTCTGCATATAAGTTAAATAAGCAGGGTGATAATATACAGCCTTGACGTACTCCTTTTCCTATTTGGAACCAGTCTGCTGTTCCATATCCAGTTTAACTGTTGCTTCCTGACCTGCATATAGGTTTCTCAAGAGGCAGGTCAGGTGGCCTGGTATTCCCATGTCTTTCACAATTTTTCAGTTTATTGTGATCCTCAGAGTCAAAGGCTTTGGCATAGTCAATAAAGCAGAAATAGATGTTTTTCTGGAACTCTGTTGCTTTTTTGATGATGCAGCAAATATCTATTAATAATCTGGCTTCCTAAGTAAGCATATATAACATAAAAATAGTTTAAGAAAATGAGAATAATTCTTTAGTGTTGAGCCATGAAATATCTAGAATATATTTGTAAAAAGAAAAGCATTTGTTGTTTATCTGAAGTTGAAGTTAAACTGGGTATTTCACATTTTCATTTGTTAAATCTGGCAACTCTAGGAAATGTTGAGGAGTAACGTGCTGAGTAATTTGATATTCCTTACAATAAAATCAAGGACATACTTTGCCGGTTTGCAGTAGTCAGGTCCTGTAGAATCTAGATATTTTGCCTATAGTATGTCCCAGTTCTTCAGGTATCCCCTGATTCATAAGCATGGAAGTGTTAGCCCAGGTACCTGACTTTCTCCCAGATCATACACGTGTCATAAATCATGTATAACCTGAACATATTCTCATGCTTCTAAAGAACTCACTTACCAGCTTAATGGCTTGTTCCCGACAGTTTTGCAATGCAAGATTCAATTAATACCTTAGAAATATGACAAATTATTACTTGTCATAGACCTTTCCAGTGGGTTGCAAACTGTCACAATCATAAATGTGAAAAAGATGTGATTCTTGTAGCAATGACTTTCATGCTGTGGTTTTTTGAGTCCCAGGGATCTGGTGAGATGTTTCTAAGGCCACGATGAGGGTAAAGATTCAGTCCCTGTTCGAATCCAGGTTGCTCAGTTTTTATCTGTAATATACATCTGGGTTCTCTACATATTTCATTTGAATAAAGTGTTCTGATGTTAATACATGATTTGAAAACTGATAATTTGGAGATATATAGGGTTTGTTGTGAGAAAACCTTGTATCTTACTCTGGTTTTGGCACTTATATTCTATGCAAACAGTGACTGTTTATTTAACCTCTCTCAACCTACTTCTCAAATGAGAAGAAAGATAATAAAAACTTTCCTCATAGGTTTTTAAATTTTTTTTTCTTTTTGTTGCTTTAAGAACACTTAACATAAGATCTACCCTTTTAAAAACCTTTACATGCACAATACGGTATTGTCAACTACAGACATTGTGCTGTACAATGGATCTCTAGAACTTACTCATCTTGCATGTAGGAGACATTACACTTACTCCCACTGAAGAGTGATTCCGCACTTTTCTCTCCCCCAGCCTCTGGCAGCCACCATTCTACTCTCTGTTTCTGTGGTGTGTTTTAGATATCTCCCCCGGGACAGAGGAGCCTGGTGGGCTGCCGTCGATGGGGTCACACAGAGTCGGACACGACTGAAGTGACTTAGCGGCAGCAGCAGCAGCATGTAAGTGGAATCATGCAGAATGTCTTCTGTGACTGGTTTATTTCACTTAGTATGTCCTTTAGGTTCACCTATGTTGTTGCATAAGGAAGAATTTTCTTTTTTAAAAGACTGAATAATATTCTATTCTATATATATGCCATATTTTATTTATCCATGCATTCGCTGATGAACATTTAGGTTTTTTCTGTATCATGGCTATTGTGAAATACTGTTGCAATGGACATGGAAGTGCACATAGCTCTTCAAGATCTTGATTTTAATTCCTTTGACTGTGTACCCAGAAGTGGGGTTGCTAGATTATATGGTAGAAAAAATGAGATAATTCATTAAAAATGTTTAAAAAAGCAGCTGGTACATAGTAAATAAACAATAAATGTTTGCTATTATAATTATTTTATGTGAAAAGTAATCTTTGATTCATTTAATAATTTGTTGAACTAATATTCAACTAATTATAGTGTCTATTTTGAGCCAGTAATGAATATCCTTTTTCTCATGTAGTCTTCACAAATGCATGCTAAAGTAATTTCATCCTCATCCTATGGGGAGAAAATTGAGACCTGGGCAGACTGGTGAGCTGCCATGTTCATTCAGCCGTAAGTGGCAGACTAGAGTTTTAAAATTGGGTGGCCTGAGTTCAAGTACAGTATTTTTCCTATTAAACCCAAACATCTCCTCCAGAGTCAACAGGGAGCACATTGATCATGTGATTTATGATGTAATTTAGATTTTTAGATCTATGGATTTTGTAGTTTTGCAGAGAAGTTGTGTTATTAAATGATTGCCCAGTGTCTTCTCTCTAAGCATCAATATTAATGTGATTAATATACATCATCAGAAAAATATTTGAGGGCCTTTGTGTCAGCTGCTCTCTGATTACTTCCTTCCTGGATTCTGGAGGACTGTTATTTGCTGCATTAATTCATGCAGACTTCAGGAGTGAAAAAAAGTTCTTTGTTACCTCACCCTTTGAATGGCCTTGCTTTACTTTCCTACAGTTATTTCTGTAGGTTAATGATATCAAAGAGCATTCTGTAGTAGAAAAATGAACTGCTTCTGATAAATATATCATCAGAGCAAATCATACCAAGTAGGGCTTCTTTTCTATACTGCTGAAATACACAAATGCCTTTTTTTCAAGTATTAAAATATTTTCTAATTATCTAATACCATAACAGGTTATTTCAGTCATTAGGAATGGAACCCAGAGTCACTTCATCAGGGATTTTTTGTCTGCTGGTGAACTGGCATCAGTTTGAAATTTTCTTTCTTCCACTGAATTTGCGTATCCCAATGAGTGGTTAATGTAACAGTCATCTCCTCTCTCTTTAGTTCCTATAACATTGTTGCAGTGTATGAAGCATCATTTTGTGTCTGGTGCTTTACACAGATTAATTCACTTAACTTTTATGACAACTCAGCAAGGTAGGTCTTATTCCATTTTAAAGATGAGGAAACTGAAGCTGAGGGAGTTAAAACTCCTCACTTAAAGTTTCACTACGTGTACATGAAGCAGCTAGAATTGATTCTCAGGCTTTTTTAGTTCTAAAGCTGAAGATCTTTCCTGATGTAAATACAAATAAACTCAAATATTAAACAATTTCACAAATGATATACATGGTCACAAGTATATAGGAAAGTACAATGGAAATCAGTGTGATAAATATGGTAACAGTGAACAGTTTTTGGGGGTTTATTATGAGCTAAGCATTGTGTAGCATATTACAGATACTAACTAACTTATGCACTTTAAAAGCCCGTAAGGTATTTTTTTATACCCAAATTACATGTGAGACAACTGAGGTGTAGATAATTAGGTCACTGTCACAACATTCTGCGCTTCCCCGGTGACTCAGGCGGTAAAGAATCTGCCTGCAATACAGGAGACCCAGGTTCCATCCTGGCTCTGGAAGATCCCCTGGAGGAGGGAGTGGCTACCCACACCACTATTCTTGCCTGGAGAATCCCATGGACAGAGGAACCTGGTGAGCTATAGTCCATGGGGTCAAAAAGAATTGGACATGACTGAACAATAAACACACACACACACACACACACACACGACATCCCACATTTATTAAGTGGGGGAAACCTTGGGTTTTGCCTTCATTCTGTGTCATCAAAGGCCTTGTTTTTACTCCTGGATGATTCTAGATTTTGGTTTTAATCATTCCTTTCCTTAATTAATATCTTGCCAGGTCCTGAATCTGTGCCATATTTTGGATGCTGACAGAAACTGTGTATTGATTTAGCCTGAAGGGTGAAGTCTGGTTTCTAAATTGAGGCGTCCCTTGTATCTCCTGGAAATAAGAAATTTCTTCTATGCTTAATCCAGTATCTTTGCTGCATGGCTTGTAAATAAGGCTTAGTTTTAGTTCGGATAATGTATTTTTCTATCATTTAGAAATAATCTTGATTATATTTTTAGAAATACAAGTTATTTTCCAAATACTTTTAATTTTATTACTATGCATTATTTACAATTTTTTTTTGGAAAAAGCTCTTTGTGAGAAACCTGTATTGAGTTTTGTCATGATTTTTAAAAATACAAACCATTAAATTCCTATTCTATTACAAATCTTTTAACCACTTTCTATATCTTACTTTCAATTTTCTTTTGTTTTAGCCATTAAAAATGTGAATGTCTTTATGCATTAAATACTGTGTCAGGTATTTTTTAATGAGCTTTTAACAATACTGTCCACACTCGGTGATTTCACTGTACTTTAAATTACTCATCTTTGTGATCTACCCCTAATGATCAAGGGATTTCATAATAGCAAGACTCTTGTTAAATAAAAATATCTCAAAGTAACAATAACTCTGACTTATGTAGTGTTTATGTAAGTTGTACCAGGTACTATTCTAAGTGGTTTATACATACTGACTCATCCTCAACACAGCATATGACAGATGGAGAAAGAAAGGTACAGGGAAGGTAGTGGCTGCCCAAGGCGTATGGTGAATGAGGGTAGGCTGGACTTGAAACAAGGCAGGCATCCTCAGGACTCTGCCCTGAACCATTACATCATGTAGCAACACGTAGTAATGAAAGCAAGTAATTGAAAGCATTAAAATCAGCTCATGATGTTTCCAGATTGTCAAAGGATAAATCTTGTAGAATCCAGTTTATCATTATAGCACCAATAAATCATTCATCCATTGAACAAACGTTTATTGAGCTCCTGCTATGTGAGGCATGTGTGTATGTTGTATGTTGAACCCATGTCTCTTATGTCTCCTGCATTGGCAGGTGGGTTCTTTACCACTAGCACCACTTGGGAAGCCCTGTGTGAGTCATGACATTGACATTGAAGCCGCTCAGTCGTGTCCAACTCTTTGTGACCCCATGGACTGTAGCCTACCAGGCTTCTCTGTTCATGGAATTTTCCAGGCATGAGTACTGGAGTGGATTGCCATTTCCTTCTCCAGGAGATCTTCCTGACCCAGGGATTGAACCTGGGTCTTCTGCATTGTAGGCAGACGCTTTACCGTCTGAGCCACCAGGGAAGTCCTGTCATAGATGATGTAAATAAATAGAATCCCTGATTTCATGGAAGATTCAGCCTGCTTAGGGACACTGACTTTTAAACAAGTTGTTGCATCATGATGTGTGATAAGACAAGGATGTTCCAGGAGATGGAGGACTCAGCCATGTCTGCATCAGGAGGGCTTCTTTGAGGAGGTAACATTCCCACTGAAACTTGAAGGATGAGTTAGAAGTAAATCAAAGTGAAAGTCGCTCAGTCGTGTCTGACTCTTTGTGATCCCATGGACTGTACAGTCCATGGAATTCTCCAGGCCAGAATGTTGGAGTGAGTAGCCTTTCCCTTTGCCAGGGGGTCTTCCCAACCCAGGGATCAAACCCAGGTCTCCTACATTCTTTACCAGCTGAGCCACCAGGGCCACCACTGGGGAAGTAAATCAAGCAAGAGGCAATAGCAGAGGTATTTATAGGTGAAGGTAGCAGGCATTGGGGGTGATTATAAGCCAGATAGAACCATCTGGAGCCAGCAGACAAGGCTCTGTGTGGAGAAACAGGAGAAGTAAGGTTGAAGAGCAGAGCGAGTCAGCTCGTGGGCAGCTCTGAAGCCGTGTTAGAGAGTTTCCTCTTTATCTCAGAGGCAAAAGGAATTCCCATGGAAGTGTTAAAATGTGGGGAGTGACCTGTTTAGATTTGCATCAGAGGAAGAACGTTCTGGCTAAGTGGAGAGTAGATAGAAAGCCTGTGTGTGTGAGGGGCACGTCTCTAGTCAGAGAAGCCAGTTAGGAGGCTATTGTCTAGTAACAGTGGTGGTCAGGTCTAGAGCATTAGTGGACATGTAGAGAATTGGAGGAGCTTCCCTGCTGGCACAGCCGGTAAAGAATCTGCCCACAATGTGGGAGACCCAGGTTCGATCCCTGGATCGGAAAGATCCTCTGGAGAAGGGACTGGCTACCCACTCCAGTATTCTTGCCTGGAGAATTCCATGGACAGAGGAGTCTGGCAGGCTGCAGTCTATGAGGTTGTAAAGAGTTGGACATGACTGAGTGCCTTTCACTTTCACACTTTCACTCAGAGAATTGGAAAGATTTAAGAGACACATAGAAGGAAAAAATTGGTAGGACTTAACAAATGACTGGGTGTGAGAATGAGGAGTTGAGGGTCAGATGTTTCTGGCTCTGGTCAAGAGGAAGATGCTCATGCCATTTCCAGAGATAAAGAACCCTGTATGCATAGGCTGTGGAGGAGAGGTGAAGAAAATTGCATTATCTCCATGTGCTCAGTGTTAGGTGCCTCAGACATCTGAATGTAGGTGATAAGAGCCTACATCAGTGCACAAATGCACAGTAGGTGCTTAATAAATATTACTGAATTGGATGAATGTATGGTTGGCAGTGGGGTATATGCATTTGGAGCTCAAAATCAGGCTTGCAGAGATAGAGATACAATTTCTAAAATAATAGCATATATATGACAATCAGAGCCAAGATAGTACTGAGATGTGGGAGTGTGACAAGTGAGAAGAGCAGAAGGCCTGGGATTGAGCCTTGGGCAGTGCCAACATTCAAGCACTAGTCTGAGGAAGAGGAGGCTGTGAAGAAGTGGCCAGCAAGAGAGGAGGATTATCACAGGAATGCTGTGTCACAAAAGCAGAAGGAATGGGCTGTTTTCAGAGGTTGGAGTGTCAAGTGTCTCCAGCAGATCAAGCAGCATAAAAACTGAAAAACATCTCTTATATTTAGAAATAAGAAAGTCACTGATGACCTAGTAGCATCAGAGAGTGATGAAGGTTGAAGTCAGTTGGGAGTGGGTTGAGAAAACGAAGACAGAAAATATGGACAACTTGTAAGAGAATATTGGCTTGAATGGAAGAAGAGATAACAAGAATTAAGATCAATAAAAATGTTACAACACTTTCATATCTTTTTTCCTTTCTCTTTTTGAATAATTCAGTTTTAAAGCTATTGGGTGGGGGTAAAGCAAGAGAGCTATTCACAGGAGAGGGGAGCTAGTGAGGGATGCTGGAGCCCAAGCAGGTTGAGGCATGCACACTTGTGGGGAGTGGGGGTGGAGATGCCTCATTTGCGATGTCCTAAGTTTTCCAGTAGTCATGTATGGATGTGTGAGTTGGACCATAAAGAAGGCAAAGTGCCGAAGAATAGATGCTTTTGAATTATGGTGCTAGAGAAGACAGCAAGGAGATCAATCAATCCTAAAGGAAACCAACCCTGAATATTCATTGGAAGGACTAATGCTGAAGCTGAAACTCCAATACTTAGCCATCTGAAATGAAGAGATGACTCATTGGAAAGATTGAAGGCAAAAGGAGAAGAGAGTGGCAGAGGATGAGACGGCTAGGTAGCATCACTGACTCAATGGACGTGAATTTGAATAAAACCCAGGAGATAGTGAAGGACAAGGAAGCCTGGCATGTTGCAGTCCATGGGGTCGCAAAGAGCCAGACACAACTTAGGGACTGAACAACAACAAAGCCCAAAGAGAAGAGAGGGCTGGACAGGACGAGTTTGCCGAGGAGTGGGCTTCATGGGCTGTTGGAACCTGAGCAAGGTTAAGTGGGCATCTTAGTCTGGATTCTCCAGAAAAATGGAATCAATAGGAGATAGAGAAGTAGAGTCACTGAGCAATATTTACTATAAGGAATTGGCTCATGTGATTAGGAAGCTGAGAAGTTCAAGACCTGCAGTCAGCAAGCTGGTGACCCAGAAGAGCCCATTGGTATAAGTTTCAGTCCAAGTGCGAATGCAAATCTGGAAGTCCAATGTGCCAGCTCAAAGACAGGAAGGCAGAAAGCAAGAATTATTTTGCTCAGTCTTTGATTTCATTCAGACCTTTGACAAACTGGGTGAGGTCCACCCACATGGAGGAGGGCAATCTGCTTTACTTAGTGAATGAATTCAGTGTTAATCTCAACCAAAAACTCCCTCACAGACACACCCAGAAATAATGTTTAAACAAGTATCTGGGCAGCCCAGGGCCCAGTCAAATCCATACATGAAATTAACATCACAGTTGTCAATATATGAGGATATGTCATTATATGTCAATGTATGAGGAATTTGAGAGTCCAAGTCAGGTGAGGAGTGTGACTATATGAGGGGGCGGGGAGAGAAGGCCTAATGTTAGGTGCTAGAACACACATGAGGTAAGAAGGGCATCTATGAAGGGGGAGTCTGGTGTAAGAGTCACAGCTTGGCAAGGCGAGCATGCTGTCCACACAGAGAAGTGACTTACGAGAGGGATCAGGGCCCAGGGAGGAGAAGCGGAGTGTTGACACCAGGAAAGCCTCAGCATGTGGTATAGGAACACAGTGATGTGGGGTGTGAGGAGGGTGTCAGAGAGAGGAGAAGATGGCTGTGGTGCTGGTTTATTGGCAGCACTCAGGAAGGCTGAGCAAATGTGTAACATCTCAAACTGGGCTTTCCCCAGTGTGGACATGCTCTTCAGGCTTATTTGGCCTCTGACGTCCTACACCAGGCCAGCCATCCATGCAGACGGCTCTCTTGCTTTGCCCCACCCAATGGTTTTAGGACTGAGCTATCAGAAAGGAAAAGAGAAAAGGAAAGGAAAAGAAAGAATTGTGATTTTTAAATCAATCTCATTTTTTGTTAACTCTTCACAACCAATATCCTCCTACAAGCTGTCCATATTTGATGTAAATATGTGTATATATGTGGTGTTGTTTTGTTTAGTAGCTAGGTCATGTCCAACTCTTTGTGACCCCATGGACTGTAGCACAGTAGGCTCCTCTTTGCATGAAATTTTCCAGGCAAGAATACTGGAGAGGGTTGCCATTTCCTACTCCAAAGATGCTGGTGCTCAGTTGTGTCCAATTCTTTGTGGCCCCATGGATTATAGCCTGCTAGGTTCCTCTTTGCATGGAATTTTCCAGGCAAGAACACAGGAGTGGGGTGCCATTTCCTACTCCAGCAGATCTTTCCTACTCAGGGACAAACCTGCGTCTCTTGCATGTCCTGCATTGGCGGCTGGGTTCTTTACCACTGGTGCCGTACAGGGATTCATTCCCTAGCTCTCTCCAGGGGAAAGGTCTTGGAGCAGCAACCCCCAGTAGAGCAAGGCGAACATCCAGAGTCTGCATCTCGGTCTCTAACACCAGGAACCTGGAAGCGTGGCAAGCTCGGCAGGAAAATCTTTTTTAGAATGGTAGAACCTACATGTAGTAGTTCTGCACACAGAAAGCAGAGACCAGTAAAAGGGAAAAGGCTGAAGAACAAAAGAGGAGGAGGAGGGGAATTACACTTAAAAGTCCACTGAATGCTTTTATGGAGAGACTGGTTTTAAGTTTATGACTGACTGGCAACTCTTGAAACAGATGAAGGCCATATTTAGGTATTGGAATAGAGTGGTTAAGAACTTGGGTCATGAAGTCAGGAGCCTGAATTTCTGTTCTGGTTCCATTATGTTTAGACTTGATATTGGGAAAGTAACTCAATTTCTCTGCCCTGATTCTTTATATTTAAAATGAGGTATCATAAAAATACCACTTATCAAATGATTAAATGAATCAATACACATAGGAACCCTGGAAAGTGCCTGACTCATGGTAACAACAAATGTTGACTATTATTATTATTTATTTTTTTTTTTTACTTTTTTTTTGGATTGTATACTTTATTTTTTTTCCCTTTATTTATTTATTTATTTATTTTTTCAGTGGGTTTTGTCATACATTGATATGAATCAGCCATAGATTTACACGTATTCCCCATCCCGATCCCCCTTCCCACCTCCCTCTCCACCCGATTCCTCTGGGTCTTCCCAGTGCACCAGGCCCGAGCACTTGTCTCATGCATCCCACCTGGGCTGGTGATCTGTTTCACCATAGATAGTATACATGCTGTTCTTTTGAAATATCCCACCCTCACCTTCTCCCACAGAGTTCAAAAGTCTGTTCTGTACTTCTGTGTCTCTTTTTCTGTTTTGCATATAGGGTTGTTGTTACCATCTTTCTAAATTCCATATATATGTGTTAGTATGCTGTAATGTTCTTTATCTTTCTGGCTTACTTCACTCTGTATAAGGGGCTCCAGTTTCATCCATCTCATTAGGACTGATTCAAATGAATTCTTTTTAATGGCTGAGTAATATTCCATGGTGTATATGTACCACAGCTTCCTTATCCATTCATCTGCTGATGGCATCTAGGTTGCTTCCATGTCCTGGCTATTATAAACAGTGCTGCGATGAACATTGGGGTGCACGTGTCTCTTTCAGATCTGGTTTCCTCAGTGTGTATGCCCAGAAGTGGGATTGCTGGGTCATGTGGCAGTTCTATTTCCAGTTTTTTAAGAAATCTCCACACTGTTTTCCATAGTGGCTGTACTAGTTTGCATTCCCACCAACAGTGTAAGAGGGTTCCCTTTTCTCCACACCCTCTCCAGCATTTATTGCTTGTAGACTTTTGGATAGCAGCCATCCTGACTGGTGTGTAATGGTACCTCATTGTGGTTTTGATTTGCATTTCTCTGATAATGAGTGATGTTGAGCATCTTTTCATGTGTTTGTTAGCCATCTGTATGTCTTCTTTGGAGAAATGTCTGTTTAGTTCTTTGGCCCATTTTTTGATTGGGTCATTTATTTTTCTGGAATTGAGCTGCAGGAGTTGCTTGTATATTTTTGAGATTAATCCTTTGTCTGTTTCTTCATTTGCTATTATTTTCTCCCAATCTGAGGGCTGTCTTTTCACCTTACTTATAGTTTCCTTTGTAGTGCAAAAGCTTTTAAGTTTCATTAGGTCCCATTTGTTTAGTTTTGCTTTTATTTCCAATATTCTGGGAGGTGGGTCATAGAGGATCTTGCTGTGATTTATGTCGGAGAGTGTTTTGCCTATGTTCTCCTCTAGGAGTTTTATAGTTTCTGGTCTTACATTTAGATCTTTAATCCATTTTGAGTTTATTTTTGTGTATGGTGTTAGAAAGTGTTCTAGTTTCATTCTTTTACAAGTGGTTGACCAGTTTTCCCAGCACCACTTGTTAAAGAGGTTGTCTTTTTTCCATTGTATATCCTTGCCTCCTTTGTCAAAGATAAGGTGTCCATAGGTTCGTGGATTTATCTCTGGGCTTTCTATTCTGTTCCATTGATCTATATTTCTGTCTTTGTGCCAGTACCATACTGTCTTGATGACTGTGGCTTTGTAGTAGAGTCTGAAGTCAGGCAGGTTGATTCCTCCAGTTCCATTCTTCTTTCTCAAGATTACTTTGGCTATTCGAGGTTTTTTGTATTTCCATACAAATTGTGAAATTCTTTGGTCTAGTTCTGTGAAAAATACCGTTGGTAGCTTGATAGGGATTGCATTGAATCTATAGATGGCTTTGGGTAGAATAGCCATTTTGACAATATTGATTCTTCCAATCCATGAACACGGTATGTTTCTCCATCTGTTTGTGTCCTCTTTGATTTCTTTCATCAGTGTTTTATAGTTTTCTATGTATAGGTCTTTTGTTTCTTTAGGTAGATATACTCCTAAGTATTTTATTCTTTTTGTTGCAATGGTGAATGGTATTGTTTCCTTAATTTCTCTTTCTGTTTTTTCATTGTTAGTATATAGGAATGCAAGGGATTTCTGTGTGTTAATTTTATATCCTGCAACTTTACTATATTCATTGATTAGCTCTAGTAATTTTCTGGTAGAGTCTTTAGGGTTTTCTATGTAGAGGATCATGTCATCTGCAAACAGTGAGAGTTTCACTTCTTCTTTTCCTATCTGGATTCCTTTTACTTCTTTTTCTGCTCTGATTGCTGTGGCCAAAACTTCCAACACTATGTTGAATAGTAGTGGTGAGAGTGGGCACCCTTGTCTTGTTCCTGATTTCAGGGGAAATGCTTTCAATTTTTCACCATTGAGGGTGATGCTTGCTGTGGGTTTGTCATATATAGCTTTTATTATGTTGAGGTATGTTCCTTCTATTCCTGCTTTCTGGAGAGTTTTAATCATAAATGAGTGTTGAATTTTGTCAAAGGCTTTCTCTGCATCTATTGAGATAATCATATGGTTTTTATCTTTCAATTTGTTAATGTGGTGTATTACATTGATTGATTTGTGGATATTAAAGAATCCTTGCATTCCTGGGATAAAGCCCACTTGGTCGTGGTGTATGATTTTTTTAATATGTTGTTGGATTCTGTTTGCTAGAATTTTGTTAAGGATTTTTGCATCTATGTTCATCAGTGATACTAGCCTGTAGTGTTCTTTTTTTGTGGCATCTTTGTCTGGTTTTGGAATTAGGGTGATGGTGGCCTCATAGAATGAGTTTGGAAGTTTACCTTCCTCTGCAATTTTCTGGAAGAGTTTGAGTAAGATAGATGTTATCTCTTCTCTAAATTTTTGGTAGAATTCAGCTGTGAAGCCATCTGGTCCTGGGCTTTTGTTTGCTGGAAGATTTTTGATTACAGTTTCGATTTCCTTGCTTGTGATGGGTCTGTTAAGATCTTCTATTTCTTCCTGGTTCAGTTTTGGAAGGTTATACTTTTCTAAGAATTTGTCCATTTCATCCAAGTTGTCCATTTTATTGGCATAGAGCTGCTAGTAGTAGTCTCTGATGATCCTTTGTATTTCAGTGTTGTCTGTTGTGATCTCTCCATTTTCATTTCTAATTTTGTTAATTTGGTTCTTCTCTCTTTGTTTCTTAATGAGTCTTGCTAATGGTTTGTCAATTTTGTTTATTTTTTCAAAAAACCAGCTTTTAGCTTTGTTGATTTTTGCTATGGTCTCTTTAGTTTCTTTTGCATTTATTTATGCCCTAATTTTTAAGATTTCTTTCCTTCTGCTAACTCTGGGGTTCTTCATTTCTTCCTTCTCTAATTGCTTTAGGTGTAGAGTTAGGTTATTTATTTGGCTTTTTTCTTGTTTCTCGATGTAAGCCTGTAATGCTATGAACCTTCCCCTTAGCACTGCTTTTACAGTATCCCATAGGTTTTGGGTTGTTGTGTTTTCATTTTCATTCATTTCTATACATATTTTGATTTCTTTTTTGATTTCTTCTATGATTTGTTGGTTATTCAGAAGCATGTTATTTAGCCTCCATATGTTTGAATTTTTAACAATTTTTTTCCTGTAATTGAGATCTAATCTTACTGCACTGTGGTCAGAAAAGATGACTGGAATGATTTCAATTTTTTTTAATTTTCCAAGACCAGATTTATGGCCCAGGATGTGATCTATTCTGGAGAAGGTTCCGTGTGCACTTGAGAAAAAGGTGAAGTTGATTGTTTTGGGGTGAAATGTCCTATAGATATCAATTAGATCTAGCTGGTCCATTGTGTCATTTAAGGTTTGTGTTTCCTTGTTAATTTTCTGTTTAGTTGATCTATCCATAGTTGTGAGTGGGGTATTAAAGTCTCCCACTATTATTGTGTTACTATTAATTTCCTCTTTCATACTCATTAGCATTTGCCATACATATTGCGGTGCTCCTATGTTGGGTGCATATATATTTATAATTGTTATATCTTCTTCTTGGATTGATCCTTTGATCATTATGTAGTGTCCTTCTTTGTCTCTTTTCACATCCTTTATTTGAAAGTCTAATTTATCTGATATGAGTATTGCGACTCCTGCTTTCTTTTGGTCTCCGTTTGCATGAAATATTTTTTTCCAGCCCTTCACTTTTAGTCTGTGTGTATCTCTTGCTTTGAGGTGGGTCTCTTGTAGACAGCATATATAGGGGTCTTGTTTTTGTATCCATTCAGCCAATCTTTGTCTTTTGGTTGGGGCATTCAACCCATTTACATTCAAGGTAATTATTGATAGGTGTGGTCCCGTTGCCATTTACTTTGTTTTGGGTTCACGTTTATACAACCTTTCTGTGTTTCCTGTCTAGAGAAGATCCTTTAGCATTTGTTGAAGAGCTGGTTTGGTGGTGCTGAATTCTCTAAGCTTTTGCTTGTCTGTAAAGCTTTTGAATTCTCCTTCATATCTGAATGAGATCCTTGCTGGGTACAGTAATCTAGGTTGTAGGTTATTTTCTTTCATTACTTTCAGTATGTCCTGCCATTCCCTTTTGGCCTGGAAGGTTTCTATTGATAGATCAGCTGTTATCCTTATGGGAATCCCTTTGTGTGTTATTTGTTGTTTCTCCCTTGCTGCTTTTAATATTTGGTCTTTGTGTTTGATCTTTGTTAATTTGATTAATATGTGTCTTGGGGTGTTTCACCTTGGATGTATCCTGTTTGGGACTCTCTCGGTTTCTTGGACTTGGGTGGCTATTTCCTTCCCCATTTTAGGGAAGTTTTCAGCTATTATCTCCTTGAGTATTTTCTCATGGCCTTTCTTTTTGTCTTCTTCTTCTGGGACTCCTATGATTCGAATGTTGGGGCGTTTCACATTGTCCCAGAGGTCCCTAAGGTTGTCCTCATTTCTTTTGATCCATTTTTCTTTTTTCCTCTCTGCTTCATTTATTTCCACCATTTTATCTTCTACCTCACTTATCCTATCTTCTGTCTCCGTTATTCTACTCTTGGTTCCCTCCAGAGTGTTTTTGATCTCATTCATTGCATTATTCATTTTTAATTGACTCTTTTTTATTTCTTCTAGGTCTTTATTAAACATTTCTTGCATCTTTCCAATCTTTGTCTCCAGGCTATTTATCTGTAACTCCATTTTGTTTTCAAGATTTTGGATCATTTTTATTATCATTATTCTAAATTCTTTTTCAGATAGATTCCCTATCTCCTCCTCTTTTGTTTGACTTGGTGGGCATTTTTCATGTTCCTTTACCTGTTGGGTATTTCTCTGCCTTTTCATATTGTTTAGATTGCTGTGTCTGGAGTGGGCTTTCTGTATTCTGGAGGTCTGTGGTTCCTTTTTATTGTGGAGGTTTTACCCAGTGGGTGGGGTTAGACGATTGGCTTGTCAAGGTTTCCTGGTTAGGAAGGTTTGCGTCGGTGTTCTGGTGCGTGGAACTTGATTTCTTCTCTCTGGAGAGCAATGGAGTGCTCAGTAATGAGTTTTGAGATGGGTCTATGTGTTAGGTGTCACCTTGGGCAGCCTGTATGTTGACGTTTAGGGCTATGTTCCTGCGTTGCTGGAGAATTTGCGTGGTATGTCTTGCTCTAAAACTTATTGGCTCTTGGGTGGTGGTTGGTTTCAGTGTAGGTATGGAGGCTTTTGGACGGTCACTTATTACTTAAAGTTCCATGTAGTCAGGAGTTTTCTGGTGTTCTCCAGTTTTGGGCTTAAGTCTCCTGCCTCTGGATTTTAGTTTTATTTTTCCTGTAGTCTCAGGACTTCTCCAACTATACAGCACTGATAATAAAACTTATAGGTTAATGGCAAAAAGATTCTCCCCCATTAGGGACACCCAGAGAGGTTCACAGAGTTACATGAAGAAGAGGAGAGGGAGGAGGGAGATAGTGATGAGCAGGAGGAGAAAAAGGGGGACTCAAGAGGAGAGAGACAGATCTACACAGTTGTCTGTTCCCAGAGTGTTCTCCGTAGCCCAGACACCCACCAAGATTCACAGAATTGGATTGGGAAGAGAAGGTGAAAGGAGGAAATAGAGGTGTTCTGAGGTAGAAAACAGAGAGTCAAGATTGGGAGAGAATAATCAACACACTCCTGAATAAAAATGGGAACTGAATATTGGATTCTTAAATGTTCACAATTTATATCATATATTGAAAAACAAAAATTAAAAATCTAGAGTAGAGATTAGACTCTTAAAAATACTATATTAAAAACAAAAACCAAAACACACACCAAAAAATTTTTTTTAAATATATATGAAGTTCAGTTTAAAAAATAGGGCTTCTCTCTCTTTTTTTTTTTTGGTAAGGTTATAGTGTATTGAAAATGAAAATTAAGGAGTAGTAGAGGAGTACTAGAGGACTTTAAAAGAAATAAGAGAAAAAGAAAAATAGAAAATAGAAGAGAAAAAGGAGAAAAAAAGGGAAAAAAAAAGAATTTTCCCTAATTTAAAAAATCATAAAAATCTATGAAAATGAAAGTTAAGCAGTGATGGGGGAGTAATAGGGAATTTTAAAGGAAAATAAAAGAGAAAAAATAAAAAATAAAAAAAAGTAAAAATATATCTAGGAATTTCTCTGGAGCTGTTGCGGTCAGTGTCGGTTCGGCTCAGTTTCAGATATCTCCTCGTTCCAGCTTACACTTCTCGATATCTACAGGCCTCTTCCGGTGTAATCGGTGTTTTCTACAGGGATTTTAATCTGTTGCACCGCTCTCTCCTGAAGCGGTTCCCTTTGTTTATTTGGCTTCTGTTTGCCGGTTTCTTCAGAGCCTCATTTCCGCCCTGACACAGGCGGGCGGAGGTGGACTCTTATTCAGGTAGCTAGTTCCGTCGCTCTGCGGGGAGGGGCTGGCGCTATGGGGACAGGCTTGCGCCGCGGGGCGGCTGGCGCTGCGGGGAGGGGCTGGCGCTGCGGGGACGGGCTGGCGCTGCGGGGAGGGGCTGGCGCTGTGGGGACGGGCTGGCGCTGCGGAGAGAGGCTGGCGCTGCTTTCTCCATCTGCGCTGCTCAGGCTCCTGGCTGCTCTATATGGAGCGCGCCCCGCGCTGCGCGCGGTTCCAGCCCTCGGGTGTTCCACAAAAGCGCGGAACAAAAGGCTGCGTCCGCTCTTGTGCCTTCCCCGTCAGAGCGGTCCAGGCAGCCAGGGGCTTGACAGGCGCACTCTCCCTGGGTGCCGCGCGCCCACTCCCTTCCGCGGTCCCAGTCTCGGTTTCCGCCGGCGCCAGTCGGGTGCGTGCGCCTTCTGCCCTCTGCGTCCCCAGCCCCAGTCCCCGCCCGCGCCGGTCGGGTGCCTGCGCCCTGTGTCTCGCCGCGACCTGCTCCCGCCTCCGGCGGGTCTGGGCGGGTCCGCAGTCTGCGAGCTCTTCTCTGGACTTTCTCGGTCCCTTTGTTCTGCGAACGGCGGCAGCGTGTTCGGGCCGGTTAATTTTCTCTCTCTCTTTTGCTCTCCCACAGTTCAAGTTGGCAACTCACAAAAGCTCCCTCCGATTGTCCTCAGGGCACTGAGGCCCGGACCCTAGCTCAAGCAATGCCGCCCGCTCCTCTCCGTGCTGCCCCCACTTGCTGGTGGCGGATGCGGGTGTCTGGGGTACTTTTCTGCTGAGAGTTGCTTTTAGGCACATAATCTGTGGGTTTTATTTATTGTTTCCCTCCCAGTCAGGTTGCCCTCCTAGATTCAAACACTTCCCCCAGGCCTGCCAGTGGGAGGGTTTCCCGGTGTCTGGAAACGTCCTCTAAAGACTCCCTTCCCAGGATGGATCTCCGTCATTAGCTCTTTTGTCTCACTTTTTATCTTTTATATTTTGTCCTACCTCCTTTCGAGGACAGTGGGCTGCTTTTCTGGGCACCTGATAACCTCAGCTAGCGATCAGAAGTTGTTTTGTGAAGTTTGCTCTGCGTTTAGATATTCTTTTGATGAATTTGTAGGAGAGAAAGTGGTCTCCCCGTCCTACTCCTCCACCATCTTGGCCACTATTATTTTTTTGATGGGCTAATCTATTAATAGAGGGATCTGAGAAGCTTTTTCAATAGTTAAAGTGAGAGACAATGAGCACTTGATCCAAGGTGGGGACTAAATTGTTGTGCTAAGAAGGGGCTAAATTTGAGATGTATGAGGAGCTGAACATGGGGAGACTTGGTAACTGGATTGGAGTAAGGGAGTCGTTTTGTGGAACCTGATGGGTGGTATTGCCACTCATTAAAATGGGAGGTGGTGAGCTGAAGAACTTGAATTCAGCTCAATGTGTTAAGACTCAAGTGTAAAGGTAGAGATACCCCACAAATAGTTGCATATCTGAGTCTGTGTTCTGGAGAGAAGTAATGAACTACATAGCCTATAGCTAAACCATGAGAATAGATGAGGGCATTGGGCAGAAAGTAGAGCTGAAGATTTGAAGTATGTGAGATCAGTTTGGCACAGATTCTGTAAAAAATAAAACTCAAAAATAAACAAAAAAGCTGTGTAGGGGGCAGTTGTGGGTTAGGATTAGTTAGAACTCCGATTCATGCCAAGGGACAGATGGTGTTCCAATTCTGATGATGGTAAGGTAGCTTGAGAGTGAAAAGGAATGTCTTCAATACATAGTGAGAGATTTTAGGAAAGTTAGATACAGTTTTCATCAGCTTATCCCAAACACTAAGGCTTTATAATTGATTATGTTCACACATGATGGCCATAATGTTTTTCATTGACTCATTTTGCCCAGAGCTAGACAGAAAGTCAGACTGGGCAGACCCACTGTTGCAATCAACATGGCTAATGTTTGATCCCATCTTTGGTTGATAGTTATGCCTCAAAAGTCCTGGCCAGGCACCCCTATGTGGCACTGTGCCTTCCTAGCAGATGGGAATGAGGGTGGTTATTCAACAACTTGGTATATGCATCAATTTTAATGATTAAAACAGGATTTCTGTGCAGAGTGTCTAGGCATGAGGTTGAAAGGATAAAATGTCACTATATCTGCAGCATGGAAATGGATTAGTGCTGAAATCTTAACAATTGCTTATGCAAGTTAAAAGTTTGTTAAATTTCACTCTGGGTTTGTGTTCACCTGGGAGCTTATGATAATGAATCCTTTTGGTCCCAATTTGGCTCTCTAGAGTAAGAACACTTACAAATCCATTTAATAACCCAGACTGACTTTTATCTCTGAACTGATGAATCAGGTGCAAAAAAGTGGAATGTAGATCTTTGTGTGTGCCTTTCATCACATTGCTTTTGCAGAAGACAGCATAATTTTGGAGCTGTTCTAAATGTAAGGAAGATCTAATATACAGCATGGTGACTAATAAAACTGTATTGTAAAATTGAAATTTGCTAAAAGGGTAGGTCTTAAGTATTCTCATGTAACACGAAAATAATGGTAATTGTGAATGATGCATGTGTTAATTAACTTGATTTTGGCAATCATTTCACTATATATACATGCAGTAAAGATCACATTGTATACCTTTAAATATACAATTTTGTCAAGTATACCTCATTAAAGCTGGAAAATAAAATACAGGTAAGGGGAAATACAAAATTAAAGAAAATGTATCAAGAATTTCACCACATAAAACATTTTAAAGCTTAAAATATATAAACAATAATAAAAATTTTCCCACAGAGTGAGAATGCTATGGCCATGTTTACACATTTAAGGTAAAAATGAGAATTCAAGAAAATTCACAGATATTTACAGGAAAAGGAATTTTACTCAATCACAGTGATTTTTGGTTAAAATTCCTTTCTGCATAAGGTTTTCAATGCTTTATTTTGCTTTCAGTATAGTATACTACCATATATGCATATGTATATATATAATATATATAACTATATGCATGCATGCTGAGTTGCTTTGGTTGTGTCTGACTTTTTGTGACCCTATGGACTGTGGCCTGCCAGGACCCTCTGTCCATGGGATTCTCTGGCAAGAATACTGGAGTGGATCGCCATGCCCTCCTCCAGGGGAGCTTCCTGACCCCAGGGATTGGACCTGCATCTCTTTTGTCTCTTACATTGACAGGCAGATTCTTTGCCACTAGCACCACCTGGGAAGTCCATGTATATAGTTATAATGATATATATTTCAGTTTTGGTATGATGGTATATATTTCAGTATATTTCAGTTTTCTATTACTCTGTAACAAATGGCTCCAAAACTTAGGGCTTGACATAACTGTTTCTTTTGCTGATGACTCTGTGGGTCAGGAAGGCCTCTGCTTGGCGGCTCATCTCTGCTGCACGTGTTGTCTCAGGGTGGCTGGGGCTAGAGTATGCACTCCAAGGTGGCTTCGTCTCTCATGTCTGGCGCTCCTTAGCACTCCTGTCTCATTCTCAGCTTCTTTCTCTCTCTTTCATTACGTGGTAAAATTACAGGCTTCAGAGCCTTTCCGTGTGACTTGGACTTCTCACAGCATGGTGATGTCATTGTAGTCTCTTGGTTTAAAGAGGAAGAAAACAAATAATTCCTATGTAAGGGTGACAGCCGCACCTGGCCCACCATCAGTTCCATATTCTATTGGTTGCGGCAGATACAAGGCCTAGTGGATATAAGACAATCGAGAAATAAATTCCACCACCTTGTGGGAATATGACAAGAAAGGAGCGTGCATGGGTGATACTGCTGCTATCATCTTTAAAATATGCAGTAGGCCAAGGAGCAGAGCCAGGGAGACACTGCAAGGATCCAGCGCTTCTCCTAAAGTGTGAGCTACAGACCATCTGTGTTAGAATCACCTGGAGGGGCGGTGATTTAATTTGTAGAGATCTGAGCCTCACTCCAGACTTACCAGATCAGAATCAGAATCTCTATGAGTGGGATTCTGTGGCTTCAACAAGCCCCCAGGTGACAATTATGTGCACTAAGGCAGTGGAGAGTTATTTCTGAGCCTGGCTCTGGAGACTGAAAGACCTGGATGCAATGTGCCTGCCATCAACTAGCTGTGTGGCCCTGAAATTGCCTTCATTCTCTTAGGGACAGTTTCCTCATCTGCAAATTGTGCCAAGAGATAGTACCCGCTTCCTATGTTGTTTCTGAGAACAAAATACATACCCCAGAGGTTGGAACATTGTCAGTACATTACTAATGAATGTTTAGTGAGTTAGTGGGTTTCATCCTCCAAACAGATGATTCTTCTTTAGTGTGTAGTGAGGTTTTATCCACATGAATGACCTGGACCTGTATTGTGGCCACAGTTAGATTCACCAGTGTGCCCATCTGTCAATGGTGTTGTACACTTTCTCACTAGAAGCCAACAGGTGAACAAGTATGGACTTTCCTGCCTGTTTAGAGTTGAACTGATTCATTTATAATAAAGAGCTAACTTACTGAACTGTAAGAAGCATGCTACTTGACAATAACCTTGAAATTGCTTGAGAACTGTTCAGTGAAATAAGTGGGTGCAGTTTGGACAATAAAACACTCTTAGCATTCCATAATTGGATGAATTTCAAATATGTATTGACATAGTCCCTACAAACTCAAGGCCTGGTGTTAACATGATGGTAGGACTGAAGCGTTTGGTGAGAGGTAAAGGAGGGCTGATGTGACAATTAGCAGGATAAAGAAGCTAATGGCTCAATTTCATATGTTGGTTGACACTTTGTTATAATAGAATTATAATTTAAAATATTAGGCATGGGCGATTATGAATAAGTTTTGAAAAACCTAATATGTTGTTGGAAAGCTTCATGCTTAGAATGTCAACTGAAGCCTCAGAAAAGGCTCAACATATTTGATTCTCCTCTAGATGTCAGCCGCAATAGATCCAAGGCTGTAGCATCTGAAAACTGGGCACCGTGCGTTTGTGACAGCGAAAGAGGTTCAGAAGAAGATGGAAAGCACCCAGGGTCTGTTTACTGTCCCTGAAGAGCACCTGAGGTAAAGATCTTCTTTAAAAGTCAACATACTTGAACTCTTGTCCTTCGATGTGTTTTGTATGACTCAGAACAAAATAAGAAAGTGGTCCTGGGAGAGGTCCATTTAGAATGACAGACTGAAATTTCACACACCCTGTGAATTTTCTGTGTGTTGTTGGTCCTTTTAAAAAAAAAAATAACCCTCTTATTTATGCAGCAACTATTCTTCTAAAGCACTTTAGGCTTTGTGGCTGACAGTGATCTCTATATACCTATCTAACAAATTTCGAAAGTATTCCTGATTTCTATTTCTTTATGTTCCATCATGTGTTTATTCCTTCTCTTCCTTTTCTAATTTTCTGAAACTGCTCCTTAGATTTGTTTGTTTATCTTCTCTATCCATTTATGTTTTGACCTCCACCCATCCAGTTTATTCAATATTTGCCCTTGGAAGCAATGACAGTCCAACAACAACCAAAACAATGACAAGAAAATGAGTTAATTTTGTTGAGCATTTGCAGTGTATCAAATGCTACAACTTCCTTTCACCACTGCTTCTCTTCCCATACAGACAAGTATGTCTTTTTTTTTGTTTAAAAACGAGGAAATTCACTTTTTAAAAAAAAGTTTATTTATTTTTGGCCACACTGGGTCTTGCTGCACTCAGGTTTTCTCTAGTTGGGACACGTGGGGGCTTCAAGTTGCTGCGCTCAGGCTTCTCACTGCGGTGGCTTCTCTTGTTGTGGAACACGGATGCTGGGTGTTCAGGCTTTGAAGGTTGTGGCTCCTGGACTCCAGAGGCTCAGTAGTTGTGACACGTGGGCTTAGTTGCCCTGCAGCATGTAGAATCTTCCCAGAATAGGGATGGAACCCGTGTCCCCTGCATTGGCTGGTGGATTCTTAACCACTGGATATCCAGGGAAGTCCCAGACACTTTTGTCTTATACTTTTAACTATGGAAGTGAATTTTCCTCCTTTTGTGATATATCATATCCTCATCAGAGCCATGAACACAAGTCATGAGTGTACTCTATTATTCTGCTTCAGTATTTAAAATATAGGAACAAGAAACCATCTTATAGCAAAGAACAAATATGCTTGCTAGGTACACATCTAATCCCAGGCATCACATCTAACAGTGTTGTTATTTTATTGTTTATTTTATTGTTAATATCTTGTGGCCAGGAAAGGGAGAAGGTTTTCCTTTGGCTTTCTTCCTGCAGAAACAGAGGACCAGAGGAGTTAACTAGATAAAATGAAGCTCCTTTTACTTTGCTGAAGCTGAGATGAGTGCTCCATGTGCCAGGAAAAGAGGAGGACCAAGAGTTAAAAGAAGTGGCCTCAATGAGCACTTGAGCAGAGAGCTTCCTGATTGCCTGTCTGCCATCTCCTGGGCATCCCCAGCTGTTGAGAGTTTGTGGGAGGAGAAACTGCAGGGAGATGCCCTTCCTTTCTGCCGTGTGCCTGAGTGTGGTTGTTTTAATTCCTCCCAAATCAGGCATAACCTGAGAATCACATTGCAGTGCAAATTGCAGAAGTGAGCAGAACTTTGATTCTCTCTGAGAGCGTCCATCCTTGATAATTCTTTCATGCCTAATATTTTTATGAAATCATTGTAGAGCTTGGCCATCGAAGTGTATCCTAAAGAAATTTATTTAGATTTCTTCTGTGCAAGTACAAATTATGAGGCTCATAAGAGGTCTTTGTTTACCAAGGTTTTGAAAAATGAAACAGAGGAAGAAGTATTTTCAACGATTTTGGATAACGGTAAAATTAAGTCTGTCTAAGAGGTTGTACTTTCTGTACTGTTGCTTGAGAACCTGCCACTTCTCCACGAAACTTTGATCTTAGCTGTCAGGACAGGACGTAAGCATGACTCAAGCAATTTGTATTTTAGGCAGACACATAAATTCATCTCTAAAGAGTCAGAAAATGGAAGGAAGCTGCAACGATGGTGGCTTGAATGAAACAAACAAGGAACGATGTGGGATGCCTCATAATAGAGTCTAGCTCAGGACTAACCACTGCCATAGCTGATTCCTTTGGAGGCCTTTGAAAGAGCCTTGCCTTCAGAGGGAAAAGGAGAAGGGAGACATAAATTAGCATGAATTACATCAGGTGTTTTCCACCTGTTACCTTTACTCTAGTTAATGAAGCCAATAGTATTATCCAAAATTTGTAGTCAGTGAAGTCCCTTTGTTGCTAAGTGGTAAAGACAGGATTTGAACTTGTCTCTTTTAAGTGTGTGTTTATTCCACTTCTTCTTGCTGCTTCCCTGAGAAACTATGTGCTTAGAATTTCTTCCTTAAATAATTGGAGCTACTAATAACATCGAGACAGGTAATTTTCTAGCTCCGATTTAAGCTTAGAGTAGTTCTCCCTATCCTTTTTATATATGTATGTGACCCAGTGTACCAGGCTTACTCATTATTAGATAAACATTTAAACTGCAGTGTATCTTGCCTAATTTTGCTAACCCAAATAAACTTGAACTTCTTTTCCCTGTGTCTCTAGATCAAATGACTATTCTACTATAGAACTTTCATATGTTTTAAAAGCATTATTGGAGGTGGGTATTTGTTGTGCTATTATTCCAGATATTTTGTTTCACTGGAAATTCCCACCTAGTGGAAACTTGATGGCTCCGTCATGTCCTGCAGAAATTGTCAGCTTGCCTAAGCAGCCTTCTGCTCTCGTGTCAGCATGGAGTTTCTACTCTTAAAGAGGGCTCATCTTCATTTTGGTCCATTCTGATTCATGATGTGACACCTCAAATGAAGGAGTGTGGCTGTTCACTGGAATCTGTGCCAGCCCCTGTCCATATCATGTGGTTACTTCACAATGATGCCCTGTCACTGAAAATGGGATTTTTGCATGAGTGCATTGTAGAACTGCATCACCCTGTTAGAAACAGTTTATTTTCCTCCAGATTCATAGTCCAAAAAAAAAAAAAAAAAAAAAAAAAAAGACACAACAGTGACATATTAGATGCCTCAGTACCTTGATTTCATTTTTGGCTTTGTTATAGCTTGCATATGATTATAGATGGCAGAAAATTAAGGTGCCCAGCCTTCAACTTTTTGACAGTTATAATCTTACTTGTGTAAGAAAGGGACTTACCAAGAAACCAGCACTGGTTATTCCTTTTCCTTTCCTCTGCACGTCCTGAGAATGAATCAAAGGTCTGGGACCTAATCTGCAACGGTAAGAAAACCTGGCAGCTAAACCTGTTTGCCGCATCTATGGAATCTGGACTCTTTGCAGCACCTGATTCTGGAGCTGTAGACGAGTTAATATTAAAAATATGGTGTGATCTGTCAGCCTATGTTGTGATATACTGCGGCTGGAGGAATTGACACACTCTCTGAGAGCTTCTTTTCAGGATAAATTCCAGTGACTCTCCTCTATTTTAGCAGCTCAACATATTCTGCATTTGGGCTTAACTGCATCCTTAACCCTCTGCTCTAAATCTTCCTCTTTTCGTGTGTTGATATTGTTTCTATTAGGAAAGCATTTCTATCAGATTTTTCTCTCTGGAGAAGACTGTCTTTTTGCTTCTGCTTTATTTCAAACTCACAGATGGGCAGATTCAGAGTCAAGGGAACAATTTGCAGGACTCACTTTTCCTCCTGGTATTAGGTATGATCTAGTTGTGGTTTGTATCTACTGCTTTTCCGTAGGTGGTAATAGACACACACCATGAAAAAGTCTAATAAATTTTTGTTTTAAAAAAGATTTCCTGAAAGCTAGTTTCTTACAATAGTCACAGGGGATCACTCCCTAAATTCAAGCAATCAACATGCTGCCTTTTGAGAACACTTAACCATCTGACCTCTAGTCTCCATCTTTGTTCTTCCTTTCCCAACACCCCAATATCTTAATTCAGTATTTGATGGATCATTGCCATAGCTCCTTATACCTCACTCCTCTTTCAATACTTATCCATTTTCCCTTATTGAAGGTAACTTTCTAAGAAACAAACATGATCACATTAGTTCCCTTGCCTGAAATACTCATGAGTATCCCCTTTGCCTGTAGGATATATTGTGATTTTCATAGCATGACTCTCATCATCTGACCACAACCTGCCTTTCTCTGATTGGTTTATTTGTATTTTTATACCATTACCTTTTGATAGCTCTTAGAAATGCATACGATCTAACAAACTAAAAAGGAAAAAACGGAATCAAATCAAAGGGATTAATGACATTTTATTTTCCCTTTTGCTTTGCCAAGTCAAAGAAATTGTCCTGTTAAAGCGACGGGAAAATCATTGCTATATTGATGGAGGCAGTCAAAGGAACTTTTACATGAGTGCTCCATAATGAAGTAGATAGCAGAACTTACTTGCCCATTCTCGCTTCTCAAGTCCTATCTTTTCTGATTTGGAATCTATTGATATTATAGCATAGTTTACATGCAAATGTTTGTTTTTGTTAGTATAATGTCAACATTAATATGCAGACATTGCTTTTCTAGCAAATGAGGAAAGATATATTAAAACTTGAAAAGTTTAAAAAGAATTTAGACAGTGTATTTTTTCCCCTGATCTGGGTTAGGGCAGAACCAGCAATTAGATTAAAGATAGTGGGTCTGATATAGATGCAGGGAAAATTAAGATGCAGTATTTGATGGGTAGGCATAATCCATATGGAGCAGGGAATTTTAAGTAAAAAGGGAACTGGGAACAGCACAAGCAAATGCATAAAAATTGAAAAACACATTATATGTTTAAATTATGGTGAATAAAAATGTTTGGATAAAAAGGAAATTATATGTCTGGAAATAGAAAGCAATATGGGCAGAAATGGTTTTGGGACAAAGCATGGAGGATCTGAAGTGCCAGAGTAACAGGTCTGAACATGACTCAATAGGCAATAGGGTGCTACTGGAAGAGTTTCTACAAATTTAGTTTGCGCTACTTCTTGTACCTAGAGGGCGAGGTTCTGGGTGGGATATCGGATATATGGGTTTGTCCTGATCCCAGTCCTTTCCAGGTTAAATCAAAAAATTTCAAAGTCACCATTTGTGAATTTTGGGGATTTTCCACTATGGAGAGACATGAAATCTGCGAAGTTAGACTCCTGAATGAACAAGGTTGGTAACTAAGTGATAAACTTTCCAATTCCACCTGAGATGATGTGCCCGTGTGACCTTCACCCTCAATCTCGTCTGTGTTTTCATTCATAAAATGAACTAGTAGGAGGGATGTGAGGAATATGTGAGCAGGTCACACGACTACAACGAGGGGCTTTGCACAACACGAGAAGCTGGTGTCAGAGGATTCCCATGAGCTTTCACAGGCAAGCAGAAAACCAAGCCCTTAGAAGTGAGAATATTCTGAAGAAGGAGGAGATCACCAAGGGTGGGAGGCTGAGCAACCCTGTGCTCAGGACCTTGACAGCTTTTATAACATATGCTATGTTAACTGGTTAAAAAATAAAAATAATCACTTGTGTTGAAAATTTGGAAATTACAGAATAAGTGTTTAAAAAGAAAATAAAAATCATTTGCAATGTAACCCTCCTGTGGTAGCCACTATGAACATTTTGATGTATATATAGGCAAGTTTTCCCCCCCTCATTGAATGGCATAATTCTGTACATATGCAGGACTTTATAACCTGCCCTCTTCTTTAAAATGTACAAGGATATTTTTCCAGGTAAAACATTTTTTTTCTTTTCCTCTCAGAAACAACGGAATGGAAATCTGAAGTCAGTTTACTTCTGGCATAGGCAACTTAGGGCAAAATGCCATATGATTGCCATTGAGTATTTAGTGAAAATTTTACCTTATTATAAAATCACAAGCTGGGGCATACCAACTACACTGATAGAAATCACACAGTGATAAACATAAATTCTTTCACATGTTTATTTGCTTCTTTAAGATGAATTCCCAAAAGTAGAATTTATAGGTCAAAAAGTTGTAAACAATTTCAAGTATGTTAATGAATATTTCCAAGTTGTTCCCCAGGAGATTTTTGCAATTTACAGTCCTTTCTTTCCTATGTACAGGTCAGTCTTGAGATTTAAAGGATGATGTCTTAATGGGTTGTTTCATTAACAAGTTCTGTGAATGTGCACTAGCGCTGAAATAAACATCAGGCTGAGCTGTTTGCAGTTGCTGGGTGTAGATTGTCACTCTCATTGATAGCTTAGAAACATTTAAGCAGGTGCTTAATCGATGATAAATAGCATATATCATATCCTTTGATTAAACATAAAATATTTATTATAGCTCCTGAAGGTATTGGAAAAATCAGCAAAACATATGAAAATACTTAATCTGGATAGTTACACATTTATAATGTAAGAGGTACTTTTCATGTGTTTATTAAAGTGGAATCAGATTGCAGAATTCTCAATAATTTAAATGAAATGTTCCCAGGGAAGGCACCATATGCTACCATCTGCATTTCGTATGTTTTATTAATTCAAGGGGAAAAAAAATCTTAAGAGGTACAGGAAAAACATAGTCAAATTTAACTGAAGCATTTATTTGGTCAAGTCATTAAGGGGATATATCCTTATGGGTGCAAAATAAATATATTTGAATTAAGTTTTTAAATCCATAAAGGACCCAAAAAGGCAAGACCTATTTTCCAAATTGGAGATAAATGCAAAGAGAAGAGAAGAGAGAGAGAGAGATTGATTCTATGGGAATATGATTAACTCTTAGAACTTTTTATATGCTATTTTATGCATTTGTCAAGAATAACTCATGACAGAATTGATGAATTTATTCAGACAAATTGCTACCACTCAGGTATCACTACCGTTCTAGAGATCCCTAAAGCTTTTGAGAGAGCAAAAAATACTTTCCTTCTCTGCACTGACAGCATTTGGTAACAGTTTCTAGGAGTTGTGATCTGGTATAGGGAGTCTCATTTGTTTAAATACTAGATTTTAAGCATCTGTTATCTGTCCAAGTATTGGGTTAATTGGCATGTGGAATTTTAGTAAATGAGCCTTGCTGGACTTTAAGGGTCTTAAGAATACATAGCTCATTTGGAAATTGGATTCTCATCGTTATTTGATAATGGAAGTAGAGTGACCATATGTACATAAAAATTCTAGAGTTATACCTGTGTATTGCAAACTCTTAACAAATGTTAAGCTGTTTTTATATTAGTATGGAAGTACTAGTACTTGTTTTGCAGTTGCTATGGCTGTTTCATCTTGATTGCTATTATTATTACAATCAGGAAACCAGAGTCAACTTTTCCACCTTCTCAGAGAATTGCTGATTGATATAAACTCCTGAAAGTCAGGAAAATTCTTCAGATGAGGCAAGTATCTGCTGAGCACTGTTCTAGGAAATGTCACTGCATTGAGATCCACACAATAGGCCTCTTCTGTTCTTTGACTTCTCAAAACAAAGCAACACAAACAACAACAATGGCACAAGACTGTCTCAAATGCTGATTCCTATACTGATTGTTGAAGCACGAATGATGCTCCTCTGGATGGTGTGACCAAGGGGCTCCGTACTCTCTTTCATAGTCTCTCTTCCTAGAATTGTAACGAAGCAGGTATCAGTGACCCAACCTGTCCCTGTTCCTGCTTTACCCTCATGACAAGGTAAAGTTAGGTCCATCAATGTCAAGAAAGGTCTTATGAACATAGGCGTGTTGTCTCTAAAAGTAGTTCAAATGTCCTCATTTTTTTTCCTCTTTTAAATTGCATAAACTAAAGAAATGCTCTGTCTTTAACCTACATCTGTTGTTTTTGTCTTCTTCTTTAAGGGATAAAATAGTCTTTGGTACAAGGTGACATTGAGAGTGAATGCAGAAAGGGCATCGATGGAATTGTCTCTTCAGCAGCACCCTCTCTTGTCCGCTGTCTTCTCCATAAGGTTCCATGTGGCTATTTAAGGGGTGGTAATTTTCTCACATGACCCTGTTCTCCTAGCTAGATTTCTTAATGTTTGGAGAAAGATGGTCTGTGGTGGGAGGGAAGGAATCCAGTATGAGACGAGTTCAAAGAAAAGGGAGAAAGAGAAAGGGGGAGAGAGAGAGAGAGAAAGAATGAAAGAGAGATTCATCACCTGGGTCCTAGTCTTAGTTCTTCCTGAGGCTCATTTACACCCTTCTGTTTTTTGTTTTGTTTTGATAATTCAACTGTAACTTGAATTTCTTGAGCCAACCAATTTATCTTTGATGTTTAAGATGGTTTGGGTTTGCCTTGGGTTTCCAGTAGTGTAACAAAATAAGTTTTGACTTCTCACTGTTACCATCCTCTCTGATTCTCATTGTCATTCAAGCTCTTGAAATTCTCCAGCCCAGAATACTGGAGTGGGTAGCCTTTCCCTTCTCCAGGGGATCTTACCAACCCAGGGATTGAACCTATGTCTCCCGCATTGCAGGCAGATTCTTTACCAGCTAAGCCACAGGAAAGCCTGAGAGACTCAGAATCGCCCATCAAATGGGCTGTACTTATTGTGCCAAGCATTAGATGCAACAGTCTCAGCCTGAGCATCATTTCATTGCAACATAAAGATGGGTACCATTGCTCAGACCTTGGTGCTGGCAGAGTCAAGTGCCCTAATTCAAACACCATTATTTATCCAAAAGAGAAGCCACATTCCAATCTAGTCTATATTTCAAAGCTGAAAAACTTCATGTTCTAGCAAATGATCATATGTGACATGTGTCCCACTCATTTATGCCAGTTCTTCCACTGATTTTCCTCCTCCATTTGTCATGTGGGAATATCACTCTGAGCTTTTTTTAAAGACAGTTAACAACTTGCATGACTTAGAGAGCAAATTGTATTTCCAATTAAATTATGAACCCATGGGAAAGATATTGATGTCTGGACACATCTCAGATCAGTCTGCTGGAGGTTATGATTATTTGGGGTTTGGAATCCTTTAACACACTAACATTAACTATATATACTCTGTCTTGTTAATGTAACCATTATGTAGGAAAGAATCATGAATTCAGATAGCCATTCATTTTATGTGGCTTTTTATTTGGGCTGATTGTCTGAATAACAGGCTCCCTGATTCTCTATCTCAACCTGTGTTATAAATAAATCAGACAACACAGACAACATTGTCAGAGTTGTTGAGATTTGGGGCTGGGTCTAAAGTGAGATGAATGAGGCAGTGAGGATGCAAAATGGAGACACTCCCTCTCAAGATTGGACCAAGCATCTCTCTTACCTCACCTCATCCTGGCCCTGTGGAAAGGCTAGAGGCTAGTTTAGCAGATATTCACATGTATCAAATTAGAAACCTGGCCAGCAGTATATTTGTACCAACTGTGGGATTAATAAAAGTCAGAAAAAAAGAGAACTGATTCATTAGCAGATCTGCCAAGTTTACCTTCTTATTTCCTCCATTAGGAAAGGCATCCCCCACAGCTTTCAGCATCTGTCTGTCCCAGGCAGCATCACGTGGCATTTGGAGGAGCACCTGGGTCTCAAGCTCATGTCTTTGAGCTTCTCTTGACTAGCAAAAATCAAAATAGCCAGATGATATCTAATGTTCTTTCCAGCTAGGTAGTTCTGGGTCTAAGATATTTTCTCATTGGTGATTCCACAGTAGGTTCTTGATTAGTTGTTGGCAGAGAGTAGAAGACTGCCCCGGGCCATGAGGATGTGAGTGACATTTGTTTTCAGCTGCCCTAACATCTTTGTTGTGTCCTCCTTTTTCTTCTTGATGGCTCATCTTTCCAGCTCTTTTGGGTTCCTAGTGCCCTCTTGGGCTCTCATTGCCTTCCTCATAGACCTGAGTCCTGTCTTCACAGTGTGGGGATGACTAGTGACAATTTGAAATAGAGTTCCTCTATAGGGGATGTGCAACTGGAAAGGCATGAGTAAGACCTTAGTTCTTAATAAGTAGGCAGAGAAGTGGGCTGCATGTACTCAGAGGTGGGCAAACTGGACGTGAGTTTAGGACAGATGAGCCAGGAAAGCTAAGTTCAAGGTTCATCTCTAAAAGTGATAACCTTTAATCTAAGGGCAAAGACCAGATCCACTCTGACAGTATTCCAAGGTTTGGCAAAGGGGAGCTGATAGTGAGAGAGGCAGTGCGTGCATGTTCAATTCTTTGTGATTCTATGGACTGTAGCCTGCCAGGCTCCTCTGTCCATGGGATTCTGCAGGCAAGAATACTGTAGTGGGTTGCCATTTCCTCCTCCAGGGGATCTTCCCGACCCAGGGATCAACTCAGATCTTGGGAGTCTTCTACATTGGCGGGCAGATTCTTTACCTCTGAGAGAGACAAGGCTTGCCTCAAATCTCCGTAAGGACTTGTAGCAACTTATTTGGATAGAGCTGCTCAGATTACCCCCAATTATTTCATATTTGGGCAATATATTGTTCAATTTTAGCTCTGTTTTATGCATTTAAAATTTTATTCCTCCAACTAAGATTATAATTGAGGTCATGTATCTCCCATTTCACCTGGCATAATGTGAAGAAGGTAGCAGGTGGTCAATATTTGCTCACTTTAATTGAATTCTATAACAGGCAGGGTCTAGTTCTCTCACATGCATATATGACCCTCATGTCATATACTATTAATGTTGGTACTGCTTGTAAAGATCACAATGTCATTATTTTAACATTTATTTTTCTTTTAAGGAAGTTATACTCGAATGTCCCTCTCCTTTTACTTCAATAACTGTATTAAAAGAACTTTCCCAGCACTTAATCCTATGTGATTAAACTGAATAATCAAGAGACTTCATTCTTCATCCTGAGACAATCCAATGTGTCTTTTCTGGCTCATTCTATCTGCATTAGCTGACAGGATTTTTTTAGAAATAGCAATCTGAGTTCTTTAAAAGCTTTCCTTAGGCCAGACTTCAGACATTACCACCAATTGATCATTTCAGTTACCAGCTCTGATTCTTAGTAACTACCCGATCTGCACCCCTCCCTTGTCAAAGCAAATTTAAAAACAAAAAACACTAAGGAAGTCATCTCTAATGTAGAACTTGGTGCGCATGCTAAGTCTCTCAGTTGTGTCTGGCTCTGTGTGACCCCATGGACTGTAGCCCTCCAGGCTCCTCTGTCCTTGGGATTCTCCAGGCCAGAATACTGAAGTGGGTTGCCATTTCCTCCTCCAGGGGATCATCCTGACCCAGGGATCGAACCCACCTGTCTTATGTCTCCTGAATTGGCAGGTGAGTTCTTTACCGCTGGTGCTACCTGGGAAGCCCAACTCAGGACTTTGATTACTTTTAAAGCACACGTGCTGATAATATAAACATGTGACCAAATGTTCCCTCCAGTAAAGTGCCTGCCGCAGAAGTGAGATCTGCATGTTTGTTTTAACCATGCAGTGCATATGCCATCTGGCAGATTCCTCATGAAAATGAAACTGCTTTCATGGCTGAGTGGATGTCAAAATGGAATTGTATAACAGTAATAAGGCCTTTTCTGGTTCGTGAATATACCTTAGGTGCTGTTTCAAGCATGAAACTATAGATGATGCTAAAATAGTCACTTTTTTTTTTTCTCTTAGAGGTAAAGAATATACTAAGAGTGAAGTCACTCACTTCTATGAGTTTAGAACCTAGCCATGATTTTTAATGTCGAGAAAAGTAGTTGCAAATTCTTCGTCTATGATTTTTGAAATGTAATTCCAGACTTTAATTTCACTCTGGGTTTATGCCTCTCCAAAATAACAAATTCAGAAGAAGAGACTGGATCTTTTTGCCTTCAAAATGAAGAAAAAGTGAGGTCTGGGGTTTCTAGAATATATCAAATACACCAATGCTGGACAGAATTCCCTCCTCCTTTTCCATTACTTTAATATCAAGCTGCCAAATCCCAAGCCACACCCCCTTTCCACCGTCCCTAAGTACTCTATACACCTTAAGAAAATGGATCTTACCCATGCTGATATAGGTTTAAGGAATTTTAGAACACTGCATCAATTCCAGTGGAACATACTGCTCTGGTTGAGGAGGTGTCAGGGATGGAAATAATCCTTCATGATTAAAGGTATTTGTAAAAAAGTTTTTGCATATCTTCCATGTTGTACAACCTAATAGTATCTTCTCCTCTGTCTATAATAATTTATTTTCTGGCAGACTTGGGACTCAACATTTGTCATGCTTGGTATTCAGCTTCACACAAAAAGGTTCTCTTGATGCAGCTTTATTCATCTCATACATGTTTGTATCTTTTCCCAGCATAATTTTAGGCTCAGTGAGTGAAGTGAAGTGAAGTCGCTCAGTCGTGTCCGACTCTTTGTGACCCCATGGACTGTAGCCTACCAGGCTCCTCCGTTCATGGGATTTTCCAGGCAAGAGTACTGGAGTGGGGTGCCATTTCCTTCTCCAGGGGATCTTCCTGACCCAGGAATCAAACCCGGGTCTCCCGTATTGCGGGCAGGCACTTTACCCTCTAAGTATTCAGCTTCACACAAAAAGGTTCTCTTAATGCAGCTTTATGCATCTCATACATGTTTGTATCTTTTCCCAGCATAATTTTAGGCTCAGCAGAGTTTAGTAATAACTGTTTCCTCTATTATTAGGACCTATATCTATCTATTGCATCAATGCAGTTTTCAAGTCTTTCAAGTGATATGCCTCAAGAACTTGCTGCAACACAAGCACAAGTGCCTTCAGAAATGAGGCAAGCATCTATTTTTTTCTGGTCAGTGTACCTCCAATGTATATGCGTCCCTTTGCATGCACCTATGGAGTCATTGATATCTCAAATGTCACATTCTTATAAGACACAATAGAACTTTATGTTGAACAGTTATGACAGATGCTTGGAAACTTGTGCTTGAAAACTAGGTCTCTTATTTACTTTATAATCTAACACTTAAGTGAAAGAGGAGAGTGAAAAAATTGGCTTAAAACTCAACATTCAAAAAACGAGAATCATGGCATCTGGTCCCATCACTTCATGGCAAATAGGTGGGGAAACAGTGGAAACAGTGAGAGGCTTTATTTTTTTGGGCTCCAAAATAACTGCAGATGGTGACTGCAGCCATGAAATTAAAAGACGCTTCCTCCTTGGAAGAAAAGCTATGATCAACCTAGACACCATATTAAAAAGCAGAGACATTACTTTGGCAACAAAGGTCCGTCTAGGCAAACTATGGTTTTTCCAATAGTCATGTATGGAGGTGAGAGTTGGACTATAAAGAAAACTGAGCGCCAAAGAATTAATGCTTTTGAATTGTGGTGTTGGAGAAGACTCTTGAGAGTCCCTTGGACTGCAAGGAGATCCAATCAGTTCATCCTAAAGGAAATCAGTCCTGAATATTCATTGGAAGGACTGATGCTGAAGCTGGAACTCCAGTACTTTGGCCACCTGATGCGAAGAACTGACTCACTGGAAAAGACCCTAATTCTGGGAAAGATTGAGGGCAGGAGGAGAAGGGCACGACAGAGGATGAGATGGTTAATGGCATCATCAACTCTATGGACATGAGTTTGAGTAAGCTCCGGGAGTTGGTGATGGACAGGGAAGCCTGGCGTGCTGCAGTCCATGGGATTGCAGAGTCGTACACAACTGAGCGACTGAACTGAACTGAAGTGAATCTAACTCTGGGAGGCTGGTGGAGAGATCATCCCACTGTCCTTATCTATTGCTTTCATGAGGTGATATTTCACCCCCAGGCCTGCAGGCTTTTTCTGATAGCTATTGATGAAGAAAGTGCCACATGTTGGCATAGGGTTTTTGTTCAGGGCTTGTGATTATAATTGTTATTAAAAATAAGTGTCTCTGAGGCATATGGTGGCTTCCCTTCACTTGTGATCAAACTGCAAACTGTGTGAGGCAACTGGACTGTAGATGAATGAGGAATTGGAATTTAGTCAGTATTCTGCAGGAACTGGTTTCAACCTCAGAGGTCTTTGATGAACTATCATCTGGATTCTAGAATACCTGTTCTTTCTTCCAAAACATTTTATGCAGGAAAGAGCATTCTCCTGCCTCTAGTGCCTAGAAAAGGATGGGACATTGGGTAGGTTTCTTGCACAGGTTTTTATAGCTGGAGATGAAAGCTTATAGCAATACTAACCTTTTAGTAATTTAGTTATCAGCTTGTCATTCACATAGGACTTCTGATTATTACTTTGAGTTTTATAGTTCAATTAGGCTTTCAGGGTATAAAGATTATAGCTGACTGGCAGCTCCTAGTCATTACCCTGTTTTGCTAGGCTTCTATCAATTTTAGAAAATCCATTTCACTCCTGTGAACAGAAATGACCCTGCTTAAAAGGAGCAGCCCCCGGATCCAAGTGAGACGTGTGCGTGGAGCTGCCATTTTGTCCCTTTCACAACTTGTAGATGGTCTCTTTGATGAAATGCCCAATTTGAAGGTGATCCTGTGGGATGGCATCATATCTCTAGGTGTGTAGATTGCCTTGTAGATGAAACAGTTGCTTTTTCAGCTGATTTTGCATTGGATGGAATCACATCTGCCTGAGAGCCAGAAAAAGTCATTGTGAGCAGGGGAGAATACACATGTGATATGCAGTGTGGCATAGGCTGAAAGAGATTTAGCAGTGAAAATTATTTGCTTATGTTTTTCTCCTGCCGCTTCCTTAACTGATATGCTGCATTAAAGATAAGCTTGGGATAATCCACGAAGATTGATAAAGAGTTTTAGAATTCTAAAGACTACATCAGCAGCTCACTGGCTGGCATTTAAAAGTTTTTAATTCACTATCTAAAAAAATGTGTGGAGAGAGTGGAAAATGGAACAGAGATGGTGAAGATGCTTGGATTTTGTCAGCACAACATACAAATAAGAAGGTGCTAAGCGAGAACCGTTGTCAACCATCCAATGTTGTACAGAAACCCAGATCTCTCAGTAGATGGCAACATCTGGGCATTTGGCATTGGGCATAAAAATATTTTCTAATGAACTGAATTGTGTATTTATTTTTTCAGATACTTTGGAGTCATGTACTCCCAGAGTTAGACTAAAACTTCCAAATAGCTTTGCAGGATTTCTACCAATTATTATTAGATACACTATTATTCATTCATTAAGTCAGCTAACAAATATGTATTGAGCACTTACCAGGAATTATTTCAAATTCTGTAGATCCACTGGTGAGTAAGTTACACCGGGTCCTTCTTTCTTGGAGCTCACACTAGTCTTTGAATAGGAGGCTGCCCTGAAAGGATGCTTGATAGGGTCACCTCTCTTTTCTCTAATACTTCATTGGCAGTAATCAGGGTTAGCTAGCTTTATATGCATAATCTGTAGATCTCTAAGTTTATCAAGTACTTTGTGTTTAGTCCAATGTGGTACTTTTACATGTGTTTTTCCAATTGTGTCTAGTCTGCTGTTTAGTCCAACAGGGCCACCGAGACATCTGTTTTTCCAACTTCTTTATTAAAAACTTGTTTTATTTTTTCTATAAGCTCTATTTAATTCTTACCCAAATTTATTTCATTATTTTCATAGTTTTCCATCTCTTTTTAATATTTAGACAAATACTCTTATTCCTGTAATCATACTAAACATAATTTTTTAGGCTAAGCATTTGATACTTCTAATGTTTGCAGTCTTTCTGGGTCTGTTTCATTTTTTAAATTATGAGCACATATTTTTTGGAGCATAATTTGTGGAAATTCTTTTGAGCACCAGTTTCAGGATGTTTTTCTCTAGAAAAGAGCTGTAGCCTGGCCCTGTTGCAGATGTCTGTCCTCAAGGAGATGAAGGTAGGATATGGTGCTAACCCTACTCTTTGGCTGTAAGTCTTGGTTTAGTCCACTTCCGAGTCAGACAGTATGGGAAAAGCAGAGAGTATGGGACTCCAGTAGTTACACAGCAGATGTTGCGTGATATATCAGAGTATTGCTACCTACCCCTCTCTATGTTTTCCTGGCTTTAAATCTGGATTTCTTTTCCTCTGTCCTTCTTTAGGTGGACTAATCCCAGTGTGTAACTTTGACTCTAACAATAGCCCTGCAACTGTTCCTGGTTGATTTCTTACCTCTTTGTAATAGCTTCCATACCCCATTGCAAGTCTGCAACTTGAATCTGTGTCTCCTGTTGTTACTGTTTGAAAAAGTTACTTGTTTTTTATTTTATATTTATTTATTTATGCCCTCGCTATGATTTGCCTTTGTCCTCTCATTTGAAAAATAAAAAAGATGAATTTAGGTGGAAAAGTATAAACAAAATCAGTCTTCTTAATAAATACTTTGAAACATAAACATCCTCTGTTTAAATAGCATAACCTTATTAAAGCAAATGTTGAAAACAAATAGAAAAATAGAAGAAAAAATCACCTATAATCAAGCCACTCAGTCTCAGTTCTGCTACTATAGCTTTTTGATCCTTTTATAAATGCCTAATTTTGTTTTTTCTTACTATATATATATATACATGCAATTTTAAATTCTTTTAAATTTAAAGGGCTTAAAAATTTTTTAATTATATTATCTATTACTATTATATAATATATATATATTATCTCTTATAGATATATATTATACAGATAATATAGAAGATTAAAAAATTAAATGAAATTTAAATGGCTTTTTCATTTATTATCACTGTATCTTTAAAAACACTTTTGAATATAGTTTGTCATGGCTGCATAGTATTCCAGTTAATGGATATACTTGTTTCCTTAGAAATTCACCTACTATGAACATTTGCATTGTTTCACAAGTCATATGTTCATATAAATATTTTTAATAATTAGTAATGTTGAACATTTTAACCTGGCTATCTGTATGTCTTCTTTGCAGAAATGTCTATTTAGATATTATGCCCATTTTTTAATTGGGTTGTTTGTTTTTATGATATTAAGTTGCATAAGCTACTTGTAAATTTTGTTGACTAACCCCTTGCAAGTCACATTGTGTGAAAATATTTGCTCCCGTTCTGTGATTTGTCTTTTCATTTTGTTTACAGTTTCATTTGCTATGCAAAAGCTTTTGAGTTTAATTAGGTCCCATTTATTCATTTTTGTTTTTATTTCCATGACTCTTAAAGGCAGATTGAAAATGATATTGCTGGGATTTATGTCTGAGGGTGTTCTGCCTATGTTTTTGTTTAAGAGTTTTATAGTGTCTGGTCTTACATTTAGGTCTTGAATCTATTTTAAGTTAATTTTTGTGTATGGTGTTAAAGAGTATTTTAATTTCATTTTTTACATGGAGCAGTCTGGTTTTCCCAGCGCCATGTATTGAAGAGACTATCTTTCTTCCATTGTGTAGTCTTGCTTCCTTTATCATAGATTAGTTGACCATAGGTGTGTGGGTTTATTTCTGGGCTTTCTGTTCTATTCTATTGATCTATATTTCTGTTTTTGTGCCAGGTTTATATGGTTTTGCCTCTATCTACACTTTTCTTTCTCATGAAGGCTTTGGCTGTTTGGGGTCTTTTGTGTCTCCATACAAAATTTCAAGATTTTTTTGTTCTAGTTCTGTTGAAAATGCCATTGGTAATTTGATAAAGATAACATGGAATTTATTAGAGAGATGCAATGAGATAACACCTCACACCAGTCAGAATTGCTATCATTAAAAAATCCACAACCAGTAAATGCTGGAGAGGGTGTGGAGAAAAGCGAAACCTCTACATTGTAGGTGGGAATGGAAACGGGTAAAGCTACTATGGAGAATAGTATGGAGTTTCCTTAAAAAACTAAAAACAGAACTACCATATGATCCAACAGTCCAGATCCTGGATGTATGTCTAGAGAAAAACATGGTTCCAAAGGACTCATGCACCCCAATGTTCATTGCAGCACTATTTACAATAGTCAGGACATGGAAGCAACCTAAATGTCTATCAACAAATGAATGGATAGAGGATATGTGGTACTTATATACAATCCCACCAGAAAGATGAAATAATGCCACTTACAGCTACATGGATGGACCTGGAGATTGTCGTACTGAGTGAAGTAAGTCATATAGGGAAAGATAAATATCATATCATATGGCCTATATGTGGAATCTAAAAAACATGATACAAATGAACTTATTTTCAAAACAAAAACAGACTCACAGACTTAGAAAAAACTTATGATTATCAGGGGGACAATGGTGGAGGGGGCGGGAGGAGGAATAGTTAGGGAGTTTGCGATTGACATGTACACACTACTGTATTTAAAATGTGTAACCGACTGTGTAGCACAGGGAACTCAGCTCAATATTATGTAACAACCTAAAAGAGGAAAGACTTTGAAAAAGAATAAATACATGTATAAGTATAACTGAATCACTTTCCTGTACATCTGAAACTAACACAACATGGTTAATCAACTATACCAATATACAGATAATATAGAAGGTTAAAAAATGTTTAGACTCATCCCATAATCCATATCACGTGTTATGTTCCTCACTCTGAGGAAATGAATTAACCCAGAAAAACTTGTAATTAGTTGAGTCCAGAGTTGGCTATGAGATGCTTTAAGGAGCTGTGCTCTGTACTGGATCACATTTTCGGAGGCAGGCCTACGACTGAGGTTGGGTGTGTGTAAATTTAAGTATATGCATTGAGTCTGGAAGCCTTCCTCTGTAGAGGTTCATTTGGGGTTTGTAATCTCATAGAATATGGTGGGGATCTGTTCTTTGGTGCAAGAAAAACACACATCTATATTTTCCAAGTAAAATTTTGTAGTTCAAGAAAATTCCAATTTTTTTCCAGTTTTATTGAGAAATAATTGACATACATCACTGTATAAGTTTAAGGCTGGAATATTGAAATGGAAATGAAAATAAGAATGATTGGAAATTCCTTTTATATCTCTAATGAGATCCAAAAGTGTTATGTTCAGATTTGCAAATTCATGAAGGAAAGCAGTATTTTCAAGTGATATTGCTTCTGTATTAGGGATGTCCCTGTTGCTTGGAGGTTCCTTTAAAAAATGTAAAGATTTACAGATCTCAAAGTGTGAGATCGGAAGTGGCACTGGTTTTCCATTCTATGATGCTTGTATTTCAGAGACTGAATTTAAGTTGTAAATAAATAGCTTCATGGGACACATATCATGAAACTAAGATTGGATTAGTTTATTTTTATCCTGGGAATCTTCTTAAAGATATTCTAAAAAGGCCATGATTCTCTTTAATGAAGAAATAATTTCAGCATTTCTCTCTGAAACTTGTGCTAAGAAATTAAAAAATGAAAGAAGAAATAAAAAAAAAATTAAACCTGTAAGGGGCAATAATCTGGTCCTGATGGTAGAAAGGAGTACAGCTATGTTTTATGAAATATCTTTGCTTTACTGACATGGAAGTGACATCATGTTCCTTTTTAAATATCCTTCCAGAGTAGTATAAATGAAAACATATTTCCCCCTGACTTCCTTCCTTCTAACTACTCTTCACCCTGCCTTTGGTCTTTCTGCTCTTATCTACCATTTCTTTTGTCCCTTCTTGGCTCCTCAACCCTATCACTTTGATCTGCATTTCCTAACAATTTCCACTCCATTCTTCTTTAATTTGAAACTTCCTTCTTTATTTCTCTAGCATCTTTTCTCTCCTCTGCTTGAATCCTTCTTTTGAATCAAATAGTCACATTGATTATGAAAAAAGGAAAGCAGTGTCAGATGTTTTCCTCTCCCCATAAATAACACCCCCCCAGATATGAGTATTAAAATGTTTTTCTCATTTTAAGAAAAGAGATTTGTTGCATGTCTTTGATCTGTGTGGCTTTATCGTAGACTATCTGCCTTTGAAGAATAAGAAAGATGGTGATGTATAGTGCTGTTGGCACTTATTGATTGATAGTTTTATTCAAATCACTTCTCATTGAGGAAGTAAACTTACAGAGATGACTTTTCCTTCAAATTAAGGGAGCAGATTGATTGGTTATTTTCAGTCAGTCAGGGGTTCATGGAGGAAAGTGATGACACTGAAGATGGTCTCTTGAAAGTTAAGTAATAAATAATACTTTGTATCAGGGAAGCCATCTATGTGTCATTCATACTTTGACTGCTGCACTTGGTTCTCATGACAGACATCACTAATTAACCAGATCATTCTTTCCTGCTTGAACCTGGATATGGCCTTATATTCTTTCTAAGCATATTACAGTTAGTCACTATAACTTAACTGGATATGTTACTTAAGTTGAAATGGATCTGCCCTTATTGCTTTGGCCGAGGTCATTGTATATGCCTAATGACCTTCCCTCTCACAGATGCTACACTATGTACAACCTATAACGAAGGTATTGTTTTATAGGAGGAAATTCTGTGTCTCAGAGGGATTTAAGTAACTCACCAAAGTCACAAGCTGGTAACAAGAATAATTCAATTCTTCCTATGACAAGATTAGTATTATATTCTTTATAGTTACTTAAATAATTAACTGTGGATGTGTGTCTCAGAAGTCCTAAAAAATAGTTAGCAAATAGTAAAAGAAAATTCTAGTTGTGATGGGTGAATTTCTTGTTCCAGGACCATAGCAAGGTGCCACTGAGGTTTGGTGTTGAGTGTATGGAAAACAGACTGTCTACTTAAGGTAGATGGGAAATGGAACCTAATGGAATGTTCCCAAATGGAACCTAACATACTCCTGAAACTCCACTCCCCATCAACACTTCCATGAAGATACATTTCAACTCCACAGTGATTGGAATCCCAGTGATATTACTTTAGATTTGGGGAGTCCTTTTATTTCTTATAATGCTAGTCACCATTGATGAACCAAGAAATCAATTTGTAGCTCTTAATGAAAAAAGATCCATCAGATCATTTATTGTTACATTAGAAATCCACAACAGTTCTTGCAGGTGGTAAGAATCCAAAAAAGGACATTACTTTAGAGTTTGGAGGGTTTATGACAAGGGCAGCTTAGATGTGCATGATTGAAAAAAGGCCAATACATGCATTGAAGAGAAGTATTACCTTTTCAGTTTTAAAGGAGACTGGTTCTACAGCAACCCGGTGAAGACTCCCCTCTCCTGATCCTCTTTCTTCCAGGTCCTATTCTCCCCTTGCCTTTTTAACATAGTGAGTAGCAGAAGGATACTGCGTTTTCCAGACAATCTGGGCAAAAATCCCCCCACCTCATAATCCAGCATTTAGAAGATTAGATGTTCATTCTTTTAAAATATTTTAACATATTCCATGGTTTTGCATATTTGCATAATGAAAAAATCCACTCTTTATTTTCTTTAACAAACTGAAAAATGCCATACAAACATAAGGTCAAACCAGCAAAGGGCTAACATATATAGCCAGTTTGATTTTCCCTATCTTCCCAGGTGGTGCAGGTGATGAAGGACCTGTCTGCCAGTGCAGGAGACATAAGAAACCTGGGTTCGATCCCTGGGCCAGGAAGATCCCCTGGAGGAGGGCATGGCAACCTACTCCAGTATTCTTGCCTGGAGAATCCCCATGGACAGAGGCGCCTAGGGGGGGCTGCAGTCCATAGAGTCACACAGAGTTGGGTGCGACTGAGGCTACTTAGCACACATGCACGCATACTTCATCGTTACTTCTTCAGAATCCTTGTCCAAAGCACTTTTTTTCTCCATTGTCACTAATCAAAAAACCAAAGTCTTAGAATAAGTATGATATTTCAAGAGGCATCCTGTATTTCTTCTCTAGAACACACTTTCTTTCTCATGCTATTTTCTTAATATGAACTCTGACTAGGAAGAAAGCCCTATGATCAATAACCCATCCTCTTAAAGCAGCATGTAGATCTCTGAGTACATGGTCGTTGAATCAAGTGGTTATTTGACTCTACTACAATTGTGTATTGAACTTGTAGTTTACGAATTTTCTATCTTGAAGAGGATGACACGTAAGTGTGCAAAATATGGTATATACCATGTTTTTATGCTGATGAGTCAGTATTATTTCCATATAATTTTAATGAATCTTTTCTAAAAGAATTATTTGTAGAAATGGCTTGCTTAAAAATCAATTATGTGAAAATTAAGATCCTCTCTGCATCTTATTCTGCTAGAAATCAACAAATTTGAAAATTAATATCTTTATTATTCACAATCTTCTTCCCTTAAAGAGATGGAAACGGAAATTTAATTTTAGAAGATGAGATTTGCTAATTGATCTCTCTAGAGTGAGCTATTGAGGAAATGAGAATATAAATAGGTTAAAGAAAAGGAAATGCTGCAATGCAAATTTATGAAAATGCATATCATTCACAGCTCTATTACATATTACAAGAACTTGCATTAATTCATTCCTATGGCTTTTAAGACCTCTTTCAAAGTAAAGATCATATTTGTTTATGTCAACATTATTGTTTTTATTAGTTGTTATGTGAACATTGGAACTGAACATTCTTTTGAAACAAATGTTAATTTTCTCCAGATCCAGAAATCCTAATACAAAGAAATAAAATCCAAAGCTTTGTATATACATGAATGCATAAAAGTCTAATTTCTGGGAGACTGAACAATAGGAAGGGTATGTCACTGAGCTAATGGCCAGTGTGCTCTTTCAGGATCCCTAGCTGGGAAACTGGCATACAGTCTTCAAAATCAGAAACATCTTAAACTCTCCCTTTGTGTGTGTGCTTAGTCCTGGCTGACTCTTTGCAACCGCATGGACTACAGCTTGCCAGGCTCCTCTGCCCATGGAATTTTCCAGGCAAGAATACTGGAGTGGGTTGCCATTTCCTACTTCAGGCTGTCTTCCCGGCTCAGGGATCAAACCTGCGTCTACTTTCATTTTCTGCATTTGCAGGCAGATTCTTTGCCACTGTGTCACCTGGGAAGCCCCACACTCTACCTTATACTCTAGTTCTTAAAGAGCAGAGGGGAGAGAAATAAATATGTAATATTCACATGTTAACTAGAGGGAGCTACAAAACTATCTTTTGAGCAGCAGGTAAATCAGTAAATGTTTCTTTTGTTGAAGAATAGATTCGGTTCAGTTCAGTTCAGTCACTCAGTCATGTCCGACTCTTTGCGACCCTATGGACTGCAGCATGCCAGGCCTCCCTGTCCATTGCCAACTCCTGGAGTTTACTCAAACTCATGTCCATTGAGTCAGTGATGCCATCCAACCATCTCATCCTCTGTCGTGCCCTTCTCCTCCTGCCTTCAATCTTTCCCAGCATCAGGGTCTTTTCAAATGAGTCAGCTCTTCACATCAAGTGGCCAAAGTATTGGAGTTTCAGCTTCAACATCAGTCCTTCCAATGAACACCCAGGACTGATCTCCTTTAGGATGGACTGGTTGGATCTCCTTGCAGTCCAAGGGATTCTCAAGAGTCTTCTCCAACACCACAGTTCAAAAGCATCAATTCTTTAGTGCTCAATTTTCTTTATAGTCCAACTCTCACATCCATACATGACTACTGGAAAAATCATAGCTTTGACTAGACAGACCTTTGTTGGCAAAGTAATGTCTCTGCTTTTTAATATGCTGTCTAGGTTGGTCATAACTTTTCTTCTAAGGCGGAAGCTTCTTTTAATTTCATGGCTACAGTCATTACCTGCAATGATTTTGGAGCCCCCAAAAATAAAGTCCGTCACTGTTTCCACTATTTCCCCATTATTTGCCATGAAGAATAGATTGGCTTTCATATTTACTGTCTAGATTGAGAGAAAGAAAAAGAGAAAACATGCATACCTAACCTACAGCTGCTTGAGTCTTACCATCTTCTTGATCCAATTGAGAGTTTGTATGCTTATTTCAAGACTCTCTAGCTTTCTATTCTTATGTATCACTTTGAGGATCTGTAAAGCAGATGTTCTTCTGGTATAAATCCATGTGCCTCGAATTATTTTAGCCGCTCTCAGTAAATCATTCCTCTCCAATCCATTTCAAGGAAGCACTCCTTGTGGAAAATGTGAACACAGCTGATGACTGTACATCGGGGAGTAGGATGGAGCTAATCAGGAATCAGCTGTAGGGCGTTTGCCTCCAGTCCTCAGTGTCCCCACTAGCACCACACACATCTTTGATCTTTGAGAAGAATTAATAAAAAAAAAAATAGTCTTTCACACTTAAAGAAGAGAAAGAATTTAGAGGCTAAGTGATTTATCCAGGGTACCTTAGGACAGAATTCACAAATGGTCTGTTTTGAGGTGGAGGCTGCTGTGACCTGTGTGTCTCCTATTCCTCCAGGGGACATCCCATGGAAGGGACATGTGCTGCTGACAGCTTCCATCAGTGCCCCTCACCCAGGGGGACTGATGAGGAAGGAAAATCTTGCCCATCTTTGTCTTACACTATCAGCAGGCTGTCCATTCCTTTGCTTGCATGACCACCCTAGTCCCACATAACTCACTTTTTAAGGGAATTTTCCTATAGGGCAGAAAATGGATATTTTCTGCTGAAGATTTTAGAACTCATGGGAACAAAGTCACTCTCTGGGTTGGCCAGATATACTCCTTACTTGCTAGAAAATGATGTGACTCTTAATTTCGTTTTCCCAGCGTGACTCTTGCCACTGTCTGCCGGGTGCCCTGGAAAACGTAATTACACACAGGGGGTGAACATTTTGCTTTCACTCAAGAGAATATTCCTCCTGGATAAATCACTCTGGGACCCTGGGAAATAGTGATGTTTGACTGGCTTGATTTTTAAAGGACTGAAAGAGCCCTCAGATTGTTTGGATTTATTTGATACTTCAACACAGGATACGATCTATAAGATATATGGTTGGAAAACCTCTTTCCTGAGGGCAATTTTTATTTTAAACAAGTGTTCTAAACAACAAGGCTGCTGCTGCTGCTGCTAAGTCACTTCAGTTGTGTCCGACTCTGTGCGACCCCGTAGACGGCAGCCCACCAGGCTCTGCCGTCCCTGGGATTCTCCAGGCAAGAACACGGGAGTGGGTTGCCATTTCCTTCTCCAATGCATGAAAGTGAACAGTGAAGGTGAAGTCGCTCAGTCGTGTCTGACTCCTAGCGACCCCATGGACTGCAGCCTACCAGGTTCCTCCGTCCATGGGATTTTCCAGGCAAGAGTACTGGAGTGGGTTGCCATTGCCTTCTCCGAAACAAGGCTAGGTTTGATAAAAATTAAGAGTGCAGCTATGTATCCTGTCCCAGGTTCCTATAGTTCCTTTTATATGATGAGAGAATCAGTTTTCTCTCTTCCCTCCTTATAAAATGAAGATTTTAAAGATGATCCTGTCCTTTGGCAAGAGATACCCAGGACACATTATTTGCAAGGCTAACTTATACCTTCATTTGCCTGAATCTTTTTGTATATTCATTGCATGTAGGTCTCTTCATATGATTGGGTACTTTGGAAGGGCTGTAGTTGTGGGTGGCCACAGAAACTCTCTAATCTAACTCACTGTGTCAGCTTGGGACCCGCCCTTCTCTTGTGTGGCTACAAACTGTGTTTGGCAGACCCTGACCTCTCAGCCCTGCTTGACTGAAAGGAGATGGCTCCTTTGCTTAGGTTTAGCCCCACCCAGCATCTGATCTGGTGCTGAACAGACCAAAGAACGCATGGGGAATCTCATTTTCCAGCAGAGAGTACAATCCAAGTTATGTTTATGCAATCTGGTATTCAGTGTGATTAACATAAGTTCAGAGCTACAGCTTCATGGGGTCTCTGCATTTCCCTAAGTCCTGCCTTATTGGTCTTATCTCAGGTTTTGGTTTAGTATCTCAGTTCCCCTGCAGAAATTGGGAGCCTGATTCAACTCTCGCTTGCTTAGTTGAAGCTCTTCCTTTCTCTAGTGACTGACTCTGTCAGGAACCTGAACTCTGTCCTCGGCATCACCTAGTTCAGAGCCCAGTGAACTGATCTCTACCTCCTGTTTGCCCTGCATTGACTGATGATGTTTTCATTCCAACTGTTTTCAAAAATTGCTTGGAACCCATGTTTGAGCCTTTAAATTTTGTGCATCAAATTGAATTGACTTAGATGTTGATGCCAAACTCTGTGAAGTCCAAGCTCACTCACACTCAGAAGAGTATATTGGGCTGGCGGATGACCCTCTTACCCACCTGTAGAGGCTGATCAAACACAGTCTGCCCTTTCCTCCTCTTTTCAAACTCTGATATTCCAGTGTACCTGGAGGGCAGATCCTCTGAGCTTCACTAATTCCTCAGTATCTTTTGGTGCACACTTCTGTTCGTGCCTCGATGTCTAGGATGAGATCAGCTGTGGACAGGCTGCTGTTGATGAAAGAGAAAGGGGAAGAAATGCAATAAATGGTTTTATCTAGAAAGCGTCACAGTGGAGGTAAGAAAAGCAGGTTCTTGTCTCATTTCCTCTACTTAGTAATAAAGAACTCTGGGCATATAGTGGGTGGGTCCCCCACTTGCACCCCTGGAGGAGGGCATGGCAACTCACTCCAATATTCTTGCCTAGAAAGTCTTCAGGGACAGAGGAGCTTGGTGGGCTACAGTCCATAGGCTAAGCAAAGAATCGGACATGCCTAAAGTGACTTAGCATGCATGCACACCCCTACTTGCAAAACTGGTCTTACTGGCTGCAAACATGGTGCATATCTAATTGATGCACCATGTTTGGAAAGAGTGACAAAAATGATTTTGTTCTGTTGTACTATTTAGGCAATACTATACCATGGGCATATTATGATTTGAATAGCCTTCACTGGAAACATGAGGAACACATCTCTCAAGTTCCACCGATACCATCCCAGCCACTTATGCACAGGGACTCTGTGCTGGGCATTTCAGGTAGATAGCTGATTGATCCAAATCATTCAACAGCTGAGTCATGCCCCAGCTACTGAGCAGTTCCATAGGGACACTTGATACTGTTTTCCCACTTGCATGATCTGTGCAGATTTTGTTTTGGTGATTATTCTATTTTTATTACTTCTCTGCTCCTAGGGAAATTTCATTGCCTTGTAGACATGAGTAAAACTCAGCCATATGTTGTAAAGTAGATGTAGTTGACTTTCAACTCCTACCTCTCCAACATTCTCCTGCAACAGGCAGCCAGAAATAAGTTCATGTTCCTCTGAATTACTGTTGCACTCAGTCGGCAGCATTCATCTTTGGATTCTCAGTGCCTGGCACAGTGGCTGGAATGATATGAACACTCAATAAATGTTGTTGAATGGATAACTAAATGAATATCTGATTTTTAAAATAAGCTTTTAACTTTAGATCTGTTATAGATTTATAGAAAAGTTGAGAAGACCATATACCTGCATCCAGTTTCTGCTGTTAGTAACATCTTACATTAATATGTTACATTTGTCACACTTAATGAACCAAAATCAATATATTAGTAGAGTTCCATACTTTATTCACGTGTCCTTGGTTTTTATTTAATGTCCCTTTTCTGTTCTAAAATCCTACCCAGGATACCATTACATTCACTCATCATGCCTGCTTAGGCTCCTCTTGGCTCTGCTGGTTTCTCAAACTTTCCTTTGCTTTTTACATCCTTGAAGGTTTGAGGAGTACTTGTCAGGTGTTTTGTAGAATGACCCTTCCATTTTGGTTTGTCTTCTTTTTCACTTGTGATTAGTCTAGGGTTATGGGTTTTTTAGAGGAAGACCACAAAGCTTAAGTACTATTTTCATCACATTATGACAATACACTGTCAACACGATTTATCATTTTATCTTGACCCCGATAATCTATCTGAGATAGCATTTGTCCAGTTTCTCTAGTGTAAAGTTATTCTTTTCATCCCATTTTTTCATACTGTACTCTTTGAAAGGAAGTCACTGTGTCTAGCCCATACTTAAGGAGTAGGGAGCTATGCTATGTACTGCCTTGACAGTAAGTAAATATAAAAGAATTTGAAATTCTCCTGCATGGGAGAGTTACCTGTTATCCTCATTTTTCTTTATTCAGTAATTTACTTAAATAATATGAATTTATGGGTGTTTTCCATTTTTATCCCAATCTACTATTTTTTTTCACATCTGGATTGAATATTCCTAGGGAAGTAGAACTGATTCTTCCTATCTTTCTCTCTAATTGCATGACACAGAAAAGATGGCCACCAAAATAGTCATTTGCTAATAGAACTAAAATAAGAATTAAATTCCCAATGTTTGTAATGATATCCCAAAATAGCCTCAATGGTCTTTTGATATTACCTTATTATATTTAACAGCCCTTCTGTAAAAGATGTCAGAAATGGAATGCTCCTTAGAAAAATCTAGTGCAACACTTGCATTTACAGATGGTGAAACTTAGGCCTGGAGAGAAAATTTATCAGATGAGAACCTACTTTTCCTAACTTCCATTGTGATGCTCTTTAGACCTACTAAAATGTCTAACAAGTCTAATGTACTCAACAGTTTGGTTGAGTTTGTATCTTTAGGCAAAAGCAAGCCATCAAAGAGATATTCTCTGTTCAGTATTTGTTTTGCAAAGTGAATTTTTGCTTTTAACTTGTCTCTGAGGCAGAAATGCAAGGAGTGTGAGTGAGCATAAGAATGAGGATGGAGTGATCAGCTGTTAAAGTGGACCCCTTGAGAGACTCTAAAGGCTAGTGCCAGTCCGCTGGCAGTGGAAAGAGAAGAGGAGATACGTTGAGAGGCATTTTAGACACAGAATTGTTTTAATCTGTAATCGATTAACATGGGGGTGAGGACGTAGGAGATGCCAAACGTGACACTGGGGTCCCTGGTTTGGGCAGCTAGATGGAAGGTGATATCACTAATCATGACATAGTGGCTTTGGAGAGGAAAATGAACTTGTTAGGTGGGAGATAGTTGTTAGGCTTTTCATACTTCCAGTAGGTATCAGGAAGGATGTGTGGAACTTAGAAATTAAAGTCCAAGGTACTAATCTAAGAATTAATGTCAGTTGGCTGATGATGCCATTGGAGGTAGTGAGATCACCTAAGGAAAACAGTGAAAAGACAGGACTGACACCCGAGTTCAACAGGAATAGAAGATAGAAGAGAAAGAGAAAACTGTCAGAGAATCAAATGTGGAGTGGTGTGTGGAACTCGTTAAGGAGGTATGGTGGGTTGGATAAATTCTGCAGTGAGCTCAAATCAGATGAGGATTTAAAGGCAGTTGTGAATGACAGTAATCAGGTCATGGATGAGCTTAGCAATAGTCATTCTAGAGGAGAGGTGGAGGGCCTTCTGTGAAATGAGAGACACTGGAGAAATAGAGGGCTAAATCAATACACGTTTTCATTTTCATTCGTCCTGGCTCAAATCCCCTTCCATTGCAAAGGTTGCAGGCAATTACATGAGAAAGGATTCAAGTTAAATAAGAATAATGTCTTAATTGTTTTTATGAGACATAGGAATAGGTTAATGGGCTTTTTGAATCTCTCATTTTGGGAGAGTTTTAACAGTAAAGATGTAGGTATTTTAAACTGGAATAAGTTAGTCTTACATGAATGAGAAATGTTTCTGAATTTCTCTTTAATTCTTTGGCTCTTATTCCATAAGGCTGAACATATTAAAACTTCAAGGAGAGAGTTTTTAGTTTTGCAGTGTGCTTAAAGGATAAATTTTCCCTGTCTGAAAATATTGAATTTGCTAACTAGTTGATTTATTCAGAGGTCTCTGAATATTTTAGTATGCAATCAATTGTACTTTTAATAAGCCATAAACCATGTTTACTGCCTTATTTATTGAATTTAATCAAAGTGACTTGATGGCTAACTAGTACAGTGCTCTCAACAGGCCTCAGACACTGGGTCTAATTACTGGAGACAATAATATAGCAAGAGGATAAGATGATTTTATTCTTGAAAAATGGAAAAAGAACAGAGCCAAGTCAACAATGTTTTATTTGTTTGTCTGGGAGCAGAGTTGGTCTGGAAGATACAAGGCCAATGAACATTGTGGAAACTTTCCTGTGGCTCTTCTTCTCTTTTGAGCAGGTGCAAGTAACACAAGATTCCCATTAAAGAATAGCCTTCACAGCTGCTCACAGCCTCACTGCTGTGTTTGCCCAGAGGTGTAAACAGATTCAAAGGTCATCTGCTCTTAATATCCCATTTTTCTCCTCTTGGAGCCCTTTCTGTTGAAGTTACAGGCATTAAAATGAGGCAGCTCCCCAGTCAATCTGAGAAAATCAAAAGAGCCCTTATACCCCCTTTCAGAATCCTCTGGGTCTTAACACTGCAAATCATCTGATTATGTTTGGTTCTACTTGCAATATTGATGGGAGTTAGAGGTGGCCGCGAAGAGCCGAACTGTGCTTTATGTCTCCTTGTAGTCACATAGATCAGGGTCTGTTACATCCCCATCACCTGCAGGAAAGATTCTCCGTCATCTTTGTAAAAACAAAATGCATTGTGAAAACTTTTATAGACCCAAAGAGAGCTTTGAAAAAATGAACTGGCACAGTAATAATTTGGTTTTCATGAAGCAGTTTTCTTTGGTGAATAAATAGCACTGTGTTTACACACAGAATGAAGATCACTGAAAATCCCTTTATTTGGTTTTGACAAGTTCACTGAAGAATTGACAAGAGAAGCATTTATTTTAGATAGTGCTGACCAATCCAGTCAAGATCCTGCTGAACTAAATTTTAGGTTTTGTTTCATACACAATGTATACCGACAGACTGGAGAAGGGAAGTTGTTTTCAGTAGTTCTTAATATTTACTCGTCAAACACCCGTAGATGAATTGTTTTCGGAAGTATATAGGCTTTAGGTTAGAGAAGACTGTAGTGTGAAGGAGGAGGGTGTTACATTGTGTACCTGATGTGAGCCCTTCAATAGCAGAGAAATATACATCCTGGCAAACACCGCGCTGTTCCACTCCCAGCTGCCACCACGCGAGTCCGTATTGTAGAAAGTTCTGTGAAGAGAAGCCATGGGATCTAGAGGGTGGTGACTGAAGCACAGCTTCTCTGTTTTTGGGGTTTCACACTGTGTGCCATCCCACATCACTCACTGTATCTGGAGCGGGAGCAGAAGACATCCATGGCCCTGAATCTTGAGGTTTCCTGTGAGAGTGCCCGCCGCTGGATTGCCTCTGATTCCAGTTGGGCCTCTGTGTCCGCCTTTGGCATGTACCTGCGCTGTGATAGAGAAGGGACAGACAGGTAATGTGGCCCTGAGAAAAATTAAGGGCCCCCCTCCACTCACAATGTAGGACTTTGCTGGGAGATCCATACTTTCTTAGGGAAAGTAGAAAGATAAAATGAAAATGAATTTTATGTCATTTTATTCTGAAAACACATTCGTGTTTACTAACTTCTATAACAACACAATAACTTTGACATAACAGTTATATTGTATAGAAGCAAATGTGATTTAACTAAAATGACATTGTACTAGCTTTGAACAAAGCAAACATTTGACAAAAGATAGAGGACAGAGAAAAATTCTTTTTTCTTGTCCCACATAAATCATAGCACATGGGAAATAGAAAATGCCTTTAGCAAGAAGAGTAATGAACTAATAAATGAAAAAAACAGCATTGAATTGCAAAATCTTTCATGAATACAGATATTCCCAAAACAGGAATGATATCTAAGCTCTTACTTTCCACAGTGCCTAGCCTCTGGTGTGTGTTCAGTAAATACTTTTTTGAATGGATAAAATGCATTCCAATGTCTTAATGATGTTTTACTTGCTTAGGGGATCTTTCTCAGGACAAATTCCTTTCACATGCCAAAGGGAGATTGGGAACGAGATTATAGGGTGCACAAAAACAGGACTCAAACAAGCAAAGAAGGACAGGAGCAGGGCGTGAACAGGAGGCAAGGTGTTCTAGGAGGTTTGTGTTTTTGTTGAGGGGGCACAAGTCCAAGAACCTCATGGTGTGAAACCAGATGACGCTTGAAGACGTGATGCCTGGTAGCTCAAGCACATAGATGGTCATTTGGCCCCATTTCATCCTGAAGAGTCCTCTTCAAGCCCTGAGTTTTCTGATAGTAAAATCAGTTTGGAGACCCTACCTAATCTACCAACTCTCAAAGCACCTGAATTTCAGCACCGGCTTGGGAAAAATAGGATTTCAGGGTCAAGGGGGAATTTTCCAGCATCATTCCCAAATATCTGCAGTTTGAATAAACTTTTCTCTGGCACTTAAATTCTATTCAATAGGACTTCATGAAACTTAAAACTAGAATGTATGTGTTAGTCACTCAGTCATGTCTGACTCTTTGTGACCCCATGGACTGTAGCCCACCAGGCTCCTTTGTCCATGGAATTCTCCAGGCAAGAATATTGGAGTGGGTTGCCATTTCCTTATCCAGGGGATCTTCCTGACTGAGGGATTGAACCCAGGTCTCCTGCATTGCAGGCAGATTTTTTATACCATCTGAGTTACAGGGAAGTCCCGAAGCCTTCAAAGTTTTGCCCAAATCTCACATGGGGAGATAGTAAGACAAATGCAGAGAAGACATTTATGTTTAACAGAGACAGCAGACAGGACTTGTCTGCTATGAACAGTACACTAATGTGCTCCAGATTTCCAAAAATCTCTGCGGATTAATCAAGGAACATGAGTCTGCTTCACTCTCCAGGTGTGTGCATGCTGAGTCGCTTCAGTTGTGTCCCACTCTTTGTGACCCTGTGGCCTGTTGGCCACCAGGCTCCTCTGTCCTGGTAGGTGCTTGTAAAAGAGGGAAAAGGCTCTTCATGCCCATCTTCTAGCTACAGCCTTCTCTTTCTTCCTTTTAGTCCTTCTGCCTCCTTTCCTGCCTTTCATTCATTCCTAAACATTTTTCTAAGAACCTATCGTGAAGATGTTAGAAGAGCTGAGGCATATGGGACACAATCCCTGCCTTCATGGAAACAATGATGCAAATGAATGTTCAAATGAGGCCTGGCTGTATTATGTCCTTCATGTGCAGTGGGCTTGTAGAGAGGGCAGGAGGAGCGCCTTGTGGACACGCTCTAACCTGAAGGGTGGGCACACGGACAGTGGGGGCCAGGGAGCAGCTGGACATTTTGTGTGCATGAGCTAGGGTGTTCTTAACAAAGAAATGAAAAAGAATGCCCAGTGCAGGACTCTGGCATCCTGTGCGATCTAGGAAGGCTTATGCTGAGTATATTTCAGAGGAAAGAAATTCAAAATGCAAAAGAGGAGAAGCTCACTTTGTCATAGGGGCTGTGCAAATTTCATCTTTATTATTTCAATTAGCTCTCACAGTAACCCTTAAAAGACATGAATTCCCCATATTTCTTTTCAGTTGTAGAAACAATGGCTTAGGGGGAGATTTACACATTGTCTAAATTAAACTGTGACTGTAAGCACAGGTCTGTCTGACAGTCACATTTCTTTGGGAGTAAGGAGGTTGGTAAAGGTGATAGGGGAATCTGAAGTAAAAGGTATGAGACAAGAACCTCTTTTGTGTGTCATCTCACAATGCTAGGAATATGACAGAAATGGCTTTCTTACTTCCGGTGCTCTATTACACACAACAAATCCTGTTATAATAAAAATTAGGCACTTTCCTCTAGTATCTTTTACAGTAGTCAAACAATTCATTTTCCTTAGCAGTCTTCAAACTTAACCAAATCCTATCCATCCCAGAGCAGATTCAGATATGACTAGATATCCTCCAAATTAAACAGATCATAACCAGTCTAGGAAACCCAGTTATGCCTTTTACCAATAAATAAGGTGAACCATTTACTGCCTTTCCAAACAGTTAATTGAATATTTCAGAAGAATTTCTAATTGCAGTGTTATTGTCTTGCCATTCCTTAGTGTTTAGCCCTCTAATTTGAGATCTACTGGAGGGCAACATTTGCAAATTAGAAAGTAATTGAAATCTACTGCTGAATAAATTGATATTTACTGCTACATAAAATTAGCAGAATCATTTCAAATGTTATGAAATCTTTTTTTTCTCCACTTCACTGGCTTCTTGTTTTTCTTTGATGGAATTGAGGTTGGAGATGATCCTCAGAAAAAGCATATTCTCTGCTTTACTGTATTCCCAAATAAGCAGTAGGAGGAAAGGAATGAGGACATTGCTGGGGAATCATAGACTATTGTAGTTCTCCACAATGGAGTCCTTCTCACTTACCTGAATTTTGAGCCAATCTGAACTAAAGATATTATTAAGAGACTAACTCCATCTGAACAGACTTTTAAAAATTAGGTGATTGAAAGGTGTGAACAAGAGTAATTTTGCACTTAGACCAGTATGAAAATGAGGCTGAATTCACTGGTGTTGTTATTACACTCAGAGTTTAAAAAACAAATGAAATCTGCAAAACACACTATTAAGAGAAGGAAAAGACAAGCCACAGATTGGGAGAAAATATTTGCAAATCACATATTTGATAAATATTCAGAATATACACACACACGCAAAAACTTCAGTAATTAAGCAAAATGAAAACAAACAACCCTAGGAAAATGGGCAAAAATCTGAATAGATACCTCAGCTAAAATGATGTACAGATAGAAAATAAACATGTGATATATCATTTGTTGTTAGGGAACATTATCATTTGTTGTTGTGTAAAGTGAAAGTCACTCATTCGTGTCTGACTCTTTGCGACCCCATAGACTGTAGCCCACCAGGCTCCTCTGTCCCTGGGATCAAGTCAAGAATACTGGAGTGGGTGGTCATTTCCTTCTCCAGGGGATCTTTCCTACCCAGGGATCGAACCCAGGTCTCTGGCATTGCAGGCAGATACTTTACCATTGAGCCACCAGGGAAGCATTTGTTGTTAGAGAACTGCAAACTGAAACAAAAATTATACATATATACTAGTACAGAACAAACATGTAAATGAATGTATGGATTGTGGGAGCTACTGATGAAGCAAGAGGTTATTATACATATGCAGAGGGAGAAGACTAGAATAATTCATATAGTACTGGACTTTAGGGGGATACATTGATATGGACTCATGTTTAGTTTAATATTGATACAGATGGCTAAATATAGCAACACTTACAGATATGTGTATATACATGGCTTAGTAAACATGCATCTGTTTCTAAGTTCTGTTTGCTGTGAGGGCTTAGAAGCAAAGTCATCCCAGTAGCAATAAACACACCCAGAGTCCATATATTGATTTCTAATAACATTCTCCAGTAAAAGGAATCAGGGTTTCTTGGAGAAATGGTTAAGTCTAGGGTAGATGCAGTGAATATGCAAGATGAGCTTGGATTATCCTGCAGTACCCAAAAGTAAAAAAGTGCTTATAAAAAAAAAAAATCTGAGGGGGGTACTTCAAAGGGATGGAAGAACCAACTGAAAGAGCTCCCAGATGGCTAAAATTTGAACAATTTGAGCAACAAAATAAATAAACATTATGGCATTATAAACCAAAATATAAAATGAAGTGCCATGAGCCTATTCTGATATAAAGATTTTATTGAATATATAGTTGAGGGAGAATAGGCAAGCTTCCACTGCAGAATTCCAAATAATTTATGTAGCTACGTTATGGTCAAGAAGGTAAAGCATAACTGCGTTCCCTCTCCTAATTATCTCTTAAGCATTATTTAAAGAAAGTGATTTCCTTCCAAAGTGTATGGAATGAAAAGAGGAGGAGAAGAAGAACTGTACAGTATGAGGAATACAACCTCAGCCATGTGATCACGCTTAATGTCAACAGGGGATAGTGTTTACCCTTGACATGGCACTTTGTTTCTGTGCTCCTTCTTATGAAAACTCATAATCCCAGTCTAATCATGAGAAAAAGAGACAGACATAAATTGAGGGACATTCTACAAAATACCTGACTATTATTCCTCAGAGTCATCAAAAACAAGGAAAGTCTGAGAAACTGTCACAACATAGAAGAGCCTGAGTAGACATGATAGCCAAATATAAGGTGGTGTCCTGAATGGGATTGTAGAATAGAAAAGCGGTATCAGGTTAAGACTAAATGAATCTGAAAAATGTGTGAACTTCAGTTAGCAATAATGTATCAGCATTAGTTGTGATATTTGTTGTGATGTACCACACTAACATAAGATGCTGAAGCTCCAATATTTGGTCAGCTGATGCAAAGAGCTGAGCCAACTCTTGGAAAAGACCCAGTTGCTGGGAAAGATTAAGGGCAGGAGGAGAAGGGGGCAACAGAGGATGAAATGCTTGATGTCATCACTAACTCAATGAACATGAGTTTGAGCAAACTCTGGGAGATAGTGAATGTTAGGGAAGGCTGGAGTGCTGCAGTTCATGGGGTTGCAAAGAGTCAAACATGACTTAGCAACTAAACAACAATATAAGAGGAAACGGTCCTGCATGCATGGGAACTTTCTGTACAATCTTTGCAACTTTTCTGTAAATTTAAAACTAACTTAAAAGACTTATTCTGAAAACAAAGAAACAAACAAGAACTGTGCATGTAAGTATAACCTGAATCCAGCACATAAAATGTTTAGGAAGTAATTGTGATAGTATCAAAACAAAGGCAGAGGAAAACAGATAAATGTCAAAATGGAAACATCTCCATAATCCTGGAATGACAATGAACGCTTTGGTTTTACATCTGCTTGGGAACATACTACAAGTTTGAGAATTGTCTTTCACGGGTGAAATAGAGTTTCTTTTGGTTTTTCCTATTAATTCTCGATTCCTAGTCTTTTTAACCATGTATATTCCAAAATTACCTTTACATTCTCATTTCCTACTCATTTAAACAAATCTGTTCTCCGGGAAAACTGGTCTTTTCACCATCTGCTAAATATGCACAAGAAAGACCTTATGCTCAAGGTTGTTTTCCTCCCTTCAATGCACTTTCCTCTTGCAGTTCTAACCATCCAGTAAGAATTCTTTAGTTTTTCTTGATTTCCTCAGCTGAAAGAGATCCCATCTTCTTCTAATCCAAAGTTGCTCTCTACTTCTCAAGTCAATCATATACTACTTTGTACCATGGTATTTTTAAAAATTAATTATTTTTTTTGGCTGCCCTGGGTGTTGGTTGTTGCACGCAGGCTTTCTCCAGTTGCACCGAGCGGGGCCTAGTCCCTTGTTGTGGTGAACAGGCTTATTACAGCAGTTTCTTCTCTTGTTGCATGTATCGTGGTGTTTTTTGTGTAGCTTCCCTATTGACTATTAAATCCTTTGAGGATGGAGCCCTGATTTGTGCATTTTTGCATTCCCCATGGCTTCCTTCTTAGACATATACAGAAGGTTGACCTAATGGATTTTAGCAATGTTGAACAATCATTTTAGTTAAGGGGAAAACTTGAGACCTAAATCACCTGGACTAAATTAAAAAGAAAATTTTAATTATTTATTCTAGAAGTCCTTTGATGGAACTTCTACATTTTCCCAACATCTGCTATTATTGTGGTCTCTCCACTTGCAGTTGATGATGCACCGAGTCAATGCATGTCAGGTAATGCCTCTTCTGTGTGAGCCGTTATTGACATAATTAATAACAATGGCAGCTCAGTTGATAGGAACTTGGCAACGTGTGTATCCTTATCTTCAGAGCTCCAAATGGTTTGGTGTTTGGCTTTTTGTGAAACCATTTAATAGGAAAGTGTGTGTTTAGAATTTGTTCCCAGCTCAAAGACTGACCCTTATCTCTAAAGCCCTTAATGAGACAGCACCTGAAAATTGACTGGCACACTCCACTCCTCCAAGTAATTTCATTTCTTGCCAAATGAGTCTCTTGCAGCCTCCACTTCTATCTTAGAAACTGTTGAATGATGAACAGTCTGAAGCCAATGTCTGAAGCTTCAAAAAGCTGTCTTCAAAAGGTGATTTCACAAAGAAAAATTAGCTTATTGAAAAGGTGGGAAATCAATCAATCCTTTTTTTAATTGTGCCAATTAGCTACTTGATGAGTTTGACTTGACTAAATTGATGGATTGGTTTTGTACTCCACAGCTGCCCAAAAGGAATCTTCATGATAAACTGGCAGGGAGTTCTTTTGCTTAATGAATAATAGTCCCACAGAATAGCATTGCAAATATACAAAAATCAAATATAAGTTTTTCACAAGTTTTATTTGAAGCTACTCATAGAAAGTGTTAGTTGCTCAGTTGTGTATGCCTCCTGGTGATCCCATGGACCATAGCCCACCAGGCCCCTCCGTCCATGGAATTCTCCAGGCAAGAGTACTGCAGAGGGTTGCCATGCCCTCCTCCAGGGGATCTTTCCAACCCAGGGATTGAACCTGGCTCTCCTACATTGCAGGCAGGCTGTTTATGGTCTGAGCCACCTGGGAAGCCCAAAAGGAAGCCCACTAGAATGCTACTCATAAGGGCTTCCTAATTAGGATTTCTTCTTAATTTATTTGTAAACTAATTTGTTAAACCAGGCAGATAGTCAATAGACACCTAAAGTGGATAGAATTAATACTGTGACAAAAATGCAAAAGAAAATAGCTGGCCTTATTTCATTGAAAGCAAATTAGAACATAAAAGCAAAAATTTTCAATTGAAAAGAATTGATCAAAATGAGACTAGAAAAACTGTAATCACTGAACCGACTGTCCCTCTCAAGAGAAGTAATTAGTAATTTGTTAAACCACAAAATATTTCTAATGTATAATAGAAACAATAGTTTCAAACAATATGGAAATTTGGGAAATTTTATGTAACCTTTAAATCATGTGTTCAGAATATTATTTATGTAAAACATTCAAAATATAAGTTTAAAGTTTTTTTTTAAATTAGTGGGGAATCAAGAATTGATAATGTGATGTAGCATTACTCTTTCAAGAAGCTTGACTGAAAAGAAGGTGAGGACAGTATATAAATAGAATTAGAGAGGAAAGGGAGCTTTAAAAAAAAACTGATAGAATATGCTTGCTTTAATAAGCTGAGGAATTGTGTTAGTGAAGAACAGGGTGAAGATTAGGAGAGAGAAGGAGTCATTGATCAGAGTGGATCAACAGCAAAGACACAGAGATTGTCCTGGAATAAAATAATGTTTCTGCATCCTTCAGATGGAAGGAGGAGGGAAATGAAGGTGAATATATGGATGTTCTTTGAGGTCAAGTGCTTGAGGGAAAGGTGAAGATTTGGGAAAATGGTTAACAAAATCAGAGGAGGAGGTAACTGAAGATCAATAAATATATTGCAGAACAAGACTGGAGGGCCCATACATTATAGATGCCTTAATCTGTCGGCCGCTGCCCCTGGAGTTTTATGATATTCTCTTGCTATGCCCAACAATTTGGATATAATAACAATAGTGATACTTTATTGTGATAAACACCTATATTAGCTCATTTAGTCTTCACAGGTAGCCTCTGAAATAAACACAATTACTATTTCAGTGAGAAAAAAAGATTTTGAGGCTAAGAAATTTGCCCAATGTACATAGTTGGTAGGTATTAAAACCAGTATTTATTTTAGCCCAACCAGTCTGAACTAGAGACCCAGCTCATGCTGGGCTGCTTAGGCTTCTGTTTTAAATCAGAGACTTCTATGGTTAAAGGCCAAAAATGACAAGAAGTTTCAGTAATGCAAGGGGATTGAACTGTTCTGTTGGGTTATAAGAATTGTTCATGGGAACAGCCAGGCAGCCAGGCTGAAAAGAAAGTGAGGTCAGGAAGGATGGCCAACTGGTAACACTTGGAAGACCAAGGAACTGGTGGTCCGTGTCTGGGGAGAAGTTGTGAAAGGGATGAAGACACAACATCTGTCTAGGAAGAGGAGGTTATGAGTAGAGGGCAGCATATTGGAAGTCTCTGAAGTGGTACATTTCAGAATGATGGCAGGGTGCAACCTGTAGCCGTTGGTTTGAGTGGCTGGAGTAGATCAAGCAGAGAGGAAATGAAGGACTCAGGATCATATGACAAGTTAAGAAGTGAAGATGGATTCCATCATCTGTGTGTAAGGGATATTTATTTTTGAATGATAGTTTTCAGTCTGCAGATATTTATGTCTCTGCCATAAGATAGGTGGAGTTTCAGGCTGTCAGGTGTAGCAATGGGCAAAGCAGACAAATCTGCTTCCCTCAGAAATTTCCATTCTGGTGTCTATATGAGAAAAATTAAGCCAGGAAGGAGAATAGATATTGTCAGGTCAAGGGGTGTGATTGCTATAAAGGGTGGCAGAAACCAGTTGAGGCACCAGTGTGGCTTGAAAGCACTGAGTGATTATCTACAGAGATGGGGGAGTGAGTGGCGGGTGTCAGATTTTGTTAGGGTCTGAAAATAAGGAGTTAGACTTTTGACCAGTTAATTTTGAGATGCTCATCAATGTCAAGAGGACAAATGAATATTAAGTGCAGGCTGAATATAAGATTCTGGATTTCGTGCATATATTCAGAAATATGGGCTGGAGATATAAATTTGAGTTATATAGATGTTACAAAAAATGAATGGGATTTTTAAGGAAGAGAGGGTAAGTAAAGATATGAAATACTCAGATAACTCTATGCAGGAACACTACTAAAAGATCAGGATGTGAAAGAAGTACAGCAAAGAGATTAAGAAAAAGTGACCAGAGAAAAAGGCGAAGAATCAAAAGAGTGATGCCAAGTGAAGCATGTGTTTCAAGGTGGAAGAATGATCAATTGACACAAATATTGCTGAGGATTAAAAGAAAAATGAAGATTGAGAATTGACCATTGGGTTAGCCATGGCCAGGTAAATAGCAGCTGTGACAGAGCAGCCTGGCTGGCAATGGTTCAACAGAGAAGGGAGAAAATGGAATGGAGAGAGTGATATCAACATATTCTCCTAGTTTTCTATCTAACAGAGCAGAAATATAATGCTAGTTAGGAAAAGATGTGGGATCAAGGGAATTTTTAAAGTTGAAGGTGGGAAGAGTTGCAGCAAGCTTGTAGGTTGATGGAAGCTAAGCAGCAGAGAAGGAGAAATTGACGATGCCGAGAGAGAAATTGTTGGAGCATTGCTGAGACATAAGTGAGAGGAGGTGAGATGCAGGCACAGGTTGACAGGTTGCTCTTGGGAGCACAAGCAGGCCATCCATAGTTGCAACTTTCAAGTTGTTAAGAGGCTAGAATGCTAGCTCATAGGTGGCAGACACTGTTTATTCTGGATCTGCACATACCGAACACTGCTCAACGTTGTATAAATTTCAGTGAGTAGTGGTTAATGACGTTGAACGTGGAGACGATCCATTGGAATTGCTCTTCTGCTGTCAAAAGGAGAACATAACTGAATAGCTGAATGAGCAACGTTAATAAACTGTGACAATTAAAAATCTCTATATTAACCTACCAAGTGGATATTCAGTGTGACTTGCCCTTTCGGGAGTGAGATTCCTTTATTGAAAGCCACAGTCTGTGAAATGGGGGTTATTCCCTCCTCCCAATCCCCATCTCTTCTACTAAAGAAAAAAAAAATCTGCTTTTCCTCCATATTGGTGTTCTCATTATATTTCATGGTTGTTTAAAATTTTATCCTTCATAGCCTAGCTTTGTAAATAGGACCTATTTTTGCAAACAGAGGGAAACTGTATGTTCTTTTACCTTTTTATTTTCAGAAAATAAGGTATGTTAGAGTGGGAAGAAATCTGAAATGGGAATCAGGACACAGTGCTTCTTGCCCTGGCTCTGCTACTGATGCACTGGGAATTGGTTTCCTCTCTGGAAAATGAAGTCGTTGGTCCAGAGGATCCATAAACTCCCTTCTGAATGCAAGTAATGAAATCGTAATAACAATCTAAATAATTCAGAAATTCACAGCTGATGCCCTTTATTTTTATATGCCTATAATATTCTATGTCAAGAAAAGTCACATTTATATTATTGAGAGGTTACCAATCACCCAGGCATTAATATCTTACAGGGTTATTGTGAAGATTAAAAGAGAAAATATGAAAGAAATTCACAAACTGTAAAGTCAAATACTATCAGTCATTAATAACCTGTAGACACTGAAATGTTACATCCATTATTATCATGCAGATTCTGCTTTTACTGTATGGCTTTTGGGATATCAAATAAAGTCAGTAACCAAGGAATACAAATGGGGAAGGAGGAGATTTTACTTGAAGAAAGCGTACAAATTGCCTTTGTAACTTTTTTGTTGTTGTTGAAAAATGGCCTTATGCTAATGTAAAAGGACTTTAAGACCCAGTGAAAGGCAGTGAGATAAGCACATAAGGGCTGGATGTATTGGTATTAATTTACCATCAACCATTATGTCTACATCAGAATAGCATGAAAAGAAATATCAGGTTTTAGAAAACTTTCAGCTCTATTTTAGAAATAGAACATAAGCTCAGTAAATTGAAAAGTTCAATTAATGTGATAATTTTAAGGTTAAATCAACAATCTAATAATTCTAATCTATTATCATAATTATATTTTTACTTCCTTCCAAAATTATTTCTTTTTACATAATTCTATTTTTTTATGTTTGCATATATTCTTTTAATCATTCATAGGAAGAAATCCAGTAGTAGGCACCTACTTGGCAATCTGCATTTTTTTCTCATAACGAGAATTATGCTTCCTACTGAATAAACTGATGTAACAGATATAACATCACTGATAACAATGATAAAACATTTTGCATTTGAATAGCATTCAATCTTTTCAAGGCAGCTTCACAATTATCTCATTTTATTCTGGCAAATATACTTATTTGCTGTATAACCAGGCAAGTCACTCTCTGTGCCCCAGTTTTCTTATATGAAAAATGGGGATCATATGCATACTTTGTACAAAGAGTTGTGTGAAGATTAAATGAGTTAATCTATGTAAGACATTTAGTAATCATGTTGCCATAGTTGTTTATTGTAATTACCATTGTGATTATCACTCCTTCTTAGTGGTTTGGCAATTATACATATATCAGTTCCTAGTGCCATTTTACCGTAGACCCAATTACTGATCAACCTTAAGTGGGATAAACTCAAATTCTAAAGTCATCCAGCAGTAACATAAATGAATACGACATGACAGGGGCAAGTATGGAAAACTGAGTAGCTTACACCCCTAAAACCAGCAGTCCGGCTCAGCCTCAGGTGATGTTGCCATATAGGAATACAAGGGTATAGTCCTAGTTTTGCTGTACTGTCCAATTTCTCAAGAAGGTAGGAATTTAGATTTTATTTAATCTCCTGACTTAAAAAAAAGGTGAGTAGATTATTTGATTTTTGGTGAAGCATGTTGTAGGCCAAACACACGTGAGTCTGCAGGCGGGTTTAGGACCGTGACCAGCAACTTCCTTATGTGTACTTGGCAGAGCACCTTGCACTGTAGGTCCTTGATATAATCCTAATTGACTGTAAGAATTGGGAAATCATAGTTAATTGGAGAATTGAGGTACCATTAAAACAGATATGTGAGCTTCTTAATGGGTGTTGATAATGGGTAGATGGGAAAAATCTAAAATAATAGATGAAGATGAATGAGGCATTGTCTGGATGCCATAGACACAATCCCTACCGTGTTTCTAGGATGAAGTAAACTACATCTTTATAAATTCCTTGTCTTTTGGAAGAATAGTGAAGGGCAGGAAGGTAAGGCAGGACGATAAGAAGGATAGCAGTGGAGGGTGGGTGGGGGTGTGGAAATCACAGAACAAAACAAAACAAAAAATAAATCTCGGACACCAAAGTCCATGCTTTTCTGTATCATCGGGCTGCTTCTAAATGAAATTAATGATTGTACAATTCTTTCTAATCTACAGAACATTTGCTGAGTCTTGCTTGGAGATTCTAATATAGCATATATTTTTCTTTTTTTCCTTTATTTGTATTAGTTGGAGGCTAATTACTTTACAATATTGTAGTAGTTTTTTGCCATACATTGACATGAATCAGCCATGGACTTATATATAGTATTTATCTGCATTTGAAATCCAAGGTGGTGATTATTGAAGCTCTGCCTGTGTTTAGGGAGGTAGATGTTTGAAGGTACCATTTTAGAGCTAGATAAATGTGATTCTCCGGTTCCATTGACAGGAAAAAAAGCTTGTCAGTGATGCAGACAAGTGACTCATCTTTGATGAGATTCAGCTTTATGGAACCTACCCTTCTTTATGGCTTAAAAAAAAAAAAAACATTTAAAATCACTTAAGTCCTAGGAAGATTCTTCGATAATTGAAAAAGGGATGAGTCATAATGAGTTTTCACTGATGCATGTTGCCTCTCATCACTAATTCCACTGGTATCCTGTAGGGAACATAAAGAGCCTCTCATCTCACTGATGGGTGGCATGAAAAGGCATACATCTGACACATAGAGGTTAACTCTGCCCTTTCTGAACCAGATGGCCTTGCCTAGGGACAGAAAGGAAAATGCCTTTGTTCTCTGGCCCTCTTTCCTACAGAAGCTCTAATCCAGTCAATGCTATTCCTGATGGACTGGAGAATCCCAGATGTCATGCTCCATCATTATCCTTCCAGATATTTATCCCACATTTGCACTTGCTCTTAGTTGCTATTCCATGGGACTGTTAGAAGACTTAACTAACCATGGCATAATTCTACATTTAGTGCAAAAGTTCTCTTTGGTTTTGATGTATTAGCTATTCCATTGCCGGTTCACCTGATAGTTGGTCATAAGACAGTTTTACATTTCAGTCCCACAGGCAATTGAGAAACGAGTGTTTAAAATATTGTAAACAGCATAAGGATCTTTTTTTCCCTTAATTTTTGTATCCTCAAAGCCCGCAGTGCCTGATGACTATAAAGTGCTCAATAAGTGTTTACTGAACCAAATCAAAATCTTAAGTAATTTTCATTCCAGAAATGTTTGTAAACTTTTTTGGATTTTAGAGACACATTTCTACTTCCCTGATGGCTCACTGGGTAAAGAATTTGCCTGCAATGCAGGAAACACAGAAGATGCAGGTTCAGTCCCTGGGTTGGGAAGATGCTCTGGAGAAGGAAATGGCAACCCACTCCAGTATTTTTGCCTGGAAAACCCCATGGAGAGAGGAGCCAGCCTGGCGGGCTACAGGCCAAAGGGTGACAAAGAGCTGGGCGTGACTAAGCATCCATGAACACAAAGACATATTTATATTTTGATAACCTCATGAACTTAAGGGAGCCTGACTAGGATATTGCTGAATTAATAAATTATTCCCTCTGATACAGAATAGAGAATTCTGGTGACTATAACTGTATAGAAGTATTAATACAACCAGAATTCCTTATGTAAATGAACAAAGACTTCTAAACAGCAGCAAGGGTAAAAAGCTGTCACAAAGACTATGCACATTACAGGAGAGGTACATAGTATTAAAATCACTGAATTAAAGAACTTAGTCTTTAGTTTCTCTCTTAATCTTCAATTCTTTTGGTTTAAGGGAAGAAAAGATATTTGTTCTATTAAATAAATGGTAGTAGTGGGAGAGCAGTGCTGTGATGAGCCATGTTGGAGGCTGAGGCAAAAGGAACAATTAGAATATTGCTTCTGTTTTTTTTTTTTTTTTTTCCCAAAAAATCGATATTTTGTTCACCATGGAGTTTATTCATTAATTTTGATTTTTTAAAGATATTTTATTAAAATAGTATTTACCTGTACTACTGAGTTTTTTGATCCTCCCTTAAATTTTGCAGCCAAGGTGAGTATCTTGTTTGCCTTACCCTAGTTCCTGCCCAGGATGTGACAGCAGAAATGTTATTTTCTGGCTGGTGTAACTTAGAAAAAACTTAACCTCACATCTTATTGTGCTGCTGAGTCATTAAGGAACAAATGTACAAAAACATCTAATCTAGTATTTTTATTAAAGGAGGAAAAATATCCTATTTTAGAGAGATTTATATCAGATAAAATAAAATTATAAAAGCCTTTTGGTTTGAAATGCGTTCGGCTATAAGTAATGGCATATTCAATGTACATGGGCTTAAAATTATGAGTCTGTTTTTCTTACATAACAAGTGGTCTGGAGGTAGGCACTATGGAATTCCTCCCCTTGGTCTCCTAATGCTTGTTGCTGCATAGTTGTGAACTTTCTACTCCAGTTCTAGAATTTCTTGCTTTTAAATGCAGTAAGAAAGGGCAAAAACCTTGATAAGAATGTATATCCCCTTTATTAGAGGTGCCCATGTCTTCCCAGAGGCCACACCAACATGTCTTTGCTTATATCCCCATTCAGAATAAAGAGCCAACAAGATCTCTTAAGGAGGCTGGGAAAGCTAGCTCTCACATGGACCCAGTCACATTCCTCCCCTGAACAAAAGAGCCTTAAGCCAGAAGGAAACAGTATGGAGATAAGAGTGTCCTGACATGAGTTAGCTCCTGTGGAATTTGTGTAAAGGATACGGTAACTATCTGATAGTAAACATGAGCTTCTGTGTTTATAAACTCATCTTTAAGGATGACGTTCTTGAAATTGTTCTTTTTTAGAGACTTTGTAGTTTTTATTACTTTTTATTTAGAAGTGAGTACCAATTGCCATCTCCCTAACATTCCCACTGGTAAATCTTAAAATGTAAATGACAACAAATATGTGCATGGATCTGCCAGAAAGAATAGGTGGATGGCACGTGTTAGCAACTGTGTTTAAAATATTGATTTCTGTGTGTTTGATTTTGTCATCTAGCATGCTTTAGTCAACAAGCTCTCATCCATCAGCACTTGGGGTTAAAATATCAACCCACTGACCTTCCCTTTTAACAAAATGGAAACATAGGTGGGCCTCTTTGGACCATTACATATATGACAGTATTTTAAGCAAACTTTTTGCTACCAGAAAACTATAGAAGTGTTTAAAAATTAAGAATATCTACTCATTCTTCTACAATGTTGACTTTTTCAAATTATTTTGGTCATAGGTGCTTCTTACCTTTTAAATTGTGAATACCTCCTATTTTTCTTCAAATGGCTTAATTACAGATGCTTTGCTGCTTGCAGTGGGATTATGTTCGATATATTTTCAACCCACCGTAAGTTGAAAATATAAGTTGAAAATGCATTTGATACACCTATCCTACATCATCATGGCTTCCCTGGTGGCTCAGGGGTAAAGAATTTGCATGTCAATGCAGGAGATGTGGATTCAATACCTGGATTGGGAAGATCCCCTGGAGAAGAAAATGACAACCCACTCCAACATTCTTGACTGGGAAATCCCATGGACAGAGGAGCGTGGCAGGCTATAGTCCATGGGATCCACAAGAGTCAGACATAGTGACTAAACAACAGCAACATAGCTTAGTCTCGCTTACCTTAAATGTGCTCACAATGCACCATAGAACATCCATTTTTCACCCTTATGAACACTTGGCTGACTGGGAGCAGCGCTTTTCTGCCACTGCCCAGCACCACCAGATAGCATTCTGCAGCATACTCCTAGCCCGGTGAAATGATCAGAATTCAAAGTATGGTTTTTTTTTTTTTTTTTTTTTTTACTGAATGCACATCACTTTTGCACCATCATGAAGTGAAAAAATCATGTCACACCATGGTTAAGTCAGAAACTGTCTGTGTATAGTATACAGCCATGTGGATACAAGGATGATCTTTCCAAAAGTCCACAGAATAGGATAGTCATTCTTTTCTCTAGTTTGTGAGTCACAGAGGAAGGATCAGCAAATTTCAGCTGGCCAGTTAGGCTTCCTGGAGGTCTCACAGGTTTAGGGAGGTTAAGGGTCAAGTTCTGGAAGCATTGGACAACCACTGTAGACTTGATGAGGCAAGAGTTTGGAGATCTTCCTGACATAAAGTATAACATACTTAAATAGGTACACATCATAGTGATTAACAGAATGGATTTTTGTTTCCTTTGTTGGTTTGTTTTATTTTAGGATTACTTTTGTACCCCGAGAGAACATTATGAGTTGAGTGATAATTGTAGTAAGACTAGCATGTGCTGGGACTCAAAAGACCTGGATTAGCTATAAATGACTGCTAATATTTATTTATAACAACCTTGGCTTTATTGCTCCATCCTTGGGGCTTGGCTTTCAGTTCAGTCACTCAGTTGTGTCCGACTCCTTGCGACCCCATGGACTGCAACATGCCAGGCTTCCCTGTCCATCACCAACTCCCAGAGCCTACTCAAACTCATGTCCATTCCATCAGTGATGCCATTCAATCATTGCATCCTCTGTCGTCCCCTTCTCCTCCCACCCTCAATCTTTCCCAGCATCAGGGTCTTTTCCAACGAGTCAATTCTTCGCATCAGGTGGCCAAAGTATTGGAGTTTCAGCTTTAGCATCAGTCCTTTCAATGAACATTCAGGACTGATTTCCTTTAGGATTGACTGGTTGGATCTCCTTGCAGTCCAAGGGATTTTCAAGAGTCTTCTCCAACACCACAGTTCAAAAGCATCAATTCTTTGGCACTCAGCTTTCTTTATAGTCCGATTCTCACATCCATCCATGACTACTGGAAAAACCATAGCTTTGACTAGATGGACCTTTGTTGATAAAGTAATGCCTTTGCTTTTTAATATGTTGTCTAGGTTGGTCATAGCTTTTCTTCCAAGAAGCAAGCGTCTTTTAGTTTAACTTATTCACAAATTGGTGTTTTTTTTTAAAAAAGAATAATTTCTTTCTTTGAATCTAATCTGGTAGAGAAACTGTACATTTGGACCAATGAAAGCAGATCTACTCTACTCAAGATTATGCAGAGGGTCATCCTCAAACCCTGCCACTGAGTCTTTCTCTTAGAACCTGTCTTAGACTTTGAAATTCTGCTATAAAATCCATGGGCTGCCAGGGAGAATGCTTATGTGCTCAGAGGGAGGAATGAAAACTGTGAATAAGATCATAAGGGATAAATCAAAACTCATTTCTGTTGTCACTTTCCTAACTTTTTTTCCTTTTTAATTGTTTTGGGTTCCCTAGAAGTTCTAAGAAATTGCTTTCATGGCTTACCTTATGATTGCTTGAAATAACTTGTCTTGAATATATAATTATCTTCATTCTAATAATTTTTCTATGCACGTGACATCCACTGACTTTCACTGACATGCAGATGCAACATCTGCACCAGCAATTTTATTTTAATGATTTAACGTTCTTATTGTGTGAAGAGCAAAAATGAATGTGTCAATGAATTTGTCACAAGGCAGCCATCCATGGAACCCCTGGCACAGTGCAAGAAGTAGAACATTGATAGAATTCCAGAGATGAAATTTGTGGCCGTCCCTTCTCCCCATTCCATGCCCCCATCGTGTGCTCCCTCTGTTATTCAGGTTCAGGAGGTGATGGGGTGCTACTGTTTCCATATCTGAGGCTTCACCATTCCTTTCAGCTCCCCTCTGCCTGCAGGCACCTCTTTATTCACCTCTGTTCAATTAAAGTGCTTGCATTTGCTCTGTTTCCTGTCAGAAATCTGAAGGACACAAAACCTCTGTAGAATGTTTAATAGACATGGTATTAGCAGTCTTATTGAAAAGCTTTTTAACATTTCATGATTAAATATGATTCTTGCCGAGGGTTTTTTATTAATACACATGATTTATCAGATCAAGGACGCTTTCTTTTTTCCCCTAATTTCCTATATACATTTTTAAATCATGAATGGATACAGAATTTTATCAAACCATTTTCTGCAGTGATTGAGACCATCATGTGATTTCTTTCCTTGATTCTGTAGATATTTGAATTACATTAATAGCATTTTGAATGTTAAGTTCTGTTGAGTTCCTAAAATAAAGCCGTTTGGTCTGGTGTGTTATTTCCTTTTAAAAATATTACTGAATTTAATTTGCATATATCTTGTTTAGGATTTTTCCATCTATATTTTGAGTGAGAGTTATCCATATTTTTAATCCATTTAAAATATGCATTTAAAGCTCTAGTTTATTCCCTACACTAGCAATTAGTTATATTATGCAGATTTTGATATATAGTATAGTTGTCATTACCATTCATTTATTTCAAAATATTTTTCTAATGTAAATGATGATAGTTTTATCGCCATGCATTATTTGAAACTGTATTTCTTAATTTCAAACTATGATGATTTTCTAGTTATCTTCTTGTTATTAATCTCTAGGTAAATGGCATTGTTGTCCAACTAGATACTACACTATTTTAATTTATTGATATTTGTTGATGCTGGCTTATTACTCAGAATATGGTTAAATTTTATAGATATTCTGTGTATGTTTAAGGATGTTTACTCTGAAATTGTTAGATAAATTATTCTCTATATATTCGATAGGTAAAATTGACTGTGCTACTGAGATATATTCTTAAGGAAAAACAGTCTTAGTGAAAAGCTTTGTAACAAAACACTGAATATTTTTCTTCTTCTTTTATCAGTTCTAAGAGAGATGTGCTGAAATGTCTTCCAATGTGATTGTGAAATTGCTTATTTCTTTTACTTCTGTAAAGATTTGCTTTAAAGGTTTGCAGGTACTTTCAGTTCAGTTCAGACGCTCAGTCATGTCTGACTCTTTGTGACGTCATGAACCACAGCACGCCAGGCCTCCCTGTCCATCACCAACTCCCAGAGTCCACCCAAACCCATGTCCATTGAGTCGGTGATGCCATCCAACCATCTCATCCTCTGTTGTCCCCTTCTCTTCCTGCCCTCAATCTTTCCCATCATCAGGGTCTTTTCACATGAGTCAGCTCTTCGCATCAGGTGGCCGGAGTATTGGAGTGTCAGCTTCAACATCAGTCCTTCCAGTGAACACCCAGGACTGATCTCCTTTAGGATGGACTGGATGGATCTCCTTGCAGTCCAAGGGATTCTCAAGAGTCTTCTCCAACACCACAGTTCAAAAGCATCAAGTCTTTGGTGCTCAGCTTTTTTTTTTTTTTCATTTATTTTTATTAGTTGGAGGCTAATTACTTTACAATATTGTAGTGGTTTTTGCCATACACTGACATGAATCAGCCATGGATTTACATGTGTTCCCCATCCTGATCCCCCCTCCCACCTCCCTCCCCATCCCATCCCTCTGGGTCTTCCCAGTGCACCAGCCCTGAGCACTTGTCTCATGCATCCAACCGGGGCTGGCGATCTGTTTCACCCTTGATAGTATACTTGTTTCACTGCTATTCTCTCAGAACATCCCACCCTCGCCTTCTCCCATAGAGTCCAAAAGTCTGTTCTGTACATCTGTGTCTCTTTTTCTGTTTTGCATATAGGGTTATCATTAGCATCTTTTTAAATTCCATATATATGCATTAGTATACTGTATGGTGTTTATCTTTCTGGCTTACTTCACTCTGTATAATGGGCTCCAGTTTCATCCATCTCATTAGAACTGATTCAAACGCATTCTTTTTAATGGCTGAGTAATATTCCAGTGTGTGTATGTATCATAGTTTCCGTATCCATTCGTTTGCTGATGGGCATCTAGGTTGCTTCCATGTCCTGGCTATTGTAAACAGTGCTGCGATGAACATTGGGGTACACGTGTCTCTTTCAGATCTGGTTTCCTCGGTGTGTATGCCCAGGAGTGGGATTGCTGGGTCATATGGCAGTTCTATTTCCAGTTTTTTAAGGAATCTCCACACTGTTCTCCATAGTGGCTGTACTACTTTGCATTCTCACCAACAGTGTAAGAGGGTTCCCTTTTCTCCACACCCTCTCCAGCATTTATTGTTTGTAGACTTTTGGATAGCAGCCATCCTGACTGGCGTGTAATGGTACATCATTGAGGTTTTGATTTGCATTTCTCTGATAATGAGTGATGTTGAGCATCTTTTCATGTGTTTGTTAGCCATCTGTATGTCTTCTCTGGGCGCTCAGCTTTCTTTATAGTCCAACTCTCACATCCATACATGACTACTGGAAAAACCATAGTCTTGACTAGATGGACCTTTGTTGACAAAGCAATATCTTTGCTTTTCAATATGCTGTCTAGGTTGGTCATAACTTTCCTTCCAAGGAGTAAGCACCTCTTAATTTCATGGCTGCAATCACCATCTGCAGTGATTTTGGAGTCCCAAAAAATAAAGTCTGACACTGTTTCCCCATCTATTTGCCATGAAGTGATGGGACCAGATGCCATGATCTTAGTTTTCTGAATGTTGAGCTTTAAGCCAACTTTTTCACTCTCCTCTTTCACTTTCATCAAGAGGCTTTTTAGTTCCTCTTCAACTTTCTCCCATAAGGGTGGTGTCATCTGCATATCTAAGGTTATTGATATTTCTCCCAGCAATCTTGATTCCAGCTTGTGCTTCGTCCAGCCCAGTGTTTCTCATGATGTACTCTGCATATAAGTTAAATAAGCAGGGTGACAATATATAGCCTTGACGTACTCCTTTTCCTATTTGGAACCAGTCTGTTGTTCCATGTCCAGTTCTAACTGTTGCTTCTTGACCTGCATACAGGTTTCTGAAGAGGCAGGTCAGGTGTTCTGGTATTCCCATCTCTTTCAGAATTTTCCAGTTTATTGTGATCCACAGAGTCGAAGGCTTTGGCATAGTCAATAAAGCAGAAATAGATGTTTTTCTGGAACTCTCTTGCTTTTTCGATGATCCAGCAGATATTGGCAATTTGATCTCTGGTTCCTCTGCCTTTTCTAAAACCAGCTTGAACATCTGGAAGTTCACAGTTCAGGTACTTTATTAGGGGTAAAAGTAGAACATTTTTATATCTTCCTGGTAAATAAAATATTTTATCTTTATGACATGTATTTCCTTATCTCTAGTAATGCTTTATTTTCTTTAAAATTTGCTTTGATATTAATGTAGTCACCCCTACTTTCTTTTGGTTAGTATTTTCTAGATCTTCTTCCAGTCTTTGCTTTTCAAGTTAAGTATATACTTATTGTTTTATGAACAACATATAAAGTTATTTGACACTGCACTCTGGCAATATATGTCTTTGAATTGGAACATCAGTTCTTTCACCTTCACAAGTACTCACTGATGTATTTTGGTCTAAGTTTAAAATCTTAGTGTTCCTTGTTACTTTTTCTTTTCTATAAATAATATAAGTTTTTATATCCATAAATAGATAACCTATGCATTCTGTTTTTCTTCTGTGTACCTATAAGATGTACATTCTTTTACCATCCTCTCAGTGGTTACGTAGAAAATAGTATGCATCGTTAGGTTACCAATAGTTCATGTTACTTGGTATGAACCCAAGACAATGTACATTTACCCAGACAGTGCACTGGGACACTATAGGATGAGATGGTTAGATAGCATCACTGACTCAGTGAACATGAATTTGAGTAAACTCCATGAGTTAGTGAAGGACAAGAGAGCCTGGTGTGCTGTAGTCCATGGGGTTGCAAAGAGTTGGGTATGACTTAGTGACTGAACAACATCCTCTGCTAACATATATGTTATGTTTTTGTATTTTATTTCATTTTATATTTTAATCTCAAGGCATTATTAATATTGATTCACTCAGCCAACATGCATTCATATTTTCTTGAAGACTTGTTATTTTAATATTTATTTTCCTTTTTCCATCCCCAAGCTTCCATCTGGGATCACTATTCTTCTGCCAATGATATATCTTTAGTATTTATTATAGTGTGAGTTTGATGATCATAAAGTCTCTTATATTTGTTTGTCTAAATTATATTTATGGTTACCTTAACATTTTCACTTGGAATAAAGTTTTACATTATCTGCCCTGTCTTTTGCTTTGCACCCTTGCCATAGCATTTTGAAGATATTCTGTTTTCTGAATTATATAGTTTTTGTTGAGGAGTCAAGAGGTACTCTAATTGTTTCTCCTTAAAAGATAATCTCTTTGTTTCTCTGTCTCTCTTTCATCTCTTTTAAGATTTACTTTTTGGTATTTAGTAATTTTGAAATGATTGCCTATATTTATTTTATTTTACTTCTTTTATCTTGCTTGAAGTTCTCAGAGTTTTTTGATTCTGTGTTTTCCACTATGTTTGGAAAAATCTCAGCTATTATCTCTTTGCGGCTCCCTCTGTCTCGTCCTCTCTTCTCTGCCACTTCATAGGTATGTATATTAGACTTATGGATATATGTTATATACCTACTTCTTTCTCTTAGTTTTTAATGATTTTATTTACTTATTTTTGGCTGTGCTGGGTCTTCGATGCTATATGGGCTTTTTGTAGATGTAGAGAGTGGGGACTATTCTCCAGCTATGGTACATGGGCTTTTCATTGCAGTGACTTCTCCCGTTGCAGAGCATGGGCTCTGGGCTGTGTAGGCTTCAGTAGTCGTGGCGCATGGGCTCAGCGGTTGTGGCTGCCGGGCTCCGGAGCACAGTCTCCCTGACGGCGGTACACGGGCTGAGTTGTTCTGCTGCAGGTGGGATCTTCCCAGATCAGAGAATGAACTCGTGTCTCCCGCCTCGGCAGGCTGATTTTTTACCACTGAGCCACCAGGAAGCCCTCTCTTCCTCTTATTGTTTAAGTGTTTTGCTCTTTTTATATTTCCTTTGAAGCCTTAGAATTCTCAGAACTCAAGTCCTGTCAATTCAACTATTTCTTGAAATATCCTCTCGGTATTCCAAAGTTACGTTAAACTCCATATATCTAAAACCAAAAGAATATTTCCCAAACCTCACTCTTTTCCAATCACTCATATTTAAATAAATATCATTATTTTCCATTTCCTCTTAATGTATATGAAAAATTAAAATAAAGTGGACTTTATTTCTTAGAGCAGTTTTTATTAAGAGAAATTGAACAGAAAAATATGGGGAGTTCTCATTTAATCCCTTTCCTCCTGCCTCAGTTTACCCTGTTACTAATATTTTGCCAGATGTGGTACATTTATTTAAATTGATGAACTAGTTTTAATACATTATTATTAACTAAATTTCATAGTTTACATGAGGGCTTATTCTTTGTATTGTATAATTCTGTGGATTTTGCTAAGTGTATAATATCATGTATCCACTATTATTGTATCACACAGAATGCTTTCACAGCTCTGAATATTCCCTTTGCTTTGCCCATGTGTCCCTCCTTCCCATCTCCTGAAACCACTGATTTGATCTTTGTACTGTCTCCATAGACTTACCTTTTCCAGAATGTTATATAATTGAGATCAATTATATGAAAGTATGGGCTTCCCAGGTGACTCGGTGGTAAAGAGTCCACCTGCCAGTGAAGGAACTGCAGGAGACACAGGTTCAGTCCCCGAGTCTGGAAGATCACGTGGAGGAGGAAATGACAACCCATTCCAGTATACTTGCTCGGGAAATCCCTTGGACAGAGGAGCCTGGCAGGCTACAATCTATGGGGTTGCAAAGAGTTGGACACGACTGAGCAACTGAGGATGCATGCATAAGAAACATAGGTTGCCTTTTCAGATTGGCTTCTTTCACTTAGCAACATGCATTTAAAGTTCCCCATTGTCTTTTTTGTAGCTTGATAGATCATTTCTGTTTATTCTTAAATAATATTCTGTTGTCTGAATGTGAAGTTTAGCTGTTCACCTACTGAAGGACATCTTGGTTGCTTCTAATTTTTTGGTAATTATGAATGAAGCTGTTAATAAAGCGTGCAGGTTTTTATGTGGACACAATTATTCAACTCATCTGGATAAATACCTAGGAACATAGTTGTTAGATCTTATGTTAAAACTGTGTTTAGCTTTGTAAGAAAGTGCCATACTGTCTGCCAAAGTACCTGTACCATTTTGAATTCCTGCCGCTGATGAATGAGCATTCCTGTTGTTTCACATTCTTTCCAGCCTCTGGTGGCTGCCTTGTTTTAGATTTTAGCCATTCTAATAGGCACGCAGTGGTTATCTCATTGTTCACATCCATTAGCCTTTACAGAGCAGACTTCTTAGCCCTCTTTTTCTCTCCCTTAGCTCTTATCATCAATCTCTTTTGTAGATTTTCCTTCTGCACATCTTTCCATTTTATCTGTTCCCATCTTCGTAGCTGTTATCCTAGCCCAGCCTGTCATTACCTCTAGATTAACTCAAAGCTCTCTTATACCCTAAATAATAAAGCCATAGCAATCTTTTCAAAAAGCAAGTCTTATTATATCACATCATCCGCAAAACTTGCTGGAATCTTCCCAATACATTTGCATTGTGTTAAGATAAAACCAGATTTTTTTTTTTTTGTCAAGACCTACAATGTTCTGTATGGCTGTCCCCTACTTACATCTTCAGTCTCATCTGGAATCATACCTCTGTACTCCCTGCACTGACCCTGTTGGTCCTACTGAGATTCTTGAAAACACTTCTTATGATATTCCATTTCTTCTGCTAGTTCTGATCTTCTTCCCCACTTCACCTCACTCCCTTCGGCTAGTTTGTTCCTATTCATCCTTCCACTGTAAGCACAAAAGTTATATGAATGCATTAGAGAAAGTTCCCCTGAGCTCACCAAATAGTGGGTTTTCCTTTATCCTTGAATGGTACCATATATCTTATGTGAAAGTTGTAATATTTTACACTTGTTTTTATGATTAAATTAGGTTCTAAGTTTGAGGAGGGGTTTGATATTTGTTCATATATTTCTTTATTAATTTATTTTAACTCAGTATATCCTTGGCAAAAAATACACTGCCTGGAATCAAGTAGGTGCCTCATAAAAAATGTTGAATAAGTTCTTTTTTCTAGAGAATAGTGAGATTTATTAGAAATCAAAAGTTAGGGGCTTATGAGCTATATAGTCAGAGAAATCTAACTGGCAATTAGATATAAAGCAAAAGATAAAAAGAGGAAAGAAATAGAACTATCATTTTAATGCATAGTATTTTCTTTTTCTTATCACATGTAAGGAACCTATAGGGGAGAAACAGCTACTTAGGGAAAGCACCAAGGATCTTAAAAATGATGGCAATTAAAAATATATCTTCAATTTGAAAAAAACAAAATGCTTCTTTTATTTTCCAGTATCCTATAAACCCAAGAGGTTTTTCTGTTTTCTACTTGGATAAAAAACAGAATTTGTGGTTTTTAAGTGGCCCTGTCCTTATGCATTAATGCTCCCTTAATCATGATGTTTCTCTACTTGTATTATCCCGAAGTTAAAAAAACACAAGTATATGTATGTCTATGGCCCAACAGGTTACAAGAACATAATAGAAAACAGCCCATTGTCATCCTTTCAAGCCCATTCCCAGATGTCGTTTCCATGCACTAAGGTTATTTGCATGTGATGAGATTTTGGCTAAACTTTGGACCACATTGTGCCTTTATAGTATTGCTCACTCTAAATAAATGGTCTGCATTTCCTCTGAGATCTGAAGAATAGCCAGCACAAGGCTCTGCACCTTAAGAAAATTTGTGAATTATAATTAAGGCAATGAGAAGGAAGTGTGGGATGGTTATTTTCTTTTAAGAATCATCATGAAGCCTTTGGATATGCATTCGTAACCTCTGATATAGACTGAGTCACGATGAAATCTTCTGGTAAGTCTAGTTTAGCCTGACTTAGTGCATTTATGTTCAAAACTGAATTTTCTGCTGGAAATGGGTGGGGATAAACTGGATTGCAGAGAACTGTTGACAAACTCTTTGGGAAGACATCACTTATTTCAGTGGAGGTTGGCATTTCAAAATTTCAAAAATCTTTTTTGGCACTAGTCATGTGCCAAGTGTAGAATTAACATGTGGGGATAAAAAATGTTTTATTTAGTTTACAAATGACAAAGGGCCTACATGTGCAGTGGACAATGAACTGTGTGAGAAAAAAGCCTCAATTAATGTGTGCACTGAGGTCAGGTAACGTGATACTCCATAATTTGGCCCCATTCTATCTATGTGATCTTATTTTGTGTTTCACTTGGCTAGTGATTTACTCAGAGGAACTCTGGGACCCTGGGGAGAGTGTTGACAAGGGGCAACTCACGAGGCAGCCTCCCATCTTTCACTTTCCTCCCCTTTGTACAGTAGTCGTTTTGTTTTTGTCAATAACAACGACAAAATGCACAATGTGAGAGTTGCAAGTTAAGTTTTATTTGGGGGCGAAAGGAGGACTGCAGCCTGGGAGACAGCACCTCAGATAGCTCTGAGAAACTGCTCCGAAAAGAAAGGGGGGAAGGTCAGTATGTATATGATTTTGGTGAAGGGGAAGGTGATTCATGCAATCAAGCACTTATCTTTGCCAAAGTTTTCTGTTAGTCACAAGGAGCTGATGTCACCATGAAGAGATTAAGTGCTTTTCTAGATATGAGGGGATACAGGAATTGGGCTCATAAAATCAGTTCCTGAAAATATCTAACTATCTGAAGACCTGTCAGTTTTCCCAGAGCAGAGAGTGCCTCCTTCCTGATCTCTACCCAGAACTCCCGGCGTGTTGAAGGTCAGCAGCTACAGCAGCACATGATTTGATCCTTGTAGAAGTAGATGCCAGGTGTCCATGGCAAGTAAAAATTTGCAGTTGGTATTTGTTTTACATACTGTGCTCTTTCGTCTGATTTTATTGGAAGGAGTGAATGACTAGCACATTTTGAAAACTCTGATTCCAGGATAAACCATCTCTTCTAGTTAGACTGCTCATCTTTATTGTCTCCACTCCTTAATAATATATGTCACAGTTGTTTATGCGCCTTTGCTTGCTGTTTCTTTTTCCTTCTTCCAACTTGGAAAAGTCTATATGTTTTCCCCATTTATCATGTTTCTGCTCATGGAAGATCCTTCCTCCAAGGTTTGGTTCCATGGAAGCTTCCTTAGTAACTCTCACCTGAGTCTATCATTGTTGTCTTTTCATCAAAATGTGGAGCACAACTCATTTCATACAGTATCTTTAGTAGATATTTATTGACTAAATGAGTATATAACAGAACAAAATATGAAAGAAAATAAGTTATCTGAAGGGTAACCCCTGTGAGTTCAGCTGTAGAAAGCATATAGATTTTCATTTTTCAGCCTAATTTTTGGAAATTTTATGCAATTTCATTTCTTAAAAGAATAGAAAGAATTGGGAAGGGAAAAGCTAAATACATTCATCCCTCAGTGTCCCTGGGAATTGGTTTCGGGAACCCCCGCAGATATAAAAATCTGAGATTCTCAGATCCCTTATATAAAATGGCATAGCATTTGCATATAACCTAGGAACATCTTCCTCTATACTTTAAATCATCTCTAGATTACTTATAGTACCTAATACAGTGTAAATGCTATGTAGATAGTTTTGAATACAATATAAATACTATGTAAATAATTACCATTGCACAGCAAGTTTAAGTTTTGCTTTTTGGAACTTTCTGGAATTAAAAAAAAATATTTTTGAATCCACAGTTGCAGACCTTGTGGATTTGAACTGACTGTAGTCTCCTTCAATGGAAAGCAGTTTTAATCTATAACAGCAATGCTATTCTCAGGACTCCTGAGTGTCTGTTTAGCCTTAAAGAAAGACACCTGACCAGTATGACAGATATTAGAGCTCTTTTTAGAATTTTATAATCTCTAAGGGAAGGTTGTCTTTTGTTATCATATAATTTCTTCTGTTTCAACAATTGAGTAAAACTTTTTGTGAATCTATGTACTCTGAAAAGGATAAAGGAAATGCAGTAGATTGAGGCATAATTTCTGCTTCTAGTGACTCACAATTCAGTGACAAAACCATAACAAGAGAAGAAACACTGAGCCTATGGTAAGAATTAGAGTCAATGTAGAAAGTGCAATAGTAAATAGAGGGGGGAGAGGTTGTTTTTTTTCTGAAGAGATCCCCAATAGACCTGATACCTCTATCTGATAACCTCTACCTGATACCTCTACCTACCTTCAGCACTGCCTAAAGACTGTGTAAAAATTCAAAAGGGGGAGATGAGGTCAGAGTATTGAAGGATCAGGGGACATCATGGGAAAGGCACAGAGTCAGGAAATTATAGGAAATATTTGTGATGCAGTGAATCGTATGTGTGACCCCAGCACCAGTTACAACTGGGGTGACATATAAGATGTAATGTGGAAAATTCGTTACAACCAGTTCAGAAAGGATATTTGATTTGATGTGCAGGTAGGGGCCACAGAATGTTTTGAGAAGGGGCTTGATATGACATGGTAAGGCTTTGGAGTTTGGTGACAAAACAGAAGAGGAAAAAAGACTTAGAAAACTGTTGGAAAGCTCCTGACAAACTTTAATGATGATTGAACCTCAGGCAATGGCAAGGGGACCAGATGGGACTGATGGTGAGAGATGCTTCAAGAACCAACCCACAGGATTTGATACCTCTTTAATGGGATCGAGATAGAATATATTTTAATAGAAAGATAAAGTACTTAAAGATGTCTACACAGTTTTGAGCTTGAAATTCTGGGGGGGTAGTGATTATATTTATTGAGATAAAAAATATAATAGGGGAAACCTGGGGTAGAGAGGAAGAACTAGTGGAGAAAGATGGTGTCTTTAGTGGTGCATATGTTAAATGTCAAATGTCTATAGGTTATCCATGAAGTGGTGTCCCATGGAGATTAAAGATGCATGGTCTGAAACAGGAATGGAGAATTATTTGGGAATGATTATTTCAGAAGTTCGCCTGGAGAAAGGACAGGCTACCCACTCTCGTGCTCTTGGGCTTCTCTGGGGGCTCAGATGGTAAGGAATCTGCCTGCAGTGCAGGAGATCTGGGCTGAATCCTGGGTTGAGAAGATCGCCTGGGGGAAGGCATGGCAACCCACTCCAGTATTCTTGCCTGGAGAATCTCCATGGACAGAGGAGCCTGGTGGTCTACAGTCTATAGGGTCCCAAAGAGTCAGACATGACAGTCACTAAGCACTACAGAGTCAGACTTTATTTTCTTGGTCTCCAAAATCATTGCAGACAGTGACTGTGGCCATGAAGTTTAAAGATGCTTGCTCCTTGGAAGAGAAGTTTAAAGACGCTTGCTCCTTGGAAGAAAAGTTATGACAAGCCTAGACAGCATATTATAAAGCAGAGGCATCACTTTGCCAACAAAGTTTTGTATAGTCAAAGCTATGGTTTTTTCCAGTAGTCATGTATGGATGTGAGAGTTGGACTATAAACAAGGCCTAGTGCCGAAGAATTGATACTTTTGAACTGTGGTGTTGGAGAAGACTTTTGAGAGTCCCTTGGACTGCAAGGAGACCCAACCAGTCCATCCTAAAGGAAATCAACCTTGAATATTCACTGGAAGGACTGATGCTGAAGCTGAAGCTCCAATAATTTGGCCATCTGCTGTGAAGAGACAATTTGTTGGAGAAGATCCTGATGTTGGGAAAGATTGACAGCAACAGGAAAAGGGGCAGACAGAGGATGAGATGGTGGGATGGCATCATTGACTCAACAGACATGAGTTTGACCAAAGTCTGGGAGATAGTATAGGATAGAGAAGTCTGGCGTGCTGCAGTCCATGGGGTCACAGAGTCAGACATGACTGAGAACAACAACAATTACAAAGTCATAATTAAGTCATAGAGGAAGGCAAAGAGCTTCAAATCCTTATAGATACTCACGGAGAGCCTGGTTGAAGAAAAAATGTTGTCCAAGTCCAACCATGCAACCAGGAAAATACCCTCTCAGGGAAGCCAGGAGAGGGAGTTATGAAAAGCAGACAGAATGAGTAGATGAAGAATGTGAAGATTCGAGTCTGCTAATCAGGCAGGTGTTAATGATCTAAAAGTGTAATTTCCCTAGAGGAAATGGGGGGTGGAGGGTAGAACTCAGACTGCAAGATGTTGTAGAGTTCATAAGAGGGGAGAGATGAAATAGGAGCTTGCAGAGGAAAAGGAAGAGGACTGATTCTTGGAATATGCTTTGAATGTGTTTGTAGGGGCAGGGGGAAGAATGAAAGAATCATCACAGGGAATAAGCTACATACAAAATAAATTCTAATCATACTGTAGAAATAAGTAGATAGAAGCAAATGAAAGTAAGTCTCTGCCAGAAAACAGACCAAAGGATAAGAGCAGTGGAAAATAGATAGGTCAATTTAATATCAGTGGGCATCAGAGAGCTCTGCCGGAAAAGGATATTTGGCTCTTAGGCAGTTTTGATCACAGTGATTTTGGTCACATATGGTGTGCACACATTTGGAGGGGAACCAAGTAGCTAGAGTTTTATCTCCAAGGAAGGACTAAGAAGGGGTGAAACAAGGGAGTCTGGGCACCAGCCACTCCCCATTTTATGATGACACGATAATGATAGTAAGTGTGGCCTGATCTGGCTCCAGGGCAAGAACCTGGAGGAAGTCCTGAGTCGGAAGCCTGGATGGAGTAAAGAGAGAACAAAGGAGGAGTTTTGCAAAAAGCACACAAATCCAAGCTGGTATCCTGAGATGATCTGGTATTGCAGACTTGGCTTGCCAACCTTACTCTGATTTGGGTCCAAATCAGTCTTAGGTTAGACATCATGTATTAAATAATTGTGAACCAGGTCACTTACTTTTTTACTCAACAGCATTACTGACTGGAGTAAACCTTAAACCAGAAGGTGGGGACATGGGACCCTCCAGGCAGCCTGTATAAGGGATCTGACTCAGAGAAGCCACAAAAGCCCCCTGCTTAGCCAGTCTCCCTGTTCTCAGAGTCCAGAAGGGTTGGGGCGTATCCATCTGAAGGGGATGGAGGAGAGGCAATCAATGATGGGAAGAAGTGGAAGTTATGAGAGGCTGAAGGGAGATGGCTGATTAGCTACTTAAGAGATTTAGTCAAAAATATGGGTAAAGAGGAAGCTATCGGATTTGGAATGAAGCAGAACAAATGGAAAGAAAATACAGTAAAGGGTTGGATGATTAAGGTTGAAATGAAGGGAGCTAAGGGAACAATTGGCTTTCAATTTCTCTCAAACTGTTGATGTGGATGAGGGTTTGGGAACTTGGAAAGAACTAAAAAAGGTTTTCCATAGTTTCCATGGGACATTCAATGGTGTACTTGAAAGTGGGTTATCAGGACTCATGAGCAAAGAACTAGAAATGTGAAATGCTAGTGGGAGTAGCTGAGGAAGTCGATGGAGGCTGGGAAAGAGCCAAGAGATGGAGGTCAAGGTCCAGCAGCTGAAGGATGGACTTAATTGTGGTTAAAGAGTGGGACAATAGCGAAAGTCTTGGACTGCATTTATGTGCTTAAAAAGTGGGACAGTAGTGACGGTATTGGACTGAATTCTTCTCTTGAAGTCAATATTAGAAATATTTTGTGCTTTTTCATTCAGCTGGGTTAAGAGTTCCTTGAATTATTTCAGTGACTTCTGCCGTTAAGAGGAAGTGCAGAGAAATACATAGATATTCAAATCCCCAGAACAGTTTTCCAGTAGAAGCAAAGTGTAGATTTCATTGATACTTAAAATTTTTTCTAATGATCACAATAAAAACAAATTGAAGCAGTTGCAAAGAACATTTTATTTAATCCAATATATCAAAAACATTATCATTTCAACTCATAATCAATATAAAATTGTTATAGATATATCTTACATTCTTTTTTTCTAAGTTTTTCAAATCTTGTGTGTATTATTTGTTTTCAGCACTTCTCAGTCTGGATCCTAAATTTTTATTAGAAGTACTTGCCCTGTACTTAGATTTCATATAATTTACTGCTGAAAAAGTAGGTTCCAGGTTGTTCCAAACCTAATTAAAATTTTAGAAATTTCAAAGTTTAACTTTATATTCATTAAAATGAAATAAAATTAAAAATTTAGTTTCTCAGTCTCATAGCTGTGTTCAAGTGCTCAGTAATCACTTGTGCTCAGTAGCTGCTAACATCGGGCAGCACAGCCCAACACGTTGGGTACCTACTAATGTTATTAAGTGGTTATTGACTGTTATTGGGATTTATGTAATATTTTACTGAGATTAAGAGGTGAAAATTGGACCCTGCTCTTTGGGAAATAAAAACCACGAAGGCATGAGAGAGGAGCATATGATTCTTGTTGTTTGGGAAAGTGCCTGGAGACATACCTGTATATCAGCAGAGCCATACTCTGTCACAAAGAAAGGTCCTGTGTTTTGCTCTCATATTCAGGTGATTTATAAAGCTGGCCATTTTTCTTAGAGTATAGCCCCACCTTAAGCGTTCAAATGCCATTGATGATAAGTATATGATCGAATTATTCCCCCTATTTTCCAAGTCCTTTTGCTAGACTGTTGGTCATTGATAAGAGGCTTCTTGGCATTACCTTCCATTTTCATTATTTTTAAAAGCATGTGGCTCTTGCTCTTGCCCCAATTAGTAAGCCTGGATAAAAGGAACTGGTGGAAAGAAGAGAGATCCACATCATTGTTAGCATGATTTACACTGCCTGCTCTGTCTCACCTGTATAGAGCTCATAATGAATTTGCACATAAAGTTGATTGAGCTCTATGGGAATATTTAGATGAAAGAAATGCTGTAAATGCCAGGTATTTATTATCTTCATTATGGTCATATAATGTGGTAATAACAGAAATGTTACAATTGATTTAATGGAGCTCTGTAATTTGAAGCAAGTTTTAGAGTTATTAATGCTACCTTATTTCCTGAATTTTGATATTATTCATGCATGTTGTTTCATCTGTGAACTTTTTCTGTGACTGGATGCTAAGTAGATCTGGTTTCACTTAGAGGAATATCATAGTGTCCTACATATGCAGTTTACGAAGAAAATTTGAATCAATTTGTCTATTATTAGTTTCTTACAAAGTAGGGAGGCTTGTGTAATCAGCCTTATTTTAGAGGTGAAAAAAGTGAGGCCTAGAGACATGTACTTTGAGATTACATAATTAATTAGTAAATGGCTGTGTGAAGATGAGTACTTATCCCTTTTTATCAAGAATTCACAATTTGTAAATTAGGTGCTAATGAATAATATTCTGGAGAAGCAATATAAAAGAATGGTTAAGACTGCAGGCTCTGAGTGCAATGGCCCTGGTTCAAATCCCACTCTGCCTCACATTCTGTGATCTTAGCTAAGGTACTCTCAGAGCTTCTGTTTGCTTACTTATAAAAAGGGAAAAAATGATGATTAAATGAGATTTTTATATATTAGGCTGAAACTATTATTTAATCATAATTTGTAGTTGAACACATATATTTACAAGTATACATATATTTACAAGGACTGATGCTGAAGTTGAAACTCCAGTATTCTGACCATCTGATGTGAATAGCTGACTCATTGGAAAAAACCCTGATGCTCTAAAGATTGAGGGCAGGAGGAGAAGGGAGTGACAGCAGATGAGATGATTAGATGGCATCACCGACTCAATAGACATGAGTTTGAGCAAACTCCAGGACATGGTAAAGCCCAGGGAAGTGGGCATGCTGCAGTCTGTGGGGTTGCAAAGAGTCAGAGTCAGACATGACTTAGGGACTGAGTAACAACCAACAACATGGCATGTTAAATAAATGAGTAACTGGAGACATGAACATTAGGTATAAGCACCACTGTGGCTACCATCTGAGCACTCATTTTCTCCATCAACCACAGCTCAAGACTCTCTGCCTCTTATCCTCTACCTCCCAACCCTACTAGCCTCTTTTTTCAGAGCTTTGAAATTGCTAAACTCTTTCCATTCCATGGGCCTCTCTGGTAGCTCAACTGGTAAAGAATCTGCTGGCAATGAAGGAGATCTGGGTTCAATCCCTGTGTTGGGAAGATCCCCTGGAGAAGGAAAAGGCTGCCCACTCCAGTATTCTGACCTGGAGAATTCCATGTGCCGGCATTGGGATCATAAAGAGCAGACAGGACTTGACTGAATGGCTTTCACTTCTGCTTTTCTTTCCACAGAGCCTTTGCAGAGGCTGGTCCCTTAGTCCAGAATGCTCTAATAGGCTCTTTGCTGGGTCCTTCCTTCCTTCCTTCTTTCCTTCCTTCTGGTCTCAGGTTAAATGTACCCACCTCACAGAGGCGTTTCATGACTATCCTATCTAAAGAGACTCCCTTTATCCCCCAGGTCTCTGTTTCTGCATAGCCAGCATTACAGTTTATTACATTTTTGTTACTGCCTGATTCGATTTGCTTGTCCACATAAGATTTTCCCAGTGATATTCTGAGAACCATATACAGTGTGTGTCTGTACTTGAAAATGTTTGTTGCTGTTTAGTCCCTCCGTTGTGTCTGACTCTTTGTGACCCTGCCAGGCTCTTCTGTCCGTGGGATTCTCCAGGCAAGAATACTGGGGTGGGCTGTCATTTCCTTCTCCAGGGGATCTTCCTGACCCAGGGATCAAACCTTTGTCTCCTGGTTGGCAGGCAGATTCCTTACCACTGAGCCACCTGGGAAGCATGCTTGAATAGGTGTATATCCAATTTTGCATTTTGCTTTAATAACCTAGCATTTTACACTGGATACTTTCCAGTGATTAAAATAGGCAATGCTTATAAGTTTTTAATGTTTGTGTCTTATTTGGTCACATGCATCACACTGGCCTATTTGTTCACTTTTGTTTCATTGTACATCTTTTCACTTTTAAAAAACTATTTTAAGAAGCATTGTACTTAAGTCCCTATTTAAACCTGTGTGCTAAGTTTCTTTCCAAAGAGATGATAACAATTTGTATTCTGTGACGGTGTTTGAGAACACCTGTTTTACATACTGTGAGCAGCACTGAATGTTAATCTTCATAAATTATGCAGTTTTACAGGTAACAAATAGCATTTCCTTATTTTAACTTGCATTTATTTGATTACTCAGGAATAATCAAGTTTCCATGTTTATTAGACATTGATATTTCTTCTTCTAGATATGGGCTTTGGTTCATTCTTCCATTTTGACTTTATGTTTTTCTCATTAATATGACCAGTTTTATGTAAAGAATATTAAACATTGTCTACATTAATACTGCAAATATTTTTCCAATTTTTTGCTTGATATTTAATTTTTTTTATGTTTTTGATACATATGCTTTAAAATTTTTAGACACTCAAGTTGACTGAACTTTACTTTTATGTTCTTTTTCTTCATATTTAGAAGGTCCTTACCTATGATCAGCTAAATATCTATTATTTTCTCAAACATATTTGACATTTGATATTTTAAATATTTTTTTATTTATGATTTTAACTTGCTAGGCCTTCTATCCTGGGGCTCTATGTCACATGATATATTCTAATTTGTCTTTTTTTTTTAAAGAAAAATAACTATTTTCTAAATAATCCATTTCCTTTTCATTGGCTTATGATGCTTTATCACATATTCTGTTCTTATGTATATGAGAAGGCTAGTTGGATACCTACACTGGTGCCTTGTTCCCTGTAATTACGGTAGGTTTAAATTATAACTTAATATCTGGAAAGACAATTTCCCCCTCCTTACTCTCCTTTTCCAAAGTTTTTTCACCTGCTATTACTTGTTTATACTTCCAATAAGTAACAATTATGGTAGGCTGAATTATGACTCTCAAAGATATCAAGGTTCTAAAACCCCTATGGCAGAAAGTGAGAGGAACTAAAAAGCTTCTTGATGAAAGTGAAAGAGGAGAGTGAAAAAGTTGGCTTAAAGCTCAACATTCAGAAAACTAAGATCATGGCGTCTAGTCCCGTCACTTCATGGGAAATAGATGGGGAAACAGTGGCTGACTTTATTTTTCTGGGCTGCAAAATCACTGCAGATGGTGACTGCAGCCATGAAATTAAAAGACGCTTACTCCTTGGAAGGAAAGTTATGACCAACCTAGATAGCATATTAAAAAGCAGAGACATTACTTTGCCAACAAAAGTCCGTCTAGTCAAGGCTATGGTTTTTCCAGTAGTCATGTATGGATGTGAGAGTTGGACTGTGGAGAAAGCTGAGCGCCGAAGAATTGATGCTTTTGAACTATGGTGTTGGAGATGACTCTTGAGAGTCCCTTGGACTGCAAGGAGATCCAACTAGTCCATCCTAAAGGAGATCAGTCCTGGGTGTTCATTGGAAGGACTGATGCTGAAGCTGAAACTCCAGTACTTTGGCCACCTCATGCGAAGAGTTGACTCATTGGAAAAGACCCTGATGCTGGGAGGGATTGGGGGCAGGAGGAGAAGGGGACGACAGAGGATGAGATGGGTTGGATGGCATCACTGACTCGATGGACATGTGTTTGAGTAAACTCCGGGAGTTTGTGATGGACAGGGAGGACTGGCATGCTGCAATTCATGGGGTCGCAAAGAGTCGGACACGACTGAGCGACTGAACTAAACTGAACTGAATCCCTATAACCAGTGAATGTTATCTTACTTGGAAAAAGAGTTCTTTCAAGATATAACCAAATTAAGGCCTTTTTAATGGGAAAATTTCCAGGGTTATCTAGACAAGCCTTAGATGTAATCATGAGGGTCTTCTTAAGTGGGAGACAAAGAAGAAAGCCTTATGAAGATGGAACAAAAAGAGATTTGAAGATTCTATCTACTGCTTGAAGATGGAGCAAGGGACCATGAAACAAGGAAGACAAAGAATGCAGGTCTAGATGCTGGAAATACAAGGAAAAGGATTCTCCCCTAGGGCTTCCCAAGGGAGTATGGCCTTGCCTACACCTTAATTTCAGTGCAGTGAAACTGATTTTGGACTACTACCTCCAGAAAGTATGAGAATAAATGTATATTGTTTTAAACTATCAAGGGGTAAGTTATTCCAGCAGTCACAGGAAACTGATGTTTCAATTTAATAAAGAAATGCTTGAGATGTTTTTGAATTTTTACTAATGTCATCCATTAATATTTAAAGAATTGACACATTTAATATATGTCTTATCTTTGAGTAAAATATATGGCTTTTGGGGAAGTTTTCTTTCACCAATATTTTCAATGAGAAAGATTTTCATTTTTCAGAGAATCAGCAGTATATTTTTTATAAAGCAATTTTCTGGAGGGTAAACATAGAGGGAAAATGAGTGTCATTAAGATTGGCAGGAGCTGGGCATTTAACAGGTCAATTTCTATAATATTATGTAAGGAGCAACAATTTGGTTCCTTAAAAGAGGTTAGAGCTTAAAGAAGCAAACTTAAATTTTCCCCAAATTATTTGTTTGGAAGGCTCTTCCATAAGCAGGTTTTGTTCACTCTATCATTACAGATGATGAACAAATGGAAATATAAAGCTTCATTATCTCTCTAAAATACATTTTTCTGAAACACTGCATCATAGTATACCCAAAATAATTTTTAAAGACGGAAATAATGTTTTCCACCAAGATATTATAACTCTGAGGTTTCTGGCATTTTCTATATACTCGTCTTCTCTGGTTAGCATTTGATTTTTTGTTGCCTTTATTTTGATAACCAAGTTACTATCAATGCAGACATTAAAACTTCTCTGTGTTTTTTAGAAATACAGGAGGAAATTTGGACATGTTAGGAGTAGAGTTAACTTACTCATAGATTTTTAATATGACTTAATGAGACATTTTGGGCTGGCAACTTTTCTAGTAGGTGTTTCTAATAGGAGGTAAACATTAGTATCCTACAGGAAACTTGAAAATGCAGATGCACTGGTCTTCCTCAAATTATACAGGAGAGAAGCACAGCATTTGTATTTTTAAAAAGCTCTAGACGTGATTCAGGGGTGCACAAAAGTTTCCTCACCTCGGATTGTGTAGTAAACCCCCAGGAAGCAGAGATTTTCCTGAACTGTCAATCACCCCCCCAAGGCTTACTGTTTGTCATCTCACTGACATCACTGTGTCCCCTTCTCTTTATGCTAAGAAGAGTCTAATCACTCTTTTTGCCCTAGCAGTATCTCAGAGTTTTCTCTTAAATAGTAAATCTTATTAAGGATCAGAAGGGACAACTTAAAATACTTAATTTTACTTTTTTATGATAGTGCAGCATTTGTGAACTGAAAATTAGAGAGTTCTCTAGTGTAGCTCTTTCAAAAGTCAAGGGCATATTATTTCTAGTTTATACTGATGTGAATGTAAGTTTGATGGGAAAATGGAAAATATCTTACAAATAGTGATTTTAAGAAATGGAAGTCTGTCATCTTTTCTTTCTGACCTCTTAATCCTAAATCTTGTTCAAGGAACTGTTTGAACCCAGCCCTTAAAGACTTCTCTTTCAAAAAATTTTAGTTTTTAATTGGGGGATAATTGCTTTATGATGTTGTGTTGGTTTCTGCCATACAAGAATGCAAATCAGTCATAACTATATGTATATATATGTAAATATCCACACATACATATATATTCCCTCCCTCTTAAGCCTCCCTCACCCCATTTCACCCCTCTAGGTCTCCAGGTCATCACAGAGCACCAGACTGGGTTCCCTCTGTTTTACAGCCGCTTCCCACTAGCTATTGATTTTTTTTTTTTTTTTTAATTTTTTTATTAGTTGGAGGCTAATTGCTTCACAACATTTCAGTGGGTTTTGTCATACATTGATATGAATCAGCCATAGATTTACGCTTATTCCCCATCCCGATCCCCCCTCCCATCTCCCTCTCCACCCGATTCCTCTGGGTCTTCCCAGTGCACCAGGCCGGAGCACTTGTCTCATGCATCCCACCTGGGCTGGTGATCTGTTTCACCATAGATAGTATACATGCTGTTCTTTTTTTTTTTTTTTTTTTTTAAATTTTTTTATTAGTTGGAGGCTAATTACTTCACAACATTTCAGTGGGTTTTGTCATACATTGATATGAATCAGCCATAGATTTACACTTATTCCCCATCCCGATCCCCCCTCCCACCTCCCTCTCCACCCGATTCCTCTGGGTCTTCCCAGTGCACCAGGCCCGAGCACTTGTCTCATGCATCCCACCTGGGCTGGTGATCTGTTTCACCATAGATAGTATACATGCTGTTCTTTTGAAACATCCCACCCTCACCTTCTCCCACAGAGTTCAAAAGTCTGTTCTGTATTTCTGTGTCTCTTTTTCTGTTTTGCATATAGGGTTATCGTTACCATCTTTCTAAATTCCATATATATGTGTTAGTATGCTGTAATGTTCTTTATCTTTCTGGCTTACTTCACTCTGTATAATGGGCTCCAGTTTCATCCATCTCATTAGGACTGATTCAAATGAATTCTTTTTAACGGCTGAGTAATATTCCATGGTGTATATGTACCACAGCTTCCTTATCCATTCATCTGCTGATGGGCATCTAGGTTGCTTCCATGTCCTGGCTATTATAAACAGTGCTGCGATGAACATTGGGGTGCACGTGTCTCTTTCAGATCTGGTTTCCTCAGTGTGTATGCCCAGAAGTGGGATTGCTGGGTCATATGGCAGTTCTATTTCCAGTTTTTTAAGGAATCTCCACACTGTTTTCCATAGTGGCTGTACTAGTTTGCATTCCCACCAACAGTGTAAGAGGGTTCCCTTTTCTCCACAGCCTCTCCAGCATTTATTGCTTGTAGACTTTTGGATAGCAGCCATCCTGACTGGTGTGTAATGGTACCTCATTGTGGTTTTGATTTGCATTTCTCTAATAATGAGTGATGTTGAGCACCTTTTCATGTGTTTGTTAGCCATCTGTATGTCTTCTTTGGAGAAATGTCTGTTTAGTTCTCTGGCCCATTTTTTGATTGGGTCATTTATTTTTCTGGAATTGAGCTGCAGGAGTTGCTTGTATATTTTTGAGATTAATCCTTTGTCTGTTTCTTCATTTGCTATTATTTTCTCCCAATCTGATATCTATAGGACATTTCACCCCAAAACAAGCAACTTCACCTTTTTCTCAAGTGCACACGGAACCTTCTCCAGAATAGATCACATCCTGGGCCATAAATCTAGTCTTGGAAAATTCAAAAAAATTGAAATCATTCCAGTCATCTTTTCTGACCACAGTGCAGTAAGATTAGATCTCAATTACAGGAAAAAAATTGTTAGCTATTGATTTTACACGATAGTGTGTATATGTCAATACGACTTTGTAATCCGTCCTACTCTCTCTCTCCCCCGCTGAGCCCACAAGTCCATTCTCTATGTCTGTATTGCCATTCCTTTCCTGCAGATAGGTGTATCAGCACCATTTTTTAAGATTCCATATATATAAGCTAATATATAATATGTTTTTCTCTGACTTACTTTACTGTGTAACAGGCTCTAGGTTCCTCCACCTCACTACAACTGGCTGAAATTCGTTCCTTTTTACGGTTGAGTAATATTTCATTGTATATATGGACTACAACCTTATCCATCCATCTGTCAGTGGACCTCTAGGTTGCTTCCATGTCCTGGCTACTGTAAATAGTGCTTCAGGGAATATTGGGGTACGTGGGTCTTTTTGAATTGTGATTTTCTCAGGGTATATGCTCAGTAATGGGATTGCTGGATCATGCAGTAGGTTTTCTTCCTAGTTTTTAAAGAAATAACATACTCACCCTTTCTTATTTCTAATTGTAAGGCATTTGCAGTTATTTTGGTGCCTGAATAATATAGCTTCTATTTTGCGTCACTTAATGTGCTAAATTTTCTTCTCAACAAGTTTGGGGCTTATCTTAAAGGCCGAGATCTTTAGGACCCTATGCAGCACTGAGAAAATAGTAGTCCCTCCTTATCCGTGGTTTCGCTTTTTCTGGTTTCAGTTACCGATGGTCAACTGTGGTCTGAAAAATATGACATAGAAAATTCCAGAAAAAAAATTCATAAGTTTTAAATTGCAGTCATTCTGAGTAACATGATGAACTCTCTGGCTGTCCTATTTAGTCACACTCGGGACTTAAATCATCCCTTTGCCCAGTATTTTCTGCCCATTAGTCACTCAATGACTATCTGGGTTATTGGATGCCTGCCATGTTATTGCAGTGCTTGTGTTCAGGTCATCCTTATTTTCCTTAATAATGGCCCGGAACACAAGAGGATGATGCTGGCAATTTGGATATGCCAAAGAGAAACTGTAAAGTGTTTCTTTTAAGTGAAAAATTTCAAGTTCTCAAATTAATAAAGGAAAAAAAAAACTGTGTGGTAAGGTTTCTAAAATGTGCACTACAGGACGAATCTTCCATTTGTGAAATTGTGAAAATAGAAAAAGAAATTTATTCTAGTTTTGCTGTCACACTTCAAAAGTTATGGTCACAGTGTGTGAAATGTGCTTAGTTAAGATGGAACAGGCATCAGATTTGTACAATGAGAGAGAAACCACATTGGTATAACTTTTATTAAAGTATATTGTTATAACTGTTCTATTTTATTATTTGTTTTTATTAATCTCTTACTGTGCCTAGCACATAAAATAAACTTTATCATAGGTATGTATGTATAGGAAAAAGCATAGAATCTATCAGGTCCAGTCAGTACTATCCTGAATTTCATGCATCCACTGGATGTCTTGGAACATAGACCCCATAAGTGAAAGGAGACCTACTGTATTGTCAAGTACATTTTAAGTGTACGTAATTCATATATTGAATAAAATAACATTTATCTTAACAGAGAAATTGATTCAATTGTCATGTACCTTTTTTTTCTGTATAGTTAGAAAATTTAATGAAACTAAAGAAAGTGAGCACTTTTTTTGAAAGCAGTTGGTCCTCAAAATATGATTGCCATCTTGGTATCATGCATTATGATTTTTAGAACAATGCATTTCGAAAGCTATTTCACTCATAGGTAAACAGCAAAACCAAAATTTGTAGCTATGGTAATGTGCTTCTTACCATGTTCTTATGTCTGTGTTTGGTTTACATGTGTGTGAGAGGTGAGGAGAAATTTCCTTAATGTAAATATAGAAGTAATACTTAGATGAGAAACAACAGGTATATGATTTGAGATCATTTAAATCCATTATTATTCAAGAAATTTAACCCTCTGAACTTAACACATCACCTGTCTGGATAATTTCTTGGCAATACTGGCTGAACTTGTTCAGTTGCTCAGTTGTATTTGACTCTTTGCTACCCCATGGACTGCAGCACACCAGACTTCTCTGTCCTTCACTGCACCATCTCCTGGAGTTTGCTCAGACTCATGTCCATTGAGTCAATGATGCCATCCAACCATCTCATTCATCCTCTGTCACCCTCTTCTCCTGCCCTCAATCTTTATCACTATCAGGATCTTTTCCAATGAGTCAGTTCTTCGCATTAGGCAGCCAGAGTATTGGAGCTTCAGCTTCAGCATCAGTCCTTCCAATGAATATTCAGGGTTCATTTCCTTTAGGATTGACTAGTTTGATCTCCTTGCTGTCTAAAGGACTTTCAAGAGTCTTCTCCAACACAACAGTTCAAAAGAATCAATTCTTCGGTGCTCAGTTTTCTTTATAGTCCAACTCTCACGTCCATACATGACTACTGGGAAAACCATAGCTTTGACTAGACAGACCTTTGTCTGCAAAGTAATGTCTCTGCTTTTTCATATGCTGTCATAAATACAGGTTTAGATGGTAAAGAATCTGCCTGTAATGCAGGAGACCTGGGTCTGATCCCTGGGTCTGGAATATCCTCTGCGGAAGCACATGGCTACCCACTGCAGTATTCTTGCCTGAAGAATTCCATGGATAGAGGAGCCTGGTAGGCTCCAGTCCGTGGGGTTGCAAAGAGTCAGACATGATTGAGCAACTAACACTTTCAACACACACGGTGTTTGTTAAAGGAGTGTCATTGTGTCTCTTCCACCTTTATGAAAGTGGAATTAAAATGTCTTTATAGAATACAACATTCTTTTTATTAAACTTTTCAGAAGGGCTCAGTGAAAATAGGCTTTCATCATAAATTCCTTTCCTCTTATCTTTCTTTCCAGCTGTTCTGATTCTCTTAAAAAGCAACTTCTCTTGATGGTTTCTGCTAACAGGTAGTAAGACCAGTGATTTAAATCACTGATTACCTTCTTCTGGCTTTCAAACTATTCTAGCATGCTTCTAGTTAGAATAATGATTGCAGTGATAAGTCAATGTGAGAGTATGGTAATTTTATACATTAATGCTCATCGAGCTTCTTAGATTTACATTAGCTCCTGCGATAATAAAAAAGTTCTAATAGTAGAAGAAATATTTATGAATATGTGAAATATATATGTGCCTTCTGGCAAAATTAGAGAGCTTCACAAACCATGTTGGGATTCATTTTACTGCAACAAAATATGTATATGCAGGATGGGCAATTGGTTAACTTAGATTACTCTGGTGTTCTTGTATTCTTTCTCAGAAGGCTGTATTTTGATCAGGTCTTCTAGCTGGGTCTTTAGAGCTCTTTAAGGGAAATTCACGTATATTTATAAGACAAATTCAAAATAACTGCAAGTGACTACTCCTCCATCTTTCCTTCCTCAGGTGCACAAGGGCACACAGACATGCTTATATTTACTACTTCTGTCCACAGAGTCTCTGTAACCTGGTGGCTTGCTCTGACACATCTTGTAACAGCTCTGACATAAAGGAAGACATATACTTTTTAATTGAAAGTAACTACATTTTCAAATTCTTTGGTGAACCATTACTTAGCATAAAGTCACTTTGGAATCAATTAAATATGAACCTTTGTCACATCAGTATTCATTGTAAAGCACTTAGGTGATTAAAGACCCTTGGCTTCTAAATATTTGACTACTTACCAGCACCAGCCATTTAGAAGCTCTTTACACTTCCAGGGCTGGCAGCATGAAAAAGTAAAACAAAATGAGAGGAAACATAATTGCCTTCAAATGAATGTTCCTTCAGCATCTCCATGGCTTGAGCTATTCTAGGGTGCTGCTATGCTCTCTCCAGCTCCCCATGCCTTCTGCTCACTTCTGGGGATTCCAGAGCTCTCTGCATCTACATGGGGTATTTTTACATAAAAATCCAAGATACACATAAATGAATGAATTTATAAATTTTCATCATCCAAGTGGGATTGGGCTAAAATATACATTTTACATCTAGCAAGTGAAGCAAGTAAGAGCATATTTAATATTTCAAGAGCTTCCTTGAAACAAAATTTTAAACATGTAGTACATGTAAATACATGTATTTACATTATTGGAATATATGTAAACAAATATATAGGAATAAGTTAGTTTTAGACGACAACTTATGATACTAATCATAGTAACTACTCTTTATTGAAGGAATTACATGTGATGCTATGTGGCACATATGTGTTTCTTTCATATTCTCTAAACACCAGTGCTATGAGTTCCCATCCCTGTTTATGTATGAGAAAGCTGAGACTTGGAGAAGTCAATTAAATAATGCAGGTAATCTATAGAAGATTATACACTGCTCTAATTTGGATTAGAATCCAGGTTGGCCAAACCACTATGTTTTATTTCTTGACCACTAAGCCCAATGATTCCTCATAAAGGTTCTGTAAGAATCTACAAAGAGATTTCTTTTTTTGTTTGTTTGTTTTGTTACTATTATTGTTGTTGTTTTGGCCACACTGAGCAGCATGGGATCTTATTTGCCTGATCGAACCCATGCCCCTGAAGCGTAAGTGCAGAGTCTTAAACACTAGACCTCCAGGGAAGTCCCTAGAGAGATTTCTCAGAAACTGTTCAAGTTCCTAATACACAACTACTCTTTGCCTAGACAGTCACTGAATAAAGTTAAAACTATCTATTTCAAGAATATCTTCTGCTCAACTTGTTTATAATTCATAATTTTACCTGTTCAGATGAAACTTTCTAGTCATTAACTACACGATGCTTTCATGAAATCCAGTCGCTTCATATACAAAGATTGTAATATATAGTCTGTATATTTAAAAATACACATAGTTTTGTAATCATGTGTTTGGCTAAATGCTTAACTAAAATTTGCAAAATGTTTACCTTTGCTTTATTTGGACAATCAATGTCATTAAAAAATATTCCACATAATAACTACGCTAATTTAAAAGGAGAAATGTTCTTTAATAAACTGAAACAAGTAATTATAGAAAGGAGATACATTTTTCTCCAATAGGATAATAATGACCATTGACAATCATTAGTGAGTAGCTAATAGCCAAAAGGGAGCATGAAACAATTATTACGAGACCATGAAATTGATTTATAATAAAAAGGAATGATACTCCTTGGCAAAATTTTAAAAAAATGTCCTTTGATGTATTTGAAAATAACCATTCTTTCCAAGTTTATAATTGTACACTTTCCCTTCTCTCTAGGACTCATTTTTTTCGGTTCTACCAAAGTTATTTTAAATTCAAATCATATAAAATTTATATGCTTATTAATATGATTCATGCTTGATGAGAATTAAAATTTGGGATTATCTTGCTGTCAGTGAGGTCCTCCAGTTGTCTCAGTTTTGTAAGATTACTGCCAAGTCATGCAACTTTGCTAGGAATGTTATGATAAGTATTTACAGACATGGAGAGCACTATGATTGAATTTTTACACAGTGTATTGTTCTGTGTATGTGTGTGTGTGTGTACGCACACGCTCAGTTGCTCAGTCATGTCCAACTCTTTGCAACCCCATGGACTGTAGCCCAGCCAGGTTCCTTTGTCCATGGAATGTTTTAGGTAAGAATACTGAAGTGGGTTGCCATTTCCTTTCTCCAGGGGATCTTCCCAACCCAGGAACTGCACCACATCTCCTGCGTCTCCTGCATCTCCTGCGTGGGCAGGCGGATTCTTTACCACTGATCCATCCACCTGGGAAGCTCTGTATTGTTCTGTAACTTTATTTAACCTGTAATGTCATGAAGCTTCATATTTAATACCAAGCTTTAATTATGTTGCACATTTTATTTTTTCCTTTCAATGTTCAGTTTTCTTCTCTTTCATACCTTTTAGGTCAGGCACACACGTTACACTTCCAGTTACCGCCTGGGTGCTGAGTGCATTGTTATTTGGGGACTCACATGGCATCTGACCATCTCATGGAGTCCAGGTGGAGAAGAGAAATATCTTTAGTGAGGCAAGATGCTGGAAGGATGAGAATGTTTTAGGTCAGTCAGAGGTTGCAGCAAAGTGAGGTGATAAGAATTCCACTCAAATATTTCTATATTCTCTTTGGAACAAAAGGTGATATTACGGCTTATGGTGAAGAGTTGGGAAAGCAAGCTTAAAAGGGATCATAACATCTTAGAATAGCTGCCACAGGGAACGTGGAGGGGGCTGATTAGGGACAAAGGAAGCGATGATAAGGAATCTTCAAGCCCCCAGACCCATTTAGCCTGCATAAATTTGCAATATGGACAGAATGTCACTTCAGGATGAATGCTGATAAAACTGCCTCTGGGCTGCCAATGCTGAACTATGCCCAAATATTAATTTGCGGGGATAAAAAGGTGCCATTTTCTCATTCACACTACTCTATTAAATTAGATATATATAGTAAGATTCTTTTTCTATAAGATGGAAAGAAAATGTTTGTTAATTTTGAATTTTAAAATAATATAAAATAAGTCATGACTTATCAATGCAATTGAATACTATACATATTTAAAGGATAAGAAAGAACTATATATGTGCTTACATAAGAGGATTTCACAGAGATATTAAATATAGTTGCAATGGTACATACAGTAAGTCCTCTTTTTTTGTGTGAAAAAGTTGTAGTTAAAACATGCCCCAGTCTATAGGTGTTAGGTAGAGTTTATGGGCTGCAACTCTGAAAATTAGAAATGGCTTCATAACACCATATTCCTTTGTTTCCAAGGCTGAGTGCCTAACCATCCTTTAAGTATGTATGATAAACTTACAGTACATAAACTACCCACCTTAACTATATCAGATATCAGTAGGACTCTGGATGGAGTCATTTGACTAAGTATATGGGTGTGGCTTGGTGATTTAGATCTGGTTAGAGAAGGCAACCCACTCCAGTACTCTTGCCTGGAGAATCCCAGGGATGGGGGAGCCTGGTGGGCTGCCGTCTATGGGGTCGCACAGGGTCGGACATGACTGACGTGACTTAGCAGCAGCAGCAGAGCAGGTCAGAGCTTTATTGGAAAAATCTGTACTTTCCCAGAAAATGGAGCAGCCCTCAAATTCTCACTATTAGTGAAACATTGTGACAGAGGAGAGAGAGAGGCAGTTGACTATACACCTGGGCATCAGAACTGTGTAATGGGTTTGGTCTTTGAAACCTCAGAGCTTACTTGTGTCCTGAATGTAGTCCAGGGGGATCATCATCCCTTTGAAACAGACAAGTGCACAAAATAGTTCCTGAGATAAAATGGAGTGCTTAGTGAGTTGCTTTTGCCTGCCTTTCATTCCCCCAACACACAGACACACATACACACACAGACACACACATACACACAGTGGGAGAAGGGAGAGAAGGAAACCAGACTCTTCTTTGTTGTGTATCCATCTCAGCATAGGAGAATCTATATATTTCTTCAGGTGGGAAGCCAGATGAAATAATCACAGACCAGAGTTATGAAAGAACAGAAGAAATGCCTTATGGCACTGGAGATAGTAGGAGGGGGAGATACAAGAGCATTTCCTCTGGATTCTGAAAGCAGTGGAGAGAATCAATTTGCCCAAGTAGGATGTAGAAGTTGTGGAGCAGCAGGCTGGGATGCCTGCCAAGTATTTGAAGAAGCATAAGTTGAGGGGAAAATCGCAATCCCATAGCATCGGTGAGGAATGGACAATCCAAGTCACAGATAGTCAGCCTTTGTGGTAGAAATCTCTAAGAAGCCCTCCTCCAGGGAACACCAGCTGGGCTGAGAGCTGAGGAAGCTCTAGGACATGGGAACAGATGGGAGGGACATATCTGCAGAGTCCCAACAATGACCTAACAATGGCCCCAGTTGCTTAACAATGACCCTAGTCAAAAAAATGATCTCTTTTTTATTACTAGGATGGTTAATTGTATGTGTCAATTTGACTCGGCTAAAGGATAGCTGGTAAAACATTATTTCTGAGTAAGCCTGTGAAGGCATTTCTGAAAGAAATTAGTATTTGGATTGGTGAAGCAGGTAGTCCCCCCCTATCTGAATGGGCATCATTCAATCTATGCAGGGCCCAGATAGAACTAAAAGGTGGAGGGAAGGTGAATTCATTTTGTCTGCTTGAGCTGAGATATCCATCTTCCCCTATCTCCAACATCAGCCTTCCTGGGTTCTGGGACTTTTGTATTCAGATCAAGACCAATTTCATCACCCCACACCCTATCCCTTGCCCTGTTCTTAGACCTTCAGACTTGGACTGAATTGTACCACCAGCTTTCCTAATTCTTCAGCTTGCAGACAGCAGGTCCGGGATTTCTCACCTTCATAACTGCTTGAGCCAATATACATGCATATGCTTATGTTAATATATATGTATATATAAAGCCTATTGGTTCTGTTTCTCTGGAAAAGCCTAATACACTGACTAACCTTCTAACCCTATTGGGAAGTAGGCTAGCATAAGAACACAGATATATATGTTAGAGAACAAGTGGATATAAAGAAAAACCTGGACATTAATGTAAAACTAGAATGTTGACTATATCATAAACCTAAACCTGTTAAGAAATCATTGTACTGGGTTGAAGGAAATACTGAATTTGGAGTGAAATGTTCACATTAGTTAGCTAGCACTTCAGATACAGTTATAAATTGACTATAAACATTAAGGAAATTTGTTTAGAATTTTGACTATAATTCTTTTTATATCAGCTTTTTATACAACAGAAAGAGAAGCTGAAGAAAGATTATACCAAATTGCCCCTGGTGATTTGGGGCTGGGGTAGTGTGGAGTGGAATGGGGATGTGGGATTATAGCAATATTCTTTTAGTACATTGTATGTTTCTCAAATGCTTCAATTTTGTAAAAGAATAATAATTTCTTTGGAGTAAGGAATAGATCCTTCCAAAAACAACAAAGATTAGCATTAACATGGAGAAATGTCCTGAGCAAATATCATCATGACCTTCCTCCTACCGGGGTACTGAACTGGCAGTGAAGCCTAGCATGGAGCTGGGACACCTAGGGGAGAGCCCAAATGTTACATACGAGGCTTCAGATTCATTAATGAGGAGATGCATGCCCCGGGCACCAGTGTTGTCAATGCTGAGATGCCCAAGGGCCCAGTGGTTTAAGTGTGGTTCTTCCTCTTTGGAAAAGCCCATGGTGAGAATCTGACTCACAGCTAAGGTGAAATCTGAGTTAACACAGGGAGAAGCAAGGACTGTCGTCTTGCTTCATGCGTCCGTGAAAGAAATGCTTTTCCTGCTGACAGGAGTTGTCTGAGAGAAACATTCAGGTGGAGTAGAATTACCACCTCCCCCATTTAGCTCAGGGAGGATACTTGTCTATACAGGAGATGCGTCCTGGCAAAGTGGAGAGGACTTGATTTAGCTCTGTCACCTCCCATCTGATGATGGAGAAAATGCTGTGTCTTTCACTGCCTGACCATCCTCTAATGATGAAGAGCTGAGGTGAAAGCTCACACTGAGGAGACTCACTTTCTGACAAGAGCCGGCAGGGGAAGTGCAAGGAGACAGAGCTATAAAATGGAAACTGGCGGCTCTGATGGAGAGGTTGCACCAATAAAAATGAAGCACAGGATTAATACTGCTTAAAAGGGAGTTTGTGATCAGAAGGTTAAATGGAGGAACAACCTTTCAACACAAAGGAGAAATACTAGGAAATGGAAATCATGACTGAAGATATAAGAGACATGGAGGATAGTCCCAGGAGAAATAATGTGCAAATAATCAGCATTCCAGGAGGTAAAAGAGCAGATGGAGGTGGAATCAATAATCAAAGCAATAATCTTCAGCTCCCTGATCTGAAGAAAGATCAAAAGGGCTTACTGATTGTGAGGTAAAAGTGTCAGTCATACATCTAGACACATCTTGTGAAATTTTTGGCCTCTGTGGAAGGAGAAAAAATATATACATTTTTCAAACAGATTCTAAAAAAGTTTAAATATAATGGGAAAGGAATGTTTGGCTTCTCATTTATCACACTAGAGGGGCTTCCCAGGTAGCTCAGTGGTAAAGAATCTGCCTGGTGATGCAGGAGACCCAGGAGATGTGGGTTCAATCCCTGGGTTAGAAAGATTTCCTGGAGGAGGAAATGGCAACCCTCTCCAGTATTCTCTAGTATTCTTGCTTGAAAAAAATCTCATGGACGGAGGATCCTGACAAGCTGCAGTCCATTTAGGCACAAAGAGTCAGACACGACTGACTGACTGAGCATGCATGCAACATGCCACATTAGAAGCTAGTGGGATACTGGTTATAAAATTTCGAGAGAGAAAGCACTGCTACATAAAAATTCTACACTTGTAGAGGTTATTCTTTGATATGTAGGAACTCAAAGTATTATACTCAAGTTCCCATTCAAAAGGATTTCAGTTCAGTTCAGTTCAGTCACTCAGTTGTGTCCGACTCTTTGCAACCCCTTGGACTGCAGCACGCTAGGCCTCCTTGTCCATTACCAACTCCCGGAGTTTACTCAAACTCATGTCCATTGAGTCAGTGATGCCATCTAACCATCTCATCCTCTGTCATCCCCTTCTCCTCTCACCTTCAATCTTTCCCAGCATCAGGGTCTTTTCAAATGAATCAGTTCTTCGCACCAGGTGGCCAAAGTATTGGAGTTTCAGCTTCAACATCAGTCCTTCCAATGAATATTCAGGACTGATTTCCTTTAGGATTGACTGGTTGGATCTCCTTGCAGTCCAAGGGACTCTCAAGAGTCTTCTCCAACACCACAGTTCAAAAGCATCAATTCTTTGGCACTCAGTTTTCTTTAGAGTCCAACTCTCACATCCATACAGGACTACTGGAAAAACCATAGCTTTGACTAGACGGACCTTTGTCTTCAAAGTAATGTCCTTGCTTTTTAATATGCTGTCTAGGTTGGTCATAACTTTTCTTCCAAGGAGCAAGCATCTTTTAATTTCATGGCTGCAGTCACTATGTGCAGTGATTTTGGAGCCCCCCCCCCCCCCAAAATAAAAGTCTCTCACTGTTTCCATATCTTTTTGCCATGAAGTGATGGGACTGGATGCCATGATCTTAGCTTTTTGAATGTTGAGTTTTAAGCCAACTTTTTTACTCTTCTCTTTCACATTCATCAAGAGGCTCTTCAGTTCTTTTTTGCTTTCTGCAATAAGGGTGGTGTCATCTGCATATCTGAGGTTATTGATATTTCTCCCAGCAATCTTGATTCCAGCTTGTGCTTCATCCAACCTAGCATTTCTTATGATGTACTCTTCATATAAGTTAAATAAGCATATACAAGAGTATACCCCAGCATAAATGATAGTAATTGCTAATAGAGATCTAAAGCAAACTGAAAATAATATAATAAATAGCAGTGAGCAATGGATCTAGTAAAATATGTAGGTAAACTTAAGTGGATGAGGAAAAAGTGATTGCAAATTATAATATCACTGATGAATAAGTACACTAAGAAGAGGCATACATAAGGAAATAATATGGAATTCCATTTCTGAAGTACAAAGTTCAGAAAAATCTAGAGTTTGGACATGGTATAAGTGAGTGAGAGTAAAATATTCTTAAGGTTTTGACATTTTAAAAAAATTACAAAAACGACTTTATTTAGGTCATTTTCTGTTCCTATGTGCTATATAGCCAAATAATGCTGACATTGTACCATGAATGATAAATGTACTACTAATTTTAATAAAACAGCAGATAAATATGGGTTCAATATGAGTGTTTAAAACACAGGCTGATGATATTCAAGCAAATAAAGAAACATATTTCCAAATTATTGGTAGGGGGCAACTGAAATGTAAAACAAAATAAACTGAGCACAAAAACAACTTGTTTAAATCAGTGAAAAAAATGTAAGTGAAGAGTATAATAAAGAAATTAACATAAAAGTAGATGGAAATGCAAATAAACACATCACTTTTCATAATAAATGTAAATAGACTGAATTCTCTAATTGAAAGACAAAGTCCAGTTATATGAATTTTTATAAAAAACATAACTAAAAATTTTTAAAAACACACAAGGGCTATAAATACAAGGAAGGGCAAAGACATGTAAATGCAAAGAAAATGGGGTGGTTATCAGATCAGAAAATGGAGAATTCCAGGCAAAAATCAATCAGTAAATGTATCAGAGAGCTGTCATATAATAACAGATTTTTTAAAAGCAGCAAAACTACCTGGTGTATGTAGCAGGAAGGGTCCAGTCAGGAGATAATATTCACAGTGATATGCCAGCAAATCTGGAAAACTCAGCAATGGCCACAGGACTGGAAAAGGTCAGTTTTCACTCCAATCCCAAAGAAAGGCAATGCCAAAGAATGTTCAAACTACCACACAATTGCACTCATCTCACATGCTAGCAAAGTAATGCTCAAAATTCTCCAAGACAGGCTTCAATAGTACGTGAACCGTGAACTTCCATATGTTCAAGCTGGGTTTAGAAAAGGCAGAGGAACCAGAGATCAAATTGCCAACATCCGCTGGATCATCAAAAAAGGAAGAGAGTTCCAGAAAAACTTCTACTTTTGCTTTATTGACCATGCCAAAGCCTTTGACTGTATGGATCACAATAAATTGTGGAAAATTCTGAAAGAGATGGTAATACCAGACCACCTGATCTGCCTCTTGAGAAACCTGTATGCAGGTCAAGAAACAACAGAACTGGACATGGAACAACAGGCTGGTTCCAAATTGGGAAAGGAGTACATCAAGGCTGTATATTGTCACCCTGCTTATTTAACTTATATGCAGAGTATATCATAAGAAATGCCTGGCTGGATGAAGCACAAGCTGGAATTAAGATTGCCAGGAGGTATCAATAACCTCAGATATGCAGATGACACCACCCTTATGGCAGAAAATGAAGAGGAACTGAAGAACCTCTTGATGAAACTGAAAGAGGAGAGTGAACAAGCTGGCTTAAACCTCAACATTCAGAAAACTAAGATCATGGCATCCAGTCCCATGACTTCATGGCAAATAGGTGGGGAAACAATGGAAACAATGAGATACTTTATTTTTGGGGGCTCCAAAATCACTGCAGATGGTGACTGCAGCCATGAAATTAAGAGATGCTTGCTCCTTGGAAGGAAAACTATGACAAACCTAGACAGCATATTAAAAAGCAGAGACATTACTTTGCTGACAAAGGCCCATCCAGTCAAAGCTATGATTTTTCCAGTAGTCTTGTATGGATGTGAGAGTTGGACTATAAAGAAAGCTGAGCACTGAAGAATTGATGGTTTTGAACTATGGTGTTGGAAAAGACTCTTGAGAGTCCCTTGGACAGCAAGGAGATCTAACCAGTCCATCCTAAAGGATGAATATGCATTGGAAGAAGTGATGCTGAAGCTGAAACTGCAAAACTTTGGCTACCTGATGCAAAGAACCAACTCATTGGAAATGATCATGATGACTGGAAAGACTGAAGACGGGAAGAGAAGGGGACGAGAGAGGATGAGATGGTTGGATGGCATCACAGACATTATGGACATGAGTTTGAGTAGGCTCTGGGAGTTGGTGATGGACAGGCAAGCCTCCCGTGCTGCAGTCCATTCGGTCGCAAAGAGTGGGACACGACTGAGCAACTGAACTGAATTTAAATGGGGAAATTTTAATATAAGATATTTTTAATTAGTAATGGGATTAGATATTAAGACATAAAGTGAGCTCTAAAGAATGTAGGAAGGCACATAAAGGGAACAGCAGCTACCTTTAGGGCTGAGTTTGAGAGAGCTCCCTTCCTGCTCTCCCTCCACCCCTTACCCCAGACTGAGATTTAGATATCATTAGAAAAGGTATGACAATAGCCCCTGGATGGTGATGTTCATCACGGTACTGCAGATTGCAGCTGACAAGCAGGAATTGCTTGGTGGAAAAGGAACAAAAGTTGCCAGGAGGCTGCCCACATGGGGCTGTTGAAAATCCTTGGAAGCTATCTAGGGTGCCTGTGAAACGTAAGTGGAAGCCGGCTGGGGTGCCTGTGGAACTCAGCTGAAAGCGGCCATTAGAAGAACTGCTAAAATTTGCTGGGGCCGGTTCCACTGGGAGTCCTGCATGCCTGATGTCTGGCGGAGGCGCAAGGAGGGAAGCTCACTGGAACCAGAAAGAGAAGTCCCCTTTCCCCTGCATTATCCCCTTACCGCCCTCTACCGACAAAGGCTAATATTGTGCCCGATGCGGAAGGAGAAACGCCCACAGATGCAGCTCCAGGGTCACAGATTGGGCAATGAAGGATAGACGGACAGCTGAGAGACCATAACTTGATAACAGGCAGAGGATTCAAGGAGAACTTGATCAAAGAGATTTGAAACAGTGGGACTTAAATATCCCTCTTTCAGAGTGTGATAGATTACATTAAATGTGATGCAATTAAAAAGATTTCAGACAGAAAAGGTAAAAAACACAACAAAATTATCACATACTTGACCACAAAAATAACTCTTAAATCTTTTAAAGTGTGGCTACTTAAAGGTCATTATTTGGTGACAAAACAAAAATAAACAAAAACAGCACCTCAAGAATGAGGTAAGTAAAATAAAGTTTAATCATGTCTTAAAACAATTTCAATTGAAATTGAGAGGATTTTAAAATATCTGGATCAATTAGGAAACAAAGTAAGTTGTAATCTTGAAGTTGACAGAAATAAGAACATTCATTATCAAAATCTATGGCCTATAGAATAAAATTTTAAATGCATAATCAAGGATTTTATTATTAGCAAATGAGAGACAACATATATGTTTAAGTGTTCAACTTTAAAAATAAATGAAATTCAATAAAATAAAATGTATAAGGTTAAAGCTAAAACAGAGGGTTAAAAGCAAAATAAATAAAAACTTGAATGAAACACTAAATAAAAGCAAGAGCAGATAGAGAAATAAGTGATTTTAGCAATCTATAAAATAAAATAATTACACAGAAAGAGACAAAATATTTGAAAAGACCAATATCAAATATTTCAAAATATTTGAACAGACCAATTTTTGTTTTGTGTATGTTCCCAATTCTCTAACATTTAAATGTATAAGGTTTGGCTGGTTTTATAGTTAAGTTCTAAGTCACCTTCAAAAAAGGCATTTTCTAGGTATTTGGATTTTACTAGAGCATGGGAGGAAAACACACCTTTAAAATTTTGTTTTGTAAAGAGAACATAATCTCTCACACAAAAACTTGATAGTACAAAATTTAGTCTAGGTCACCTGTGAGTATAGACATAAATACCCCAACTATAAATAGAATTGCAGCAGTGTTTTAAAGTAATAATATGCTGTGGGCCAAATAGTTTATTCCAGGGACACAAGAATGTTTCAAAATTAAGATCTAGCTATACAGTTTGTAATATTAAATTAGAAGGAAAAAAAAATGCTCTCATTATCAATAGAGTCTGAATAATTTAATTAAAATAATCAATTTAAAGGAAAAATAAATTGTGAATAAAAATGGTTGATTTTGTTTTCCAAAAAAAAAAAAAAAAGAAAATTCTAATGAATGATAAAATAGTGAAGCTGTTGATTTTAAGATAAAATATAAGGGAAGGTTTCTTTCTATAAATTACTATTTTCAATTTTATTTTGTATTTCTAGTTCATGCAATATAACAAAGGAATAAAGTAAGTTGTATCAGTATTTGAAAACAAGAAATAAAACTACCATGACTTTCATATAATTTGTTTGTATGCCTAGAAAATTCCACAAGTCAGAAAAAAAGACTATTATCAATAACAAGGGGATACAGTAAGTTACCTGGGTATATGATAAAGATACAATTTAATGACTTTCCTATATAGTTAAAAAACTCTGTTAGAATGGAAATTTTAAAAATATATTAATCTTAATAGCAGCATTAATCATACTCTCCTTAGGAGTAAACTAACAAACTAAAATGTTAACAAAATTATATAAAGAAAAACATTCACTGAAGGACAAATAAAAAGTGATGAAGATCCTGAGGGGAAGATTTACTAACAAGCATATAAATCCTTCCCAAATTAGTATTTGTAGTTAACATGTTTCCAATTCTAGTCCTAATGCTATCTCCTGGGTTCAATTCCACAGTTCCTTTGCATATAATTAGCTTTCTGGCAGAAAGCAGATGGCACATTCAAATGGTGTAAAATTGAGGAAAGTTTAATGAAGAGATAATTTACCAAGGTTTTGGTAGGGTGATCTGAAAACCACAGGAGATGGTGATGCCCTCGGGACTCATATTACCATTCTGAGTCCTAAACAAATGGGAAAGGGGAGGGAGTGGAGAACGAAGAGTTTCAACTCTCGCTATGGGAGAGGACCACCCAAGGAGAACTATTGTGCGCTGGATGGAAGCCACTGAGGATTGAGGACTGTGGACTGCAGCGCTGCTGGAAAGGAGCTGAGTGAACAAATGCCATATCTTTCCTTTAGTCTCCTGTTGGTGCCTCTCCTTGGCCAAACTCAAATGGAAACAAGAGGCAAGAGATTCAGGGTGAAGCAGTCCACAGATGCCCAGCTCCCAAGATAAAGAGGCAAGCGAACCTGGAGAAACAAGTCCAGGTGTCCGGTTCTGTGTTAAAGAATCATGCATGACGATAATATTGACGACTACATGTAACAGAAGAGGACTGGTCCTATTCCAGATCTTGAAATTTTCAATAAATGCATGGATTGATAAAAGGAATAGGCAAGCAAAGAACAGAGTTGAACAGAGACCCCCAAATAAGCTTGAGAGTATATGGGAACTACATATATGTTAGAGATTCTATTCCATTACATAGAGGAAAGAATGACTTACCTGGTAAAAGTTTTAAACTGTTTTTAACCGTTGATTTGGAATGAAAGAAAGTTGATATTCGACTCATACAATACAAAAATAAATTACAGACTAATGAAAAAATACTAGAAAAAAAATATAATGTATCTGAAGAAATTATGGTGGATTATTTTTTATAGTTATCATTTTGATTGAATTTCCTAAGTAAGACATGTCATAAAGAAAAAATGTAATGGATTTGAGCAGATAAAAATAAAGTTTGGATCACAAGAACTAGCAAACAAAGATATATGACAGCAAGAACATATCTGTGACAAAATAATACACAGAGGATTAATTACTATAAAATAAAGCTATTCCCTAAAATATGTAAAAAAGTCATACCATTAAACAGAAATGGGTAAATTGTATGTATGTATAGATGATGTGAGAAGAGGAAATATAAATAAGGATATGAATACATGTTAAACCTAATAGAAAAATTTAGAACTTGAAAGCATCATTATCAGAATGGAAAAGTTAAAAAATTTTAGTAACATCTAATACTGATGAGAGTGTGCAAAAACAAGTGCTTTCCTACTTACTGTTGGTAGAAGTGAAACTACTACATATTTTTAAAAATTACTTTTCAAATATCTTTTAATTTAAAATGTGAATATAGTTTGTTCTCTAATTCTACTTGGAAATATTAATATATTCTATAGGGATAAAATAATTAAACTGTAAAGGATATCTTTTCTTTCTTTCCTCCCTATGGCCCTTTCTTCCTCTCTTACTTCCTTCCTGTTAATGATTTTAAATGAAGAAACATGCACTTAACATGGTTTAGTTATTAATAAATGTACTTCAGCAGTGGAAGGCTGTATGGCAGAAGCTGTTAGTGCTTTCAAGTGCTCATATTCTCTCCTACGTTTTCAAACTGCATTGCTTTAGCTGGGGACCACACAGGTACCTCTGGCCAATGAATGCATAGCAAAAGGACAGACCATAGAGGCAGTTGGCAGGAGTGTGACTCTTCCCACCTTCTCTTCCTCAGCCAAGTGTGACTTGGAGGCCATGTTTCCATAGATGGCATAGTTACAACATGGAGGAGAGCTGCCTGACCCATGTTGGATTTACACCATCAAGAAATAATTTATTGTGTTATGCACCTAAGATTTTGGAGTTTATTTGTTATAACAGATATGTTAGTTTTGCTCTAAAGTTCTCAACTGATTGGCTAAGTCCCACCTGCCATGTCAAGAGTAATAGTCTACCTAAAGTCAAATGATTGTATTTTGTAAGTTTATTTTTTAAAATTTTGGGCTTCCCTGATAGCTCAGTTGGTTAAGAATCCACATGCAGTGCAGGAGACCCTGGTTCAATTCCTGGGTTGGAAAGATCCCCTGGAGAAGGGATAGGCTACCCACTCCAGTATTCTTGGGCTTCCCTTGTGGCTCAGCTGGTAAAGAATCTGCCTGCAATGTGGGAGACCTGGGTTTGATCCCTGGGTTGGGAAGATTCCCCTGGAGAAGGAAAAGGTGCCCACTCCAGTATTGGGGCCTGGAGAATTCCATGGACTGTACAGTCCAGGGGGTCGCAAAGAGCGGGACACGACTGAGTGTGTTTGGCTGCTCTGGGTCCTTGTTGCTGTGCAGGTTTTTCTCTAGTTGTGGGGAGCAGGGGCAATATATTCTTTCACTGCAGCGCATGGGCTCCTCATTGAGGTGGTTTCTCTTGTGGAGCACAGGCTCTAGAGTGTGTGGGCTTCAGTACTTGTGGCGCATAGGCTCAGTTGCCCTGCGCCAATTGGATCTTAATTACGGAACCAGGGATTGATCTGGTGTCCCTTGCACTGGCAGATGTATTGTTAACCACTGGACCAGCAGGGAAGTCCTAAAGTCAACTGATTATAGATATTAACACATCTACAAAATACTTTCACAGCAACAACTTGATTAGTGTTTGGTTAAACAACTGTGTGCTATAGCCTAGCAATGTTGAAATATAAAATTAACCATTACATAGATCTATGTGTACAGGAAAAAAAATGTCATGTTGGTAAGTGGAAAGAGGCAATTGCCAATGAATTGTTCAAAAGGTGAGGCAAGTACTTCTGGTTGGCTTAAGTTCTATTCTAACTTTCTTTGGGCATGCCTGTATGTACTTCTGGGACTGAGAAGGCAGAAACTACTTCCCAAGCTCATGTGAAGCTTGGGTTCCAGAGGTGGCAAGGTTCTCCTGGACTGACAAAAAGAGATGAGGAAGAGCAAGGTGAGACCAGGCTCAGCCATGTGGGAAGGTCAGCTCTTCTCTAATGCATGATGTTGGAGACATTTCTAGGGCAGCTCTGGGATAGGTTCAAGTGTCAAGTCCAGTATTCTGGCTGCCCAGGTGTGTAGTTTCAGCAGTAGAGCATCTGCTAGACTAGTCTGTGGTGTAGACGACCCTTTCTCTTGGACCTTTTTAATGACAAATCCGTCCCCATGGCTTTGCCAGAAATTCCCTACTAATTTTCTATTAATGCTCCCTAATAAATTCTTTCTGTTTACATAAGCTATATTTGATACTGTCTTCCATTACTATGAACCTTAGCCAGTAATATACAATCTATGACTACAAAAAGAAATAGCCCTTTCTGTTTCATTTTTAGTATAAATATATATACAAATTTATATGTATCAATGCAAATATTAAACAAATAGGAAATAGACGCACAATTATACAGGTAGCATGTAGTAGAAGAGGGAGGGAAATTAATTCTGTTTCAATCAGAGTCCAAACCAGTCAAGACAAGTTTAAACCACTCAAAGCTAGAGAGGCATTACCTCTGGGACTCATGCTATTTATGATAAACATTCTCTTTTGGTTCATTACATTGAGTTGGGATTTCTAGTAATTGCAAACACAAATTTTACAAATTTATACTGATAAACTTTTGAGTGTATATTCATATTCAAAATAAGAAGGTTATATCATATGCAATTAATCTAAATGCAGCTTACTTAAGTACATCTACTTATATTTATTTAAGATGCTGCTGACATCCTATAGGAATTCGAAGTTCACCTTGCAGGAAATGTCATAACTTTAGTTAAAATGTGATGTGTCTATGTTAAAATGAAAAGATTCTTATGAGATTTTATTGCTTTATTTTGAATTTGTTATAGTTGGTTCTCTATATCAGATTTGTTATTAGTTATTTGGTTAATATTATCTGATATCTATTTATAATAGTTAAATATTTTTAAATCCCTGAAACATATCACAGTCCCACAATATTAAAGAGATGGTTACTGAATGGGACCCTCTCCTCATTGTCTCTCCAAAGCCTGTCAGTCAGTCAGTCAGTTCAGTCGCTCAGTCGTGTCTGACTCTGCGACCCCATGAACTGCAGCACGCCAGGCCTCCCTGTCTATCACCAACTCCCGGAGTTTACCCAGACTCATGTCCATTGAGTCGGTGATGCCATCCAGCCATCTCATCCTCTGTCGTCCCCTTCTCCTCCTGCCCCCAATCCCTCCCAGCATCAGGGTCTTTTCCAATGAGTCAACTCTTTGCATGAGGTGGCCCAAGTATTGGAGTTTCAGCTTCAGCATCAGTCCTTCCAATGAACACCCAGGACTGACCTCCTTTAGGATAGACTGATTGGATCTCCTTGCAGTCCAAGGGACTCTCAAGAGTCTTCTCCAGCACCACAGTTCAAAAGCATCAATTCTTCAGTGCTCAGCTTTCTTCACAGTCCAACTCTCACATCCATACATGACCACTGGAAAAACCATAGCCTTGATTAGACGGACCTTTGTTGGCAAAGTGATGTCTCTGCTTTTTAATATGCTGTCTAGGTTGGTCATAACTTTCCTTCCAAGAAGTAAGCATCTTTTAATTTCATGGCTGCAGTCACCATCTGCAGTGATTTTGGAGCCCAAAAAAATAAAGTCTGACATTGTTTCCACTGTTTCCCCATCTATTTCCCATGAAGTGATGGGACCAGATGCCATGATCTTCGTTTTCTTAATGTTAAGCTCTAAGCCAACTTTTTCACTCTCCTCTTTCACTTTCATCAAGAGGGTTTTTAGTTCCTCTCCCTTTTCTGCCATAAGGGTGGTGTCATCTGCATATCTGAGGTTATTGATATTTCTCCTGGCAATCTTAATTCCAGCTTGTGCTTCTTCCAGCCCGGCATTTCTCATGATGTGCTCTGCATATATCCAAAGCCTGTAGTGGGCAATTAGTAGTTTTAATTGAAAGGTGTGTGTGTCTGCTAAGTTGCTTTAGTTATGTCTGACTCTTTGCGACCCTATGGACTGTAGCCTGCCAGGCTCCTTTGTCCATGGGATTCTCCAGGCAAGACTACTGGAGTGGGTTGTCATTTTCTCCTCCAGGGGATCTTCCCAACCCAGGAATCAAACCTGTGTCTTTTATGTATCCTGCATTGTCAAGCAGGTTCTTTACCACTAGCGCCACCTGGGAAGCCCAACTGAAAGGTGTTTGACTGTTTTTTCAGCCCTACTTTATTTGCTCAGCACCCCATCTACGATCCTTACTGAGAAGGTCCCCAAGAGTGGAATGGCAGCCCTGAGTTCTTCCACAACCTCGGCCCTCTCCAGCCTCTTGATTTGTTTTTCTGGTGTATGAGTGTTCCCATGACTCATTAGGCCTGGAGAGTTTTGAAGTTGGAACTAGAGAAAATAGCAGTCAATTCTCCCTCTCGGATGAAGATGTGAGGTTCTTACCAAGTTCATCATCAGTGTGAGGGAAGGAGGCTAATGTTCAGAGAAGAGATAAATGATGGTGAGTGAGAATCCTGATGGTATGTTTGGTTGCCTGAGCCTGATTGCTTAACATGCAATTGAAATATGAGTTTCAGTCACTTGCAACCAAAAGAGACTCAAGTAATGGAATCTCTGACATATCTTTAGTTTTCTTGAGATGAGTTAGGCAGAAAACAAAATTGCCTACCCTGCAGGATTTAATAATAGATTAATTAGCAACTCTGAATTGGGGGTTGGGTGGTTCAAAGAGCCGAGTGCTATTTGCAGATATGTTATTCACAGGTAGGTAAGAGGAAGGTCTGCACTCAAGGGAAAATAACACTGGGTCTCTGCACCCTGTTTTATTGGTCCCCAGATGGAAGCTTTCTCTCCACTCCTCCTGGGACTCCCAGACACTTCAGATTGTTACTCTTTTCCTCCTTCACTGATGCCCCCACCAATGCCCCATCACCCTCCTCCTATCCCCACTCTTACCTGGTTTTGGGGCAGCAGAAACCCTCTTGAAGCATGAAGGAGCTACATGATCATGAACAAGCAGCCTCATTTCATCTAGGATCATTTCCTAATGTACAAAATGGAGGATGTTGGCAAGGTCACCTCTAATAGTCACCTTAACCTAAAATTATGGATGATGAGGTGGAAAGGATGATTTGGAATGTGAGGTAATTTTCAAAAAATAGGTACGTAAAACATAAATTTTAACTTATGCTTTCAAGCAAAACAAGAAGGGAGATCAGTGGAGACAGGGCAATGCAGTGTTGTGAAAGAGCTAATTACCAAGAGCAGTAAGAAGATAAACAAGGTTTTAGTGATATGTGTCAGCCAGGGCTGTGCAATAGGAAACATGGTGGTAGCCTGCTCTGTTCCCAGATGGTTGTGACAGGGCCAAGGAAAAAAAGTTATTCTTAAATAAATACCCTCTTTATTAAGAAGGTCTCAATTACCCAACATTTGAGCTTAGAATACTCCATGTGATGAACTACTCAATTGCATAAATTCCCAATTATCCTGGGAAATTTATATTTTGTCACAGTATTTGGCCAATTTGCAAAATAACAGAAACAACACTTTGCAGAAGTATTTGAAAAGCTTATAATAGGGAAAAATTAGAAGCTCTCTCATTCATAAATAACTATCATGACATTAAGCTGAAGTAGACCATGAAATAATTTTGTGAACAAAAAGTTTTTAAGAGAAAATATCTATGAAACATCCATAAAGAATAATAGAAGGGGGTTATGTGAAATAGAGTGAAAACATTATAAATTAAAATGTAGTTTGACTTTTTAAAAGCACTACATTATAATTATTTGAGAGTAATAGTCATATATATATATATATATAATTTGACTCACAATTTCTAACTAATTAAAATACATGAATATTTTCATCCTGAAAGTTTTTTCTCCTAATTGGCTCGCATAGTACAGAATATATGGTGTAGTTCATATTGGCACTGGAGAGGCAACAATCTGGATAGATGAAGGAAATCCTGGAAAATCAAGGAGAGGTGAAGCACGAAATTAAATATAATGTAGGAGACACTCTTGGTTGTCTATACAACAGCCTTGTATCCTGCTCTTCCCTATTAACTGATTCTGATTTTGTTTCAGAGTTTAGGCATGCGGCAATGTGCCCAGGGTAGGTGAGTTCCTTCTCAGGCTTCATAGGCTGAAACAAGGCAGGATAGTTCTTTGCCAATGACTGATTAGGAGAGGTGGGACATGTGACCCAGTTCTGACTCATGACTTAGAAAAGGGTGTTTGCTGGGGTATTCTGGGAAACATTTTTCTTCCTGATATTAGTGAACACAGGTAGGAAGAGCACCCTCCCCATTTCTTTTTAGCCTTTGGATGTTGTCATACAAAGAGATGATATTTGGCAACATGGCAGCCATCTTAAGATTATGAGGGGAAAAGCCAAAACATCTCAGATAATATAGCCCAGAACCCTGTCATAGAAGGGCTCAGGATTCAACTAACCCTGGAAATATGTAACTCCAGTATTTTTGTTATTGAAATAGTTAACTCATCTAAGTTTTTTGTTGTTGTTATTTGCAGGCAAAGCCATACTATCAGACACAAAAGTGACCCAATCCTGTTAATGTGTGTTCATTATGGAATCAAACAGTCCTGAATGTGAATAGTAGCTTTATCAATGAATGCCTGTATGACCTTTACAGATACTTTACCTTTCCTCATGTCTAAAATGGGGATGATAATGGAGTCCAGCTCACTGGATTCTTGAGAATATTAAATGGCATACTGCCTTTAAAGCAGTTAATAAAATGCTGGCCACGTGGTGAACACACAGTGGAAGTTAGCTATTTTTTAATTAGAGTTTACATTGGTTATTACTAAGAGGCTTGTGATTGTCACATGTCCAGCTCTATGGCAGCTTCGTCAAAGCAAGTTAGAGGGAAGTAAGCACTCTCTTCTGACTTGCTTACCCCTAATCAGCATATTTCATCCACAAAATGGCCCTTTAGCGCCCTCTTTAATTGCTGCAGAAGTTTGAGAACAAAGGAAGACTCAGGGAAAACTGTTCATTGGAGGACGAATAGAGCCTACAGGCTGACAGTGCGGGAAATTGGGCACATTGGGATGGGTTATTAAGATGGGGTTGTGGGTGATTCTGGAGTTGAGCAAGACATGGGGGCATCTGCAGATAAGCAGAGTAGGATTCCTGAAAACATTGTGGTAGAGGAATTTTTGAGAAACTGACAGAAAACTAAAGAGATGAAAATAATATTTGGTGGTTGGAGAAAATAGGATAGGGCATTTCCACATTATTTTACTGCTCGATTGTCTGCATCTCTCCTGTCCACTTTCATTTTTGTGTTCAGTCCAGGGTAAATAACAAGGAGTGAAATGGTACAAGGAGGAGGATTTACAAACAGTTCTTTCATCTTTCTGCCCTGAAACCTTTTTTCCTCCATAAGCTCTTAAAGTGATATTGACTGACCCCAAAGGAGTCTCTTGGTTTAAATAGATTCTGCTGCCAAACTTAATGCCAGGACACCAGGAGTGTGAGCAAGTGTAAGTTGGAGCTCTCCAACCTTGGCTTCATAAAGTGGGATTTAGTCAGTCACTCTGAAAGGTATGTGACAACAGAGTGCCATCTCAGCATCTGCATCCTTGTCTGTTGTCCCCTCTGCCCTCAAGGTTGTATAGGAGCTCAGGGGAACTAGCAGTTTGGCTGAGTGGTCTTAGGCAATCTGATATGGAGTCCCCTGATTTTAGTACTTCACTGTGAAATCTAGCTCCAGACATTCCCAGCCATCTTAGTCACCTTAAGACTGCACAAGAATCACCTGTAGTGCTTGTTAATAGTCTAGATTCCAGGAACCTTCTGGTTCAGAGCACTTGTACAAGTCCCAGGAATCAGCGACTTTCATCAAGCATCCTTAGTGATTCTAATGCAAGAGATCCAGGAATTACATTTTTAAAAACATGCTCTAAGTACCAGGACTGCAATCATAATGTCTTTTGATTTCTCTCTTTTTCCTAATTCCTAAGACGTGTAGATGCTACTTATGAATAACTGCAGAGAAATTCTCTTTAAAAATTAAACTTAACTGGGCAATGTTCTGAAATTAGAGCTTTCCCTTGGTTACTATCAGACTGGGTTCCTATGAGAAGGAACATGTCTCTCCTGGGAAAAGCCGACACCAGTGAAATACTCAAGGACCAACCAGCCCTGCTTCCTTAATCCTGGCGCTTATTCAGGGGGAAAGCCCTCTTGGAAGTCAGAACTGCGCCAAAGGGCAGTGGGAGTGGGGGAAGTGTGTCCTGCAGGGATCAGAAAAGTCACATTCAGGCACCTCCATTAAATGTTAATGATTAAATAGTTAATTAATGAGATTTTATAATAATTAGTTTAGAGACAGGCAAAACTTTAGTGACACGATAAAGAAACCGATCTGTGCTTTTCCCCATGTTAGGAGGACACAGTTGTAGCACTGAGATTGGAAACAGTGGGCAAGGAGACTTCCAGGCAATTGGTACCCAGCAGGGTGTTCCTGAGAGTGGGGTCACAGGGTAGGACAGAGGGAGGAGAGACTTCTACTCTAAAGCATAATGACCATATATGTTTGCACACAGAGTTTTCTCCTGCAAACTTCATCATACCCATGATGTCATGGGTTGAATCCTGGAAGAGAGATTTTTTTTTTTGAGGGGTAGATGCAGCCTGGTTTGCAGGGTCTTAGTTGTCCCAACCAGGGATCAAACCTGGGCCTCTGCAGTGAAAGCGCTGAGTCCTAACCACTGGACTGCCAGGGAATTCCCCAAAAACTTTTAATCTTTTTTTGACATAGATCATTTTGCTGACGTTACAGATTCTCTCTCCAAGAAGTATGTATGTAGGCATGCCCATGAAAAAGTTCCATATCATGTCAAGGATTCATGAACCTCCTGAAACTCATTTGTAGACCCCAAACAAAGAACGTTTGCTTCAGAATAAATACAGCAGATCCTGGAGATGGAAGTCAATGAAGGATAGGATAATTCAATAAAATAGACTTTTGGTTGAGTCAGGCATTGATTTCACAAATAGCCTCTCTCTGAAGCCAGACTACTGGGATCAGATCCTGCCTCCTTCCTGGTTTCCCAGCTGTACCACTTGAGGCAGTAGACTTCCCTTGCCTCCCTGGACACAGTTCCACATTTCTAAAATGAGGATGATGACCCAGACACAGTTACTGTGAGGAGTGAATGTGTAAAGTTCTTACTGGCACATAAATGTTTGCTGATGTGTGTGTGTGTGTGTGTGTGTTAGTTGCTCAGTCGTGTCTGACTCTTCAACCCCATGGATTCTAGCCTGTCAGGCTCCACTGTCCCTGGAATTCTCCAGGCAAGAATACTGGAGTAGGTTGCCATTCCCTTCTCCAGGAAGGGTTTGCTGATACTATTATTTAATTCTCTTTCTCAGTGAATGATGTCAACATCAACCACTTATCCAGCCTGTCTTGCTTATTGTTATCACTTAAATACTTATGCTTCTGCTCATGCTGTATTTTGTTAAATAGAATAAAGACTCCATGAGGATTGATTTTAACATTTTAGACACTGCATTTCATACAGAGCACATATTTAATAAAAATTGTTGAAATAAATGAATTTGTGGAGTGAATTTGACTAGGCCTCTCTAAACGTCCCTGTAATCTTTCCCTTCCTTTTCACCTCATTCAACAGCTTTAATTCAGGACTTCACTACTTATCAGGCTTCTCAAAACAGCCATTGCCTAAAAGCATTTCTGAAATCTGTCCATATATTAGAGTCACCTGGGGGCAGGGTGCGGATTTTAATTGTAGATTAGTGTCCTCTGCTTCCCTGGTGGCTCAGATGGTAAAGTATCTGCCTGCAATGTGGGAGACCCAGGTTTGATCCCTGGGTTAGGAAGATCCCCTGGAGAAGGAAATGGCAACCCACTCCAGTACGCTTGCCTGGAAAATCCCATGAACAGAGGAGCCTAGTAGGCTACAGTCCATGGGATTGCAAAGAGTCAGACACGATTAAGTGACTTTACTTTCTTTCTTTGTTTCTATGAGGTGTATAGAATTAGCAACTCTGAAGTGATAGTACTGAAGAACATAGAATACTTCCAGAAGTTTCTCATGTGACTTTTCTTAATCATTATTTTTTTTTTTTCAAATTTATTTATTTGGCTGCATAGGATCTTAATAGTAGCATGCGGGACCTTCTTTCTAGTTGCAGAGTGGGGGCTTAGTTGCCCTGTATCATATGGGATCTCAGTTCCCCAACCAGGGACTGAACATGTGTCCCCTGCATTAGAAGGCAGATTCTTAACCTTAAGGATCATCAGGGAAGTCCTCTCTCATGTGATTCTTAAGTAATGCTAGTTTTGGAACTACTTGGTCTATGCTAAAAAAAAGTCTAGATTCCTTGTCCTTTCGTGAAAGACCATCCACTCATTTCCCCAAGAACTGGCCCCTGCCCCAGGTGTCCTATACTCCAACCATACAAAACCGCTGCCTTGTTTCCAAGCACTGTATTCTTTCATGGGTATGCTTTGTGCACTTCTCAACTTTGAATATAGGTCAAGTTTTTTTGTTTTGTCAGATGTTAAAAAATATTCTCTTTCCTAGATTCATACCCCTTTAGTTGTCTCCAACAAAGTTCCAGTTTTCAGTTTTAAATGTTGGGTTCATTGATAGAACAAAGATGAATTTCATCCCTTGAACCAAGTGGATCATTCTTTCTCCCAACTGCCATGTAATTCGCATGCCATAACATCCACTCTATTAAAGTATAAAACTTACTGTTTTTAGTATATTCTCAAATTTATAAATACCATTACCATTATTTAATTCCAGAGCATTTTTATCATCCCCAAAGGAAACCTTTTATATATTGTAAATCACTCCCCATTTCTCATCCCCACTCTCAAAACCTCTGGCAGCCACTATTTACTTTTTGTCTCTGGATTTGCTGTTCTGGACAGTTCATATAAGTGGAATCATACAATATATGGACTTTTTTTTTGGTCTGGCCTCTTTCACTTGCCATAATGTTTTCAAGAGTCATCCATGTTGTAGCATTATCAGTGTTTCATTTGCTTCAATTGGCAAATGATATTCAAATATGTGAGTAACTACATTTTGTGTATCCATTCTTCTATTAATACACATCAGGGTTACTTCCTCTTTGACCATTATGAAAAATGTTGTTATCGACATTGTGTACAAGTTTTTGTGTAGATATATGTTGTTGATTCTTTTGGGTATACATCTAAAAATGGAAATGTTGGGCCATATGGTAACTCTATGTCTACCTTTCTGAGGAACTGCCAGATTGTTTTCTTAAGCAGCCTTATCATTTTGCATCCTCACCAGCAATGAATGAGGGCTCCAATTTCTCCACATCCTAAGGGCACTTGTTGTTTGTTTTTTTGTCTTTAAGGCCATCCTAACAGATTTGAAGTGGTATCTCATTGTGGTGTTGATTTGCATTTCTTTAATGACTAATGATAGCATCTTTTCGTCCACTTACGGGCCATTTGCAAATCTTCTTTGGAAAATATTCAAATTCTTTGCTAAATTTTACATTGGGTTATAAAATGTTTCTTTATTATTGAGTTGTCAGAATTTTTGTGTATTTTGAATACAAATTACTAACCAGATACATGACTTGCAAATATTGTCTCTGATTCTGTGGGTTGTCAGTTTACTTTTTACTTTTTCAATACAGTATTGTCTTTTGACTCACAAAATCTTTAAAGTTTGGTGAAGTCTAATTTATTTTTCTTTTATTGCTTGCGCTCTTGGTGTCCTATCTAAGAAACCATTGTCTAATCCAAGGCAATGGTTTTGCTTGTATTTTCTTCTAAGAGTTTTATAATTTTCGCTACTGTACTTAGGTCTTTGTTCCATTTTGAGTTGATTTTTGTACGCGTAGAAGGTAAGGGTTATTCAATCTTTTGCATGTGGCAGTGTGTCAGCACTATTTATTGAGAAGACAGTTCTTTTCCCATTAATTGGCTTGGAATTCTTATTGAAAATCAATTGGTCACAAACAAATGAGTATTTATCTGAATACTCAATTCAATTCCATTGATATATGTCTTAGCTTTATGCTGGTATTATACTGTCTTGATATAACTTTATAGTAAGTTTAAAAAACTTGAAAAACTTGAAGTGTGAATTTTTTTCAAAATTGTTTTGGCAATATTGAGTGATTTATTAATACTTTTAGATATGAATTTTAGCAAATTTTAGCAATTTCAATTTCTGCAAAAAAGGGCAGTCAGGATTTTGGTAGCAATTTCATTGAATCTGTAGATAAATTTGAGGAGTTTTGCCCTTTTAAAATTATTAAGTCTTTTCATGAACTTTCCATTCATCTGGATCTTCTTTAATCAATTTCAGTAATATTTTAATATCTAATATACAAATTTCCACTTTTTCTGTTAAATTTTCTTCTGAATATTTTATTCTTTTTGGACATGTAAATTGATGTGTTTTCTGAATTTCATTTTTGGATTGTTTATTACTAGTGTAAGGAAATACAATTGATTTTATATATTGATTTATTCTGCAGCTGTGTTGAATTCATTTATTAGTGAATTCCTTAGTATTTTCTATATACAAGTTTATGCCATCTGTGAACCATGGGCTTTTAATTCACATGGAGTTTTGGATAACATGGGTTCTGTATCATTAATTGCTTTATAATCTTGATCGAACTGATTAACTTTCATGAGAATAATTTTCTCTGTCTGTAAAATGACAACAATAAGTCCAAAATCCATAGTTGCTATGAGGAATACATGTGCTGACACTGGTCAAATGACCATTATTTCAATTATTTAATATGTGAATCACAAGAATTGGTTCTTTGTAGCTGAGAGTGAATAAATCATTCTCCAAATCATTTCTCAATCCTATTCACATTTGGATGTTGATGTATGGCAGAAACCAACACAATATTGTAAAGCATTATCCTCCAACTAAAAATAAATTAAAAAAAAGAATTTTTAGAACTAACAATAATTATGGATCTGAGAAAGGGTATAGTAGATACTGTCAAGTTTTTTAGAATGATTAGAACAACTGGAAATGAAGCTTCAAAGATAGATTGAAATTTTGTTTAAATACTTGGCTAAATATAATGAACATCATTGTATGGGAACAAAAAGCTATTAAAGGATTTTTGTTGGAGAATAATAAAATCAAATTTGAGGCTCATTGAAAGACTGAGAAATTAGGAGTATGGGGAAAGGAGTAAGGGGGGAAAGGTAGGAAGCTATTATGAGAGATCAGTAAAGAACTGATGAAAACCTCAACTAAGGCAACACCTGGGAAAATGTGCGTGCATGCTGTCACTCCAGTTGTGTCTGACTCTGCAATCCTATGGACCATAGCTTGCCAGGCTCCTCTGTCCAGGGGATTCTCCAGGCAAGAATACTGGAGTGGGTTGCCATGCCCTCCTCTAGGGAATATTCCTGCCCCAGGGATCGAATCCATGTCTCTTAAGTCTTTTGCATTAGCAGGTGGATTCTTTACCACTAGCACCACCTGGGAAACCCCTAACTGAGAAGATAAATGAGAAATAATATACTTTGGAAGTATTTAGTATGTTTTGGTTGGAGGATAAGAATCGTAACTTCTAGGATTCTGGGTTATAAACATATTTCCTTTATTGGAAATGTTGCCTAAGGTACCAATAGGGTACCCAGGTAGATATGCTTATAGGATAATAGAAACTCAATTTGGAATTTATGAGAGAGACCTGTTGAGGGTTCTAGATATAAAGTTTTAGTGTTTGATTACTATGACAACTTCTGGTCTTCATTTCTGTTCTTCCTTTGAAGACTGTATGATTCATAATGATCAAAACTTCCTTATAAATATCCCCCCACCAAACCTCAACTCTTCTGTCTCTGTCTGTCTCTCTCTGGATAACTTAGTTGTCTGGCCAAACAAAACCTTTACTCTAGTAAAACCTGAACTCTTTTCATTCCTCACTCCTGTACCTCAGGCCTCCTCACGTAACCTTTCTTCTGGTACAGTCTGGACTGATGTGCTCTGCACGACACCCTTTGTGTTTTAATTTCTGCCTGCTCTCTTCTTGTTGAAACTTCTGTTTATGGGATCATATATATTCTTTCTTGATTTAAAATAGCATGGAAAATAAATTTTTAAATCTTTGCTTGTGTGAAAATGGTTATTTTACCACCATAATATTTTGACTTGGTTTAAAATTATAGGCTGAAAATCAGTTTCCCTCAAAATTTTGAAGGTATTAAAAGGCATTTTAGGTTCTAGAATTATAGTTGAAGAACTTATTATCATTCTGATAGCTGTTTCACTGTTTGTGCTCTGTAGTTCTGTAAAGGGCTACCAAAGTTCATTGGATACCTGAGGATTTTCTCTTTATTTCTTGTCTTCTGAAATTTTGCACTGATATGTGGATCTTTAGAATTTATTCTCTTGGGCATTTAGTGGTCCTTACAAGCTGGAAACCCATTTCTAACACTTTTGGGAAATTATCCTGTATTTTTTACTTGATAATATCTTCCATTCCATTTTCAAAATCATCTTTTCCTAAGGCTGAGTAGTCTTCTAATTCTTTTATTTTTCCTATTGTCTTTTTATTATAATTTATAAAAGATTGGCAAGAATACACAGAAGAACTGTACTAAAAAGATCGTCACGACCCAGATAATCACAATGGTGTGATCACTCACCTAGAGCCAGACATCCTGGAATGTGAAGTCAAGTGAACCTTAGAAAGCATCACCACGAACAAAGCTAGTGGATATAATGGAATTCCAGTTGAGCTATTTCAAATCCTGAAAGATGATGCTGTGAAAGTGCTGCACTCAATATGCCAGCAAATTTGGAAAACTCAGCAGTGGCCACAGGACTGGAAAAGGTCAGTTTTCATTCCAATCCCTAAGAAAGGCAGTCCCAAAGTATGCTCAAACTGCTGCACAATTGCACTCATCTCACATGCTAGTAAAGTAATGCTCAAAATTCTCCAAGCCAGGCTTCAGCAATATGTGAACCGAGAACTTCCAGATGTTCAAGCTGGTTTTAAAAAAGGCACAGGAATCAGAGATCAAATTGCCAATATCTGCTGGATCATTGAAAAAGCAAGAGAGTTCCAGAAAAACATCTATTTCTGCTTTACTGACTACACCAAAGCCTTTGACTATGTGGATCACAATAAACTGTGGAAAATTCTGAAAGAGATGGGAATACCAGACCACCTGACCTGCCTGTTGAGAAACCTGTATGCAGGTCAGGAAGCAACAGTTAGAACTGGACATGGAACAACAGACTGGTTGCAAAGAAGAAAAGGAGTACCTCAAGGCTGTATATTGTCACCCTGCTTATTTAACTTATATTCAGACTACATCATGAGAAACTCTGGGCTGGAAGAAGCACAAGCTGGAATCAAGATTGCTGGGAGAAATATCAATAACCTCAGATATGCAGATGACACCACCCTTATGGCAGAAAGTGAAGAGGAACTAAAAAGCCTCTTGATGAAAGTGAAAGAGGAGAGTGAAAAAGTTGGCTTAAAGCTCAACATTCAGAAAACGAAGATCATGGCATCTGGTCCCATCACCTCATGGGAAATAGATGGGGAAACAGTGTCAGACTTTATTTTTTTGGGCTCCAAAATCACTGCAGATGGTGACTGCAGCCATGAAATTAAAAGACGCTTACTCCTTGGAAGGAAAGTTATGACCAACCTAGATAGCATATTAAAAAGCAGAGACATCACTTTGCCAACAAAGGTCCGTCTGGTCAAGGCTATGGTTTTTCCAGTGGTCATGTATGGATGTGAGAGTTGGACTGTGAAGAAAGCTGAGTGTTGAAAAATTGATGCTTTTGAACTGTGGTGTTGGAGAAGACTCTTGAGAGTCCCTTGGACTGCAAGGAGATCCAACCAGTCCATCCTAAAGGAGATCAGTCCTGGGTGTTCATTGGAAGGACTAATGCTGAAGCTGAAACTCCAATACTTGGGCCACCTCATGCGAAGAGTTGACTCATTGGAAAAGACCCTGATGCTGCGAGGGATTGGGGGCAGGAGGAGAAGGGCCGACAGAGGATGAGATGGCTGGATGGCATCACCGACTCGATGGGCATGAGTTTGAGTAAACTCCAGGAGTTTGTGATGGACAGGGAGGCCTGGTGTGCCTCGATTCATGGGGTCGCAAAGAGTCGGACACGACTGAGCGACTGAACTGAACTGATTTTTAATTTATTCTCTAGTTAGTTTTTTCCATATGATAATTTTACATTTTTAAATATTTTTCATTTCAAAAGCTCTTTCGTGTTTAAAACATTTTAAATAGCATCTTGTTCTTTTTATGGGTGTAATACTTTTATCTTTCCAGTTACATTGATTAGATTTTTAGGTGATTATTTTTATCTTTATATTATTCGTGACTCTCAACTTCTTTCTGCTGTTTGTTTATTTTGTCTCTGACATTCGTATTGAGTCTGACTGTCAATTTTGGTCAGCTTGTATGATAATTATAAAACACCAGATGTCACATTATTAGAAAGTCAGTAATTTTGACTTCTTTTGAAAAATTGTAAGATCTGGCAACACTGGGGTCATGGTTTTCTTTCTTTCTTTCTTTTTTTGATGAGTAGACACTGCATATTTTGGATAGAACACGTATTCTAATGCTATCCTGTTTTATTCATTTATCCTTCGGGCTCTATGAGCATTTAGGTAGACCATATTCTCCCTCTGTCACTCAAACGTCTCAGTCCACTCAGAAATCCTCTGACTTATACTTCTGGACACAGGGCTTATCTTTGAAGATAATATTTGCTCTGTTTTTCTTTCATTAAATCCTCTCCTGTCACCAAATCTCTTTGGAATATAGTTGTCCCTTTAACATAACAGTGAGAACAAGTTTTATGACCAGTGAAATCCACCCCAAACAGGTATTATTTGATATATTCCCAAGATACTCATTAGTAATGATAATTTAGAGTATTCTGTCTTTTTTTTTTTTTTTTTTTTTGAGTATTCTGTCTTATATATCTACTCTTGGACAAATTAAATAAAATTTAAAATGTTAAGTTTCTCATGTAACATTTTGTGAAGTTTGAGTCAACTAACACTTTCTAAGGATACGGTTCTCTGTTTATACATGGCTGCATGATGCATGCTAAGTCACTTCAGTCATGTCTGACTGTGTGACTCTATGGACTGTAGCGCACCCAGCTCCTCTGTCCAAGGGATTCTCCAGGCAAGAACACCAGAGTGGATTGTCATGCCCTCCTCCAGGGGATCTTCCCAACCTCAGAATCAAACCCCGTCTCTTATATCTCCTGCACTGACAGGTGTGTTCTTGACCACTAGTGCCATTTGGGAAGTGCTTTTTCATGGATATTATGACTTAATTAAATGTTGACAATTTGGTGTTTCTTTGTAATATGGTAATGAATTTTTCTTTTTTTAATGAAAGAATTGACATAATTCAGTCAGTGTCCATCATGGTTATATAAAGCAGTATGCCATATCTTAAGGGGAGACCACCTGGCTGATCTAGTCACAGGAGCTAGATTTTAGTTCATTGATTCATTGTTGAAGCATAAATATTTATTGAGAAACTTCTATGTGTAAAGCACCCTTCAAGGTGCTGTAAGTAGTCAATCAACCAAATAGTTAAAGTTTCTGTTTTCAGGGAGCTTATAACCAAGTGGGGAGAAAATACATAGTAAACTATACAAATATGTTAGCTTATATTACCTCCATGGCTTTGGGAAAATCATTTTATATTTCTGAGACTCAGTTTCTCTATGAATAAAATAAATATGTTGAACTCTAATTTTCTTTTATATCTTTAAGTTAATGTTCTGCTTTAAATTTTAATTTTTAAAAATCATCTAAGAGTCTTGACTGATCCTGGATGTTGCATAAAGATAACTTACAGTGGAAAAATAACCTCTTGGTATGACTTGTCTGAGAAGGTATCTTGAGAAACAGAAGAATTTCATATCAATTTTTAAATTGTCTGATACTGTATGATGGACATAGCTTTGTATTTCTCTAGTAATATTCTACATTTTAATCTATATATATTTTAAAACATGAGAAGGAAACAGGTTATGTTCATTTTAACATAACTGTGTGTCTTTCATTCAACTATTCAAAACAGATTTTTGGTATCACTTACATGCTGGTCATTGAGAGACTTTAATAAGAGAGATATTTTGTCCTTAAGAAGTCTGCATTTTTAGATAGAATTTTTTCCCCAGAAATTATACAATTAAATAATATTTCAGAGAGTGATAAGTGCTATGAAGGAAAAAATAGGGTAGGAAATTAGAAACAGAGGAAGAGAAGGGTCTATTTGACAGATGATAGCAGGATGATCTCTCCAAGGAGCTAATAGTAAGACTGTGATTAAATACAGGATGACCAGTTGCATTTGAATTTTAGATAAATGGCAAATAATTTTTTAGTATAAATATATCCCATGCAATATTTGGGACATAATTAGAGTATAAAATTTGTTGTTTATCTGAAAATTCAAATTTAACTGGGAATCTTGCATTTTTATTTTCTAATCTGGCAACCTTACATTTAATCCAGGACCAGAAAATAGTGAGGAAACTGTATATTGGATCCAGAGGGATAGATTTCAAGATGAAAGAAACAGCAAGTGCAAAGTCTTATGGCAGGAATTACCAAAACTGTTCAAGAAGCAGCAGGAACGTCAATGGGTTGAGTGAGATTGAGGAGGGAGTGAATGGCTGGCTGTGCTGGAGACAGAGGCAGAAGTTAGATCATAAAGTAGCTAAGTCGTGTCCAACTGTGACCCCACGGTTTGTAGGACTGTGGGACTGTAGCCTGCCAGGCTCCTCTGTCCATGGAATTCTCCAGGCAAGAATGCTGAAGTGGGTTGCCATTTCCTTCTCCAGGGGATCTTCCCGACCTAGGGATCGAACCCAGATCGCCTGCATTGAAGGCCAATTCTTTACCAACTGAGCTATGAGGGAAGCAGGCACAAGTTAGATCATAGAGATCCTTTAAACCATTGTTTAAATTGGAAGAACTGACGCATTTGAAAAGACCCTGATGCTGGGAAAGATTGAAGGTGGGAGGAGAAGGGGATGACAGAGGATGAAATGGTTGATGGCATCACCAACTCCATGGACATGAGTTTGAGTAAACTCTGGAAGTTGGTGATGGACAGGGAGGCCTGATGTGCTGCAGTCCATGGGGTCGCAAAGAGTCTGACAGGACTGAGCACAACAAGACCTGATGGAAAGCCATTAGTACATTTCGGGTGATGAATGATCAGATACAGTTTAAGTTTAAAGAGACCTCTTGGCTGCCTCATGAACATATTCTCTAAGGGCAAGAGATGAAGCAAGAAGACTTGTTGAAACTGACTGTGGCAGAGATGATGGTTTGGGATATGGTGTTAGCAGTGGGGATGGTGCACTGAAGTCTGAATTGCGTCATATTTTAAAAGAAGAACCACAGGACTTGCTAGTTAGATGTGGGGTAAGTGAGAAAGATGAATCAGAAATGCATTCTTTGTCTTTTACCTGAGCAACAGCACAGCTCATTATAAGTAAGGTTTATGACAATCAAAAGAAAGTGAATTAAATTTTCTTAAGCATTTGTTTATTGAAACACATGCACACACACACTCATCTCTCTTGTCCATTCCTTGCCAAGGTTATCAAATCTAATATATCATCATGACTACCAGTATTTTCCTGTGCATATTACACCAGGCAATAGTACTAGCCCATTATATTTATTACTCAATTAAATATGATATAGATACTATTATTATAATCATTCTCATATTACGGATGAGAAAAAATGAAGCCCACAGGGATTAAATAAACTTGCCCCACAGGATGCAGCTAGGAAATGGTGAAATATGGCTCTAAAGACAACCTGGTAGACTCAAAACACTTTCACCTAACAGCCGAGTTTTGCAAAAACAAAGAGAGGAAAAGAAAAATAAATGATGTTTGAGTCATTCTAAATAAAAAAAGAATCCATTCAACTTTTAGACTTCTAGTCAGTTTTCCCCCCAAATCCTTACAATTTTAAATAAGAAAAGTGAGGGACAAATATTTAAAAACTTTACTAAGTGACAAAATAGAAGATTTGGCAGATTAAGGATCAAGTTTTTGTTATTGGATGAGAAGACTGAAATTATAAAAAGTCAGTTTTTCAAGTTAATTTATAGTTTAATTCCCATCAAATCGTACATAATATGCACACAACACACACCCTTACACATACACACACACACATATACACAACATATGTGCTTATTGGTGTTATTTCAATAAATCATAAAACAGATAAACTACAACCTAACTTTTATTTTCTGCCAACTCTGCTGATTCATTCTTTTTTTAAATTTATTTATTTTTAATTGAAGGATAATTGCTTTACAGTATTGCATTGGTTTCTACCAAATATCAACATCAAACAGCCATAGGTTTACCCATGGACGACCTAACTTTATATAAGAAAAAACACACATATAGAACACAGGAAATAAAAGTGAAAGTATCCTGAGGAACAGTGGAAATTAGAAGACTCGTAAGAGACTAATTATTTTCCCCAAATATATTCACATATATATGAAAATGTTGTTGGTATGAAAAGATTACCACAATATGTGTTTATTCATGAAAGCAAGGCAAAGAACTAAAAAAATATAAATTTTTGTTTATAAAAAGAAAAAACAAAATTGTATGTTCATAGTTACTTTTATCTGACAACTCTCGAAAGACACTTTTATTTGAAATTCCAAGAGAATACACAGGATAGTCAAAAAGGTTATACCTGCGTGAGAGACAGGCATGGTAGAAAGAAGTTTCACTATGTATCTTTCACATTGAACAATGTGACTGTGCACCCAATTCAAAATTTTAAGAAATAATATTAGCATGCTATATTTTGGAAACTGAAGGGCAATTACTTATGTGGTGAAAAAGGCACGCTTTGAACACTGACCGTATAAAATTTGACTAGTTTTACTATAAAGCTGCCTTGGTTAGGAAGCATATGGTTTCAATCAAATAAATCTCTGGATGATTTTTATAAGTCTTTCATCACCTATTGATTCTGAAGGAGAAATCCTTTTGACATCATAGTCTATGTTTGGTCCAATTCCATATTACTAGCTTGATTTCCTTTCTCATAATCTCTGAAGCAATTTGCTTCTATGCCTGAGCAGGGATTCAGTTCAGAGATAAAATAGAAAAATTATTAGCTAAATCTGATGCATTATTTATTCTGTTCTGCTTCTTACTCTCTGAATCTATGGTTCTCTGTTCAATTTATTTTTTTTAAAAAAGGAGTATAAATATTTCTAGACTTAATGCTTTGAACACTGAATTTGAGATGGTTTTACATGTTTAATCATTTTTTTTCAATTCCATAATGAGCTGAAAAATAGATTTGAATGGGTTTTTAGCAAACTTGATCATAATTGTTCTCCTCCAGAGCTATTATATTTTGCATAATTCTCTCCATAATTCTGATATTTGACTAGTACCTGTAATTTATTCAGGACAATTTCACTTTCATACATTTTTATTAACAATATTTTTTAAAATCTTATGCCCTTTCATTTTTAATTTGCCATTACTTTATTCAGCAGAGTTTGGGGATTATATAATTTATTTATTTTTGCTTTTATTTTCCATTAAATGAAAACTGATAGTTGGGAGATGATGATTATTTTTAATCTCTTGCAACATACTACATCACCAAAAGAGTTGAGAAATCATTCTTATATTCCAAATCTTTCTTTCCTATAGGACTTCTTTCCTCTGAACTCCATTTCCAACCTGCTAGCTCAGAATGCTTCTAAATTTCATCCGGGGCTAACACACTCACTGCTTACAAAAAGCTGATAGCATTTGTGAGATATGGGGGGAAAAAATCAAAGGGGTTGATTAAATTGACATAGAGAATTATTTCTCTTGAGGAAGTGAGTTCTACAGTTCACTTCGAATACTAACAGCTTTGTCTCTATGTAATATCAGCAATAATCTAAACATTGTTTTTAAATGTTGTAACATAAAATGCCTTTTTGAGACCTTTATTTTCTATGGAAACTATAGGATATTTTATCTCACATAGGTACAGTGAGGATTATAATGAAATAAGGATTTGCTAACTATGATTTTCTGAGAAATTTGTCTCTATTAAAAGAAAATGTAGTGAGGTCATTTACGAAAATTCTCAGGGTATTCAGATTTGGACTATAAGGTTGCCATAAAAGAGACAGATACAAGCATGGTGTGTTATAATCATCTCTTCTGTACTGAAGGAGAGCAATGTCAAGGGAGGCTTTGCAGAGAAGGTGACCTGAATAGATCATAAAAGGATGTGGAGGAGTTTGCCAGTGTAAAAGGTGTGAAGGGCAGTGAAGTGTATACAGAGGAAAGCTGTTGCTGCTGCTGCTAAGTCGCTCAGTCGTGTCCGACTCTGCGCGACCCCATAGACGGCAGCCCACCAGGCTCCGCCGTCCCTGGGACTCTCCAGGCAAGAACGCTGGAGTGGGTTGCCATTTCCTTCTCCAATGCATGAAAGTGAAAAGTGAAAGTGAAGTCGCTCAGTCATGTCCGACTCTTTGAAACCTCATGGACTTCAGCCTACCAGGTTCCTCTATCCGTGTGATTTTCCAGGCAAGAATACTGGAGTGGGTTGCCACTGCCTTCTCCGACAGAGGAAAGCACTTTGTATAAAAACATGGAAGCATTAGACACTGGTACTTTTGGCCAAATGAATGGAAATTTGATGAGATACTGGGAGAATAATTGAAGACAAAGGAAGTCAGCCACATAAGGGACAAATCAAAGAGATTCTTGTAATCAGTTTTAAAGATTTTAAAAGTATTTTGGTAATCACTTTTTGATAAATAAAAATAATATTAAATCTGTATGAATTTTAACCTTAGGTTGGGATTTATAATGTCTTACATAAACAACTAACTCTATTAGAGTCTAAAACCTAGACTCCAGGAAAACTATGAATGTGCATTCATGCTAAGTTGCTTCAATCATGTCCAGCTCTTTGTGATCCTGTGAACTGTAACCCACCAGGCTCCTCTGTCCCTGGATGCTCCAGGCTAGGATACTGAAGTGGGTTGCCATGCCCTCCTCCAGGGGATCTTCCCAGCTCAGGGATCAAACACGTGTTTCTTAAGTCTCCTGCATTGGCACGTGGGTTCTTCTGCTAGCCCCACCTGGGAAGCCCCAAAAGTATGGATACATCAATTGAAAGTTAGCTCCAATTCTTTGTCCACTTTCTCACTTTCCATTGACTTCTCCAGTTGTGGTTTAGCTCTCCTTTCACTACAGCATCAGAGTCATTTAGGTCACTATCACAGACTGAATGCTGTGTTCTCTACCCCCACCCCCCGACCCTGTCCCCAGCCGCCAACTTCATATATTGAAATCTTAACCCTCGATATTATGACATTAGGAAGTAGGACCACTGGGAGGTAATTAGATCATTAGAGTGGAGCACTCAGGAGTGGGATTCATACCCTTGTAAGAAAAGGCATGAGAGTCAGCTCCCCTATATGTGTTCTTCTCCATACAAAAAAAAGCAAGATGATGGCCATCTGTAAACCAGGAAGATGACCAGTACTAGAATCCAACCTTTCTAAGAGTCCAGAACTGTGAGAAATAAATTATTTGGTAATTTGTCATGACAGCCTAAATTAAGAGAGCCACCACTGACCTTTATTTATAAATTAATCACATGTAGTTCAGCTCTGTTCTTGTTTGGCCATTTGGGAGCATTTAACATTATATGCTACTATCTGTTTCTCTAAACTCTCTCTTCTTATGTTTTCCCAAATGCCCTGCTTCCCTGATTTTCCTTGTATCTACTTCCCCTTTTTCAGTCTACTTTGAGAAACCCTAATCTATTCAAATTTTTAATTTTGGTCTTCATGAAGTTCTAGGTCCTTTTCTCTTTTCACCATGTCCTCTTTATTGGGGCAAGTCTATTTACTTCCATGATTTTAATTACAGTTAATATCTGTATGCTGGTGATTTTCAAACTGCTTGCTAAGTCACTTCAGTCATGTCCCACTCTTTGCAAACCTATGGACTGTAGCCCACTAGGCTCTTTTGTCCATGGGATTCTTCAGGCAAAAATACTGGAGTGGGTTGTCATTTCCTTCTTGAGGGGATCTTCCTGACCCAGGGATCGAACCCACATCCGTTATGTCTCCTGCATTGGCAGGCAGGTTCATTACTACTAGCACCACCTGGGAAGCCCACTTCCATCCAAAATTTCCCTCTTGAAATTCAGACAATATTATTTTCTAAATGTTTCTACTTGGACATTCAATAGTTCAGGCTCACAGCATCATGAAGGCATGAGGTAATCATCGTCTTCCCCATATCTATTCTTTTTATTTTTTCATAAATGTTATGTTCCTCTACTCACAGCCTAAAAACTGCATGCTGCCTACGATTCCTTTTCTTATGCTCCAGGACTGTGCTTATTAATTGTACCTTCTAAATGTAAATCTAATTTCTTTGCCTCTTTCTATTCCCACTGCTGTTAGCCAAGTCCAGGCCACCAAATTCTAACCTGGATTATTGCTGTGCTTTTCCATCTCCACCAAGTGCCGTGCCACAGTGTTTTTTGGTTTTGTTTTTTTTTTAATGTGACCAAATCACATTTCTCTCATGGATGGAACCCATCTGCTGCTGCTGCTAAGTTGCTTCAGTCATGTCCAACTCTGTGCGACCCCATAGACGGCAGCCCACCAGGCTCCGCCGTCCCTGGGATTCTCCAGGCAAGAACACTGGAGTGGGTTGCCATTTCCTTCTCCAATGCATGAAAGTGAAAAGTGAAAGTGAAGTCGCTCAGTCGTGTCTGACTCTTCGCGACCCCATGGACTGCAGCCTACCAGGCTCCTCCGTCCATGGGATTTTCCAGGCAAGAGTACTGGAGTGGGGTGCCATTGCCTTCTCCGTACAACCCATCAGTGGTTCCATATTTTCTCTGTGATAATGTACATGCTTCACTCTCAAAGTACTTATGAAACACATTAAGCAATGTGTTTGATAAGTTCTTTTGCTTATTTCATTGAATATTTATCCTACTAGATTATATATTATGGTTTAGAGACTAGAAACCAAATAAGATGGTATCCCGTGTACAGTGGTAGTAATGGATATATTCCAGTCTAAAAGTCAATGTATATTTTCAAACTGCAATAGTCTCTCAACTGTAATGGGTTCTTTAGATAACTAGAAACTCTAGTCTTTCTCTAATTTTATTGTCTGGCTGGGAGCAAGACAACTAGTAAGGTATGAATTAAACAAAAACCATTCAGGAATAAATTACGTAGAACTGCCTGTAAGTGAATTTTATTGTTGTTTTCAGTTGCTCAGTCATGTCCGGTCTTTGTGACCCCATGGACTGCAGCATTCCAGGCCTTCCTGTCCTTCATCATTTCCCGGAGCTTGCTCAAACTCATGTCCTTTGAGTCGGTGATACCACCCAACTATCTCATCCTCTGTCGCCTCCTTCTCTTCTTGCCGTCAATCTTTCCCAGCATCAGGGGCTTTTCCAGTGAGTCAGTTCTTTGCATCAGATGGCCAAAGTATTGGAGCTTCAGCTTTAGCATCATTCCTCCCAATGAATATTCAGGATTGATTTCCTTTAGGACTGACTGGTTTGATATCCTTGCTGTCCAAGAGACTCTTAGGAGTCTTCTCCAGCACCACAATTCAAAGGCATCAATTCTTTGGTGCTCAGCCATCTTTATGGTCCAACTCTCATATCCATACATGACTATGGGAAAAACCATAGCTTTGACTAGACAGACTTTTGTTGGCAAAGTGATGTCTCTGCTTTTAAATATGTTGTCTAAGTTTGTCATAGTTTTTCTTCCAAGGAGCAAATGTCTTTTAATTTCATGGCTGCAATCACCATCTGCAGTGCCTTTATAGTTCATGAAAATAAAGTCCACCAGAGTTCAAACGTATCAGTTCTTCAGTGCTAGGCCTTCTTTAAGTGAATAGATGAGAGAAATTCAAGCTAAGCTATCTGAAGAAATTTTGCCAGAGATGGGCTTGGTGCTCGGTTTTAGAAAATAAGTAGAATTTGAGAACATGAATGAGGAATAAAGTCTATTTCACAAAAGGAGAATATTATATGAAAATTAAAAACAAAGAATTTAAAACAATTTTTTTTTTTTTGGATAAAAACACACATCAGTAAACGTGTAGAAACTTTAACCTTGCTTCAGGTTTCAACTGCCTTAGAAAAACACGGTAACATTTATTGGTAAAATTTCCCTCCCGGTAACTATTATTTAACTTGGTTACTAGTGGTGGTTAGGGACAGTGGCTAAAACCAGGGTATTGGTTTGATTTTTGTGTAGTTTGAATTAATCCCATGGGCTAGAACCATGCCTCCTTTATACTAAGCCTGACTCATTTGAAAAGACCCTGATGCTGGGAAAGATTGAAGGTGGGGGGAGGAGGGGACGGCAGAGGATGAGATAGTGGGATGGCATCACCGACTCAATGGACATGGATTGGGTGGACTCCAGCAGTTGGTGATGGACAGGGAAGCCTGGCATGCTGCAGTCCATGGGGATGGAAAGAGTCGGACATGACTGAGCAGCTGAACTGAACTGAACTGTCCTTTCTCAGGGGTGGGGTCCTGGATACTGGTTGAAAAGACATAGGCAAATAGATGGGTTGAGTATTCTTTCTTATGACTCTTTAGAGTCATGCTAGTAGATGACTGTATAGACTGAATTGAATTGTGTTTTTTCCCACTCCAAATTATATATTGAGGTCCTAGCCTCCAGTACTCCAGAATGTTCACTGTATCTGAAGACAGGGTCTTTAAGTAATTAAATTAAAATGATGTCATTAGAAGGAACCCTAATTCAATATAACTGGTATCCTTGTAGGAAGAGAAAGATTTGGATTCAAACAGGTATAGAGGGAAGGCCATGTGACGACAGAGAGAAAACAGCCATCTTCAAGCCAGGGAGAGAAGCTTTCGGAGAAAACAACCCTCATGACCCCTTGAGGTCAGCCTTCTAGCCTCCAGAATTGTGAAAGACATTTCTGTTGTTGATGCCTCCCAGTCTGTGGTATTCTGTTATGGCAGTCCTTAAAAACTGCTAACAGTGATAAAGAATAGAAGTTTGTCCTTCAAAGCCAATCTCTAACCAACAGCTAGGATAATGCTTTGGCTACACATCTTTAAGATAACTTAAGGATAATGCTTTGGCTACACATCTTTAAATAACTTTAAAATGAATAATATTAATTTTTGTTATAGTCAATAAAATAAAAATGTGGTATTTAATACTAATTTATAATTCCACATGAGCTTTCAGATGCTGCTTTACTGAAGGACTATTAATATAGTAAAATGCATCCTGATGTATACAATAAGTAATGTGATGTGGTCTTGTATATTTTATTACACATTCTGGTACAATCTAGAATTCATTTTTAAAAAAGAGATCAGAAAAACACTGTTTGAAATAGATATAAGCCATGGATGATAAAGTTCTTTATGTTACCCACAGATGTTAAATGGATTGTATAGTAATGTGAAAGTGCCAACCCTATATTTCAGGTTGAAAAAGTCATTTCGACTTAAAACTCCTATTTTCTCTTCATATATTTTTTTAAACTCCCATTCACCACTGAATTCTCAGGCTTCATCTCAATTTCAGCCATGTATTGTGAAGTTACACAAGAATTCATTTGGCTGATTAGGAGACATCCCAATATGAGAAGACATGTTTCAGTTAGAGGAAGCTGAAACAGATTAATTTTAAGATTTTGATCATTCAAAATGGGTTTGGCCTTTGATTTAAGAAATGGTTTTACTTGAAATGATTTGAATTGGAAAGAGCAAATTTGTGGCCTTTGAAAATGATGCCTTAACCACAGGGATGGACGCTGGTTCATAGCTGGGGCTGTCCCAGTGGCCTCCCCAGCATTTCTCCTGGGCAGATGTGCACCAGTAGCTGTGAAACACCCATCCATGAGGGATGGCAGCTTGGATGCCCTTGCTGGGGCCAAGAGTTCCCAAAAGCAGCTGAGTTCTTCCCCCTGTAGCTCACTCAGGATTTTGTAACTTCTGTCCAGTTTTCTCCAGCATCACTTACAGCAACAGTTCTTAATTTCCATTGCAACATGCAAGACAGTTTGGCTGAGTTTTCCTGTTGAAATGAAGGCATGTAGACTCAAACACATACCCACGCTCATGGCCACAGCATTTGGGACCATCAGGGTGCCTAAGTCAAAGTCTACAGTATCAGCATTGTCTCCTGAAACAGGGAATAAGTACCTAAAGGCTGGCTGGACAGAATAGGGGTGAGACGGAAGAAGCACCTCACAAATAGTTTCCGATTGACAGTAGTCCAGAAGGGACTTGGCACTGAGCTTAATGCAATTTGCATATTTTCATTCATTCATACTTACTGATGTAGCATCAGTCCTTCCCTTCTTTTTTGCTTTTACTCAATCTCTTCTTTCTTCAAAAATGTAGTATACACTTATAATAGTGAATAATTATGAGAATAGAGAGTATAGGATAGAAAGTATACCCATTTTTACATATCTATTCCTATCTTTTTATCTTGCTGAACATATCTACCTATCATCTGTTTATAAAATAGTTTGTCTCAAGCTAAATACATCTAGTTTTATATTATGTTGTCTAAAATATAAGCATTTGACATTTTATTAAATCATCTTTAAGAATTAGATATTTAATGATCATGTGGATTTTTAAATCATTTTATTACTGTCTACTGTGAAACAATTGTTTAGGTTTACTTTTGTTTTGCTCTTTTATTTTTAAAGGTTTTTTTTGATGTGGACCATTTTTGAAGTGTTTATTGAATTTGTTACAATATTGCTCCTGTTTTACCTTTTGGCTTTTTCACCACTTGGCATGTGGGATTCCCCAACCACAGATCAAAACCCCACCCCCCGCACTGGAAGGCATAGTCTTAACTATTGGACCTCCAGGAAAGTCCTGTTTTGCTATTATAATTAATACACTTGTTGTAGCAACATCGTAAGTGCCTGAAAAATTCAGTGCTTGAACGACGACTGGCAGGTGTCCGGATGTGACTGCACAGGAACTTCAGTGGGACAATTCTGAGACATGATGTCAACTTCAGAGTTTCCCTGCAGGATTAGCTGAAGCTTGCCCGAAGCTTTACCTGTAATTTCACCTTGCTTTGCTTCCTCTCTTTTCCTGCTCCTGCTTCTTCCACTTTCTGACCACATTCCCTTGGGAGCACTTCCTTAGTAAATCACTTGCGATAAATCCTTGTCTTGTGGTCTACTTATGAACAACTGGATGTAAGATATCTTTTCATAAATCTATGCTTATTCTCATAAGATAATGCCTTAGAAAATTTCAACTATAGGGTATATAAATTTTTGAAGTGTTTGATGGATACTGGTAATTTGCCAACTATAAAGATTATATAGAATCAAGATCCAGCCATCAATTTATGAATACTCCTTCCAGTGCATCCTCTGGAATATTATCAATGATCATTTGAATAACTCGTCTTCTCCGTAAGCAAAGAAAACCTCATTGTCATAATTATTTGGAGTCTCTTTGGTGAGCAGTTTCTGAAACAAACTTAGTCAAACTCTCTTACACTTGCATGTGTCTATGGTATCATGCTTCTGACTATTCCTCAGAGCAGGAGGCACTGGGCCAGCTCCTTTTCTCACAAGTGTTACCGTCTCTGGAGGTAGAGGTAGACCCCTAGTGGCCATATTTGTGCTGTGTCAAGACCCTGATCCTACTACAGATGATGGAACTTAGAGGAGGTATCTAATTACTTACATCCATTAGTTTTTCTTTCTTGTGAATATAAAACAGGTTTAAAGCCAGAAAATCTAAAAAGCTAAGAGACTAAAAAAATCCTTTTAGAAGTGGGACTCTGCTTATAGCAGCACCCTAAAATGGTGATCCATAGACCAAATCGAACAATGGAATAGAATTGGGTGTAAAAACTGACTCATGCTCATGTATGGAAACCTGATAATCAAAGAAGTGTGTGTCTCAGAACAGAGAAGTAAAGAAAGGACTATTTTAAAATGATGCTGGGAAAACTTACATTAATATGGAAAAAAGGAAATAGATCTCTACCTCACATCATTGACAATAACAAATCCAGTTGGAACAAGAACTTAAATGAGAAAGGTAAATTTCTAATAAATTTAGAAAAGAATATGAAAGGAGGAACCAACACTTTTAGGGTACAGAAGGATTTTAATACAATACACCAATAGCTCACACCACAAAAGAGCTGAGTAAAGACTGAGAAATTTGATTACATTCAATTTAACAACTTCCATTCTTCAAAAGCAACCACTAAGAAGAGAAAAAGAAAAATCACAAAGTGGGAGAAACTATTTGATAAGTATCATAATAAAGATATTATTAATATCCATACCAAATAAAATGCCTATAAATCAACAAGAGGAAAGCAAGATAATAGAGAAAATGAGCAATAGCTATACAGAGACATTTTGTAGTAGGGGAAATATATGTGGCTCAAAAACATGGAAATACCCTCAACTTCATTTTTAATCAGAAAAAGGCAAATTAGGCATAATTAAATAATATTTCACCTACCAGAATGACTGTTACGTCTGGCAGTACTAAATATTGATAAGTATATCCAGCAGTGGTAACTCTCACAAGCTGTATTTTGGAGTGCATATTGGAATAGATTCTTTGGAAAACTATTTGAAATTACCTTTTAGATTTTAACATTTACATCCAAAGATTTCAAAAATTCTAGTTCTAGGTATATAAACCTTACAAAACTTGTACATGTGTATACCTGAAGACATGTAATGTCACCCTACACAGTCTTGTAATAGCAAAAAATGTGAGCAACCCAAATCCTCATGAGCAGTAAGGTAGATAAGTGTGTTCTGGTGTATTCAAATGCTGGTGTATTATAGAAAATGAAATCAGAGATACATACATCAAGAGAATACCTAGTAGAAAAAGAAAATCACAGGTCACATAATATAAATATGTCAATTCAAAATCAGAAAAAAATACATATAAGTGTTCATGTATAATGCACAAAACTATTAATAGAATGAAAGCAAAAGAACAATGAACACAAAAAGTTAGAATTGTTGCTAAATCTATCTAGGGGAGGGGAAAGGTAGCGAAATCAGGAAGAGCATACAGGAGTCCTCAAAGTTAATGGTAATGTGTAATTTCACAAACTGGATGTTAAGTTCATAGGTTTGGTTTTATCATTATTTTTTGTAACTATGCAAAATACTATATACACTAATATAGTTTCATCCATATTCATAAGTATGTATTTTATAATAACCAGGTCAGTTTGGGATGTAGTAAACAACAGATGACATAAACAGAGTCTACAAGGACAGTGCTACTACCCAAGGCATTTTACTGAGCAAGTCATTTTACTGAGAATATGAAAGTGAGATTACTATTGTTATTATTCTGTGAATAATGAATGATTATTTTTTGAGAACCTCATATATGTTAATTACTATTCTAGATGCAGTGTTCAGAGTCTCAAATGATCATCAAAATCGGAGTTTTCAATCAAAATGGCATGGGAAAAGAGTAATAAGGAGCAAATTAGCTAACGGATATATGATTATGTCAAGGGCTGACAGCTATTACAAGAAAAAAAAGTTACCTTTTCAGTAAATAACTATAAAATTGAACAAAACATATGAAGTTTTTAATCATTTTTTAAAAGATCATTTTTAATCATTGCACAAAAGACAATGTAGGACTATGATCCTTTGGATAAGATAAGCACCCATGAGCTCAGTGACTGACCAAAATCCTCCTGGATTTCTACCTGGGATTCTTTCCTAATGTAGAGCAGGGAGATGAAGCCCAAGCAGAAGAGTGGGTTGAAATTCTGGGCTGAGGAAGTAGAGGATCAGAGTTCCAAGCTGTTGAAACAGTTGAAGGTTGTGGGGTAGCACACCTAATAGGAGGCAGCTGAACAGAGAGGAAACCTAGATGTCTGTGTGGGAGTTTCTCCCATATCGAGTTTCTTCTCAATGCTTGTGGCCAATATATGCCAATGCATATATGGCACATATAGTGGCTGAAAAGCTGCAAAAGAGTTCAGCTGATTTTAGAGGTCCTGCAGTTTTGGAAGACACTGGAGTTGCAGCCCAGTCAGAGTGGAGAGACGATGCTGAGCAGCTGTAGCTGGCAATGACAGAGACCTTAGAATGCCCACGCTTTAGGAAAAGTGCCACAACTCACAGGAAAGGACGCATCTCAGGTCTAAATTCCAAACCAAAAGAAATCTGCCACAACAAAGAATAAAATGAAGTCTGATAGAACCAAAATAACACTTCAGTAATTCGGCTGCTTGCTGGAAAAAGTCAACACACTTTAAAGGATGAAGTCATAATTTAGACACCTACCTCCATTATCCACAATCTAATGCGTATAATAAAAATTACCAGACCTGAAAAAGAAATAGGAATATATCACCCACAGTCAATAAAAATAGTCAGTCAAAATTAAATCCAAGAATTTACAAAGATTTTAAAGTACTGTTATGTATATATTCAAAGACTTAACAGGAAAAATGGTTATAATGAATGAATAGCTTGGGAATCTCAAAAGAGAATAAAAACTCCAAAAGAAAGAAAAATTTCAAACTGAAATACAGTATCTTAGAAGAAAAACTTGCATTGCACAGGAAAGCATCAGTGAGTCTCAGGACTGATTTGGATTTAACCAACATGAAGAAGAGAGAGAAAGATGATTAAAATAATAAACAGAACTTCAGTAACCCATAGGATATATTCATTACTCAAATATATGTGCAATTGTACAAGAAAGAGAGAATAGATAAGGGAGCAGAAAACACTTAAACAATGGCCCCAAATTTCCCCAGTAGGGAGAAATGCATAAAATTAGACACCCAGCAAAGACCAGTCAAAGTAAGACAAAGAAAGCCACACCAGATGCACAACATGTAAACTACTGGAAACCTAAGATGAAGAGAAAATCTTCAAAGCTGCAAAGAAAAAATTACCCATTACTTGCAAACTGATGGCAAACTTCTCATCAGAAATACTAAAGGTCAGAAAAAATGGGAAGATATCTTTAAAGTGTTGAAAGAAAAAAAAAATGTCAACTGAAGTGCTATATCCACCAAAAATATTCTTTACAAATAAAGGCAACCAAAGAAAATTTCAGGCAATTAAAAAATAAAGAATTAGCCAACTGGAAATAAGAGAAATGCTAAGGTTAAGTTCTTTATATTTAAGGAAAATGACATCAATTGGAAACATCAATCTATGGCAAGTGATGAAGAGCATCATACATGGTAATCATGTGAATAAATATATAATAGTATGTGTTTTCATTTTTCATAATTTCTTAAATACATGTGACAGTTTTGAGCAAAAATTATACCATGTTGTATTTTTAGGATCTATAGAGATAATATTAATATAAACATATGTAACATTAGTTCAGTTCAGTTCAGTCGCTCAGTCGTGTCGGACTCTTTGCAACTCCATGAATCGCAGCACGCCAGGCCTCTGTGTCCATCACCAACTCCTGGAGTTTACTCAAACCCATGTCCATCGAGTCGGTGATGCCATCCAACCATCTCATCTTCTGTCGTCCCCTTCTCCTCCTGTCCCAATCCCTCCCAGCATCAGGGTCTTTTCTAATGAGTCAACTCTTCGCATGAGCTGGCCAAAGTATTGGAGTTTCAGCTTCAGCATCAGTCCTTCCAATGAACACCTAGGGCTGATTTCCTTTAGGATGGACTGTAACATAGGGTATGACAAAAGCATATAGATGGAGTAAATGGAACCATACTGTTGAAAATGTCATTTATATGAAGTAAAACAATATTAACTCAAAGAAGATTATGATAAATGTTGTATACCCTAGAACAACTGTAAATAAGGAAAAAGAAAAAAAAACAAAATATAGTTAAAAAGCTAATAGAAGAATCAAAACCAAATACTAACATTTGGTTAACCACAGAGGAGACAGGAAAAGAAAAATGGAGAAACAAAAACAAAATTGGACAAAAAAACAAATAGCAAAATGATAGATTAAAATCCAATCATATCAATAATAAATTAAATGAAAATGGACTAAAATTGAAGGCACAATTTAAAGATAACAGATTGTCAGACTTTTTAGAACTCACAACTATCTCCAGGTTGTCTACAAGAGAAATTTTTGTTTAAACTAAAAACTCAAGCAGCTTTATTTGTTCTATTATTCAGTCTCTGCTTTCAAGATGCTGCCTTAAAATGTAAATCATCTTTATCTACCCTTAGCTATATTAATGATGAAATCAAACGTTATGCGTCTAGCTCCATCCTGTTTTTGTGCTATGGTACCCCCAAAAGTGGGCTTCCCTGGTTGAGCCAGGATTCCCTGGTAAAGAATCCACCTGCAAAACAGTAGACACAGGAAACACGGGTTCGATCCCTGGGTTGGGAAGATCCCCTGGAAGAGGGCATGGCAACCCACTCTAGCATTCTTGCTAGGAAAGTCCCATGGACAGAGGAGTCCGACAGGCTACGATTCATGGAGTCTCGAAGAGTCAAATACGACTAAAGTGTCTGAGTACACACTCCTAAAAGCACACTTTTATTTACATTTCTTGTCACCTCAGAAGGAACGTTCTTAAGGTTGAGCTAGTCATCCTGTCCATCTACACACATTTTGCTTTCCATTCTCCCTTGTCTATCAATGGAATTATTAGTTTTCTAATTATATAGGTACAAAACCTTGAAGTCAGCTTAGATTTTATTACCTGATTTTATGTCCTGTTCCACTGGCATACAATTTAGGTCATCTCTATCTGATATATTTTGTAAAATGGCCACTGAGTGTTTAGGCAGACAAGACAGATGTCATCTGTATATGCTTCTCCAATTTCTGCACGTATTTTAATTTTTATAATTTTACTCATGTTCTTCTTGACTTCTTTTTCTGTTTTCATGAATGGAAATCATTAAAACAGTCCCTGATAGCTGTTCTTAGGTATTTAATTGATTTCTGTTGAATTTCAAGCTTAGGGATTTTGTAGTTACTTGGTAATATTCCTTCAAAATGTTATTTATTGTGGAAAGCCATTTTAATAGCATTGAAAGAAACACAAATGTATCTAACCACTGGCCCCTAAAAATTATAATGTTTAAGTCATAAACTTTTAGGGATATATTTTTGTACTTTGCCTTTAAACATCACATTTTTAAATCTCTGTTGAAAAGTCTTGAAATTAGGAGGAGTATTGTTAGCAAAATGATGGCATAGAAATTTTTAATGCTCATCCTCCATCAAAAACATTCATTGGAACAACTATACATGCACAAAATACCTTTATAAGAGCCAAAGATTCAGGTGTGGTATTACAGCACCTGGAATAAGAAAAGATATATTGAGGAGGTTAGGAATAAGATCCACATACCACCATCATCCATCCTCCAAACATGAGTACCCTGCAGAGACATACACCCTCCTGGTGAAGAAGGAGAAGGAAGTGAGGCCTCAGCTTCACTACAGACCTTAGTGCCCGCCTGCCTTCGCATCAGGCGGATTCCTGTCGGCCAAGAGGGCTCTCCACAAGCTCCCACAAACCCAGTCCCTGCGCTCACCTGGTGTCTGTCAGATCCGGCGATCTCATGCGGCTTCTGCAGCTCTGGGTGGCTTCCCATCGCCGGGCTGCCAGTAGGCTCCCACAAATGCAGGCACTGGGCTCACTCTGGCAGCCTGCTGGCTCAAGCCCTGTGGCCCTCAGGCTACCAGTTAGCCCTCAGGAACCCAGGCTCCTGGCTGGGCCCAGCAGGACCCCAAGAAGCAGAATGAAAGCTATCTATAGTTTAACACTATTATTTAAAATTATTTTAATAATATATGTCTTATTTTCCTTATTAACATATATTGTACTTTCAACTCTTTTCTTTCTGGGAATTCATAGAACCCTTAATCATAGGTGGCTGAAAGCAATATCTTGTCCTGATTTGTTCTGGTTTCTTCTCTCTGAGATCAGTGCATGTTTTATCTGTTTGCTTATTTGAACACAACCACACTGACACATTGGGCTTCTCTGGTAGTCCAGCTGGTAAAGAATCTGCCTGCAATGCAGGAGACCCTGGTTCTATTCCTGGGTCAGGAAAATCTCCTGGAGAAGGGATAGGTTACCAACTCCAGTATTCTTGGGCTTCTTTGGTGGCTTGGATGGTAAAGAATTTGCCTGCAATGCTGGAGACCTGGGTTCGATCCCTGGGTTGAGAAGATCCCTGGGAGGAGGGCGTGGCAACCCACTCCAGTATTCTTTTCTGGAGAATCCACATGGATAGAGGAGCCTGGCACATTGCAGTCCATGGGGTCACAAAGAGTTGGATATGACTGAGCAACCAAGCATGCACACTGGTACATTAGGGGAGTTCTCAGCCACACTGTCTGTAGTTTCTGAGCAACTACACTTTGAAAGAGAATCCTGATCACTGTACATCCTTGGGTTTATTATGGAGACTTTGAGGAAGTTTTGTCTTTCTACAAAGCACATTATCCAAAGTTTGCCACATTTTTTCTCCTCTTCTTTTTCTTCCTCCTCCTTTTTTCTTCTTCTCTTCTGTAATTAAAGCAATTTGTTTATTTTATTTTTGCTGCAATGCACAGCATATTGGATCTCATTTCCTGGACCAGGAATCAAACCCACATCACCCCCTGCAGTGGAAGCGTGAAGTCTTAACAACCAGACCACCATGGTAATCTCTAATTTATTTTCAAAGGATTATTCTTGCTTGCTCTTTCTCTGGCTAGAAAATGAAAAAAAGTTGCCCTACTGCTGCCAAAATCTTTGAACTTATTGATCCTTTCTGTGAAGTACAGTAAGCTTAGTTCTGGGACTGAGACTCAGAGTTTTGCATCCTGGCTCCGGTAGAAGCCACAGCCACCACATGTAGTTAGAGTAAGTACCTTCTGACAGCTTCGAGATTCCAGGGTATTCTTACAATCAGGGGCTTTGGAAACTTGTCTGTAAATGTGCAGTCTGCATTTTTTGTGAATAACTGTCTTGTTGAATTCCCCTAGTATATGGTAGAGTTATGTGTGACAAAGAGCCAGCCTGTCACAGTTATGAGAAGGGGAGCCAAGGAAAGGGACTTTGTGTGAGCTGGCTCCATTGTTTCATCCGAGCAGCCCATCCCTGTGGAGGTTTGTGGAGCCAGTGACAGCCTGAATAAGGAGGAACTCAGATGCAGAGTCAGGGTCTGGTTTGCTTTTCAGTTTTCAGCTAAAGGCAGGGCATGGTCCACGTAAAGAGTCTTTAGAGGGCTGTGTCATAAATAAATATATCTGAGAATAGCTTTCCCTTTTCCATAGGAGCATCAGGTCTCTAGTATACATTTTTTTGTTTTTTAGGATTCCCACAGACAAACTTTAGTTTTTTCTTACTGTTCCCTTCCAACTCTTTGTTTCCCAAGAGACAACTTTCCCTATTCAAAGTAGCAGGAATATACCCAGAGCTAGACCTAGAGGTTGAAGTGGGAGAAGAGGGCTTGGAGAGAAAATGAGAAGAAAATGAGAAGAAAATAAAAACCAATGTCCTATGCAAAAAAGAGGAAAGAGCCCGGAGAAAAGGGCCTAAATCTCTGTTCCCTCCACTTCTCCATCACACCAGGCTGATTGCTGCATCCCAGCTGCCAAGTGCCTCGTGGCTGAGCTGCTTTTCCTGCAGAGAAATTTTTACACTTAAGAGCTATTCTTTGAACAATAATATATGCTTTTTTTTGAGTTATGTTATTACTTTTATGTAATGGGGAATTGAGTGTCATTAATTCAGCTTTGGATAGGAGAATTATTAATACTGAATGTGATGCTGGTTTTTTTATTTATGAGCACTTTCTTTTAACTCTGAGCTAGAATGATCTCCACACTGCATTTCAGGTATTGATTTGGAATCCGAAAGTTTAATTTATTGCCTTAATCGAAATCTAGGGTATTTAGACAGCATTTGCCTTTCCCTGGTGGAATGTCTCTGTATGGCTCTCCTCTGGCATCTCTCTTCTTTTCCGTTCCTTGCCTTTCTTTGGGTGTTTAACAGCTCCCTCAGGGCATTGCCAATTATTTATGACATACTTCTCCTTGTAAGATCTAGTTGGAAAACCTGTTCCTATGGAAACTGCTGTTTTCAAACAGGATGGTTCCAACTTCAAAACAATATCATCAAATATGCAACAGCACATAGATCTTTCAATGGCAAGTATATTCTAATGATTTGTACAACCAAATCTAAAAACCTGAACATTAAAAGAAAAGGGACAAAAATGTATGGAAAGCCCATCTGATTGAGGGGGAGATGAGGTGATTCTCTGAAGAAAACTTCTGGAAATTAGTTTGACTTGACATATGTAGGGATGCCTGATGAGAAGGGCCAGGCTTTGAAATTATACTTATCAGGGACCTGTGACTTTTGTGAACTAGATTTAACAGAGATGGGCTAAACCTAGGTTTTGACATTTCTCTGCTATTAGTACATCTTTAATATTATCAAAATCTACCTATTGAAATCTGCTCATTCAAAGCTCAGTGCATTGGCAACGGAGAACCAAACACTACATTTTTCTATCCAGAGAATTTATTAGCTTATTACCCAGCCATAGTTTGTTTCCTTTGTCCCACTGCTCATTTATTTCAAAGTGGAGGAAACGAAAGACAACGTTACCCCTGAATGACAACTCCTTATGGAGAGCTTTGTTAATCAGGTTACTAAGGCAAAATTACTCTACATATATTCTTGATTGATGTATTTTCTTTTGTTTGTTGAAAGACAGCCATTTTCTTTCACTGCATTCAAATCCAAATTTTGCTAGTTACCATGGCAATATTTTTGAAGTCAGTATCACTCTAATGTTCCATCATGCCCTATTATGATACAACTTGGATTTGTTGTAGACTTCATCTGTGCATCAGTTATGCTGGAGAATTCTGAGGGTGAGGGGAGGGGAAAGAGAAAAAGAGATACAGAGGATTAGAATATTGTGTAAGAATATAAAAACTAGCCTATATAACTTAAGAATAGTATGTTGTGTTGAAGGGGACAAGTTATTCTTTTAATCCTTACTCATTGGTAATGATATATAAATCCAGGCATAATGAAGTCCATTGTCAGAAATATGCCTGTTCCTTGATTTTGAGCCAAAATACTACCCAAAACGTGTATAAACGCTTAAGGACAAAAATCATCACGTTCAGATTAAGGGTGCTTTGTTAGAATCCCTGCTGAGAAGTTCATGTTTCAAGACTTTGGCTTGCTCACTCCAGGACATGACCGATGATTGGAAGTTTCTCTTTTAATGTGTATCATTTATGAGTAGTGTTAGAAGCATATGGGCTTCTGCAGGACAGATGGCACCAAATGCAAGAAGTAAAAAGTAGGAAGTAAGAAGATATTTGCCCGTACCCGGATCCGTGGTCAAAAGGAAATGTCCATGTTTAGACTAGAAGGAGTCTGATTATATGTAGTTAGACTGTTTCATCTTTGCCCTGTTGCTCAAGTGTTCATTATTCATCACCTTTTATGAACTTCATACAGCTCCTCACTCCCCTGAAGACTAAAACATCATTTGCGCTAATTTGTAAAACTTAGGAAATTATGTAGTTATAATATTTTGTAGCTTAATGAACATCAACCATAGAGTGTATGTACTTTCAGAGTGATGTTGGTTCTTGGAGGGTAAAAAAAAAAATTTTTTAATATATAATATATTTATAAATATTAGATTAGCAAATATACATTCAAAGGTGGTAAAATTTCTTGGGAGAGTGACTGTTATATCTAAAAACAATTCCTTAGGGAAATAAGAATGAAAAAAGGCTGAAAAACACCAATTCAATGCAAGTCCCAAGTAGGTTAACTAACCTGACCACTTTACACAGCTAGTTAGAGGAGATACAGCTCTTGGTCTCAAATCTCTAGACTTTCTCACAAAAGTTCTAAATTTATTCAGTAAATATCACATATCTGTGATGTGTTACAAACTGTGTTAAAATTTGAGACAGAAAACAAAAAATATCATAGTCCCTAACATGAAAGAGGCCCTGAAAAACGTCTGGAGATTACAGAATACTGTGGTAAGGACTCTGATGGCAGTAAACTGTCATATAGATCCTCTGCTTTATCTAGTACTGTGGAAGAACCCATTAAATTTGTATGTTGACTTACCTTAATATGTCCACATTTCTATGAGCATGACATTGGTTTCTCATGTGCATTTGTTCTTTGGGAAGCACATTATGTGCTTTGCTAGGGTGTAAGAGAAAGAGTGGGCTTCCCAGGTAGCACTCAGAAAGCACTTGGGTGTTCTTCAAATGGGGATATAGTGTTGTCAGAAACCTTAGGTCCTGACTTTTAGTAAGCAGGGATGGACTGCTCTGTTTAACAGTCAAATTTTAACCTACTTGTGCTCTGATGCTTGAGGCCTTCTCCTTGGAGATATATTTTTGATCTTATGGGGGTCCATCAGTGGCATGTCAACAGGAATTTTGCTGATTGGGATGATGATGAAACCTTGCATGTTAATCACTGACTTCAGGTGAGATCCAGTAGAGAGGAATATGGCTTGTCCCTATTGAGTGCAGTCAGGTCAGTAAAAGATGGGCAGACAAGAGGGAACTAGGAGCTCACACTTGAGTAATCTGTTTAGTCAGTGGCTCTTTGGAAGTAATTGGGGGCTCCGGATTTTGCTTATTGTATAAGAATACACAAAGACCCCTTAGATAACACAGAGGATGTTTATTCAGAGTTTGCTATGTCAAGGGGGTTTGGCAGAAACTCAAAGATAGGCTGGGTAATAGGAAAGCATTAAAAAAAGTGGTGGTGGGAGGACTTCAGGCTTCCTCTGATTGGAGGTTATTGGCATAGGAGATGGGCAAATTAGAAGCAAGGCATCCATGTGATTGGTTTAGGGATCATATTTGACTTTTTGGATTGATTCTGATTTGGAAGGGAGACAAAAATGTGGTAAACGGGCATTGACTTAAGTTCTGACCTTTGGGGCAAAGAATTATTACAGAAGCTGTGGTTTGGCTTCCTGAACTGATTGCTAGGAGGTTATAAGTCAAATTTCTATTGTCATATAAGGTCTGGTGACTGTATATTCCATCTCTCAGCTGGTATGCATGTTCCCCTGCTACAGATTACATATTAAGCTGTTATCAGTCACTTTAAAAAATATGTGAATAAAACCTCCTTGGAACACTTTTGAGAAATGAGTTGGCCAGGAAAAATGAAAGAAAGGCCTAGGCTGAGTATTTCAATAAATCTGGGAATAACTATGACACGAATTTCCTGAACTATCTGGAACTTGTATAGCTTCCTCACATCTATTTTCCCCAAGGTGATTAGAACTAAAAGTTTAAAATGAAAACATCTCATGTACTTATTTTCTCCAACATCCAGTAAAAGAGCAGTTGGGGAGACTGCGTCATTATTTACAGCAGCTCTGGGAAGCCCGGAAGTGAATAGAAGAACTCTTGGGTTAGATTTAAAAGCTGGCTGAACCTAAAGGGTACAAAAGGGAACCCTTGCTCACTGTTGGCGGGAATGTAAATTGGTGTAGGTACTACAAAAAACAGTACGGAGGTTCCTCAAAAAATTAAAATTAGAACTATCATATGATTCAGCAACTCCACTTCGTGGTATAGATTTGAAGGAAATGAAATCACTATCTTGAAGAGATATCTGCACCTCCATGTTCAATGCAGCATGATTTATAATTCCCAAGACATGGAAATGACTTGAATGTCTATCAAGAGATGGAAAAAGAAAGTGTGATATTTACAATGGGATATTATTCAGCCCTAAAAGAAGGAAATCCCACTGTTTATGACAACCTGGTTGAAACTTGAGGGAATTATGCTAAATAAAGTTAAGTCAGACAGAGAAAGACAAATATTGAATAATCTGATTTACATGTGCAATCTAAACAACTGAACTCATAGAAACAGGGAATTGAATGGTGGTTGCCGGGGGTGGGCATTGTGAAGGGGGGCAATAAGTGATAAAAGGTACAAATTTACAGTTTTGTAAAAAATAAATAAAACTGGTTGAATCATTGGAGCCAGAGTAGAGAAATTAGGGAGAGGGAAGGAAAATTAGTATTTGTTGAAGACTTGTTTTATATCAAATATTATGTTGGAACTTAGCAAATGTCTCATGTAGTAGTCCCATTTTACAGATGGGAGGAAATGAGACATAGAAAGTAAATGAGTCATAGAATGTAAATGAGTTCTAGATTATAGAAATTGTAACTGTAGGATCTAGTATTACTACTGTCTATATCAATATGGCTATTATTCCAGGAGATTCTTTCCCTGGGATATAAAAGTTGCAAATAACTTTATTATTTATTCCAGGAATTTCCTAAAAGATTCATTAACTCATCAATATAAAGTATCAGTGAATTATTAACTCCATAACACTCTTTGAACCCTCATCTCAAAATCCTCACCTTCCTCTTACTACCACTCTTAGACTATCATACCAAGATTTTTACTCAGTCCTAATCAAGTCTCTCCACCCCTGTTCCACACAGCCATTGAAAGACCTGCCTTAAAAGAGACTTCAAAATCTCAGTAAATTGGACCTTGATCCTCTATTTTCAAGACTCTTGATAGAATTAGCAGGCTTTTACTGCAGTAAGCAAAAAAATCCACTTTATCTTATCTGGTTGATCCCTTCATTCAGTACTCATCCTGCATGTTTGTGCAGCTAATTGTGTTAAGTCCTCTCCTTCCCATGCTTAACTGATACAGTCTTTGTTGATATATTTTCTTTGTTCCAGCTTTACCTTCTTTGTCACTGGAATCCACTTAGATGTGCCACACTGACACAGAGTCAGACAGACAGACACACACATATACAGAGTCAAAACCCTTATCTGGTGTGGCAGAAACCAACACAATTCTGAAAAGCAATTATCCTTCAATTAAAAAATAAATGAATCTAAAATTAAGAAAAATGAAACAACAGCAAAAAAGAAACCCTCATATGTATCTCAGTATAACTTCAATTATGAAGGTCCCATGTCATTGTTCTCTCTTTTTCCTGGTTTGTTTGGATGAAGTCTTAAACAGCAAAGGCCCACAGCCTTGCTGTTACAATAATCCATCTGGGGGTTATTAAAAAATACATACAACCTGTTATTTTATCTGTGATAGAACAGAACTTTTACTACACAGTGATATCCAAGTTGCAAAGTGGTATTAACATATATCTATTCTGATTATTCTATTCTATTCTGAGGACAAAATAAATAGGTATACTGAAGTAAATAGTTGATGGGAGTGAGAAAGTAGCAAGTCTTGATGAGCAAATACTAGTTGAACTTAGGACTTTTCAAATTAGTTCATGAATGATGACTTGAAGACCAGATCAAATGAAGTAGATGAGGACAAAAAGTAGCATAAGAAGAGAAAAATGACATAATTTTAATCCTAACTTTTGATGTTTTATAAAACAAGTGTGTGCATGCTAAGCCACTTCAGTCATGTCTGACTTTTTGCCACCCTATGGACTGTAGCCTGTCAAGCTCCTCTGTCCATGGGATTCTCCAGATAAGAATACTGGAGTGGGTTGCCATGCCCTTCTACAGGGGATCTTCCTGACCAAGAAATGAACCTCCATCACTTATGTCTCCTGCATTGGCAGGCAGGGTCTTTACCACTGGAGCCACTTGGGAAGCCCAACAAATGAGTGCAACAACCCCAGTTCTGTTGTATGGAACTTTTATTCTCAGTGATAAAGAGTGGGGAATACAGTGGAAGATGTGTGGAAAGTTAGGAACTATAGACAAATGTGGATCAGAACCATGAGAATTACTGGGTGGTGAAAGGTATTAGAATTCTAGAGGTGGTTTTTGAAGAAACTGAATATGTAAACCAAAAGTTGTATTGTTTTTCAATAAAATCTGTAGTGCTACAGGTTGCATATGTTTTTAAACAGCCTTCAGGCAACAATGGGTTACTTTTTACAGGGAAGAAATAGAATATTTGCCTCTCTGGGGCACCCTTAAAAAGCCATGTTGAATCAGAACAAGTGAATCCAAGTTATAACAAATTCCACAGTGTGCAAGTATTGGAAGTAGTTTGTTTATGCTAAGAAATTAAGGACATAAAATTATATTTTGGGTGGAAGGAAATCAGTGGTAAATGTCAGATAATGAGATTCTAGCATCATAACATTTCAGGGTTGTTTTGACATCTATTATGGGTAATGTGTAATCCAAACAGGAAGACAAGAAATGAAGTGTTACAAAGCAGGACATTTCCTTTGGGGTATATATTGAGATGAGGGAGTAGTCTTCTCCAATTTGCAGTTGGAGGATATTGTTTCCTTAGAGTGATGAAAAGGGAATGGAATCATAAATGACGATCCAAATGTCAAATGGAATTACACAACTTTGAATCCCTTGTATTTTAATCTTTAAATATTGCAGGATTCTGAACTCAAGGATAAGTCATGGCATTAAATTCTCATCTATTCAATTTCTACTTTCAGTGTGAAATTGTGCAGTTTGTTTTGAAAATTAGAGTATTTTTCCTTTGCATTTTCAACTTGATATTCACAAACAATATTGAATACTTTGGGTCCTAGGTAAGATAAGTATTATTAATAATGTTGTACTGTTTATACTGTTTTTTATTGCAATTAGTAGGTGATTTTGCAGCTCTACATCCTCTGTCCTTATTCCAACCTCTTCCCTTTCAAAATCAGTATTTTATGAGAAAGATCAGAAGGCTAAAACATACCTGCTAATAATCAAATAGGAATGATATTTGACAAACTGATTTCGTTATATGATTGGCATTTTAATAAGTAAAACAACTTAGAAATACACACCTAATTTATATTTAAAATATTCCAGTCAGATGTATGATTTATTCATGGAGAACTATGAATATTAAACCATTACAAATACTTTATGTTTTATTATTATTTTAAATGATGATTATTATACCATTAGCAATCCAAGAAATCTTCTAAACTAAAATTTACCGATACAATTTGGTTATGCCATGAAAATATGAATTTACTATAATAATTAAAAAAAGAATATACTTTTAAACTTTGACCCATATTTGTAGAGTTTCTATGAAAAAAATGAAAAACCTTACTGAATGTAATTATAAAATTTCAGTCTTATTTTTCCCTAAAAAATACTATATGTGCTTAGTCGCTCAGTCATGTCCAGCTCTTTGCAGCCTCATGGACTGTAGCCTGTCAGGCTCCTCTGTCCATGGGAATTCTCCAGGCAAGAATTCTGGAGTGGGTTCCATGCCCTGTCCAGGGGATCTTCCCAACCCAGGGATCAAACCCAGTTCTCCCGTGTTGCAGGTGGGTTCTTTACCCTCTGGGCCACCAGGGAAGCCCAGAAAATACAATAGGATATATTTCTTCCTTACTGGAGTTTCTGGAGTGTTTATAGGGTTTATGGTTGACTGAGGCACATAAACAGAGGTAGTGATTATAAGCCCAATGTTACGTCTCAAAATTTCCTTCAGCAAAGTAATGGAGAAAGAAAGCTGGAGAAACTTTGCATGACATCCAAGGGAATTTCTAGTGTATTCAATATTTACATTCCCAGAGGAAAAGGAAGAAGAAGTTTAAAGGAGAGACTGCAACAATTCAACTCAGCAGTTCTACATATAATTATTAAGCTGGAAAGAATTTAAAGCATTGTGCAAAGAATGAAAATGAGTAAATTTAGTCAGTGCCCTCAAGGAATCTTTTTTCCTTCTTAATACAACAGAGATTTTCCTCCCTAATACAACAGAGATTTTCCTCTAGGGACACTCGTTTCCTTCATAATGTAGCAGCCATTTGTTTTGGGACTGATTCTAAAGCCAAGTTCAAGGATTGGTCTAAAATTAATCTACAGATTTCCCTGTTGGTCTAGTGGCTAAGAATACACCTTCCAATACAGGGGATGTGGTTTGATCCCTGGTCTGGGGGCTAAGATCCCATATGCTGTGGGGCAGCTAAGCCCACGTGCCACAGCTGGAAAGCCGCCTCGCTGCAAGGAAGGCTTAGCACAGCCAAAATTAAAAAAAAGAAAAGAAAAGATCTACATCAAGGATTACCAAATTTTTTCTATAAAGGATCAGAGTGTAAATGTTTTAGGTTTTGTGGAACCATACAGTCTCTGTCACAATGACTCATCACTCCCTTTGTGTTACCACAGTGAAAGAGTAATCAAGTGGGTATGACTGTGTTCCTATAACACTTTATTTACAGAAACGTGCTGTAGGCCCAGTTTGTCCCCTGCACTTTTTGTGGCAGTGTCTACCCTGGTCTAAACCAAACTCCAGTGCTACTAGTATTGACTCAGTCATCAGCAAATCAATGCATGATATTTCCTTAGTTAAAGGGATTCTTGAGAAATGGGGTCAGTCAGCTGGAAACACAAGATTTCTTTTTTCGGTTATTATGGGTATTGTATCGTGTATCTGCCATGTGTGAATGAGGAAGTTATGTTTGTTGCCAGTAGTCACCTTTCCACTACAAAGGAAGCCAGCTCTGGAAATAAAACCAAGACATGAAGGAGAGAAGAGTGAAAAAACGGAAGAGTTGCAGATATTTGGAACTCAAGTTCTTCTTTAACCAAGCTAGAAGTCTAGCCTACTTCATCACGTCTCAGTTAAATAAATATTTTGTGGTCTTAGCCAGTTTGTGTTAAATGTCACTTGTAACTGAAAGATCCCAACTAATACAGGTGCATGGAGTAAAATACAAAATAACTGTCAATATTACAGAGGCTCAGAAAAGAGTCAAAAGTAGTTTGAAAAATTTTTATCAAATGATGGCATTTGAGGCAAAGTTCTTTATTATAATTTTGCAATAGAGGTGGAAGAAAAATATCAGTAAAGTGTTCATGGGTGGCAAATTTCTGGATAGTCAAATACCATAATATTTTATAGCATTTTTGATGTTTGATAGTATTTTTGATATTTGTTAGTATTTTCAAGGAAGAACAGTGGGGGATTTTTGGAGTCAGTGTGAGAAACCTGGGTAAAACCTCAGGTTGGAAAACTTGAGGGTGAACAGAAGGCTTGGTGATAAAATTGAGGTTTCCAATAGGAACTCGGAAGTGTCTGATATACTGAGATACAGCATGATGATAAAGGACAATTAATTGGGAAAATAATGTGGATTTAGAGATGTGCCAGCCATAGGGTACCAACATATGGAAGGGCACACGTAAATCTCTGGGGAACTATGGAAAGGGAAAATGGGCATCTGATTTTATTTCCCATAGTCCCTTTGAGGGAAAATACAAATGCAATTAGGAGGAATAGTAATAATGTTCTTAGGAATGGTGCAGGTGACACTGCCAGGAACAAGCTTAAATGATGATAGATTACCACTGAAATCACTTTGAGTAGGGTGGACTGGCTGACCCTAGGGCTTTTATTTTTACAAAATGTCTCATGCAAAATTGAGTCCAGGGCTGATTTGTTCACATATTGGCAACAAACCAGATTAGTATCACCAGCTCTTCTCCATCTTGTCCTTTCCCAACAGAGCCTTTAGCTTCTGCTTTGAACAGTGACCAGCCCGCGTTAAATTGAGTATCTATTTTAAGGGGAACCAAATCATTACCCAGTCACATGTGACCATGTCGATGAAGCCCAGTCTAGAGGTACTTGCTTAAGGGATGCGGTTTTCATGAGGAAAACCTAGAGTTTAGATTCATCGGACAAACTTGGACAAATAGAAGTTTATCCTGACAGTTCTGTCCCCTGTGGTAGTTATTATGAACCCACCCTATGCAGACTCTTGCTCTGTTGGGTGAGGGGGATACAAAGGGGAACAAGACACAGTGCCTGCTCTCAGGAGTTGGGGTGCTTCCCTCTTGCTGACTCCATCCATCTCCTTACACTTCTCACCCTGTTCATTCTTCTCAGCCTCTGCAAGTCACTTTATAAATTAGCACCCAGCTGTGATCTCAAAAAATACAGTAAGACAAAGCCTGGGGTTAATTCTGCATTTCCGCTGCCTTGTTTAGCCACTAATTAAATCTTTGTTAGAAAATCACCCTTAATAAGCAACTAGATTATATTAATTATCTGTTGCTTGGATCTTTTAGAAGGCTCATTCTTACCCTTGGCTGCATATTACAATTACCGGAGAGGATTTAACAAGACCCAGGCCAACCCCCACCCTCTGAGATTTGGATTTAATTAGTTTGTGGTGAACCTGAGCATTAGTATTGTTTGAAAACTCCCCCAGGTGATTCTAACTCCTCAGTCGTGGTGCGGAGGGAGTCACCTGGACTTCTGTACTGTTAAGGAATCTCTTGGAACTGGCTTGCTTTTCTCTGGTGCCACTCTGAGAAGGTGGCTATCATTATGTGCCAGGAATGGTTTATTAATAAAATTTAGCCAGTTCTCTTGGCTCATGACACTACCTGTGATCCCCTGGTTTCTACACCAGGTGTCCTGAAATGAAAACTGCTGAAAACAGTTTATTCATGGAGTGTGGGGGAAGGGAGAGGGGTAAAAAATAAGAACTTTTGTTGAAAGTTGCATAATTTAAATTTTATGACAGCAACCTCCTTTGCATTCCAAGGGACTGAGATTTTGAGGGGTATGACTATTTCCAATGTTATATTTATTTTTTTAAATAGTCATTTAAAAATTTAAACCTGTTGGTGAATTTTCTAAAGATATAAGTTCATCTTGCAAAGAAAAAATCTCATTGTTGGCAGAAAGTCCCTGTTTTCCGAATTTCTGATTCCTCTTGCTTCAATTTTTGTTCTTTCCATGTACTTTTCAGGGTGGAATCCTAGGTTTAATTTGAGGGACTTCATCATTTCCCTGAGGTTTCTTCCCTCTCTGTCTCTTTTCCCACTTGAAACGTACATACAAATTCTCATTATGCTAATATTCTCAGTAGCTAATTATAAAAAGAAAATCAAAGCGGTCATTTTACAACCACCTGTGGCATCTTATGAATCAAACTAAATTTAACTCACCCAACATTTTTTTTAAGGTGGCATTTTTTTTCCCCCTCTGTCACTCTAAGCTGTCTTCTAGTTGAAATCAGTCATTTATGGTGCTTTGCACTTTAATAGAGCTCTCACAGAACATTTTATAAAAAACCATAGAATGTGATGTTTTGGCACAAATTTGTACCAAAAACTTAACAATTTTGATGTATGAGTTCTTTACTCAGTCAGGTCAAGTAATGTGGTGTATAATAAATTGATATTTCTTGTAGTGAAATATTCCTCTGTCGTTACTACTTCCCCAAACAAACAAATGCTTTTAAAAACATTTATTATTTTCTACTTATTCCCTATATTGTAATTCTACTCACCTTTCCTAATACAAGAACATTTTAAATGCTTTATGTATATATATTTGTTTGTTATATGTCCTGACAAAAATCTGTCTTGGTCTTTGATATATGTACTTTTAATATATTCTAACATGGAAGCAACTAAATGTCCATCAACACAGTGCATGGATAAAGAAACTGTGGTACATATATACAATGGAATGCTACCTTGGTCATAAAAAGAATGAAATAATGCCATTTGCAGCAACATTGGTAGACCTCGAGATTATCATACTAAGTGAAGTAAGTCAGACAGAGAAAGACAAATGCCATATGATATCACTTGTATGTGGAATCTTTAAAGTGATACAAATGAATTTATTTACAAAACAGAAACAGATTCACAGAAATAGAAAGCAGGCTATGGTTACCAAAGGGGAAAAGTAGGGGGGGAAATGGATAAACTAAGAATTTGGCATTAGTGGATACAAACTACTGTATATAAAATAAACAAAAAGGTTCTACTGTATGGCACAGGGAATTATATTCAGTATATTGTTGTTCAGTCTCTAAGTCATGTCTGACTGTTTGCAACCCTGTGGACAGCAGCATTCCAGTCTTCCCTGTCCTTCATTATCTCCTGGCATTTGCTCAAACTCATGTCCATTGAGTTGGTGATGCCATCTAACCATCTCATCCTCTGTCGCCCCCTTCTCCTCCTGCCCTCAATCTTTCCTAGCATCGGTGTCTTTTTCCAGTGAATCAGCTCTTCACATCAGGTGGCCAAAATACTGGAGCTTCAGCTTCAGCATCAGTCCTTCCAGTGAACATGAAGGCTTGATTTCCTTTAGGATTGACTGATTTAATCTCCTTGCAGTCCAAGTGACTCTCAAGAGTCTTCTCCAGCACCGCAGTTTAAAAGCATCAATTTCTAAGTGCTCATCCTTCTTTATGGTCCAACTCTCACATGACTACTGGAAAAAACATAGCTTTGATTATATGGACTTTTGTCACCAAAGTGGCATCTCTTCTTTTTAATACACTGTCTAGTTTGTTATAGCTTTTCTTCCAAGGAGCAAGCATCTTTCAGTTTCATGGCTGCAGTCACTCTCCTCAGTGATTTTGGAGCCCAAGAAAATAAAATCTGTCACTGTTTCCATTTCCACCCCCATCTATTTGCTATGAAGTGATGGGACTGGATGCCATGATCTGTTTTTGGAATGTTGAGTTTTAAATCAGCCTTTTCACTTTCTTCTTTCATCCTCAGCAAGAGGCTCTTTAGTTCCTCTTTACTTTCTGCCATTAGAGTGGTATCCTCTGCATATCTAAGGTTGTTGATATTTCTCCTGGCAATCTTGATTCCAGCTTGTTATTCATTCAGTTCAGCATTTCACATTTATTTCAGTATCTTGTAACAAATAATGGAATATCTTGTAATTGTAATGGTAAAGAATCTGAAAACAAATAAATATCTTTGCTATACACCAGAAACTAACATAACATCATAAATCAACTATTTTCAATGTGTGCTATGTGTGTTAAGCCACTTCAGTTGTTTCCGACTCTGTGGCCCCATGGACTATAGCCCACCATGGGATTCTTCAGGCAAGAATGCTGGGGTGGGTTGCCATGCCCTTCTCCAGGGGATCTTCGTTATCCAGGGATCAAACCTGGGACTTCCACATTGCAGGCAGATTCTTTACCATCTGAGCCATGAGGAATGCAAAATTTAAAAAATATATTTCTCAAATATTTATTAACTTTTTAATATTCTTATCATATAAAAGTACTTCCCCCCCCCCCCCCCGCTCTTGTACCCTTAAAAATCCTAAAAGGAAGGGGAGATTCAGTTCTTACTGATCTTTCCTAGGTGTTCAACACATCCATGTTTTCTCAAGAAAAAAATGTGTTTACTGAGAAGGCCATCCTTAGGAGACTACATCAGTCTTATTATTATATTTCTAGGATTCAGCAATGGTGTCACCTTTGTCCAAGCACCTAAGCACAGTAAGATAAGGATAATTTTGCAAGCAGCATGCCCAGAGACTAGTAGTCTTGGTGGCAGCTGTCAACCCTGTATTAGGTTATTTACATGAAGTATCTGGAGACTATCCTTCTCCATGTCCAAAACATCAGCCAGAATTGAAGAGTGTGCCAGTCCCAGAGAAGAACCAAATTTCTCCATGTCCAAAACATCAGCCAGAATTGAAGAGTGTGCCAGTCCCAGAGAAGAACCAAATTTCAGGGGCATGATTTCTGGTAAAGGAGATAATAATCTGGAAGACACCCCTTTTCTCTCATTTTCATGTTTTTCTTACTTTTTGCTCTTCCCCATACCAAACCAGGTTACATTCTGTTCACTACCTGCATTGCTGAATTTAATTCCTGAACAGAAAACCAAGGTGTACCCTTAGATCTACAGACATATAGGTTCATGTGGGTGAATAGCGCTGACCTGGGGTCTGGAAACCTGGACTTGGGCTCTGATCTCCCACTGGCTTCCGGTGAGAACTTCACCCAGTTTTCACCTAAGTCTCAATTTCATCTTTTGTAGGTGTATAGATCACTTGTCTGTCTCTAAGCTATTTTCCAATTCCATGTTTCTAGTATTTTTGTTTCAGATCTGTGTGAGTGTGATCTTTCACAGCAGGAGTTTGTGTCAATGGCAGCATCCGAGAGTGAGAAAGTTAAAAATGTTGTAGATTGGTTTTAGAAACCTGGCGGGTGCTCTGTTTTTGTCACTTCATCCAGTTTTACATTCTGATTATCCACACTTGACTCAAACTCTGTTAAAAATGGGAATAAACTTCACTTTAAGCAGAAGAACATTTCTTCTAAGTATAAGCAATTGTTGTTGTTCAGTCACTAAGTTGTGTCCTACTCTCTGCAACCCTGTGGACTGCAGCACACCAGCCTTCCCTGTTCTTCACCATCTCCCAGAGTCTGCTCAAACTCATGTCCATTGAGTTGGTGATGCCATCCAACCGTTTCATCCTCTGCTGCCCCCTTCTCCTTTTGCTCTTGATCTTTCCCAGCATCAAGGTATAAACAACAGCTTTTCTTACAACAAACTTCTTTGTTATGAGAACTAATCATTTATTAATTACCTGTCTTATGACTTGTACTATGATTAAATGCTTTTTGAGAGTACCCTGCCACATTGGAATTCACTGGGAGTAAGAACTGTGATAAAGAATTTAATTTGCTAATTGAAGTGAGGGCTGGAATTAAAGGGAAACCTTTATATTCCAAATGTGCCAATGCTAGGCTATTCCTTAGGCTCTTTGAAGTTTCTTAAACTTTGAATTTCTAACTTTATAAGAAACATGCAAGAGTGAACCTATTATACTGTTAAATTCTCAAACATTTTTAACCGAGAGCAAAAGAGCATAAACCTCTAGCAATAGAGACAAACTAAGAACATTTTCAGGGCATGTTTCTAACACCAAAATGTCTTATAAATTATTAAAATTCATAAGTAACAGCATTTGCAATGCCCTGAGTTTTTACAGCAATTTGTATCTTTCAAAGGGCATGATATTATTTTATTTGCTATTCTCATTTACCCTAGAATATGGGTAAAGAACGAATTATTATTGTATACCTAAAAATAGTCTTTAAAGAATAATGATAATAGAAAACTTATTACAGCCAGGTTTTTTACTGCTAGCTCCACCTGAGAAGCCCTGTTACTCTAGTTGAGGCATATCAATACATAAAGATTTCATAGGAGGAAGGGGAGAGAAGAATGGTGAATGTAGGCAAAGTGTATTCTAGTGTTGATTGTATTAGTTTTTCAACCTTTCTCTAAGTTTGAAAAACTTCAAAAAATGAATCTGGGGATAAAAATATATGAAATAATGCCATTTGCAGCAACATGGATGAACCTAGAGATTATCATACTAAGTGAAGTGAGTCAGACAGAAAAAGATAAATACCATATGATATCACTTTATGTGGAATCCCTTCTTTTTGAAGGAAAGCTATGACAAACCTAGACAGTGTATTAAAAAACAGAGGCATCATTTTGCCAACAAAGATCTGAATAATCAAAGCTATGGTTCTTCTAGTAGTCATGTACCAATATGAGAGCTGGACCATAAAGAAGGTTGAATCCCAAAGAATTGATGCTTTTGAATTGTGGTGCTAGAGAAGACTCTTGAGAGTCCCTTACACAGCAAGGAGATCAAACCAGTCAATCCTGAAGGAAATCAACCCCGAATATTCATTGGAAGGACTGATGCTTAAGCTCCAGTATTTTGGCCATCAGATGCAAAGAGCCAACTTGTTGGAAAAGACCCTGATGCTGGGAAGGATTGAAGGCAGGAGGAGAAGGGTATGACAGGATGAAATGGTTAGAAATGCATCACCAATGGACATGAATTTGAGCAAACTCTGGTAGATAGTGACAGACAAGGGAGCCTGGTGTGCTGCAGTCCATGGGGTTGCAAACAGACACGAATTAGTGACTGAACAAGAGCAACAACAGTTTTTTAAAAAAGGTACAAATGAACTTATTTACAAAACAGAAACACTTACATAAATCAGAAGCAAACTGATAGTTACCAAAGGGGAAAAGTTGTGGGAAGGGATAAATCAGAAAGTTGGAACGAACTTGGAAAGACAGTAGTGTGCATTCCTGAAGAGAGATATTTGTTCCCTGCCCAGGAACTGAACCTGGGTAGCCTGGATGAAAACCAGGAATCCTAGCCACTAGACCACCAGAGGCTAGAGACACAGTTCCTCTGTCTCTTATTCCCGTTGAAACAAGAACACTTCAAGGAGGCAAAAACTGTAAAAACAGGTGCAACATTTATTATTAGACACAGTACAATGAATAGGAGAGCACATCGAGAAATAGTTTATTTAAGATAGAAGCTAGGCAGAAATACACACCCAGAAAAAAAGGGTATGGGCATATTCTCTAATGAAGAGAAGCACGAAGAGAAGCATAGTAAAGAGGTGTCTTTAAGATACAGGACAAGTCTTCAGGGTCTTTGTTTACCTTTGGCCAATTATCTCATTTCTTCCCCCACACCCGACCTATTCTAGGACCCTTCCCAACATGCGTGTGCAACTTTATCCTAAGATGGATTCCACTGCAGAGGCCTGTGGGGGTATGTCCACACACTTATGGAGTGGCACCTCCTCTATTTTGACCCCCAAGGAGCCTTCCTGCACATGTGCAGACAGGGAAGTTTTCCTTGGTCATGTTACCATGTCTTTATTTCAGCAGAGCTCAGCTCCTTCTACTAGCTTTGTGCTTGGAGTGTCTTCTGAGAACAGAGCTTCAATTTTACTCTGCTTGGCAACCACTAGCTGTCCAACCCAGGGAACCCATCTATCTCTTACTTCAGAATGAACACACACCCACTAGTGTATATAAGATAGATAACCAACAAGGACCTAGCAAATAACATAGGGAACTCTACTCGATATCCTGTGATAACCTATATGAGAAAAGAATCCAGAAAAGAATGAATATATGTGTATATACAAATATATATGTTTCCCTGGTGGCTGGCTCAGACAGTAAAGAATCTACCTCCAATGCAGGAGACCTAGGTTCAATCCCTGAGTCAGGAAGATCCCCTGGAGAAGGAAATGGCTACCCACTCCAGTATTTTTGCTGGGGTAATTCCATGGACAGAGAAGCCTGGCAGGCTATAGTCCATGGGGTTGCAAAGAGTCAGAGACAACTGAACGACTAATACACCCACATACATACTCATATATCCAGAGGCAGGTGTGATGAAGAAGACATTTGATGAGATGTATTGGCCCAAACTATTGACTGGAACTCCTGCTGAACTTAGCCAGTTCAGAATTTCTCAGCAGGAGTTTGGTGATTACAAGGTTTCAAATACATTCCCTTGTGCTGAGAAGAGGGTTTGCAGGATATCAAGGAAAGGACTTTAGTCTGACCAGTAGTAAATGTCTCACGACCTTTCCATCCCTTTTTGCTTACCTTCATTTGCAGTTTAGAAAGCTAGTGAAATGTGTGCTCTCATTTATTCTAATATTAAAACCTGAGTAAGGACTCATCCTCCACTTTGAAGAGTGGGCTTTCTCATTGGCTTCTCTAGGGCAAATAACACCAGCTTGCTTCCTCCATTCTACTTCTTTGCTCTTTTTAAATTTAGCTCCATAACCACTGTTTCTATTTCCTTCTTTTTCACTTCTTACTCTGGCTCTGCCTCCAAGATTTCAGGCAGTTCCTTAAAAAAAAAAACCTCTTATCAAGCAGTATAGTTCTTATTATTTTTAGGTGTTTACCATTTAGCAGAAGATGAAATGGCTAGATAGGGGCTTCCCTAGTGGCACTAGTGGTAAAGAACCTGCCTGCCAATGCAGGAGGCATAAAAGATACAGGTTTGATCCCTGGGTCAGGAAGATCCCCTGTAGGAGGGCATGGGAATCCACTCCAGCATTCCTGCCTGGAGAATCCCCACGGACAGAGGAACCTGGTGGGCTACAGTTCATAGGGTCACAAAGAGTTGGACATGACTGAAGCGACTTAGCATGCACACACGAGATGGTTAGATAGCATCACCAACTCAGTGGACATGAATTTGAGCAAGCTCCAGGAGATGGTGAAGGACAGAGGAGTCTGATGAGCTACAGTCCATGGGGTTGCAAAGGGTTGGACACGACTTAGCAGCTGAACGACAATTTAGTACTTATATCAAACTGTGCCACCAGCATTATTTGGCTGATTTTGCTCAAATTTCAGTGGAAGACTGACCAAGCCTAAATGAATCACTTGTACATATTCTGTCTATTAGAGAAAAATCAGGAATAAGTGGGATACAAAATGTGACATTTGAGTGTTCTACAAAGTATTGACATAGTAAACTGCTATTCCATTTGAATGTGGAAGACAGCTACCCTTCACTAGAAAATGCTTTAAAAAAAACCACAGACTTCTTTCAGACCTTCTTTACTGTCCCAAGTTATGTTAATGGTACAAAACTCAAGAATTAATATACACTACTGTCTTAAGTGACTAGTAGAAGAAGATGCTAAACATATGTTATTTGTATCTAGAAATCAGCTAAAAGAAGTAAGACTTTAAAACAATAGGAAAAGAATTGAAACAAATGGAATCATCTACTTAGGAACTTTAATACAATATGACTTGGGCTACCCGATTCCTCTGGGTCTTCCCAGTGCACCAGGCCTGAGCACTTGTCTCATGCATCCCACCTGGGCTGGTGATCTGTTTCCCTATAGATAATATACGTGCTGCTCTTTCGAAACATCCCACCCTCACCTTCTCCCACAGAGTCCAGAAGTCTGTTCTGTACATCTGTGTCTCTTTTTCTGTTTTGCGTATAGGGTTATCATTACCATCTTTCTAAATTCCATATATATGTATTAGTATGCTGAGGTGGGAGGGGGGATCGGGATGGGGAACACATGTAACTCCATGGCTGATTCATGTCAATGTATGACAAAACCCACTGCAATGTTGTGAAGTAATTAGCCTCCAACTAATAAAAATAAATGAAAAAAAAAAAAAAAAAAAGAAGAGTGAAAAAATACAGAGGGTGATTGCAGAGAAGAAAGCATTTAAATGAGGAATTAATATTAAAGATACTTTAAAAAAATATGACTTAGGCTAAAAAATGGAATATAATTATCTATCTACACAAAATTTAAGTCAACCTTGGAATAAAATTCACTCTTCCATCATTTTCACTTGAAGGAAAGTATGAAACACATTTATAATAGTGAGAGAGAGAAATGGACATCAATTTTGTGTGCTTTCTGTTGATTGTTGTATTGTGGGTATTTTTGCTGTGAGCATGCTGCCTTAGGCATTTTCATTATGTACTTTATTTAATGTTTCTTGGGATTTAATTTGACCCATAATAAATTCAAAATCCATTTAATGTCAGATTATATTCATTTAAGTCTAGAGAGTCCTGATATTTGCTTATAAACATAGAACTCCATCCACTAAGTCAGTTCCTAGTTTGACACTCTGGAAAAGAAAAATATCTTCCTTTCCGGTACCCTGTAGTAACATGATAGTGATACAATGCTTTATTTCCCTTAATGTAGCTATACATTGATTATTTTCCACTGCAAGTACTGTATGTTATTTTAATCTCACTAAAATAAACAACCATATTTGAAAGCAGCTATGGGAAAGAGCATGTGTTGGTTTATGCAACACATGGTTTATATATTATGTTGGCTTGTATTTTCAGAAATGAACAAGACCTAAGCTGAAACATCAAAGAGCTTTCACTCTGTAGAAAGCATGAAGTGAGCATATTCTACCAGGCTGTGAACCCAAGCTGGGGTATTCTAATGTCTGTAGACTAGCATTAGGCAGTAATTTAGATAGAGTAATGCTTAGAAGACATTAAATAAATGTTTGTTTAATCAATAAATATGCATAAATAAATATAGTGCATTACTATATAGAACTTTAAGCAAGATACTTTTGAGAACAATAACAGAGGAAGGAAGATTATACTTGATTGAGAATAAAAGGAAGGACTTCAATGGAAAAAGTACCACTTGAATTGAAATGGAAAAATGAGTAGATCTAAAATAGGTAGGGAAGTTAAAGTGAGGTGGGGACATTGTCCAGGGGAGATGCAATTATGCACAATGGCTAATGGCAAGTGGAATGATGTAGAATGTGTTAGGCTCTGTAAGATATAAGTGGGTGAGCACTCACTCAGGGTGAGCATGCCATAAATGTTGAACAAGTACACACGTGTGTACTGTTATGCTGTCATGCCAAAATTCAGCTTGTTTAGAGATAATAATGATCTTTCAAAAGAGTATTTTTGTGTACCATGTAGTTTCATAAAATATTTTACTGAGATGTTAAAGCTGGTTTTGTGTATCTCTACACTACTAATTTCGTACTTTTTTGCTCTTGTTTGTAGGTAATAAGTGAGTAGGTTTTTATTTCTAACTGGCGGCTTCCTGAGGCTGTCCAGGGCTTCTCTGGTGGCTCAGTGGTAGAAAATCTGCCTGCAATGCAGGAGACACAGGAGACACTGGTTTGACCCCTGGGTTGGGAAGATCCCCTAGAGAAGGAAATGGCAACCCAGTATCCTTGCCTGGAGAATCCCATGAACAGAAGGGCTTGGCAGGTTCCAGTCCATAGGGTTGCAAAGAATCAGTCATGAGAGAGCATGCACAACCACAGAGGGTATCCTAGTGCCTGTAAGAAGGGCCTCTTGATCTGAAAACTGCATGAGTACATTGAATGTTTCAGGGAAATATGATTTGTGGGGTCTCCTAAGAACAGAGCAGTCTTTGATTTAGAAATGAGGAATTGCTGGGGAGTCAGATGAAGCCATCTCCAGAACATGGCGGAGACTGCTGCAGGGCAGCCTGGTGTGTTGCAGGAAACAGAGGTTTTTAAAAGTCAGCCAGTCCTGGCTTCAAGCCGTGATTCCGATTCCCACAAACAATGCTATTTTGAGATAGTTGCGTAAACACTTTGAGCTTCAATTTTCCCCCAGCTTTGTTAAATAACATGGTTGTTCCTGCTTCCCTAGACTGTTGTGAGGATTAAAGGAGGTAATGTTTAAGCAAAGCATCAGACCCCTGGTGAGTGCTCAGTACTCCCTAGTGGGCAAACTCTGAACCAATTATGTCATAACATTTCCCTTAAAAAATGGAATGCAAACACATTGAATTCTTTCCATGTTGCCATTCCATCAGTTTATCCTTGTATACAACATTTCTCAGAGATGTTTATAATTTATCTCTCCAGAGTCTTATTCAAGTTACTCTACCCAGAAGGAACCTAAGAAGTACTTCTTAAAGAAAAATAATTTCCCATCAACACATCATTCTGAGCCTAGTCTGATTCCAAACAACTCTGAACCATATCAATATCACTGACAAGTTTCCTCAGCATCTTGAGTCATCCACTTGAATTGATCATGTGTCAACCCCTAAAACGTTACCCCTGATAGCCTTATTAGGTAAGCAAATGCCAATCATGTGATTTACTGTTTAAAAGACAAAATATGAAAACGTCTCCCTTAAATAGTCTTCACTTGCTTCACTGATTTTTTGCCAATTGCAATTTCCACGTGTTGTTTGGGTTATAATCATATATTCCCCAAGTCAGCAAGAAGCAAGCAGGTGTCTGCAGTACACTGAGTTTCACTTAAACTTGCTGCTGACCTTTCTACTTGCTCTTGGATCACAATGTTCTTTTTCTAATATGGTTAATTATTTCAACCACTTATTTAAAGTTCCCTTTTTGGATATCTTTGTGGAGCAGGAAACTATTATTGCTAGAGTTTAGTTAAACAGAAGCTAGTATAGTAGAAATAAGGGCAACATTTTTCTTTATGCTGAACAAAAGGAAGTCTCTGAACTTTTAAGTCCTGAAGTGAAATTACTGGAATCTACTCCTTTAATATATGCTAAGTGGCTGGTACCAAAAGGCAGTGTTCTCATGGAGAATAAGCGAGTCAAGGACATTTTGTTCCATCTATAGGACAATACACTGCTTTTCCATTGTAAGACAGCACCGTCATTTCTAAAAGTTGAATAGAATGCTGCTTACAATGGAAGAACAAACATTTTCAGCTGGTTAAATTTGAGATGTTGAGTGAAGTTCATTACAGTGCCTGAAGCACTTTTATTTGATCTTAAATTGGAGAGGTTTTCATATTCTAGAAGCTTTTGTTTCTCAAGGTTTTGTTGAGATATTCAAACAAACATTTAAAAGTATACTTGAGACAGTACGCTTAAATCTTCTTGTCCTCAAATATTAATTTAAGCTGTGGTCTAGTTGAACATAACCTTGCATTTGTTGCTATTTAGTCAGAGATGATTATGTGAGGAATAGGAATGTAAGTTCTGTGCTGTACTCAGCCTTTCAGTCCTTCCTCCTACAATTTGATGTAATTTGATGTTTGGGGACTCGGGGTAGAAAGGAAGATAGATCTGCGAGAAAGTTCTCAAAGTTGCTATTTAAGGATTAAGAGAAAATTAATACAGAAAAAACACAGAAAACCGGGTCTGTGGGAAGCTAATGCAGTGGTAAATGCACATCTTCCCAAGGTAGGGAGGATCTGGGTTATGCAGGTAGTTTGTCCTGATTTCCTCACCTATTTATTTGCAACTTTTTTCTGTCTCATGTCTTGTATTTTTGGAAATCATATTGAATCTAAAAATAAAGCAGAGATATAAATGCATAGTTAAAATCAGTTCCTATTGTCGATTAAACAAAAGTAATTAACAAAGTAAGATTATTCTTTCCTATTTGTTCTGTGAAAGCTTTTTCAACATGAGCGTTTTAAAAGGCAACATTGGAACACATAAAATAATGTTCTCAATTGCCCTTGCTAAGAAAAAATAAAAGTGCTGTACTTACTTTGATTTCAGATAAAAGTCAAGGGCAAAATATTAAGTCACATTGTTGTAGAGTCACTTTCACTACATTGTATAGGCAAGTAGAGCATTCTGGTGAAATGATTGGATAGATGGGTAAAATCCTGAGAATTATGATGAAGGAAAGTTAACAATTCTGTAACAGAGTAGTTCTCAAAGTGTCATAATCCCTAAGTTAACACCATGAGGTATCATCTGGGAATGTGTGAAAAATACGAGATTTTCAGTCCTGCCCCAGAACTACAGAATCATGGATGCTAGATAATTCTGACACATGCTCAAGTTGAGAGCCATCATCTGAGATGATTTCCTATAGGGATAACCTCAAATGGGCTTTTACCTCTTCCCTACTGTTTTTAATCATTAAAAAATAATATAAACATATTAAAGAAAGCTTGGAGATCATAAAATCGAAGGTGAGAAATCAGAGGAGGAAGGGGAAGAGGAGAATGATGTTGGTGTCATCCTACACACCTGAATGCAAGAATTTTGACTGTGACTTTTCTTTAAATTTGTTTATGCTTAGAATTTTTTCACAATACTCACACACACACACACACACACACACATTTCTGTATATATACTTGTCTAGTCGCTCAGTCATGTCTGACTCCTTTGTGACCCCATGGACTGTAGTCCTCCATGTTCCTCTATCTATGGAATTTTCCAGGCAAGAATACTGGAGTGGGTTTCCATTTCGTACGCCAAGGGATCTTCCCCACCAGGGAATGAAACCCACAGCTCCTACGTCTGCTGCATTGGCAGGTAGATTCTTTACCATTAGCGCCACCAGGGACCGCCCCCTCCCCGCCCCCCCGTCCATATATTATAATCTGCACTGTAAATGTAACATTGTTTTACATTATTGCCTGGATGTTTAAATCTCATTTTCAGGTCTTCAAAAAATCTCATTCATTTAACTATCTGCCTATGGTTGGATATTTGGATTTTACAAGTATAGATTCCTCTGGTAAATATATGTGTGTATAATATATTTTCTACATTTAAAAATGTGTCCTTCATCACTAATCCTATAAGTAGACTTCCTGGGCCAAAGTAGATGAATATACTATAAGATATTTTATTGGTTAGATTTTAAGCATTATCTTGACTTTCTAGGTCCCCCTTATTTCTGAGTCATGGAGCTTTAACTCAGGAGGCAAGCCTATGTCAACCTGTGGTCCTTTTCTTTCCTTTTTGCCTGTTTATGTTTCTTCATGTATTTTATATATTTCTAAGTATATTCTATATTTCTAAAGTTTGTAGCAAATCTTCCTAAAGTTTGTCCCAAGCCCAATCTTTACTCTAGGTTTTGAGTTCTATCTGTACCATTCCCCATATTTAGGTGTTCAAAGTTTACATTGAATTAGCAATAATCATGCCTTCGCTATGATACTGCCACTGCATAAAGCTCAAAGGTTTGACAAGAAGTTGGGTGTAAGGCCAGAACCTCAGTAGTTTTCACATGTAGTTATTATTAGACCTACATAAAGCTCAAAGGTTTGAAAAGAAGTTGGGTGTAAGGCCAGAACCTCAGTAGTTTTTACATGTAGTTATTATTAGACCTAAAAGTTCTCAGATTTCTGTGCAGGTCTCCCTTCAACAATATTCACATTTTCTACTCCCCGTCCCGTCAATTTACTTCCATGTTCATATTGAAAGGTTGCAGCCCCATTTCAATACCCAGTGGATTCTAAGTGTCTTTCTTCAGATACAGTGGTGCTCTTTTTTCCATTTTTTAAAAATTACCATTTTTTCAAGATTTTGTTTGACCCTTTCTTTCTTTTTTAAAAATATGTTTGCAGAAGAGGTATATTTGTAATTAGAGTATGGCTACTCTCCCAACCTGGTTTTAGTATTTTTCTAGACCTACCTACTCATTGGTGGATTTCTAACTAACTAGGAAGGCCACGATAGTCTTGTTTCCATTTTTTTACTAACTTCCTCTTACCTATTCTGTGTCCTTATTTTTTAACGTCTTTCTGCCCTGTCCTGTTATCATTCCATTGTGGATATGTTACACAGGAGAAAGATGGATGGGTAAACATCATCATGCTTCATGCCATCAAATTCTTGCTAAACTTTTTTACCCAGACTTGCCTTCCCTAGAGCTATAAGTCAATAGGTTTGAAATCTGGAGCCAGAAAAAGATATTCAGCAGAAAAAAGACCCTCTGTTTATTATTTCCATGGATAGATTCAGAATGCTTTTGATTTTGGTTGCCAAATCAATATACTTTTTAAATTCATCTTTCCCTTACTTAAAGTGTAATTAAAGAAACTATATTCAGTCTTTAAGTCAGGTGCAGAAGTATAGTTTAATGAATTTCCTTCCACAGAATCCTAAGAAAGTGAATGTAACCTTGGAAGTATTTAATTTGTGCCCAGGGAATAATTTACATGCCTGGAGAAACTCGATCAAGATCCAACAGGAATTTAGGAAATTGACTCAAGGCTAGGCTAATATAATAATCCCACCAGTGTTCTTGTACCCTGCTTCCATGTATTTATGATGTTCTCAATACCTTACTTATTTTGTATCATGTATCTTCAAATTGTATCCAGAGAAAGAATAGAATTTCAAATATAACTACACAGATCATTCCATATTTCTTTTTTCTCTTTAAATATGGGCTGAGAGAGCCAGTGGGTGATTGGAATTAGAAAGATGGATTCCTCAATAAAATAAGAGTTTATCAGTTAAGTAATCCTTGTCCAACACCTATAAAAAGTAGAAATAAATGAATTAACCAGTAAATGCCCATGTAGTAATACTAAGTAAAGAGAAAAGCATCCATAGGCTTCAAAGCTCAGAAGAGGCCTGAAAGTGTTCTCAGACAAGAAACACATGAAAGTAAGTGAAACTCTATTCAAAAATCAGTCCAATCATTGTTTCAAATAGCAGCTTTATGTAAATCTGTTTTAGAAAGAGTTCTATGAAAAAGTGAGAACATTTAACTAGTTCTTTCCAATATCTAAGCACTTTTATGAAGTCCTGTCTTTTGAACTCATTTACAACTTGTAATGAGTTTAATTTAGAGCCTTATGTTCTTTTCTGCTATGACCTTGAATGCCAATCTTGTTCTATCAGACATGTCTGTGTGAGACTTTAGCTTAAAGGGTATAGGATTTGAGTTTTTCTCATTGAACTTCTAGGTCTCAGGAAAATCAAGGCTTGTAGCTAAATAATCAGATTCTCTGTCTCAGAACATTTCAAATATAATTATGTTGGGGGTTATCTATCCAGAGTACATAGAAACCACTGACTGTGGTGAGGTTGTAGAAGGAAAAGAATGATAACTGCATAAACTTTACAGGAGAGTCTCATGTTAACCCAAGTAATATGTTGTGGTACATATAAGTGACACTGTGTCTATCATGGGCTTCCCAGGTGGAGCTACTGGTAAAGAACCTGCCTGCCAATGTAGGAGGTTTGAGAGATGTGGGTACGATCTCTGGGTTAGGAAGATTCCCTGGAGGAAGGCATTGCAACCCACTCCAGTATTCTTGCCTGGAGAATCCCATGGACAGAGGAGCCTGGCAGGCTACAGTCCATAGGGTCACACAGAGTTGGACACGACTGAAGTGACTTAAGACACACATGTTTATCATATTGTAAGCATCCTTTTAGTTAATGATGGTCATTTTTTTTTCTCCTTTACTTATATGTGAGTAAAATCTGAGAGAGATGGTAGCAGGATTACCGCATTGTCATTTCATGACTGTTCAAACACTACTAGCTTTTATGGGACTGTGAGAAGTGTGAAGAATGATTTGTTGCTACAACAAATGCCAGTCACTATGAGCAGTGCCCTTTTGTTGGTTGAGTGGACCTGCGGGTGAAGAAAAGAGACAAAGAAGGGGAGAGGCAGACTTTTGTCTTTATCTCTATAATGCTCCTTAGTATTCCACTCTCAGAAAAAAAGATGGGTATGTTCTACTGATAGTGGTGGGGATTATTACACTTGTAGCCACAGGATATTCCTCATTAGAGTGAAGAGAAGGAAAAAGAAGGGTGGGGAAAAGGAGCAGAGAGATTAGTGATGGACAGCAGCATCGATGTGCTGAAAGCCTTCATATCATTAAGCTGCTGGTTTATTCATTTATGTTCGCTATGGTTAGGGAGGGCTCCCTAATGAGCCTCTTTGTCATCTACCACTAGTAACTTTATCAATTTCACTCATTTCTGTATATATCTCTGCTTTTTAATATACTTTTATTCATTCATTTATTTATAGCTGTGCTGGGTCTTTGTTGCTACATGGGTTTTTCTCTAGTTGCGCTGAGTGGGGACTGCCTTCTAGTTGCAGTGCGTGGGCCTCTCATTGCCGTGGTTTCTCTTGTTGTGGAGCACAGGCTGTAAGGTTTGGGGGCTGTAGTAACTGCAACACCTGGGCTCTAGAGCACAGGCTCAAGAGTTGTGGCACACAGGCTTAGCTGTTCTGTGGCATGTGGGATCTTCCCGGATCAGGGATCGAACCTGTGTCTCCTGCACTGGAGGGCAGATTCTTTACCGCTGAGCCTCCTGGGAAGCCCTACATGCCTCTTTTTGAACTCTCACAGGAATAGATCCTAACTCTTTACCCAGGTAGGCTATTACTGTGCCATAACCAAACAATAAACATTTGGCTGCTCTTTACAATAGTAAATTAAAACACCTAAATCCAAACATAGATTTTGGATTTTTTCTATCAGTTTGGATTTGTTCTATCAGTTTTCTTCCAGCGGGTTTGGTTAGGTAGTTTTTCTAAAGAGATATGTGTTTAACAAATCTTGACATTCAGGTTTAGCACATGAATTAGCCATTCTGGTCACAGCTTTGATGTACATAGATGCTAGCTCAGCACTGGAGGCTGTGTGGAATGAGATTCACTGAGGCAGTTCTGGGCAGAGCCAATGACCCGGAAAACTCACTCTTGACCTGTCTGGCTGTGGGTATCCTCTTTTCTCCTAATGGTTACAATCACAGTGATCAGTGTTTAATAATTCTTCAAATATATACCCAAATCTTTCACATCGGCTCTAAATATTAGCATGCAGTTTTCCAAAAGGAAAAAAAAATAAATTATAATTTAATAAATAATTCTAGTCTAGAAAGCAGCAAACATGATTTTTATTTTAAACAAATAGGTTGAAAGAATATAAACAGCTGTCATACAGTGAGAAAGATTTTTTAGGTCTGATGTGTAAAATGTAGGGGTATTAATGTATGTTTAAGAGGCCACAGGGAGCCAAGGGGTTAGAGCATGACATTCTGAATCAGACACTTGGTTGAGACAGTAAACCTTATTTTCCTCATCAGTAAGATAGGGTTACAACAGTGAAAGCGTTCTGAGGATTAAATGAGAATGTGTGTGAGGCATTGCAGAATGTCTTCCTGTGTTCAGATACGGTGGTGCTAGCATCAGCATCATTATAAATATATTGTTTACATGGTGCTCTGCCTTCTAGACTGAAGCATTCAGCAGTTTGCTACATATTCTCTCTATAAACTCAACTTCTCAATCAATCTTTGCAGCCAGAAAGAATTTTTCAAAGTGAAAATACAGCATATAGCTTTTCATGGAAACCATAGGTCTGGGAGAACAGGCTTTTAGCTAAGTTTTCATCTGATCGTAGAGTTATAGTAGACCTACTGTTCACACCAGTTCCTTATGCCTGACCAAAAATTCAATATCTATAAAACCTTGTACTCTTCTTAATGTACCAGTGATGAATATTATGAATATGAAACATTTTTATATCTTTTGATGCTTGCTCCTTGGAAGAAAAGCTATGACCAACCTAGACAGCATATTAAAAAGCAGAGGCATTATTTTGCTGACAAAAGTCCATCTAGTCAAAGCTGTGGATTTTCCAGTAGTCATGTATGGATGTGAGAGTTGGACAATAAAGAAAACTGAGTGCCAAAGAATTGATGCTTTTGAACTGTGGTGTTGGAGAAGACTCTTGACAGTTCCTAGGACTGCAAGGAGATCCAATCAGTCAATCCTAAAGAAAATCAGTCCTGAATATTCATTGGAAGGACTGATGCTGAAGCTGAAACTCCAATACTTTGGCCACCTGATGCGAAGAACTGACTCATTGGAAAAGACCCCGATGCTGTGAAAGATTGAAGGCAGAAGGAGCAGGGGACGACAGAGGATGAGATGGTTGGATGGCATCACTGACTCGATGGACATGAGTTTGAGTAAGCTCCAAGAGTTGGTGATGGACAGGGAGGCCTGGCATGCTGCAGTCCATGGGGTCTCAAAGAGTCAGACACAACTGAGCAACTGAACTGAACTATCTTATTCACTCAAACAGAAAAATAGTTATTAGATTTTTTTTTGCCTAGGGATAAAGCTTAGCCTTATATTAGGAGAGCTACAAAGGTAATGGGAATAGAGTATGCATCCATTATCATAAGAATTTGCATGATTCTTCTTTTTCCAAATATAATTATTATTTTCCAAGTGTTAACATTTGTCTTAATAGGAAAATACCCTTTTATGCCATGCATAGATCTCTTCTTTGAATAAGTCAGAGTGATGACAGATATGCAGAAGATAAAGCCTCAATTATGGTTACACTAGGTCCTTCCATTGATGAATAGAAAAGAAACACAAATGGGAAAATGGTTGTTACCACATAGGCAGTAAATTGAATAGCTATTTCATCATGCTCAGGCTACTTAGCTTTGACCATACACCATTTTGATAATAAGGCAGTCAAACCCATTACTAATAAAGGTAGCCCTTAGGTGCTTAAGTTCAAAATTCTTTAGGAAAAAAAAGGTAAATAAGCCTAAAAGATGTTCAAGATATCAAAAATGGCAATGGTAATTTTAACCAAAGCTCTCTTTCTATGGCTTAAGCTTATATGCTGTAATAAATGTGGCAAATGTCATTCTGGTGTAAATCAGGATAATTTTGGCTCACTTCTTTGACTCTGAACTTGGACTGGAAATCTGTATATCAACACATTAACTGACTGAACTCACATAGTGTCTTTATTGACATTCAAGACAATGGTATAATTTTTCCTTCAGAAGAATGAAGCCTTATTGATCTCATTCTGAGGGACTGAGGAATTGAGTGATAGTGCAAGGAGGCTATTCCTGTCACCAGTGCTTGCCTCTGTCTGCACAGGAATCACACCATAAGAGAATGAGGTCTGAAATGCCATTGGGAAATCATGGCTGATTGAGAAATTTTGCACGTAAGAGGTCAACAGGTTCCTCCATGGCATACACGTTTCTCAGGTGGAGTGCTTACCAACCTTTTTATAAAAATGTCAAAGCACATATAGAAAGTGATAATATTTCCTGGGGTAAATCAGAGAAAATTTGGGAGTAACTATATGAGGTATGGTGATGAAAATAATTCAATTTTTTTATAAAGCAAATGTTAGAAAAAAAATACTAGACCTTTAATTGGAAAAATGCATCCATGTAAAAATCTTGAATTGTCAAATGCAAAACTTAAGCTTGCTTCAGTGAACATAGCTGTAATTTTTGTTGGGCTTTTATACTGGAAATGATCACAGTAATTTCTGATTAAGTTTTTAAGTGATGATATCTTCAAAAAATTTTTGATAGACATTATCAATAAGAAAATTTGTCCCCACAAACAGGTAATAAAAAATATAAAACTATTGTTTAGCCATTCAAAAATTTATCACAGTTAAAACTGGGTTGAAAGAATGTAACCAGTATTTATTTTCGTTCATTGACAAACACAATGCTAAAATTTTTGTAATAATGAAAAATTATCTCAAACCTAAATATTTAAAAATAATGATGGAGCTCCGATTTGCAAAATGTGAATACATTGTTAGAGTGGCCACCTTATGTGAGCCTAGACTCCACTAGAAAGTCACAAATAAGCAGAGATGATCTGGATTGCATGAAGATCTCAGCTTTTAGATACTGCCTGGAATTATGCTCATGAGGAGTTTGCCCAGTTGGCTGTAGGTAGGGTTGCTGTTATGTGTGATTCTCTTTGAGTGCCTCTAGTAGTAACACCTCCCTTTTTGCCCAGGTGGCAGAGTTACTCCTGGACTCTGCACAGGAGCCTTAGGATAAAACAATAAGTGCTGGTTATAGCTGGGAGTGCTCACCACCTGAGGAGACTATGGAGAATACTATCATAACTCACTCCTCTTGGGTTGCTCTTGGAGGAGCCCCAGAAGTGTAGTCTAATGACCAGAGGCAGTTGGCTTTGGGATCCCAATGAGCCCCACACTCTGTTCAAAGGCTGCCTAAATCCAGAAGGGATACATATCTCACAGTACCCCTATAACTCTGTTTTATGAAGATTCACCCTAGTCCTTTCTTTCCTAAGAGCTGGGAGATGATTATCTGTGTTGTGCTGTGCTTAATTGCTCAGCTGTGTCCAACTCTTGAGACCCCATGGACTGTAGCCCACCAGGCTCCTCTGTCCATGGGATGCTCCAGGCAAGAATAATGGAGTGGGTTGCCAAGCCCTTCTCCAGTGCATCTTCCCAACCCAGGGATCGAACCTGGGTCTCCTGTTTTTCAGGCAGATTCTTTACCTTCTGAGCCACCAGGGAAGCCCTGGAAGATAATTATAGGAGAGTGCATAACATTTATCTTATTATTGTATTTTCAGTCCCTTATTTATAAAAGGAACTCAGTAAATTTATTTTGAAAGAATGAGTGAATAATGAAAGAAATGAGTTTGCCCACTGAAAGTTAAAACTAGTCAAGGAGATGACTTGGAAGGATAGTGAACCTCTAGTGCCAGTAATGCTACTGGAATAGAAGCTTAATTTAGTTACTCAAGAAATAATCATTGAATTCTTACTATGTGCCAGACACTTCTCTGAGTGCTAGGGATCTAGCAGTGAGCATGAGTCATAAATCTCTCATAGAAAATAAAGGACACAGAAATACATAATATAATTAAGTTCAAAATTTATGTTGCATGATTGTGAGAGAAATGAAAAAAATAAGGTATTAAAGAGGAATAGGGAAGGCTGGAGAATTTAATTTTAAGAAGGGAATTATGGGAAAGTGGAGCTTGAACAAAGTCCTAAAAGAAGTGAGAGAACAAGTCATGGAGATATGTGGGGGAAGTGTATGCCTGGTACATTGAACAGCAAATGCAAAGGCCCTGAGACTGGAGTGTGTTGTTGTGTTCAAGAAATAATAAGGAGACTAGTCTGAGTGGAATAAAGTGAGTGAAGAGGAGAGTAACAGGAGACAGTGGTGGTCCAGATCCTAGAGAACCCGGTAGGCTTATTAGGGATATTTTCTTTTAATCTGAGTGAGATGAGATGCCACCACAGAGGCAGAGGTGATGAGCAAAGGAATGACCTGAATGAGGTTTAATAGGACCCCTCAGGGTGCTCTGTTGAGAATCAACCAAAAGAGCAAAAAGAAGAAGCTACCAGTGAGGAGGCTTTTTTAATAATTCAGGTGAGAAGATAGTGTAACTTGAAAAAATGTTTACCCACCCTTTCAAGTTGGGCTTTCCTAGTGGCTCAGTGGTAAAGAAACTGCCTGCCAATGCAAGAAATGTGAGTTGGATCTCTTGAGTTGGGGAGATCCCCTGGAGAAGGAAATGGCAAGCCACTCCAGTATTCTTGCTTGGAGAATCCCATGAACAGAGAAGCCTGGCAGGCTGTAGTCCATGGGGTTGCAACAGAGTTGGACATGACTTAGTGACTAAACAACAGTAACGACTCTTTCCATTCAGGCCCCGATACTGGTCTGTCTGCCGGCTGCCCTTCAAGGCAGTAAGATGAGATGGAGTTCGGTTCAGAGACGATGTTTCATTCTTTAATCACAGAACAGACAGGAGTGAGTGCTCACTCCACAGTACAAGCTCTGCCCAGGGCGCCATGAGTAGGACCGCTTTATGGAGAGCTCCAGGGTTTGCGCAGCCGCAGTGCTCACAGCTCCTGGCTGGTGCACACCGCCCGCGGCCACCGCCGTCTTGGGCTGAGGGGTTGTGCGCAGGGCTTCCGCACGTGGCTCACCAACCTGAAGCGCTGGGCTAGCCACGTCTCACCAGGAGCTGTGGTCTGAAGTGAAGGGCATGAGGCCTCCACGTGCAACACCTTGTGAGCTACTGTGACAGCAGTAAGCACTAAGGACAAACAAGGTTGGAGTTTAGCTTGTTACTTTATTTATTAACTCTATTTTTATTTCCTGGAAATTGTTAATGGGTTTTGCCCGTGACAAAGTCAGATGTGGTGTGTGTGAGGAGGAGGCAGACTCAGGATCTCTGTTAGAGGTGGAGCCCAGAAGATTTGTGGTTGGAGTCAATGTGGGGAATGAAAGATGAAAGGAGTCAAGGAAGGCCTCTAGATTCTTGTCTGGAGCAATGGAAAGAATTATTCTGCCATGAACAGATAACCAATATGAACTAACCTAATGAAATTCTGTATCAAAATGGAACTCAGACACAATTTTGGCTATGTGTCTCTAATAGTTCCTTCTTTTAAAAAAAATAATTTATGGTGAATGACATATGCAAAAGTGTAGAAAGTAAAATAATAAACTGATGTCAATAATGATTGGCATTTTGCCAGTTCTGTTTCTTCTATTCCCCATCTACACATTTCTGATTTTTTGGAGTATTTCAGAACCTGTTAGACGTCATGTTATTGTTGGAGGAGGTCATTGAGAAAACATGACCATGGTTGATGGGTGAGCTGGAGGCTCAATAGGAAGCTCCTTATGCCCTTACCTAACCTTGGAGTGTATGTTCTGCCCATCACACCCATACTCAGAGGACTGAATTCATGATTAAACCCAGTTAAGTTCTTTATATATATAAACTTAAGATTCTGGCAGGTGGATGTGGAGATGTATTTATTTTGAGGTCACCCAAGACAAGCCTCGGCTGTAAGTTCCCTTGCTTATTAGAACTGCCACCTACCAATCTGGAGTGACCTATCTCTTCTTGTTCACTCTGTACCAGGTCTATTTTAATATTTCACCTAGGAAACTCCCCGAGTTGTGACTCAACAGTTATTTCCCTCCTAAATCACTTGGTATGCTTTGCTTAATTGACAATGAATTTTTATGTACCCATCATGACACTATTATTCCTGAAAAAGTTAGCAATGATTTCTTAGTACTCATACACAAGCCATTTTCAAGTTTCCCTGATTGTCTGAAAATCATCTAACAGTTGTTTTGTTGAAATCAAGATTCAAACAAGAGCCTCCCATCACATTTGATTGTTCAGTTCAGTTCAGTTCAGTTGCTCAGTCATGTCTGACTCTTTGTGACCCCATGGTCTGCAGCATGCCAGGCCTCCCTGTCCAACACCAACTCCTGGAGTTTACTCAAATTCATGTCCATTGAGTCAGTGATGCCATCTAACCATCTCATCCTCTGTCCTCCCACCTTCAATTTTTCCCAGCATCAGGGTCTTTTCAAATGAGTCAGTTCTTTGAATGAGGTGGCCAAAGTATTAAAGTTTCAGCTTCAGCATCAGTCCTTCCAATGAATATTCAGGATTGATTTCCTTTAGGATTGACTGGTTGGATCTCCTTGTGTCCAAGGGACTCTCAAGAGTCTTCTCCAACACCACAGTTCAAAAGCATCAATTCTTCAGTGCTCAGCTTTCTTTATAGTCCAACTCTCACATCCATACATGACCACCGGAAAAACCATAGCCTTGACTAGACAGGCCTCTGTTGGCAAAGTTATGTCTCTGCTTTTTAATATGCTGTCTAGGTTGGTCATAACTTTTCTTCCAAGGAACAAGTGTCTTTTAATTTCATGGCTGCAGTCACCATCTGCAGTGATTTTGGAGCCCCCAAAAATATTTAGTCTGTCACTGTTTCTACTGTTTCCCCATCTATTTGCCTTGAAGTGATGGGACCAGATGCCATGATCTTTGTTTTCTTAGTTTAAGCCAACTTTTTCACTCTCCTCTTTCACTTTCATCAAAAGGCTCTTTAGTTCTTCTTTGCTTTCTGCCATAAGTGTGGTGTCATCTGCATATCTGAGGTTATTGATATTTCTCCCAGCAATCTTGATTCCAGCTTGTGCTTCATCCAGCCTGGCATTTCTCATGATGCACTCTGCATATAAGTTAAATAAGCAGGGTGACAATATACTGCCTTGACATACTTCTTTCCCAATTTGGAACCAGTCTGTTGTTCCATGTCCAGTTCTAACTGTTGCTTCTTGACCTGCATACAGATTGATCAGGAGGCAGGTCAGGTGGTCTAGTATTCGCATCTCTTTCAGAATTTTCCACAGTTTGTTGTGATCCACACAGTCAAAGGCTTTGCCAGAGTCAATAAAGAAGAGGTAGATGTTTTTCTGGAACTCTCTTGCATCTTTGATGATTCAATGGATGTTGGCAATTTGGTCTCTGGTTCCTGTGCCTTTTCTAAAACCAGCTTGAACATCTGCAATTTCACAGTTCACATACCATTGAAGCCTGGCTTGGAGAATTTTGAGCATTACTTTGGTAGCATGTGAGATGAGTGCAATTGTGTGGTAGTTTGAGCATTCTTTGGCATTGCCTTTCTTAGGGATTGGAATGAAAACTGACCTTTTCCAGTCCTGTGGCCACTGTTGAATTTTCCAAATTTGTTGGCATATTGAGTGCAGCACTTTCACAGCATCATCTTTTAGGATTTGAAATAGCTCAACTGGAATTCCATCACCTCCACTATTTTTGTTCTTAGTGATGCTTCCTAAGGCCAGCTTGACTTCACATTCCAGGATGTCTGGCTCTAGGTGAGTGATCACGCCATTGTGGTTATCTGAGTCATGAAGATCTTTTTTTGTGGAGTCTTCTGTGTATTCTTGCCACCTCTTCTTAATATCTTCTGCTTCTGTAAGGTCCATGTCATTTCTGTCCTTTATTGTGCCTCTCTTTGCATGAAAATTTCCCTGTATCTCTAATTTTCTTGAAGAGATCTCTAGTCTTTCCCATTTTATTGTTTCCCTCTATTTCTTTGGGAGGTCTATTTCACTGAGGAAGGTTTTCTTATCTCTCTTTGCTTTTTTATTGTTAAGCCTTCTAATTCTCTTTTATTAGGTGAGTCCCTTTCCTTTTATTCTCTGTCTCTGATTTTTTATTTATATCATTTTTACAGAAACTGGGTCCTTTGTCCTGCAGAATGCCCCACATTATGAATTTAGCTGATTATCTTTCCCTGAGGAGACTGTTAAAAAATCAGTCTACCTTCCTATTTTTTAAAAATGAATTTTTTCCTTAGGATTTGATTTAACTTTAGTATTTTTGTTCTAAATTTAAATAGGTAGTGCTGGTTATGTCCTATTGCATCATCAGGTTTTTTAATCCTCTGATGACTATTACTTAGATCCATTATTAATAAAATTGGAATTGAAAATGGTGATTTTTAAAATTGTATCATTTTTCCTGTGCTTTTATCAGGCACTCTGTGGAAAAGAACTTACCTTTATCAAATATTTGGTAACCCTGAGATAAAGTTTTAAAGGAAAAGCAGGATAAATATTCAATATTTGTCCTTTATTTGTTTATTTTCAGAATATTGAATTGGTCTATTGTGGTAAACAGTGACTTCTACTTTTAAAAATCATCATGAATTCACATATTCTTATATTTTGATGTGTTGCAATCCATTATAATTACTTCTTACTGTTTTTGTTTGTTTGTTTTGGCTCATTCACTTACTCTATTCTTGGACAATGGATATCCTTTAATTTGGCTTCTCTGTTTCTATGTCATGAGTTCATTAGTCTTTGCTAGTTTTCTTGCTTTCTGGCACAGGATAGACAAAGTTAATCATGTTTATTTTCTTCACCAGATAGAAATCATCCATTTCTCTGAATGCCCTTAATTTTTGTTAACATAAAATAATTTTCAGAGACTACAAGCTATATGGTGGGTGTCTTCATTTTATAGACTGTTATTGCCTTTGGGGCCAGTTATTATAAGGAAAAAAAAGGACAGTGATCTTGGGATTTATGCTTTATGACAGGCCTCACTACAGACTCAGTACAGAGTACATTTCATTCAGGACAGGTCTAAGTGTTTCCCAGTGAACAGCATGCCAAGTCCTGGTCTCTAAGCCCCAGGAATATCCCACAAACACTGTTAGTTGCTGTTAAGCTTCACTACTTTCAGAAGGAGTTACTGTGTTTGGTTGAGAACCATTGAAGGTTATGCCCTCCCCTAGCCTCATTTCCATGCTCTTTCTCTATTAAAAAAAAAAAAAAGTATTATTTTGACATCACAGTTTTGTTATTATTGGGAAAAAGATGCCCTGAGCAGAGAATTTGGGCATCTGGAAATTAGATGAATGAAGTTATTCATTACAAAATTGGTATTAGATTTCATATAGTAGCCTGTGTGAATTTATTTAATGTTGATGCTCGTTGAAAGACTGATTATTTGGGGATATGCTGATACATTTTATTTCATTTTCTAGATATTCAAGACAGAAGTGAAACCTGGATTTTGGTGAATTTAACAAGGTAATTTTACTTTTTAAGACTAAATGTATTTTCTCTAATGACCCTCAATTTAACTTGCCTTGTATATATTTTTATTCACTTCATTCCTGGTAGTGGTGATAGATAAACATTACAGAAAAGATAGAAAGAATAACATGATGTTTGGAATGTCCCATTTGTCTGTTTGTAATGAAGATCTAGTTCTACAACAATTGTTCATTGGATCAATGACAACAGATTTCCCTCAGGTTTTAGTTAGTATTCATTTGGCTGGTGGCCAAGAAATTTAACTAAGCTGGCCTAAACAGAAAGGAGAATTTATTGGTTCATGTAATTGACAGTCTAGAATTAAGATGAGTTTCCTTCAGACATGGCTTAATTCAGATGCTTAAAAGTTATTAAGATCAAATTTTCTGAGTCCATTGTCTCTGATTTTCTCAGTGAGTTGATAGCATTTTTAGGTTGGATCCATTTGATATTGCAAGATGGATGCAGTTGGGCTGAGTTTTACCTCTTACAAATCCCAGTTGTTGGTGGGGTGGATGGGGGAAGGGAACAGATTTCTGGAAGTAGCATACCTGTGTATCTGATTGGCTCTGATTGGGTTACCTACCCATTCTTGAATTGATCACTTTGGCCAAGGGTACTGGTTCCTGTGATTTATTTAAATATATCAGAGTCTATTCATGGAGAAATTCACAGGGGTCTGAGGGAAAAGGAACGAGGAGGGTGGATGGTTACCATTTCTAGGGGGTCATGGATTCTGGAACCAAATAGTAGTTAACCACTTAACTTCCTGAAACTTATTTTTAAAAGCTTTGAGAATAAAGCTAAACAAAAACAAAACAATTCCCCACAACAATGGAGCCTTTTGTTTGAAAAAAGTCAATTTATTTCAGTTTCAAAATTAAAACCGCTTATGGCCTATAGGCTCAAAGATTTAATAAGAATTTGATATCATCATTCAAAGTTGAATGAGAACTACCTTTCTTTTGGGTCAGTAGTTTAAAAAAATTAACCATTGTAGTAGGTAAAAGTGGTATCTCATTGTGATATTAATTTGAATTTCTCTAACTAATGAGGTTGCACATTTATTGACCATTTATATATTTTGCCTACTTTTATATTGAGTTGTATTTTTGTTGATTTGTGTGTGTGTGTGTGTGTATGTATGTCTGTGTGTGTCTAATGGGTCATTTTGGGAAAAAGATGCCTTGTGGAGTTTATGGCTTGCCTCAGCAGGCAAACCACTACACAGACCCCTAGGGTTTTGGAGCAAGACCATGTCATATACTGTGTAGTATTATAAGCCTTTTAATAAACAGCTTCTGGTATGTTCCTGAAGAGCAGAGTAGAGACGGAGTAACTGATCATGGGATACCAAATAACTGTGCAGGCATAACTTATCATAAATTTGATTTTTTAGACCCACCAAGTAATAATGTTGAGTGGGCAAGCAGAAACCCATTTTATGATGGAAATGGTATTTCTGGGATCAAACATGAGCACAAAGAAGCAAGTTGAATGAGCAGATACCCAGTATGTTAGTCCCTTAGTTGTGTCCAACTCTTCGAGACCTTGTGAACTACAGCCCGCCGGGCTTCTCTGTCCATGGGGTTCTCTAGGCAAGAATACTGGAGTTCGTAGCCATTCCCTTCTCCAATTGTTCTTTCCAATACAGGGATCAAACCTGGGTCTCCTGCATTGCCGGTGGATTCTTTCTTGCCTGAGCCAGCAGGGAAGCCCAAGATACTCAGAAGTCCATATTATTCACCACAGTTTCACCAATGTTTCTCCCTCAGCTCCTATTACCATATGAGTGATTCTTGACCACAATCTCACAGAGGCAGAGAAAAATCTGAACTTGGTTCACCAATGGGTCAGTTCAGGCGCGCAAACCAAAAATGAGTGAAGACCTCATTAAAGCCTCTCTCAGGTGTAAATTCAAATGTGAGTGGTGAGGAGAAATCCTTAGATGAGCAGAGCTGTTGTTGATGCATCTGGCCATTAGCTTTGTGTGGAAGGAAAATGGTTCAAGGTTAGAATATAATGGAATGATTACGATAATTAAGATCCTATAAGAAGTATTAGAAGGTTTGAGGACAAGATGTTCTGGGTTAGAGGCATGTGAATAGACACTTAGCAGTGGACACAAAGTTTGAAGATTATCATATCATATGTTAATACACAATAGAGTACCTTGTGACTACCACCTATCCATTTCCCCCAACCCCTGACCCTTGGAAACCTATATTCTATTATCTGTTTCTGTGAGTTTGCCTTTTTAAATTCCACATATAAGTGAGATCCTAACTAATTCCTAATTCCACATATAAGTGAGTCTTTAACTGTCTGATTTCTTTAACTTAGCAAAATGCTTTCAAGGCCCATCCATATTGTTGCAAATGGCAGATTTCCTTCATATTTATAGCTGAACACACATAAATACAGACATATATGTGCATATATATATTATGCATTTTCTTTATTCATTTATCTGTTGATAATTGGACATTTTGGTTGTTTCAGTGTCTTGGGTATTGTAAAAAATGCTGCAATGAACATGGGGTGCAGATATCTTTTTGTGATAGTGATTTCATTTCCTTTCAATATATACCCAGAAGTGGGATTGCTGGATCATATGGCAATTCTATTTTTAATTTTTTGAGGAAACTCTATACTGTTTTCCATGGTAGCTACATCATTTAACATTCTCATCAACAGTGTACCAGTGTTCTTTGTTCTCCACTTTCTTGCCAGCACTGTTGTCCCTTATCTTTTTGATAAAAGCCATCCTAAAAGGTTTGAAATGATATCCCACTGTGTTTTTGATTTATAATTGCCTAATGATTAGTGATGTTAGGCATCTTTTTATGTACCTTTTGGCCACTTGCATGTATTCTTTGGAAAGTGTATATTCAGATTTTCTGCCCATTTCTTAATCATATTTACTTATTCCTTATATATCTTGGACATTAACCCTTTATCAGATACATAGTTTGCACATATTTTCTCCCATTTCATTTTGCTCATTTTTTCACTTACTGTACAGAAACTTTTTAGTTTTATGTAGTCCCACTTGTTTAAACATTTTTGCTTTTGGTTTATATTCAAAAAGCCATCACCAAGACCCTTTGTAAAACAAGTTTTCCCCTATGGTTTCTTCAAGGAGTTTTATAGTTGTGGATCTTACTCTTAAGTATCTAATCCATTGCAAATTAATTTTGTAAGTGGTGTAAAATAGGGATTCATTCTCATTCTTTTGCATATGAATATCCAGTTTTTATAAAAGCATTTATTGAAGATACTGTTCTTTCTCTGTGTATTACTGGCATCTATATCAAATATTACTTCACGGTATACATGCAGGTTTATTTCTAGGCTCTTAATTTTGTTCCATTTGTCTATTTTTAATGCCAGTACTATACTGTTTTGATTACCATAGCTTTATAATATAGGTTGAAATCAGGAAGTGTGGTGTCTCCAGCTTTTTTTCCTCTTTCTCAAATTTGCATTAGCTATTGACTTCTTTTGTGTTTCCATCTGAATTTTAGGATTGTTGTATTTATTTCTGTGAAAAATGCCATTGGAATTTTGATAGGAATTGCATTGAATCTATTCCTGGTTTTGGGTAATACAGACATTTTAACAATATTAATTCTTTTGATTCATAAGTGCACAGTATCTTTTCATTTATTTGTATCTCTTCAATTTCTTTTGCCATTGTCTTATAATTTTAAGTGTATAATTTTTGGTTAAATTTATTTCTAAGTTTCAAAAAAGACTTTTAGGTAGAATGATAGGCAGAATACATAGATGCAGAGATACAGTTACCATCACTCCCAGCAATCTAATTAAGGAATCTGTACTTTCCATTCTGAAATTCTAGACTATAAGATAAATAGCGAAGGTTCCCAGAAAGGAAAAGAGTTCTGCCAGAGGATATGGCAAGAGTTCCATTTAACCATAAGTGATGGTTGCTGCCTTAGCACACTGAGTTTCTACTATTAAGGGAGCACCCATTTGAATGCAGAGTTCCAAAGAATAGCAAGGAGAGATAAGAAAGCCTTCCTCAGATATCAATGCAAAGAAATAGAGGAAAACAACAGAATGGGAACAACTAGAGTTCTCTTCAAGAAAATTAGAGATACCAAGGGAACATTTCATGCACAGATGGGCACAATAAAGGATAGAAATGGTATGGACCTAACAGAAGCAGAAGATATTAAGAAGAGGTGGCAAGAATACACAGAAGAACTATACAAAAAAGATCTTCACGACCCAGATAATCACGATGGCGTGATCACTCACCTAGAGCCAGACATCCGGGAATGTGAAGTCAAGTGGGCCTTAGAAAGCATCACTGTGAACAAAACTAGTGGAGGTGATGAAATTCCAGTTGAGCTATTTCAAATCCTGAAAGATGATGCTTTTAAAGTGCTGCACTCAATATGCTAGCAAATTTGGAAAACTCAGCAGTGGCCACAGGACTGGAAAAGGTCAGTTTTCATTCCAATCTCAAAGAAAGCCATTGCCAAAGAATGCTCAAACTACTGCAGAATTGCGCTCATATCACGTGCTAGTAAAGTAATGCTCAAAATTCTCCAAGCCAGGCTTCAGCAATACTTGAACCGTGAAATTCCAGATGCTCAAACTGGTTATAGAAAAGGCAGAGGAACCAGAGATCAAATTGCCAACATCCACTGGATCATCGAAAAAGTAAGAGAGTTCCAGAAAAACATCTATTTCTGCTTTATTGACTATGCCAAAGCCCTTGACTGTGTGGATCACAATAAACTGGAAAATTCTGAAAGAGATGGGAATACCAGACCACATTACCTGCCTCTTGAAAACCTGTATGCAAGTCAGGAAGCAACAATTAGAACTGGACATGGAACAACAGACTGGTTCCAAATAGGAAAAGGAGTACGTCAAGGCTGTATATTGTCACCCTGCTTATTTAACTTATATGCAGAGTACATCATGAGAAACGCTGGGCTGGAAGAAGCACAAGCTGGAATCAAGATTGCTGGGAGAAATATCAATAACCTCAGATAGGCAGATGACACCACCCTTATGGCAGAAAGTGAAGAGAAACTAAAAAACCTCTTGATGAAAGTGAAAGAGGAGAGTGAAAAAGTTGGCTTAAAGCTCAACATTGAGAAAACTAAGATCATGGCATCTGGTCCCATCACTTCATGGCAAATAGATAGGGAAACAGCGGATACAGTGGCTGACTGTATTTTTTTGGGTTCCAAAATAACTGCGGATGGTGACTGCAACCATGAAATAAAAAGATTCTTACTCCTTGGAAGGAAAGTTATAACCAACATAGACAGCATATTGAAAAGCAGAGATATTACTTTGCCAACAAAGGTCCATCTAGTCAAGGCTCAGTTTTTTCCAGTGGTCATATATGGATGTGAGAGTTGGACTGTGAAGAAAGCTAAATGCTAAAGGATTGATGCTTTTGAACTGTGGTGTTGGAGAAGACTCTTGAGAGTCCCTTGGACTGCAAGGAGATCCAACCAGTCCATCCTAGAGGTGATCAGTCCTGGGTGTTCATTACTCAAACATGAGTTTGAGTAAACTCCGAAAGTTGGTGATGGACAGGGAGGCCTGGCGTGCTGCGATTCAGGCAGTCGCAAAGAGTCGGACACAACTGAGAGGCTGAACTGAACTGAGGCAAAACTAGTCACCATGCTGGAGATAGTTCAGTTGCTTAGCTGTGTCCGACTCTTTGCAACCCCATGGACTGTAGCATGGCGGGCTTCCCTGTCCTTCACCAACTCCTGGAACTTGCTCAAACTCAAGTCCATCGAGTCGGTGATGCCACCCAACCATCTCTTCCTCTCTTGTCTCCTTCTCCTCCTGCCTTCAATCTTTCCCAGCATCAGGGTCTTTTCCAATGAGCCAATTCTTTGCATCGGGTGGCCAAAGTATTGGAGTTTCAGCTTTAGCATCAGTCTGTCAAATGAATAAACAAGACTGATTTCCTTTAGGATGGACTGGTTGGATCTCCTTGCACTCCAAGGGACTCTCAAGAGTCTTCTCCACCACCCCAGTTCAGAAGCATCAATTCTTCAGCACTCAGCTTTCTTTAGTGTCTAAGTCACATCCATACATGACCACTGGAAAACCATAGCTTTGACTAGATGAACCTTTGTCGGCAAATGTATCTGCTTTTTTAAAAAAAAAATTTTTTTTTTTAATTGAAGGATAATTGCTTTACAGAATTTTGTTGTTTTCTGTCAAGGTTTAACATGAATCAGCATAGGTATACATATATCCCCTCCCTTTTTTTTTTAATCCCCTCCCTTTTGAACCTCCCTCCCATCTCCCTCCGCATCCCACCCCTCTGCTGCTGCTGCTGCTGCTGCTAAGTCACTTCAGTCGTGTCTGACTCTGTGCGACCCCATAGACGGCAGCCCACCAGGTTCCCCCTGTCCCTGGGATTCTGCAGGCAAGAACACTGGAGTGGGTTGCCATTTCCTTCTCCAGCGCATGAAAGTGAAAAGTGAAAGTGAAGTCGCTCAGTCGTGTCCAACTCTTAGCGACCTCATGGACTGCAGCCTACCAGGCTCCTCTGTCCATGGGAATTTCCAGGCAAGAGTACTGGAGTGGGGTGCCATTGCCTTCTCCATCCCACTGCTCTAGGTTGATACAAAGCCCTTGTTTACGTTTCCTGAGCCATACAGCAAATTTCCGTTGGCTATCTATTCTACGTATGGTAATGTAAGTTTCTATGTTACTTTTTCCATACATTTCACCCTCTCCTCCCCTCTCCCCATGCCCATAAGCCTATTCTCTATGTCTGTTTCTCCATTGCTGTCCTGTCAATAAATTATTCAGTACCATTTTTCTAGATTCTGTATATATGCATTAAAATATGATATTTATCTTTCTCTTTTGGACTCACTTCACTCTGTATAATAGGTTCTAGGTTCATACACCTCATCAGAACTGACTCAAATGGGTTCCTTTTTGTGGCTGAGTGATATTGCATTGTGTATACATACCACCAGTTCTTTATCCATTCATTTGTCGATGGACATATAGATTGTTTCCATGTTCTAGCTATTGTAAATAGTGCTGCAATGAACAGTGGGATCCATGTGTCTTTTTCAGTTTTGTTTTCCTCAGGGTATGGAGTGGAATTGCTGGGTCATATGGTAGTTTTATTCCTAGTTTTTAAAGGAATCTCCACACCATCTTCCATAGTGGCTGTATCAGTTTACATTCCCACCAACAGTGCAAGAGCGTTGCCTTTTCTCCACATCCTCTCTAGCATTTATTGTTTGTAGACTTTTTGATGATGGCCATCTGACCAGTGTGAGGTGATATCTCATTGTAGTTTTGATTTGCATTTCTCTAATAATGAGTGATGTTGAGCATCTTTTCCTGTGTTTGTTAGCCATCTGTATGTCTTCTTTGGAGAAATATCTGTTTAAGTCTTTTTCCCACTTTTTGATTGGGCTGTTTTTTTTTCCTGATATTGAGTTGTATGACCTGCTTGTATATTTTGAAAATTAATCCATTGTCAGTTGATTCATTTGCTATTATTTTCTCCCATGATGAGGGATGTTTTTTTTTACCTTGCTTATAGTTTCCTTTGCTGTGCAAAAGTTTTTAAGTTTAATCAGGTCCCACTTGTTTACTTTTGTTTTTATTTTCACTACTCTAGGAGGTGGGTCATAGGGGATCTTGCTTTGATTTATGTCATCGAGTGTTCTGACTATGTTCTCCTCTAAGTTCTATAGCTTCTGGTCTTGAATCTAGATCTTTAATCCATTTTGAGTTTATTTTTGTGTATGGTGTTAAGAAGTGTTCTGATTTCATTCTTTTGCATGTAGCTGTCCAGTTTTCCCAGCACCATTTATTAAAGAGGCTGTCTTTGCCCCATTGTATATTCTTGCCTCCTTTGTCAAAAATAAGGTACCCATAGGTGCATGGGTTTTTTCCTGGACTTTCTATCTTGTTCCATTGGTCTATATTTCTGTTTTTGTGCCAATACCATACTGTCTGGATGACTGTAGCTTTGTAGTATAATGTGAAGTCAGGAAGGTTGATTCCTCAAGCTACATTCCTCTTTTTCAGGACTGTTTTAGCTATTTGGGGCCTTTTGTGTTTCCATATGAATTGTGAAATTGTTTGTTCTAGTTCTGTGAAAAATGTCATTGGTAATTTGATAGGGAATGCATTGAACCTGTAGATTGTGTTTGGTAGTATAGTCATTTTCACAATATTGCTTCTTCCTACCCTACATGGAATATCTCTCCATCTGTTTATGTCATCTTTGATTTCTTTCATTGGTGTCTTATAATTTTCTGTGTACAGTTCTTTTGTCTCCTTAGATAAGCTTATTCCTAGATATTTAATTCTTTTTCCCCAATGGTGAATGAGATTGATTCCTTAATTTCTCTTTCTGATTTTTCATTGTTAGTATATAGAAATGCAAGTGATTTCTGTGTATTGATTTTGTATCCTGCAACTTTGATAAATTCACTGATTAGCTCTAGTAATTTTCTGATACTATCTTTAGGGTATTCTAAACCCTAGGGTTTTGTAGAGTATCATGTCATCTGCAAACAGTGAAGACTTTACTTTTTCTTTTCCAATCTGTATTCCTTTTATTTCTTTTTCTTCTCTGATTGTTGTAGTTAGGACTTCCAAAACTATGTTGAATGATAATAGTGAAAGTGGACATCCGTATCTGATTCCTGATCTTAGGGGGAATGTTTTCAGTTTTTCACCATTGAGAATGATGTTTGCTGTAGGCTTATCATATATGGCCTTTACTATGTTGAGGTAGGTTCCTACTATGCCCATTTTTTGAAGAGTTTTAATCATACATGGGTGCTGAATTTTGTCAAAGACTTTTTCTGCATCTATTGAGCTTATCATATGGTTTTTATCTTTCAATTTGTTAATATGGTGTATCACATTGATTGATTTGCATATATTTAAGAATCCTTGCATTCCTGGAATGAACCCAAGTTAATCATGGTGTATGAACTTTTTGATGTGTTGCTGAATTCTGCTTGCTAAAATTTTGTTGAGGATTTTTGCATCTATGTTCATCAGTGATATTGGTGTATAGTTTTCTTTTTTGGTGTTGTCTTTGTCTGGTTTTGGTATCAGGGTGATGGTGGCCTCATAGAATGAGTTTGGAAGTGTTACTTCCTCTGAAATTTTTTGGGAAAGAGTATTAGAAGAATAGGCATTAGCTCTTCTCTAAATGTTTGATAGAATTCAAACCGTGAAGCCGTCTGGTCCTGGGCTTTTGTCTTTTGGGAGAATTTTGATCACAGCTTCAATTTCAGTGCTTGTAATTGGGTTATTTGCAATTTCTATTTCTTTCTGTATCAATCTTGGAAGATTGAACTTTTCTAAGAATCTGTCCATTTCTTCCAGGTTATCCATTTTATTGCCATATAGTTGTTCATAATGGTCTCTTATAATACGTTGTATTTCTGCACTGTCTGTTGTAAGCTCTCCTTTTTCATTTCTAATTTTGTTGATTTGATTCTTCTCTTTTTTCCTGTAAGTTTGGCTAAATGCTTGTCAGTTTTGTTTATCTTCTCAAAGAACCAGCTTTTAGTTTCATTAATATTTACTATTTTTTCTTTCATTTCTTTTTCATTTATTTTTGCTTGGATCTTTATGGTTTCTTTCCTTCTACTAATTTTGGGGTGTTTCTGTTCTTTTTCCAGTAGTTTTAGGTATAAAGTTAGGTTGTCTATTTGATGTTTTTCTTGTTTCTTGAGGTAGGATTGTATTGCTATAAAATTCCCTCTTAGAACTGCTTTTGCAGCATCCCATAGGTTTTGAATTGTTATGTTTTCATTGTTATTTGTTTCTAGAAAATTTTTTATTTCCCTTTTGATTTTTTCAGTAACCTGTTGATTATTTAGATATGGGTTGTTTAATCTCCATGTACTTGTGTTTCTTACAGTTTTTTTCCTTGTAACTGATATCTAGTCTCATAGCACTGTGGTCAGAGAAGATACTATTCAATTTGATACTATTTCAATTTCTCAAAATTATTGAGGTTTGATTTGTGACCCAAGATGTGGTCTATCCTGGAGACCATTTCATGTGCACTTGAGAAGGTGTATCCTTCTGCATTGGATGGAATGTCCTGAAGATATCAATGAGGTCCATCTCACCTAATGTATCATTTAAGATTGTGTTTCCCAGAAGAAATAAAAATATTCATAGAAACAAATGAAAATGAAAATACAACAACCCCAAATCTATGGGATTCAGTAAAAGCAGTGCTAAGGGGAAGGTTCATAGCAATACAAGCCTACCTCAAGAAACAAGAGAAAAATCAAATAAATAACCTAACTTTATACCTCAAGCAGCTAGAAAAAGAAGAAATGAAGAACCCCAGGGTTAATAGAAGGAAAGAAATCATAAAAATTAGGGCAGAAATAAATGAGAAAGAAACAAAGGAAACTATGGAAAAAAATCAACAAAACTGAAAGCTGGTTCTTTGATAAGATAAATAAAATAGACAAACCGTTAGCCAGACTCATCAAGAAAAGAAGGGAGGAGAATCAAATCAACAAAATTAGAAATGAAAATGGAGAAATCACAACAGACAACACAGAAATACAAAGGATCATAAGAGACTACTATCAGCAACTATGTGCCAATAAAATGGACAACTTGGAAGAAATGGACAAATTCTTAGAAAAATATAACCTTCCAAAACTGAACAAGGAAGAGATAAAAAATCTCAACAGACCCATCACAAACACAGAAATCAAAACTGTAACAAGAAATCTTCCAACAAACAAAAGCCCAGGACCAGATTGCTTCACAGCTGATCTCTACCAAAAATTTAGAGAAGAGCTAACACCCTATTGTACTCAAACTTCCAGAAAATTACAGAGACAGGTAAACTCCCAAACTCGTTCTATGAGGCTACCATCACCCTCATACCAAAACCAGACAAAGATGCCACAAAAAAAAAGAAAACTACAGGCCAATATCACTGATGAACAGAGATGCAAAAATCCTTAACAAAATTCCAGCAAACAGAATCCAACAACATATTAAAAAGATCATACATCATGACCAAGTGGGCTTTATCCCATGGATGCAAGGATTCTTCAATATTTGCATATCAATCAATGTGATACAAAACATTAACAAATTGAAAAATAAAAACTACATGATTATTTCAATAGATACAGAGAAAGCCTTTGATAAAATTCAACATCAAGTTATGATAAAAACCCTCCAGAAAGTAGGCATAGAAGGGACATACCTCAACATAATAAAAGCCATATATGATAAACCCACAGCAAACATTATCCTCAATGGTGAAAAATTGAAAGTATTTCCCTTAAAGTCAGGAACAAGAGAAGGGTGTCCACTCTCACCACCACTACTATTCAACATAGCTTTGGAAGTTTTAGCCAGAGCAATCAGAGGAGAAAAAGAGATAAAAGGAATCCAGATTGGAAAAGAAGAAGTAAAACTCTCACTGTTTGTAGATGACATGATCCTTTATTGAGAAAACCCTAGAGACTCCACCAGAAAATTACTAGAGCTAATCAATGAAAATAGTAAAATTGCAGGATATAAAATTAACACGCAGAAACCCCTTCCATTTCTATACACTAGCAATGAGAAAACAGAAAGAGAAATTAAGGAAACATTTCCATTCACCATTGCAATGAAAAGAATAAAATACTTAGGAATATATCTACCTAAAGAAACAAAAGACTTATATATAGAAAACTATAAAATACTGATGAAAGAAATCAAAGATGACACAAATAGATAGAGAAATATACCATATTCGTGGATTGGAAGAATCAATATAGTGAAAATAAGTGTATTACCCAAAGCAATCTATAGATTCAATGCACTCCCTATCAAGCTACCAATGGTATTTTTCAGAACAAATAATTTCACAATTTGTATGGAAATACAAAAAACTTCAAATAGCTTAAGCAATCTTGAGAAAGAAGAATGGAACTGGAGGAGTCAACCTGCCTGACTTCAGACTATACTACAAGGCTACAGTCATCAAGATAGTAGGGCTCTGGCGCAAAGACAGAAATATAGATCAATGGGACAAAATAGAAAGCCCAGAGATAAATCCATGCACCTATGGACACCTTATCTTTGACAAATGAGGCAAGAATATACAATGGAGAATTGTAAAGACAATGGAGATTGTCTTTACAATCTATTTAACAAGTGGTGCTGAGAAAACTGGTCAACCACTTGTAAAAGAATGAAACTAGAACACTTTCTAACACCGTACACAAAAATAAACTCAAAATTGATTAAAGATCTAAATGTGAGACCAGAAACTATAAAACTCCTAGAGGAAACCATTGGCAAAACACCCTCTGACATAAATCACAGCAGGATGCTCTATGACCCTCCTCCCAGAATAATGGAAATAAAAGCAAAAATAAACAAATGGGACCTAATGAAACTTAAATGCTTTTGCACAATGAAGGAAATGCTAAGCAAGGTGAAAAGACAGCTTTCAGAATGGGAGAGAATAATAGCAAATGAAGCAACTGACAGAATTAATCTAAAAAATATACGAGCAACTCCTGCAGCTCAATTCCAGAAAAATAAATGACCCAATCAAAAAATGGGCCAAAGAACTAAACAGATATTTCTCCAAAGAAGACATACAGATGGCTAACAAACACATGAAAAGATGCTCAACATCACTCATTATCAGAGAAATGCAAATCAAAACCACAATGAGGTACCATAACACGCCAGTCAGAATGGCTGCTATCAAAAAGTCTAGAAGCAATAAATGCTGGAGAGGGTGTGGAGAAAAGGGAACCCTCTTACACTGTTGGTGGGAATGCAAACTAGTAGAGCCAGTATGGAGAACAGTGTGGAGATTTCTTAAAAAACTGCAAATAGAACTGCCATATGACCCAGTAATCCCACTGCTGGGCATACACATCGAGGAAACCAGAAATGAAAGAGACACGTGTACCCTAATGTTCATTGCAACACAGTTGACAATAGCCAAGGCATGGAAGCAACCTAGATGTCCATTGGCAGACGAATGGATAAGAAAGCTGTGGTGCATATACACAATGGAATATTACTCAGCTGTTAAAAAGAATGCATTTGAATCAGTTCTAATGAGGTGGATGAAACTGGAGCCTATTATGCAGAGTGAAATAAATCAGAAAGAAAAATACCAATACAGTATGTCAATGCATATATATGGAATATAGAAAGATGGTAACAATGACCCTATATGCCAGACAGCAAAAGAGACACAGATATACAGAACAGACTTTTGGACTCTGTGGGAGAAGGCAAGGGTGGGATGATTTGCGAGAATAGCACTGAAACATGTGTATTACCATATGTGAAACAGATCGCCAGTCCAGGTTCAATGCATGAGACTGGGCACTCAGGGCCGGTGCACTGGAATGACTCTGAGGGATGGGATGGGGAGGGAAGTAGGAGGGGTGTTCAGGATGGGGGACATATGTACACCCATTACTGATTCATGTCAATGTATGGCAAAAGCACTACAACATTGTAAAGTAATTAGCCTCCAATTGAAATAAGTAAATAAAAAAAAAACTTGTGTTTCCTTATTAATTTTCTGTTTTGATGATCTGTCCATTGGTGTGAGTGGGGTGTTAAAGTCTCATACTATTACTGTGGTGCTGTCAATTTCTCCTTTTATGTCTGTTAGTGTTTGTCTTATGTTTTGAGGTGCTCCTTTGTTGGGTGCATAGATATTTACAATTGCTATGTCTTCCTCTTGGATTGTTTCCTTGATCATTATGTAGTGTCATTCCTTATCTCTTGTAATATTCTTTATTTTAAGGTCTATTTTGTCTGATATGAGGATTGCTACTCCAGCTTTATTTTGCTTCCCTTTTGCATGGAATATATTTTCCCATCCTCTCATTTTCAGTTTATATGGGTTTCTAGTAGACAGCATATATTTGGGTCTTGTTTTTGCATCCATTCAGCCAGCCTGTGTCTTTTGGTTGGAGCATTTAATTCATTTACATTTAAAGTAATTATTGATATATATGTTCCTATTGCCATTTTCTTAATTATTTGGAGTTGACTTTGCAGATCTTTTTTCTTTTCTTGTATTTTTTGGCTATATAAGTCCCTTTAACGTTTGTTGTAAAACTGGTTTGGTGGTACTGAATTCTCTTAACTTTTGGTTGTCTGAAAAGCCTTTTATTTCTTCATCAAGTTTGAATGAGATCCTTGCAGTGTACAGTAATCTTGGTTGTAGATTTTTCCCTTTCAGTACTTTAAATATATTCTGCCATTCCCTTCTGGCCTGCAGAGTTTCTGCTGAAAGATCAGCTCTTAAGCACATGGGGTTTCCCTTATATGTTACTTGTTTCTTCTCCCTTGCTGATTTTAATATTCTTTGTGTTTAATGTTTGTTATTTTGATTAGTATGTGTCTTGTCATGTTTCTTCTTGGGTTTATACTTTATGAGACTCTTCCTGCCTCTTGGACTTGATTGAGCATTTCCTTTTCCATGTTGGGGAAATTTTTAACTATAATCTCTTCAAAAATTTTCTTATACCCTTTCTTTTTCTCTTCTGGGATCCCTATAATTCAAATGTTGATGCATTTGATATTGTCTCAGAAGTCTCTGAGACTATCTTTAGTTCTTTTCATTCTTTTTACTCTATTCTGCTCTTCAGAAGTTATTTCCACCATCTTATCTTCCAGCTAACCGATTCGTTCTTCTGCTTCAGATATTCTGCTATTGATTCCTTCTAGAGTATTTTTAATTTCAGTAATTGTGTTGTTATTGTTTAATTCTCCTAGGTCTTTGTTAATTGATTCTTGCATTTTCTCCATTTTGCTTTCAAGATTTTTGATCATCTTTACTATCATTCTGAATTCTTTGTCAGGTAGTTTGCCTCTTTCCTCTTCATTTATTTGGACTTCTGTGTTTCTAGTTTGTTCCTTCATTTGTGTAGTATTTCTCTGCCTTTTCATTATTTCTTTTTTAACTTATTGTGTCTGTGGTCTCCTTTTCCCAGACTTCAAGATTGAATTCTTTCTTCCTTTTGGTTTCTTCCCTCCTAAGGTTGGTCCAGGGGTTTGTGTAAGCTTTGTATAGGGTGAGATTTGTGCTGAGTTTTTGTTTGTTTGTTTGTTTTTCCTCTAATGGGCAAGACTGAGGGAGGTGGCAATCCTGTATGCTGTTTCCTGTATGATAATCCTGTATCCTGTATGATAATTGAGTTTGTATTTTTGTTTTGTTTGTTGTTTAGATGAGGCATCCTGCCCTGGGTGCTACTGGTGGTTGGGTGATGCAGGGTCTTGTATTCAAGTGGTTTCCTTTGTGTGAATTCTCAGTATTTGATACTCCCAAGGGTTAGTTCTCTGGTAGTCTTGGGTCTTGGAGTCAGTGCTCCCACTCCAAAGGCTCAGGGCTTGATCTCTGGTCAGGAACAAAGATTCCACAAGTGGTTTGTTATGTTGTTAAGTGAGATTAAAACAAATATCCAAAGATGAACCCCAGACAAATGGCAGTTACATAATCAGGCAAATAATATTAAAATAATGGAATATATGGATACACATATACACTCATGAGCATAGTGAAAACAGTCCAACAAAAATAAAGTATAATAGATTGACCCAGTGAACAAAGTAAATCAAATATTAAGAACAAAACTAACTGAAGTGCAAACTGAGAAACAAAACTAAAGCAAGTCGCTAAGTGGGGGAATAAAACAATGAAAATAAAACTAACAAAACGTTGAGAGGAAAGGAAAGAAAGGGAAGAAAAAATAGATACGCAAAGTTAAAGAGAGGTAGATAAAGAAGATTTATATACATTAAAGATTAACTGCAAGGGGAAAAGAACAGTAGGAAAAACAAAGGAATAAATGTAGAAAAAATAATAATTGATTTAGAAAATTAAAAATTAAAATTAAAAAAGAGAGAGATAAAAAAGGAAAATTCACAGAACTGCAAAAGCCCAATGTAGAGGCAGAGGTTTATAGCATCAGTAAAAAATGTGACTGAGAAAAATAAAAAGCTCAAAAACTTAGATTTCATAATGCCAATAAAATTGACAACTACAATGGGGGGTGGGGTGGGGGGGAAGAAAGAAAAAAAATCCAAAGGAATCTACAGAGCAAGTCAAAACATAAGAATAATAAATGTTTTTCTTGAGTCACTGCTGTCAGAGTCCTTTCCCTCGCTGGGAGTCACAGCCCACCTCACCTCCCTAGGATGTCCTCCAACACTGTGCTGATCTCTGAACCTGCTGTGGGGGCAGTTCAGATTCTAATCTGGCCCTACTCCTATGTGTTCTTGCATTCAATGTCCACAACTATCAGAACTAGTGCGTTTTCTTTTGTGGGAGCTCTCAATGATCTCTTATATAGTCCATAGACACAGAGTCTGCTGAGTTGATCATGTGGATTTATTCTGCAGCTTGTACTGCTGGTGGGAAGGTTTTGGGTCTTCTTCCTTAGCCACACTGCCCCTGGGTTTCAATTATTGTTTTATTTTCACTTTTGCATGTGGGTCCTCCACTGGGATTTGCTCCTGAGGCTGCCCTGGAGGACTTGGGTTTGCCCCTGTGAGGGTCAGGTGTGGGGATGATACAACTGCTTGGGTTGCAGCAGTTCTGGCAGCATCAGGTACTCAGGGGAGTTGTTGGCTAGGGCAGCAGGAAATATAGTCCTCTAGAAGGGTATTGGAGAAGGAAATGGCAACCCACTCCAGTGTTCTTACCTGGAGAATCCCAGGGATGGGGGAGCCTGGTGGGTTGCTGTCTATGGGGTCGCACAGAGTCGGACATGACTGAAGTGACTTAGCAGCAGCAGCAGCAGCAGCAGAAGGGTATGGTAACCAGTATTGGCCAATATACTCCTGTATTCTTGCCTGGAGAATTCCACTCCCTGACAGAGAAGCCTGGTAGGCCACAGTCTACAGAGTCACAAAAGTTGGACACGACCGAAGCGACCCTTCGTGCTTAGATGCAAGAATTTTTTTGCCTGTGGCAGCTCTGCTCCAGTGAGAGTTGAGCATGAAAGTGGCCAGCTGCTTGGCTTGCGGGGACTCTGGTGGTGCCAAGTGTGTAGGAACATGGACTGCCTCCTCCGCAAGAGTTATGGCCCTATCAGAGTCCTTTTTCGATCCTCTTGTAGCTGGCCATCAGAAGGCCTGTTTGGCCAGTCTTTCTCTGTAGCTCCGCCCATTCAGGCACTTAGAGGGCTCCCTTGCCTGGGGTCCTACTCTGTAGTTTGGCACATCAGTCACTTAAGGGAGCATCCTGGGTGGGGTCCTGCCCTCTAGTTCAGTGCATCAGGTGTTTGATGGGCCAGCCTCCCTATTGTTCAGCTGCTGATGCTGGCGTCGGGGGAGAGAGAAGCTACGGTGATGGCTCCACCCCCTACGCTTGGCTCAGAAGTGTCGCCTTGTTTCCATGGATGCCCGGCTTTCCTCCACTGGCATTTCCCGCCATGATCTCCTGCCTCACATCCCATTGATTCGTCTCCCCACAGTCAATAGCAGCCCTCACCCTGGGATCGCTCCACACTCCCCAAACTCCAGCTCCCAGCCACTGCGTCTTCCAGGGGCCCCTCATCCCTGTTCAGGGTATGTATGGCTGCGGCAAGGACTGCCTGATTCTCATTCCATTTAGGCTGCCACAGATCACCTGTTTCACTCTCAGCCTTAAATGTTTCTCCTCTGACTCAGACAGTTGTCCCAATGTGGGGATCAGATCCCTGCTTCAGTTCCACCACCTGCTGAGGGCAGGTCCAGTCCTACTAACACTCCTGTTTTTCTGCTTAGTTCCTTCATCCTACCGAGTTTTGCATGGTTCTATATATTCTTTTTCACTGGTCAGGTGCTCTTGATTGCTCTCAGCTGGTGTTCTGTATGCTCTTTTGTCTGAAGGTGTATTCCTGATGTATCCATGGAGAGAGATGTACTCCATATCCACCTACTCCTCTGCCATCTTGTTCTTCTGTCTCTGCTTTTTAATATGCTATCTAGGTTGATCATAACTTTTCTTCCAAGGAGCAAGTGTCTTTTAATTTCATGGCTACAGTCATCATGTGCAGTGATTTTGGAGCCCAAGAAAATAAAGTCTGTATATTGCATAGGACCTGGAATGTTAGATATATGAATCAAGGTAAATTGGAAGTGATCAAAGAGGAGATGGCAAGAGTGAACATCAACATTTTAGGAATCAATGAACTAAAATGGACTGGAATGGACAAATTTAATTCAGATGACCATTATATCTACTACTGTGGGCAAGAATCCCTTAGAAGAAATGGAGTAGCCATCAGAGTCAACAAAAGAGTCTGAAATGCAGTACTTGGGTGCAATCTCAAACATGACAGAATGGTCTCTGTTTCCAAGGCAAACCATTCAATATCATGGTAATCCAAGTCTATGCCCTGACCAGTAGTGCTGAAGCTGAAGTTGAATGGCTCTATGAAGACCTCTAAGACCTTCTAGAACTAACACCCAAAAAATGATGTCCTTTTCATCATAGGTGACTGGAAAGCAAAAGTAGGAAGTCAAGAGATACCTGGGGTAACAGGCAAGTTTGGCCTTTTAATACAAAAGGAAGCAGGGCAAAGGCTAACAGAGTTTGCCAAGAGGGCACACTCATCATAGCAAACACCCTCTTCCATCAACACAAGAGAAGACTCTACACATGGACATCACCAAATGGTCATTACCGATATCAGATTGATTATCTTCATTGCAGCCATGCTGGAGTAATTGACCCTAATTATCACAGGGAGTTAAGGCTGCAAGTATCACTTGGCTTCTGGGAGGATTACCTTAACACTCAATTGATTACTTGTGATTTCTTTGTATACTGCTTGGACTAATTCTGATAGTAAAGGAACAAATGCAACAAATCTATCCTGAAGAAAGAATAATGAACCAGGGCTTGGACCCACAGGGATGTGGGTCCAGGTCATGCCACCAGATAATTCAATGATGTTATCCTTAGTATGAGGTGAGGGTGAGAGGAATCAAGATGGAAAAGGGAAGTAATGATATTAGCTATGGCCCCAGGACCAACAGTGACAGAGGCTGTGGTTCATCGCATTGATTTTCCCCTTCTACATTTCCCCTAGGAAGAGAAGCCCACTCTAGTCCTAAAGGATTTGTTCTCAGAACATATACAAAAATGTATCCAAAGGGCACAAGGTGTGAACTCCTATGGTTGTTTTAGTGTATTGCCTTGATTCTCATTTAGGAATTAAGAATTTATTCCACCAGTTCTTGAGTACTAAAAAGATTGCCATTAGTTAATATCCCTATTTGAGAATTTCCTTTGGAGGACTGAGTGAGAAGAAAAAGTTTCACCCAAGGTCCTTCCAAGGGAAACCTGCATCCATGAAGGTGGACCATCACAACACTGAAGCTTACCATAGGGTTGGCTGAGATTTTGTTGGGATGGCATTTCAGCTGTACTTTCTCTCTGCTCCATCCTAATACAGTTCTCTTTCCCTCCTTTAATTTTTACATCCTGCAAAATCACCTGTTAGTAGGTAAAAACATTTTCTTAAACTTCTCAGCATTTCCCCCCAAATATCCTGGCACAGAGTTAGAAAGCTGATATCTTAACATGACTCAGTAAAATTGAAGAGTGAACAAGAGGCTGTTTTATCTTGTTGAGGGGCTGGCAATAGGTTGGTCAATATGGTAGGATCTAGCTCCAGGCTATAACAAGTGCATCTAGATCCCATAGTAATGACCAGTACTGACTCTTGGTATAGATAATGCAGTTTCTGGGGTTATTAGGAGCATCTTCTATTGTAAGCTTACACTTTTGAGTATTATATACTCTGACTTCCTACAATGTCAAGCAAAGTGCTTTGTATTTAATAGGCATTTAGTAAATGCATCTGTTCATAATTATAAGCAAATAATTAAATTGATAAATTATCTGTGTTAAAATCCTTGGCAGAATATACTTTCTTCTTTGAAGAATGATCATGGTAATTGAATAAGAAAATGATTAATTCTGTTTAATTCAATTTAGCAACTTGTTTAAGAATTTATTATTAAGGTCTTAGAAATTCTACTTATTAGTTTCAAAATCTTGGGCAAATTTCCTAAACTCCCTGAGTTTTACTGTCCTCATCTAGTGACTCAGAATAATGATAGAACCTACCTTACTAATGTGGGAACTGAATGTGATAAAGCATGTAATGCATTCAGCACAGTGCCTTTCAGAGTGAGCATTTTACAAATGTTTACTATTGTTATAATTAGTGTTAAAATAGCAGAGGGTGTTTTCAGGCCAATTACCCTTCTGATGGTGTCCCTTAATCTTCATCACCCTGTTCATAAACTTGTGCTTTCTCTCTGTCCCTAAGCTGGTAGCTCATCATCCTATCAAGTGTGAGGTTCCTCTTAGATGATCCATCTTACCCTTTTCGTGAGGACTGCTTTTCTCTGGGAATGACATATGAAGGTCTTCTCTGAGGTCAGTGGTTCTCCTCAAAAGGCTCAGTCTGCTTTATTTCTTGTCCAATAATGTCATAATGCCATTTTCTAAACCGCACATTTCTTTTTATAAGAGTTCTTTGTCATTAGGAGTGCCAGAGTAAGTGACACTCAGCTCAGTGTACTGAAAGGCTTTGTATTGTTGCAAAGGGATTAGATTGAACTGGGTTATTTGAATGAATAGAGATTCAGACACTTTTCCTAAGGAAGTGACATCAGCAATACGGAAAAGTGTTGAAGTCAGAATTACTGACTTCAAGTTATGGATTGACTTATACATGATCTTTCTTTTCACTTTTATATCTTCACAACTTTGTGTGTGGAGGTTCAGTTCAGTCTCTCAGTTGTGTCCTCCTCTTTGTGACGCCATGGACTGCAGCACGCCAGGCCTCCCTGTCCATCACTAACTTCCCTGTCCATAACTAACCCTCTGCTATTTTAACACTAATTATAACAATAGTAAACATTTGTAAAATGCTCACTCTGTGAAAGGCACTGTGCTGAATACTTTACAAGCTTTATCACATTCAGTTCCCCCATTAATAAGGTAGGTTCTATCATTATTCTGAGTCACTAGATGAGGAGCTTACTCAAACTCATGTCCATCGAGTCGGTGATGCCATCCAGCCATCTCATCTTCTGTTGTCCCCTTCTCCTCCTGCTTTCAATCTTTCCCAGCATCAGGGTCTTTTCCAATGAGTCAGTTCTTCGCATCAGGTGGCCAAAGTATTGGAGTGTCAACTTCAGCATCAGTCCTTCCAATGAATATTCAGGACTGATTTCCTTTAGGATGGACTGGCTGGATCTCCTTACATTCCAAGGGACTCTTGAGAGTCTTTTCCAACACCACAGTTCAAAATCACCAATTCTTCAGCTCTCAGCTTCCTTTATAGTCCAACTCTCACATCCATACATGACTACTGGGAAAACCATAGTCTTGACTAGATAGAACTTTGTTGGCAAAATAATGTCTCTGCTTTTTAATATGCTGTCTAGGTCAGTCATAGTTTTTCTTCCAAGGAGCAAGCAGCTTTTAATTTCATGGCTGCAGTCACCACCTGCAGTGTGGAGGTTACTTTTTTACTATATCTTTTTTAAAAAAAGGATATAAGTTTTAGTGAACAGTCATTATTATTACTATTACCAGTATTAGTACTGTCACACCTTAAAAGGCACATCATTTATTTAGCATTGCCTGTAAGGATTAAATGTGAGGGTAGGGATTGCTGGGCACTTGGTACATTCTCTGACACTTAACAGCCTTTACATCACTTATGTTATTTAATCCTTACTACAACCTCCCAAGGTAAATTTTATTGTTGGCTTTATTACATATACAAGAAAAGTGAAACATTAAGAAGTTAAGGAATTTGAGTTCCCTTGACTATTATCTCTAAGTGATGAAGCTGGAGATCAAAGCCAGGTGCCCTGACTCCACACATCTCATCCTTAGTTGATATACTGCCTCTTTCCACTATTACTTCTGATCCTCAGCAGCAAAGCAGGTTGCTTAACAAAGCTCACATCACATTTTAAGAAACAAAATTGAGAACAGAGAAAATTAAAGAAGAGTATTAAAAAAAGAAAGGAGAAGAAAAGAAAAACTAGAAAAGGAAAAAAAAAAAATTAAACCCTGTTGGTGCAATAGTGTTTCATGCAGCCTTTCTTTTCTGGGCAATATAAGATGAGAAGAGATTTTGGATAAAGAGGACAATAAGCTCATTTTAGAATATAGGCACCACGAGGGTAGGAATTTGTGTCTATTTTGCTGTTTCTCCCTAGCATTAGAACGTGCCTGGCACACGGTATCTCTTATGAGAGTAAGTGAATAAAGTTGGGTAGTGCGTGCTCCTGATGAAGTGGACCCCTTCAGGCTGGGATATTTCGCACAGAAATATGGCAACTAAAGGTGCACCAAAATATAGCTATGAAAGTCCCAGACTGGTGTGTCTGGAGATACAGAGGAAGTGACTTGAGCCACTCTGCTGTACTTAGAAACTGGAGATGCAATGTCCTCTATAGATTGAACAAAAATTGATTTGTATTTGAGCCAGAATGTTGACTATGAACCTGAAGTCTTTCCTAATTTTTTACTTATTTTTAACTCTAGCCTTTTAACTCTTCTATGTATTTCTAATTTCTATTTTATTTTCTGTTTATTTATAGTCAGTTTTCTATTTCAAAGAATATCACTGTTTTCCCCTACACTTACATTTCTCAGTGTCTTCTCAGAAGCAGTATTGTCACCAGATTCTAGCCTTACTTTTTCCTCTTGAACTACTTTTTAAAGAATGTATTTCTCTATCATCCTGAGTACATTTTCAGATATTTTTATCAAGGAGGATTAAACAATGAGTTTACTCTTTAGTCACTGGACGTTGGAAACTTTCTATTACTCTGGCACCTGAAATTTTTTTTTTAAATCTTCACATCTCTTATAATGAAAATAAGCTTCAGAAAAATGAAGTGGCTGTCTCAGAGTCACATGACTGGAAATGGTCCCAGCTTCCATGTCTCATACACTGTTTTCAATAAGAGATTTATGCAGGCTTCAACCACCTGGTGAGATTGGAAGTGATGCTAGGAATAGCCCCTACCTGACACATAGATCATATCACCTTCCCTTCCACCATTATTATAGAACTACTGGTTAAGAAAGTCCAGTTCTTGGAATTCAGTGAGAACATTACTTGTCTTTACTGTAACCTATTTAAGAAAATTGATCCAGGCTACCTTGGGACATGTACTTTCTGATCTGTTGGTATCTGACTTTCATCCATTTGATCCCCTTACAGCTCAATGCATCCTATTTCCACAACTTGGAGTTTAAAGGGAGTAATTTGTATCTATCAGCTCAGCAATTGACAACAGAGCTAAATTCATGATTTGGTATTACTTGGTCTTCCCTCACAGATTGCCAGATGCATTCCAAAGCCACTGAAATTGATGGTGACAATTTTCCACATTCTTCATTTGTGGTTTACACTGTGACTCTCTTCAACTTCAGTATCTCAAAGGACTAACTCCAGTCTGTTTGTGTTAGATTTTACAGTTATAACCTTTCATCTTTTAAAGTTGCACTTGGAAAGCACTTTTTCTTCTAACTGTGAATTGGCTGAACCACTTTGCAGTAAGACTTCCTTTTTAGATTCTGTTGCTTTTTGTCATTTGCTTTAAATTGACCAGGAGGAGTAGATTATAAATTAGTAGTGCCGAATGCTCCTACTATTTCTCTTTTGATTTGATCACTTCTTGCTTCACTGGAGGGTTTCTCTGGTGGCTCAGAGGTCAAAGCGTCTGCCTGCAATGCGGGAGACTTGGGCTTGATCCCTGGGTTGGGAAGATCCCCTGGAGAAGGAAATGGCAACCCACTCCAGTGTTCTCGCCCGGAGAATCCTGTGGATGGAGGAGCCTGGTGGGCTACAGTCCATGGGGTCACAAAGAGTCGGACACGACTGAGCGACTTCACTTTTGCTTCACTGGGTTTTATCTTACAGTGACTTGCACTTTCAATGAGTTGCTACATGTAAACTCAATTCTTGACCAATTCAATTCCGTTGGACTAGTTATGTTAAAAGAATGTCTAATGGCAGGGCATCAAATAGCATCTTCATGGTTAACATTTGTTGGACAAAAAGAGACGAAGCAGAAATGCTGGAGTAACAGGCATTGAGGATAATTTTAGCCATGCAATATTGATGTAGACAGCTATTGCCCATGGCACTAAAGAGCGATGGAGCTGTCTATTTTCAGTAAAGTGAAAGTGTTAGTTGCTCAGTCATGTCTGACTCTTTGTGACCCCACGGGCTATAGCCCACCAGGCTCTTCTGTCCATGGAATTCTCCAGGCAAGAATACTGGAGTAGGTTGCCATGCCCTTCTCAAGGGGATCTTCCCAACCCAGGGATCAAACCCCAGTCTCCTGCACTGTAGGCACATTCTTTACCTTCTGAGCCACCAGGGAAGCCCATTTTCAGTAAAAGCCTCACACAGTTTGTGAAGCGATGACAGAATCCCCAAAAGACAGACATTACTGAGCTTAGTTAAGACTGTTAACCAAAAACAACCTTAGTGTGAGAAGCCCTATGTTCATTTATCCTGTAGCATATTTTAACCTTATATGCTGAATTGATCTTGAAATTCCATGGCCAAATATGGAAATATTTAAAAATTTGCTGCTGTTTTAGCATAAGATTTTGGTTGCTTTCAAATTTGTTTTATAAGGTTGATTAATAACTGGGATTTCAAAGTTTTAAAATCTGTGGGGCTTTCAGTACTTAATTTTCCTCTTTTAAGCCCCATTTCCCTGATTGTACACTAGATTGATGTATAATTGATATAAGATTATCAATTGGTAATGCAATTGATAAAACTATGACTGTCAAATTTAAACAGCATTAATTAGAAATTTTAGAATATCCATTTAAACAAAATACCTTTTATTGAAAATATTCTATGTTCAGTGTTTTTAGAAAGCTGCATTGAGTTCTAGGTAATACCAAGGTGAATAAAGTTTATGCTCTGTGAAGGATAGTGTTTTCCAAAAGGGTGTATTTGGCACATTATATATAAATGAATCAAAGCAGACAAGTCAGTGTCTTATAATCAAAGTTTTAGCTTAAATTTGTATTCTGGAAAAAAATTGATGTAAGCATATGGGGAGGGAAGACAGGTGATAATGAAATTACTGTCAAGAAAAGGAACTTCACTCAATAACATGAACAACTAAGCATGTTAAGTATATTCCACATTCATTAAAGTGGAAATAGTTAGTATTCAAACATGAGTGTACTGGTCTGCAAACCTTACAGCCACTCCATGACCAGCTTTTTATTATCTTTATCTGTATCCTCCTACCTCTTTCCAATTCCTGCTATGAGAGCAACTGTGGATGCATATTAGATGAAGAAATGATCAGGAAGAGGTTTTCAGTTTACAGTTGCCCTTGAATCTGCAGCTATTAATACTTCACCATGGCTCTTATAATATTTTTTGTGACTTTCATCAGAGTTCCTTGGGAACCTGACTGAGAGGCTGATTCTGAATCTATTTGCTTCTCTAGTTATAGCTTTGTTAGTCTGTATTTGAAAATATCTGGCACTAATAAAATATTCAAGAGTGATAGAGTAGGAAGTTTTTTCCCATCTACATTGATAACCCTAAATTTCTTCTTTGTAATTTTTCATACATTTTTTAAATGTCTTATTTTTATATCAGGATTTTCTCCTTCAACACTTTTCATTCCTTAATGAAGTGTCATATCTTGGTGTAGTTTATCCCATTACAGATCCCTCTGCAATCACTTCAGATTACTGTAAATTAAATCATCTCTGAGCAGCATTTGTGAGAGAAGAAGAGATTCTAAATTTAAAAATATCGGGAACTCCGAAATTGAAACCCTGTGTGGTTAATGGAAGTGGAATGACCACACACAGACATGTTGAAAATTCTTAATGAAAACTCACCGAGGACAAATTTCAAGTCATGAACCAAAATGTTGACAGTTATCCATGCCAGGGCCCTGGGTAGAATCTTTCAATGGTTCCAGCTATCTTATAGAATAAAGGCAAAGTTTCTTATTATGATGTGCATGAACAAAATGTCTGTGCTCCAGCTCTGGACATCTCTTCTGCAGCCATCTTCAGGAACTAGTTCCCTGTACACCAGGCTGTTTTGTATTTATATTCTCCCTGCACTATCTCTTTTGGGCTTCCCAGGTGGTGCTAGTGGTAAAGAACCTGCCTGCCAATGCAGGAGATGCAAGAGATTGAACTCAGGGTTGCATCCCTGAGTCAGGAATGTCCCCTGGAGGAGGGCATGGCAAACCACTCCAGTATTCTTGCCTGGAGAAATCCATGGACAGAGGAGCCTGGCAGATCATAGTCCATAGGGTTGCAAAGAGTCAGACAGGACTGAAGTGACTTGGCACACACCATATACTTGAGAATGAACCTATCTTCCCATACTTTTCAAGCTAAATTCTACACGCATTAAATCAGCTTACGTATGACCTTTTTAGAAAGCTTTCTTGGATATCTTATGCCTAAATGAATAGCAAGCATCATATTGTATGATAGTTGTTTGCACATTCTGTTTTCATTTCTTTGTGTTCCTGGGAACAAACACAGTACCTGACACAAAGCATGTTAAGATATGTGTTTGGTGTAACATCAGAAACAGAACTATAAATTGATGGAAAAACAGTCACAAATGGATAAATTTTGTCTAATTAAAAAGAGTATAAGGAATAAAAACTCATTTCAACTGTATTGTTGTTAGTCTGCCATGCCTCCTCCTCAATACTGTGAGACTTCTCTTCCAGGCACATGAACTTTTTTACTTCTCTCCCCCAAAGTGAAATTTCTTTGGTCTTTTTTGCCTTCTTTAGATATTGAGCAAAATCCAAATGTCATATGTAGGCATGGAACACCTGAATTCTAGCCCCTAAATTCCCTGACCCATTTTCTACTACTAAGCTTTCTGTACTTAAAAGCTTTGCCATTTGCTAGCCATATTATTTTGAGGTAATTGCTTCTCTTGGCACCTCAGTTTTCTTATCTGAAAAATGAAAATAATATATACTTTATAATATTAATGAAATACTTATATAAACTACTTAGTCTAGAATTCTTATTCAAAATAATAATTAATATGAATGTGTATTAGTCATACAGTTGTGTCCAACTCTTTGCGACTCCGTGAACTGTATCACACCAGGCTCCTCTGTCCAAGGAATTCTCTAGGCGAGAATACTGGAGTGGGTTACCATTTCCTCCTCTAGGAGATCTTCTCAATCCAGAATTGAACCCAGGTCTCCTGCAATGCAGGCCAATTATTTACTGTCTGAGCTCTGAGGGAAACCTATGATTAATATGAATATTGAGATATATATTATGATTCCCTCAAATTTTACTCCATCCAAACATATTTACAAGCAAGTCTTGAATATATTTGGGCTTTTATGCCTCTTTGGTTTTGCTATTTCTATTTTCCTGTTCAAATCATAATTAGCATTCAAGATTCAGGCTTCTGGACTTAATTTGGAATCTAACTGTTTTGTAAAACATTTTCTGACAATCCAACCTGATATAATCTTTCTTTTTATTTTTATAGAAATTATCATGTTTATAATACACAGGAAAATTATTGAATTCATTCATGCAGTCATCCAACAAATATTTATTGACCACTTGGTGTGTACAAGTCATTGCATTAGTGAAGATGGGGGTAAATGAGATGCTGCTGTCATTGCTTCCAAGGACTATTTTGTGTGATGGTTTATTGGAGGAAATCTGGAGCCATTTTATATTTTCAACCAGGTTTCATCACTTTTTAACTACATGACCTAGGGCAAATTACTCAAACCCTTTGAGGCTCACAAACAAAACTGCTGATAAGAGTATCTAGCACAAAGTAAGAACTAAATAAATGTTAATTATTATCAGCACATTATTATTTACATTTATTAGTATTACATGCTAATATGAGTAAATGACATTAAACAATTATATAGTTAATTTTTATTATAAAATATTTTATTTAATATTTAAGAGAGAACTTAAGAAGTCTGAGAACATGTCTGAGGCTCCAATTTGAGATTCAAAGATACTAAAGATGGGTGGAAACTTTTCATGTTGATGAAAGAATTTTGAAGACCCTAGGGAAAAATGAAGACTTCTAGGTAGTGAAATAAAAGCTTACTGAGACACTTTGACTTCCATAAATGATTAACTAGATAATTTGAGCTAGTTATTCCAGTAACGATAACTAAAAGAACTGGTCAAAATCTGTAAGATAGTAAGATATTATCAGACCGAGAAAAAAGGGAAGATAATAGCCAATAAATTAATCCAGAGCTGTTTCTACCCAGGGACATTTTTCTAAACAGATGAGAGAGCCAGGTCCCCAGGAGAGATAACTATAAGACAAAAGTCAAAGTTCTCTGGCCAACAAGAGCAAAGCTGTCAAAGAATTGTTTGTTGTTCCCTCTTTTCATCTGCCAATTCTAGGAAAGTTGTTATCAGGTAAGCAGAACTTTGAAGTAGATTCCTAGAACTGAAGGGAAAAGATTTTCAGTCCCCTCCAAAGATGGAAAACTTGTGTTAATGCTCCTATTCTGGACAGGGATCCCAATATGCTTCACTATAGTGAATTATAGGAATAATATCCTGATAATCTAGGTATCACAGAAAATCCTGATACCTTGACCTTAGACTATTAGCTTCCCAGGAATTTGGAAGAAAGGTTAAAATAAAATTCTTTTTGACATCAAATAATAAAGCTCTAAGTCTCACATTCTTTCTAAAGAAGGCCTATTGAATGAAGTATCCAGAGAGCAATGAAAGTTTTTGATGCACAGGAGGCAATAAAATATAAACTAAAATCAGCAGGAACAACCACTCAAGAGAACAATCTCATATGGACAAAAACTTGGGAAATACCCATTGTGGACTGTGTTAGCATTATGTTTATTATAGTCTTAGAAATAAAACCTAAGTGCAAAAATTTCTGCAAAACATTGGAAACTGCTAAATATGATATTGCATATTTCGATGGCTAGCGAAAACCACCACAATACTGCAAAGTAATTAGCCTCCAATTAAAATAAATAATTAATTAAAAAAATAAAAAAGGATTTGACTAGAACTGATATGACTGAAAAATATAACTTGTATTAAAATCTAACAGATGACCCGAATGGCAGATGAGATACAACTGAAGAGAGAATTAATGAGTAGTATAATAGGACAGAAGAAATTCAGAATGAAATGGAGTGTTGGAAAGACAGAAATATAATTGAGAGAGTAATTAATGTGAAGGATAAAATGTTGTAAAGACAGAAATATAGTTGAGAGAGTAATCAGTATAAAGGATAAAATAAAAATGTCCCAAATTCATTCATCAGTTAGAAATCCAGAAGGGTGGAGAAAGAAAACAGAAAAAAGAAACATATGATGAGATAATTATTGGCAGTTTTCTAAAACTGATTAATAAGCCCACCAATTAGCCAGTAAGATAACTAAGAGGAAATCTACATTTGGACACATATAGCAAGAAGTACAGAAAACCAAAATGTATATGACTTGCAGATTATGGAAAACATGGAATAGTACACACAAGTTGCAAAACATCAACTTGGCTAAGTTAAACTGCATCTCCTAGAATTTCTATTCTGAAAGTTTTTGGTTAGAGTGGTCTACAGGAGAAATCTTGTCAGGGATTTGGAAGTTAGGAGTGAAGCAGCAGGCTTTCTGTAGCTATATAGTTGTGTAACTACAGAAAGGCCACTGCTACAGAAAGCCACTCTGTGGCATGAAACTGCATATCATGTAGGAAATACATGTTTTCCCTTACCTATTAAATTGAGTCAGTGACCAAACCTGAAACTGCTTCTTTCCTTGGATCCCCATTAACTTCTCTGACTCCTGAGCCAGGGGAGTGTGTGTTTGCAATAGGGTGAAGGTCCTTGTCTCCTGTAGGACACCCAAGCTATCGAGGTTAAAGACAACAAAAACTGACCCAGGTTTCAGTCTGTACCTGTGGGCTCTAGTTCATGCTTCCAAATTTCAGTTTGTTCTTGCACTCCAGTACTTTACTTCCATATTTTCTTCCCAACTGCCTATCCTCTGAATTACCAGCCCCAGCATCAGATGTGAAAATGACAGACTTGCAGAGACTGCTTAACCACTTTCCATAATTGTATAAAGTCAAATTCATGTAACACATCTCTTTAAACTTATCTTTATCATCACCTTTCCTAGTGGTACCATTTCTCTAAGTGAACTCTGGCACAGTTATTTTTGCTAAATAAATGCAAGAAAAGAGAGGAAAAGGAATGAATGTGGTATAATCATTACATGTGGAAGCCAAATTGTAAGCTGGTAGGTATGAACTCAAATATACTAGTAATTTTATAACATGTAAATAGCCTAAATACTCTCCATAAAAGACAAATATGTTTGAACTGGATTTGAAATCACAAAACTCTAGGTGTATGGCATTCACAAGAAACATAAATGAAGCATCTGAAAATGATGGAAAAAGAATAACAAAAATTCAGAGAAAATAGAAGGAAACAGTAAGTAAAACAGCACAGCTTTTCACATATAATACATTTGTATTACTGAGGTTTGAAAAAAGGGTATTGCTAGAAATGTTAAAGAAATTTCAAAGAAAACATAAAGATATTATGAAAACTTAACATGAATATGTATTAATATTTGGATGAAATGGACATATTCCAAGAGAAGTGCAAGTTAACTTTGACACCATGAAAAATACACATGCCCGCACTGATGCTTCACCAGCAAATTCTACCAAATACTTAGGAAGAAAAAATTCCAAATCTTATACAAATTCTTTCAGAATAAAAAGGATAGAAATTTCTCAACTCACATTTTGAAGGCAGTATGATCTTGATTCTAGAACCTAAAAAATTCACAAAAAAATGAAATTATAAACAAATATCTGTCATTAACATAGTTATAAAAATCCTAAATAAAATATTAGTAACTCAAATCTGCCTATAGATAAAAAGAATAATACTTCACAGTTAAATTAAATTCATTTCAGGGTACAAGGTTGGTTTTACATTAACATATGAAATAATATGTGTAATAAAGTGTGTGATTTATCACATTAGCTAAACAAAAAAGAAAAATCATATGATTATCCCATTAGATTCAGAACAAGAATTTCCTATAATATAGTATCTAGTTATGCAGAAATTCATAAACTAGGAAAATGAGATAACTTCTTTAATTTAAAAGAGTGTATTTTAAAGAAAACTTAAGAGTAATCATCATGTTTATCAATGAAAACTGGGAAGATTTCCTTGGTGGTCAGAAAAGAGATGGCTACATGCTATAATCTCTTACTTCTGATATCACAGCAAAATAAATTAAATGTATAATTATTGTAAATGATGAGTTAAAAAATGTAAAGTAAAACTGAAAAAAACCTAAATACCACTCTATGCCCACTAGATTGGCAAAATTTTTTTAAATTTGAAAACATCAAATATGGTAAAGTTTTGGATCAACAACTCTCATAAATTGATGGTGGAAATGTGAAATGATAATAATTACTTTGGAATGCAGCTGGACACTATCTGGAAGATGCTGAAAGCATCTGTAATATGTGATCTGGCAATTACATTTCTATATGCACAGAAGTCTACCCAGGAAACATGGATGAGAATATTCATAGCAAGGCTATTCATTACAGCTCCAAATTGGAAATAGTTAAATTTCCACCAAAATTGGAATGGGCAAACAAACTATTATGTAGTTATCCAAAAATATTAGATTTCAATAACCCAGGTCTCCCACATTGCAGGCAGACACTTTAACCTCTGAGCCACCAGGGAAGCCCCTTCAATATATACAGATCCATGCAAAAAATATGAATAAATCTTCATAATGTTGAGTGAAAGAGGCTAGGTATAAAAGAACATAAACTGTTTGATTCCATTTAAGAAATTAACAAATTAAATTGCAGTGTTTTAAGATGAACAGTTTGGTAGTAAAACCACAAGTGAAGGCAAAAAGTGAATTAAAGAATATTCAGTAGCATGGTTACCATTGAGGATAGGATGGGCATTATTATCCAGAAGGAGCACGTGGGGCTTCCAGATGCTCTTTGTTGTTTAATTGTCTTTTTACATTTTTTTTGATGTTTTGCTACATGCTGCTGCTAAGTCGCTTCAGTCGTGTCCAACTCTGTGCGACCCCGTAGAAGGCAGCCTATCAGGCTCCTCCGTCCGTGGGATTTTCCAGGCAAGAGTACTGGAGTGGGTTGCCATTGCTTTCTCCGGTTTTGCTGCATATAATAATGTTAAAACAAGGCAGTGCAGAAAGACAAAAGAAATAAAATGAATAATGACTGAAAAGGAAGAAATAGTAATCTGTGTAATGGGGTATGTAGAAAATTTTTCAAAATTTATAGATTCTTCAGTTCCTGAAGTGGCTAGACATAAAAGTGAAGAGGGAGGCAGGGGCCAAGAGCAGTAGAATTTCACTGAAGGGATTTTTAAAATATATGAGTGACTAGACTAGTTGGATTTAGCTTGAAAAATGTATTTTTAACTTAATTTGAGGTACTAGAGCTTTGCCCCTTAAATAGATATTAAATGCTTCTAGATTCTTTCTGATTGCATCCCTAACATAGTGCCTTTCCCATAGTATACCTTCAATAACTATTTGTGAATTGAATTTCCTAAGAAACTGGTCCTCTGTAAATACTGTTTATATTATGGACAAGATATTTTGTTTGATATTGTAATATAGGCGTAATCATAAGTGCCTCCTGAAAATTACTGGGTTTATATCTGTAAGTATTCCTGTCTTACACACAAATATAATTAGCATAGATATTATGTCTCCATATCTAATGCAAAGTGATGACTATAGATTAACACCTTTGGTGGAATTCAGGCTAAATATTATTTTAACACAAAATATAACCAACCAACCAAACTAGCAAACAACACACCTCAAATGAAATTTTGCGTAAATTGTTTGGAAAATTGTTTTATTCTTCATTTGATACTACAGATACTGTAGATACAGACTTGATTGACTATAAAATGATTTTAAATCAGTCCTCCAAGTACTGTCATCTAGGAAATGCCTTCAAATCAGTTATTTCCTAGCTAACATTTAAAAATCAGTCTAGGGATTTGCTAAATAAGAGATGCATGAAAATGCATAGTAACACAAGCCCTAATAGTGGTGTTTATAATGTACAAATGTAAATAATACTAGAATGTTAATAAAATATTGAAGTTGTGGCCTCAAATAAAAATAATGCAAGAAGTATTCAACTTAAATTAGCATTGCAATATTGTTTTAATACTCATTGAGCATTCCACAGAGCAAAACATATTTAGCATTAGAAATTGTAGCTATAATATTTAATAAGAATACTTTTTTCTGTCTTGCATATAGGGTTATCGTTACCATCTTTCTAAATTCCATATATATGCATTAGTATACTGTATTGGTGTTTATCTTTCTGGCTTACCTCACTCTGTATAATGGGCTCCAGTTTTATCCATCTCATTAGAACTGATTCAAATGTATTCTTTTTAATAGCTGAGTAATATTCCATGGTGTATATGTACCACAGCTTCCTTATCCATTCATCTGCTGATGGGCATCTAGGTTGCTTCCATGTCCTGGCTATTATAAACAGTGCTGCGATGAACATTGGGGTGCACGTGTCTCTTTCAGATCTGGTTTCCTCGGTGTGTATGCCCAGGAGTGGGATTGCTGGGTCATATGGCAGTTCTATTTCCAGTTTTTTAAGGAATCTCCACACTATTCTCCATAGTGGCTGTACTAGTTGGCATTTCGAAAAAGAGACACAGATGTACAGAACAGACTTTTGGACTCTATGGGAGAAGGCAAGGGTGGGATGATCTGAGAGAACAGCATCGAAACATGTATATTATCAAGTGTGAAACAGATCGCCAGCCCAGGTTGGATGGATGAGACGTGCTCGGGGCTGGTGCACTGGGAAGACCCAGAGGGATGGGGTGGGGAGGGAGGTGGGAGGGGGGTTCGGGATGGGCAACACATGTAAATCCATGGCTGATTCATGTCAATGTATGGCAAAAACCACTACAATATTGTAAAGTAACAGGTCTCCAACTAATAAAAATAAATGGGAAAAAAAAATACTTTTTGAGTTTTAAACTTCATCTGTAAAGTTGCAGTTTTACAATCTTTGTTTTTCTTCTTAAATTGGAAGGAAATTTCCCAGAGAGAATATAAGATAATTGAAATAGTGGAAGAAAAACAAAGACTAACTCAATTGTTTCATAAAATTGCAACTTAAAATAACTCATTAGTATATATATATTTTTGTGAGTATTTCTTAAAATTCTCCATTAAAAATATATATATATATATATATGGTTACATCTAGTCTAGGTGCTTTATGTAATGATTTCACTTTGCTACATTTCCTGGGCATTTAAAACAGCAGGTTACTAAAAAGAACTGCACTGGAGGGCAGAGTTTGTGATTTTGAAGAAGCATGAGCTGATTGCCTAAAGAAACACACAATAGCTTTCTAGCAACACCATGCTGTGTATGAATTTCTGAGCTAAATTTCTATGTTCTGGTTAGTGGCTCAGGACAGGTAAAGTGAAATCTGACTATTGCTGTTTAGACTTCTGTCTAGAGGTTTTGTAGGGGCAACGACCATCACTTTTCATGTCATTTCTAGGTGTCTATAAGAATTTGTTGGTAAGACACCATACTGGCACTCTATAGGTTGGCATTCAAGACTCTGCACAATTTGATTTGACCTTAATTTCCAGTTTTAATGTCCTCTCTTATTTGAGGGCTTCACTCCTAGGCATGTTTACCTATGCTTTCCTCTTAAATGTACATTTGCTTATGCTCTTTCAGAAATATGAATATTCCTCCTGTTTTTACCTATAGGAGGTGATCCTACACTCCTTCCAAAATTCAAATTAAATTCTAATTTTCCTATGAAATGTCTTTTGATAATTTCTTTCTGGAACGAGTGAATCTTTAAGTCCCCTGGTATTTGTTTTCATTTACTTTAAGGATCTCCATTTACAGTCTAGTGACCTCATAAAAGTTCTCCTTAATAGAATCTGAAGTCCTTCGATGCAAGAGCCATCATCTTTCCTTCAGCCCTTGGCACAGAACCTTACTCATGGCAAATATCCTTGCATCCTTACCTGACTTTCTTAAGATTCCAAATCTTAGTGGTAATGATTCCAGACTACACACAACATGGTAGTGTCCTGGTGGATCTTAATATATCAGTTAGCATTCACTACTAGGCAAGGCTATACTAGCCCAGTTATACAATTTCCCAATCTCATTGATTAGAACAGAAATGAACTTCTTATTAACAATGCTAGTAGACGACAGTGGCAGTATTGTTCACTGATGAGTATGGTCCTTGTATCTCATTCCAAAATCCAGGACCATACTCATCCAAGCCTATAACCTTGTCCTCTCCGTCTCGTGGCAGAGAAAAGAGCAAGAGAACCTGCAGAAGAATGCAATGGTTGGTAAAGCCTATGCTTAGAATCAGTAAATGACTCTTCTGCTCATATTTCATTGGCAAAGGCAAGTCAAATGGCCCAGTGACAATGGAAGGAGGAAGCAGATGCTGTCCACAGATGCTTAAAGCTCTGTGCAATCTACAAGGATGTACAATGCTTTGCTGGGAAGGGAGGTTGTACCGTCTGCCTCACTTAGGATTCACAGGGCTATTCTTGTTACCTGTTTGTCTGGGGCCTTTGACAATGCTGATCCTCTTTTCATCTCTAGTTTGATATTCATATTGGCTATTTTTATTAGTTATTGACAATTGAATACATTTTAAACTCATATTCTGCCTCTCCATCTGGCTGTATTTCTCCTGTATGGCCACATGTAAAGTTCCCTGTGTTTGGAGAATCTGTCACTACTATACACTTTATCAGTGATTACTGTGTAAACTCCAGACAATGTTAGAAAATATACATCGAATCATTGTTTAACAACCAAATAATTGTTTAAGCAGTGGCATTTATTTTTATTCTGTATTCAATGCTAAGGGACTCAAGGGCCTATCTTTATCATTTAAATATTGAAGCACATGCTTTTGGCAAGGTTTACTTCTAGAGGTGTGGAGGATGGGAAATTGTGAGATTCTAGTTAAAACACAAAGTAAGAAAAAAAGTTTAACCCCACCATTGTTTTGGGAAGTTCTTTCCTAACAGAGCCTGAATGAAAACTTACTCAAAACATATATTTTATATTTGATAGCTCTTTTAAAATGTTTTCTGGATCTAGTGGCAAATTCTGGCTGGAATGATTTTCTCATATTCACAGTGGTAAAGGAAAACTCTGGGAGTTAAAGCTCTACTAGAATTTAAATTAGACAATTTTTTGTTGTTCTTGCCTAGATTTTCATTAAGTCCCTGTGCAATTTAAAAGTTTTTATAACTTAGGTTATAGGTTCAATAGAAATAATCTGTACTCCTAGGAATAAAGGAAAGTGATTATTTGGTCCAAAGCTATTATTAGCTTTAGCTTTATGAGCTATAGATTTACATTTACCTTTCTCTAGTTGTTTTCTCTCAGAAATAGGTGCTAAACAATAAAATGTCTTGTAGTATTTTGTAAGATGGTGTGTTGACAGGTAATTTTATGTAGCATCAACTTGTATTTTTTCAGATATAATTTACTCATATTCTGTAGATTTACATATTACAGTTTAAAAGCAAATAAGAACCTTATTAAGAGCTGAACATTGGAGGCACAATGGTGAGTAGAAACAGAAATGCATTCCTGGAACTTACAGTATACTGAGGAAGTCAGCAATTAAAAATATGATCATAAAACAAATATATAATAAGAAATTTTGATAAATTTTCTAAAGGAGAGAAAGAATCTCATGATGTACAAACAAAGAATCTCATGGACTCAGGGGATCAAAGAAATGTATTCAAGGCAGAGGTTATTGAGATAAGGTCTAAAGAATGCATTGGAGTTCAGAAGCCAATATGTGGGAGGTGAAGGAGGATTTGTCACTCTATGCACAGGAACGGCATGTGAAAAGGTTCTGTGCCTGGTGCTTGCGTGGTGACCTCTAGGAACTAAAATAAGGCCAGGATTACTAAAAAAAACAAAAACAAAAACAAAAAACCCCCCAAGCCCCAGAGTATTAGGGGCAGAAAGTATGACACAAAGCTGGAAAAATGTCTTCCCAGCACAAGTAGGGACTAGAGCATTGAGGATTCTGGTCATTATTCTAGGTTTGATGTGTTACCATTGAAGAATTTTAAGGAAATGGCAACCCACTCCAGTACTCTTGCCTGGAAAATTCTATGGACGGAGAAGCCTGGTAGGCTACAGTCTGTGGGGTTGCAAAGAGTTGGACACGACTGAGCGACTTCAATGTCAATGTCAAATAATCAAATTACAGTGAAGTTATTAGGTTTGCTCTAGCTTCAGGATAAAAAATTCTTTGTGACATGTGACATTCTTTGTAAACATGTGACATGTTTACATGTGACCAAGTAAAGAGTGAGACAGTAATAAAGATGCTGATGCAGTAGGTTAGGTGGGACTAGAGCATGTAGAATGGGAATGAAAGTCTTCCCTGGTGGCCCAGAAGGTAAAGAATCTGCTTGCAATGCAGGGCACCCAAGTTTGTTCCCTGGGTCAGGAAGATCCCCTTGAGAAGGAAATGGAGAGGAGTAAATGAATGAATTCAAGGGATATTTAGGGAAGATTCAAAGATGGCTCTTCTACCCAGACTTGCTCAATCAGATAAATGGTAGTCTCATTTACTGAGCTATGGAAAACTAAAAGACAAGCAGATTTTATTTTATAGCAAAAGTTTTGTATTTTGTCTCAGTAATGTTAAGTTTGAAGTATTATTAAGATACCCAAGAGCAAAAGGTAGGTAGGATGCTTAATATGAGGAGTGGTCTTAGAGATATAAATTTGGAAGCCATTGAGCTAGACCCTAGGGAGCTCCCATATACACAATTCAGTTAGAGAATGATGAATTTGCAAAGAAGTCTTAACCATAGTAGCTGGAGAAATAGAAGGTAACCTGAAGCATGAAATACATTAGAAGCCAAATAAAGAATCAAGAGATCACTAAAAGAATAGAGAAGAATGCTTAAGAATGTCAAATGCTGCATAGAGATTGTTATTTGAATAAAAATTTTATTGGATTGAGCAATTTGAAAGTCATTAATTAATCTGATGAGAGTGATTTTGGTATGGTGAATAGAGTGGCATACAGTGAAGGTGGATGGCTGATGAGAAAATGGACACAATGAAACTAGATAATTCAAGAGAAAAAAATTTATCATTGTAGCTGGAGAGGAATATTTGGATCAAGGAATTTGCTCTTATTTTCTTGAATATAAAACAGTCTTGAGTATGTGCTCAGGTGCTCAGTCATGTCCAACTCTTTGTGATTCCATAGACTGTAGCAAGAATATTGGAATGAGATGCCATTTCTTCCTCCAGAGGATGACCCAGGGACCAAACCCACATCTCTTACATCTCCTGCATTGGCAGGCAGACTCTTTACCATTTGTGCCACTTGGGAAACTCTTGAAAATACTGACCTGATTTGGGTACAGTCAGCCTCACAAAGGCCTTGACTGGTGTACTCAGTCATGCCCGACTCTTTGCAGCTCCAAGGACTGTAGCCCACCAGGTTCATCTGTTCATGAGATTTTTCATGCAAGAATACTGGAATGGGTTGCTGTTTCTTCCTTCAAGTGATCTTCCTGAGACAAGGATTGAGCCCGTGTCCCCTGTGTCTCCTGCATGCAGATCAATTCTATACCTGCTGACTTAAATACTAATGGGGATAATTAATGTATTATTAAGAAGGTAGAGAGAGGATATATGATAGGGTAAGCCAGCTGTTTCCAGAATGGGAAGCATGCAGCCCAGAGGTTGAAGAGATGTATTAGAAACTAGTGTATGTATATAACTCATACTTATATGTCTAAATATAATATAAAATTGAAGTACATCCTCAAATTTGTTTTTATTACATAACACACATTACAAAATTTTGTTTAGAGACTACATATATGAGGCTTCTAAGAAAACTGTAAGGAAAAGAAAAAACTTTTTATTTTGGGCTTTTTATATGTCAGTGTAAGCCCTCTAAAACAGAAAATTAATACTCATTTACTGTATATTCCCTGGTGGCTCAGAGGTTAAAGCGTCTGCCTCCAATGTGGGATACCCGGATTCGACCCCTGGGTTGGGAAGATCCCTGGAGAAGGAAATGGTAACCCACTCCAGTATTCTTGCCTGGAGAATCCCATGGATGGAGGAGGCTGGTAGGCTACAGTCCATGGGGTCACAAAGAGTCGGACACGACTGAGCGACTTCACTTTCACTGTATATCCTAGCCTTCCTTGCTGGCTCAGTGGTAAAGAATCCTCTTGCTAATGCAGGGGACGCGAGTTCGATCCCTAGGTCAGGGAAGATCCCCTGGAGAAGGAAATGGCAACACTTTGCAGTATTCTTGCCAGAAAATCCTGTGGACAGAGGTGTCTGGCAGGCTCCAGTGGTGGGGTTGCCAAGAGTCATGCATGACTTAGTGACCGAACACAGGTACCATGTATCCTACTTCCCCTCCAAATTCTTCCCAAAATATGAAAAAAATGGCTTTATCTGATTTTACTCTTATTGCCCAATGTTTTTTCTACCTCATAAAAGCTGATTACAAGCTCACTAAGAAAGCAGCTTTTGGTAATGCCAGACTCACTTTAGCTTTTTGGACACACACAGGTTGAAAGTGAAGGGATGCGAGAAAAAAGTACTGCATGCAAATGATAGCCAAAAGAATAGAAATGGCTATACTTACATTAAAAACATCTATCAGCCAAAATTTCTGTTAAAATCAGTCAAAAAAGAACAAAATTAGATCTAGTGAAGAAAAAGTTCAATTCATCTGGAGCATATAACAGTATTAATTATATGTGCACCCAACATGTACACACACAAGAGGTAACTAATGTGAAGGAATGAATGTGTTAACTAACCTTATTGTTGTAATTATTTTGAACTATATACATATATAAATATCATTATACTAAACACCTTACATTTAAATAATGTCATGTTAATTATATCTCTGCAAAGCCGGTGACCTGGATCAGTGGTAAAAAAAAAAATTTGCCTGCCAGTGCAAATCGTATTTTACTTAAAAACAATAGTAATAGGGGGAAGGAGACATTAGTATAGAACTGGCCTCAGTTCTGAATTCACTGTGGACAAATGGAGATTTACAGCAAAAGAATGAGGTAAGGGATCTTTTCTGTTCTGTGTCTTCTCCTTCACTCTCTTGTATACGTACATTGCCTTGGTTAAAGGATTTTCACATTCTATGAAGTAAGGCTTCCTAAATGGAAATTTTAGATTCAACCTAGTTCTTTAACATTGCTGTTGTCTTGTGTAACTTTGGGTGAGGTTTTCAACTTCAAATTAATTATGGTTTTTAGACAGATGGTAGACTGTACCCCAAATACTTACATACTCAACTTTGAATCATGTTTTATTATAAATATGCAAAGAAAATATATGTAATTCATATAATTAAATGATACTGATTTTAATAATACTAATAATAGTGATAATTAAAATAAAGTATATGTTTTCTTTGGAAGAATACACATAATAAATTTCTATAAGATTGCTTCATTTACTTGTAATAGAAACAGCATATTAAAATTTGCAGATATATGATTAGCTGAGATGTGTCACTTTATGGATAATTTACCTCCAGCTATTTTTTCTGACATTTGTATTTCAAACAGCATGTGCAGGGGAAAAATGATGCTTTATTGTCATTTTATAATAAGCGGTAGAGGATGATGAATAGGGGCTTATTTGCTAAATAATAAAAGAGTTAGGACTCTCCGATGGAGAAATAGAAAATGCAAAACAAGTGATTGTAAACATGTACTTAGAGAGTTTACAGAAAGAAAATATGTGTAAATGATGGCTAAACTGAATAACTTATGCTGATCAATCATAAGTTAAGACATGTTTAAACATTCTTAGGAGAAACACAGCTCATTAAGGATGCCAAGTTGCAAACACCGAACTATGCCCCTCTTGCAGTGGGCTCAGTGAAATAAAGTGTAAATAGTGCCCTCTGGATTGGTGCGATGCTGTGGACCTATAGCATTCTGCGTGTGATGTGTTGAATATAGAGCGTTGTTAGTAATATAATGTGTATAGATGTAAGAATTTCCCCTAAAGAAGGCCAGGGGAAATCTCAGGACCCATATCTTCCTGGCATCAGGGAGTTCCATCTTACTTTCCTGGCTAAAAGCTCAAGTGTTTAATTAATGACTAACTACCTGCCTGCATTTAGGGTTAAGTCTCTATTATCTAAGAAATCTGTTGAGATCTCACCGTATATTGTAAGAAATTCCCTGAGATGTTCAAAATGGAAGACAATAATTCAGTGTATCTGAAAAAAATATTGGAAAGTTTTCCCAAGCATTTACTTTCTTTCCCATCATATTGATAGATTTATCTGCAACAAACAAATTCTTTGTGCAAGTGCAGTGGTGGATATCACCTAGAGCAGATTGAGGATTTCAAAATTCAACCATAGGTCTGGTGTTCAGTTGATTTGACAACAAATAGAGCAAGCAGCTTACATGAATGAAATTGTGTATGCCCCTTCTATTCAATGAAAAAGCTGAATAAGCTTTCCATTTAATAAAATTTTAGTTTTATGTAAATTTTAAGGATATTGTTTATATACGTTATTCTTAAGGTCTTCTCTTACTTTGGAACTAGAGAAGAATAACTTAGCTGGACTGTTTAAACTTCTAATTTAAAAAAGTGTTAAAGAATATTTAATTCATGATGATGTAGTTTTATGCTTTAGCCAGTAAAAAAGGTTGATGATGTACCTTTATATTAATGAGACAAGTATCAAAGTTGAGAGTGGAAGATAAGTTTGCTGCTGCTAAGTCACCTCAGTTGTGTCCAACTCTTTGTAATCCTATGAAATATAGCCCACCAGGCTCCTCTGTCCACAGGATTCTCCCTGCAATAATACTGGAGTGGATTGCCATGCCCTCCCCTAGGGGACCTTCCCTGCCCAGGGATTGAACCCACATCTCTTATGTCTCCTGAATTGGGAGGGGGCTTCTTTACCACTGAGCCACCTGGGAAGCCCCTTAGTCATTATCTAGATCTGTGCTATGTGGTATTGTAGTCACTACCACCTGTGACCATCAAGCATTTGAAATGAGACTAACTTGAATGGAAACATGCAGTGAGTATGAAATACACATTAAATATTGTTATGAAGATATATGTGAACTCTCTCAATAATAATTTCATATTGATTTTATGTTGATATGGTAATATTTTAGATACATTGGGTTAAATAAATTATATTAAAATTAGTTTTATTTGTCCCTTTTTCATTGTGGGCTCTAGACAATTTAAAGTTACATACATGACTCACATGACATTTCTATTAAAGATCATTGCTCTAGATCAACCTTCTCATTTCAAGTTTAGAAAACTAACTACTAATTGACTGCTGCTGCTAAGTCACTTGAGTCGTGTCCAACTCTGTGCAGCCCCATAGACGGCAGCCCACCAGGCTCCCCCGTCCCTGGGACTCTCCAGGCAAGAACACTGGAGTGGGTTGCCATTTCCTTCTCCAATGCATGAAAGTGAAAAGTGAAAGTAAAGTTGCTCAGTCATGTCTGACTCTGAGCGACCCCATGGACTGCAACCTACCAGGCTCCTCCATCCATGGGATTTTCCAGGCAAGAGTACTGGAGTGGGGTGCCATGGCCTTCTCTGAACTACTAATTGACTAGAACCCCTAATTTCCAGTTCAGAGATATTCCCATTGTTCTGCCTTTGTACAGGATTCTACAGGTTTAATATACATTATTTCATTTGGTTTTTACAGCACCCTACTGAGAAATATGGATTAAGAATTAATATCCAATTTATAGCCCATGGAGTCACAAAGAGTTGGACATGACTGAGCGACTAACACTTTCACTTTCACTTTATAGAGTAGGCACAGAAGCTTAAGTGATTTGGAGAGTGTAACATGTCTAATAAATGGGAAACATGGCTCTGGAACTCCCAGATCATGTAGTTTATTACCACTGGTCATTCTGAGTGCAGGGGTCACTGTAGGTGGAACAACCAGTTTTATTTTTTCAACCTGGCATAGGTAAGAAATTAGTAAAGAAACATCCAGCAATACTTTAATAGTCTCTATAGTCTCCATATTTTAAAAGTCACTATCAGTCATTTTGGTTACATTATAAAATCTAGGAAAGGTGTAAAATTACACTCTATTCATGTTTCAATAAACTAATTGATAAAACTCGCAAAATATATTTGAGCATATTGGTAAAAAGTGAATTATTTGATTAAAATTCTGAATGTCTTGCCTCTCTTTAAAAGGTAATATCTGTTAATATTCAGCTCAGTTCAGTTCAGTCCAGTCGCTCAGTCGTGTCTGACTCTTTGCAACACCGTGGACTGCAGGAAGCCAGGCCTCCCTGTCCATCGCCAACTCCCGGAGTTTACTCAAACTCATGTCCATTGAGTCGGTGATGCCATCCAACCATCTCATCCTCTGTCTCATCTGTTAATATTGTACTAGCATAATTATATGAGTAATTGCCTACAATGGAGTGACAGCTGTCCTTCATGCACATTCTAGTTTGACACCATCCCCACTACTCCCTGTTGTATGAGAATTGTTCTGCTTCATCATCTACCTGATCCTATAGGTGTTTGGCTTTGAGGTCTGTACTTTTTTTTTTTTTTTCATTTATTTTTATTAGTTGGAGGCTAATTACTTTACAATATTGTAGTGGTTTTTGTCATACATTGACATGAATCAGCCATGGATTTACATGTATTCCCCATCCCAATCCCCCTTCCCACCTCCCTCTCCACCCGATTCCTCTGGGTCTTCCCAGTGCACCAGGCCTGAGCACTTGTCTCATGCATCCAGCCAGTCTGTACTTTTAAAGCTCTCAAAAGTCTACACTTTTCATACTCTCTAACTTTCAGTTAACTCCCAGTGCTGATCCATCTGTGCTGTGCTTAGTCGTTCAGTCATATACGACTCTTTGTGACTCCATGGACTGTAGCCCGCCAGGCTCCTCTGTCCGTGTGGATTCTCCAGGCAAGAATACTGGAGTAGGTTGCCATGCCATCCTCCAAGGGATCTTCCCAACTCAGGGATTGAACCCTGGTCTCCCACATTGCAGGTGAATTCTTTACCAGCTGAGCTACCAGGGAAGCTGGCCTATCCATCTCTTACCACACAATTATGTAATTGGTTTGAAAGGCTCGTAATAGAAAGCTATTCAATAGTTAGTTAGGTGATACTATCATTTTTCCCCCACATAATACTTATAAACTATGTGCTTTGTCCAGTTTCAGATTTATTATCTTTATGTGTTGTTGAAAGTCGCTCAGTCATGTCCAACTCTTTGCAACCTCATGGACTGTACAGTCTATGAATTCCCCAGGCCAGAGTACTGGAGTGGGTAGCCTTTCCCTTCTCCAGGGGATCTTCTCAACCCAGGGATCAAACCTAGGTCTCTTGCATTGCAGGCAGTCTAAAGATTTACTGAGCATGGCCCTGCCCGTCAGAACAAGACCCAGTTTCTCCCTCAGTCAATCTCTCCCATTAGGAAGCTTCCATAAGCCTCTTATCCTTCTCCATCAGAGGGCAGACAGAATGAAAACCACAGTCACAGAAAACAAACCAATCAGATCGCATGGACTACAGTCTTGTCTAACTCAATGAAACCCTGAGCCATGCTGTGTAGGGCCACCCAAGACAGACGGGTCATGGTAGAGAGTTCTGACAAAATGTGGTCCACTGGAGAAGGGGATGGCAAACCACTTCAGTATGCTTGCCTTGAGAACCCCACAAACAGTATGAAAAGGCAAAAAGATAGGGTACTGAAAGATGAACTCTCCGGGTCGGTAGGTGCCTGATTTGCTACTGGAGATCAGTGGAGAAGTAACTCCAGAAAGAATGAAGACAGAGCCAAAGCAAGAACAACACCCAGTTGTGGATGTGACAGGTGATGGAAGGTCCAATGCTGTACAGAGCAATACTGCACAGGAACCTGGAATGTTAGGTCCATGAATCAAGGCAAATTGGAAGTGGTCAAACGGGAGATACTAAGAGTGAACATTCAAATTTTAAGAATCAGCGAACTAAAATGGACTGGAATGGGTGAATTTAACTCAGATGACCATTATATCTACTGCTGTGGGCAAGAATCCCTTAGAAGAAATGGAGTAGCCATCATAGTCAACAAGAGTCTGAAATGCGGTACTTGGATGCAATCTCAAAAATGACAGAATGATCTCTGTTCATTGCTAAGACAAGCCATTTAATATAACAGCAATCCAAGTCTATGCCCAACCAGTAATGCTGAAGAAGTTGAAGTTGAACAGTTCTATGAAGAGCCACAAGCCCATCTAGAACTAACAACCAAAAAGATGTCCTTTTCATAATAGGGGACTGGAATGCAAAAGTAGGAAGTCAAGAAACACTTGGAGTAACAGGCAAATTTGGCCTTGGAGTATAGAATGAAGCAGGACAAAGGCTAATAAGAGGTTTGCCAAAAGAATGCACTGGTCATAGCAAACACCCTCTTCCAACAACACAAGAGAAGACTCTACACATGGACATCACCAGATGGTAAATAGCAAAATCAGATTGATTATATTCTTTGCAGGCAAGGATGGAGAAGTTATATACAGTCAGGAAAAACAAGACTGGGAGCTGACTGTGGCCTAGATCATGAACTCCTTATTACCAATTTGAGGCTAAATTGAAGAAAGTGGAGAAAACCACTAGACCATTCAGGTATGACCTAAATCAAATCCCTTATGATTATACAGTGGAAGTGAGAAATAGATTCAAGTAATTAGATCTGATAGACAGAGTGCCTAAAGAAATATGATGAGGTTCATGACATGTACAGAAGGCAGTGATCAAGACCATCCCCAAGAAAAAGAAATAAAAAAAGGCAAAATGACTGTCTGAGGAGGCCTTACAAATAGCTGAGAGAAGAAGAGAAGTGAAAAGGTAAAGTAGAAAAGGAAAGATACAAGCATCTGAATGCAGAGTTCCAAAGAATAGCAAGGAGAGATAAGAAAGCTTTCCTCAGTGATCAATGCAAAGAAATAGAGGAAAACAACAGAATGGGAAAGACTAGAGATCTCTTCAAGAAAATTAGAGATACCAAGGGATCATTTCAAGCAAAGAGAGGTGCAATATAAGAGAGAAATGGTATGGACCTAACAGAAGCAGAAGATATTGAAAAGAGGTGGCAAGAATACACAGAAGAACTGTACAAGAAAGATCTTCATGACCCAGATAATCACGATGGTGTGATCACTCACCTAGAGCCAGACATCCTGAAATGTGAAGTCAAGTGGGTCTTAGGTAGCATCACTACAAACAAAGCTAATGGAGGTGATGGAATTCCAGTTGAGCTATTTGAAATCCTAAAAGATGATGCTGTGAAAGTGTTGCACTCAATATGCTAGCAAATTTGGAAAACTCAACCGTGGCCACAGGACTGGAAACAGTCAGATTTCATTCCAATCCCAAAGAAAGGCAATGCCAAAGAATGTTCAAACTACTGCACAATTGCACTCATCTCACACACTAGCAAAGTAATGCTCAAAATTCTCAAAACCAGGCTTCAACAACACGTGAATCATGAACTTCCAGATGTTCAAGCTGGATTTAGAAAAGGTAGAGGGACCAGAGATCAAATTGCCAACATCCGTTGGATCATCGCAAAAGCATTCCAGAAAAACATCTACTTCTGCTTTATTGACTATGCCAAAGCCTTTGACCATGTGGATCACAATAAACTGTGGAAAATTCTTAAAGAGATGGAATACCCGACCACCTGACCTGCCTCCTGATCAATCTGTATGCAGGTCAAGAAGCAACAATAGAACTGGACATGGAAAACAGATTGGTTCCAAACTGGGAAAGGAGTACGTCAAGGCTGTATATTCTCACCCTGCTTATTTAACTTATATGCAGAGTACATCACGAGAAATGCTGGACTGGATGAAGCACAAGCTGGAATCAAGGTTGCTGGGAGAAGTATCAGTAACCTCAGATAAGCAGATGACACCACATTTATGGCAGAAAGTGAAGAATAACCAAAGAACCTCTTGATGACAGTGAAAGAGGAGTGAAAAAGTTGGCTTAAAACTCAACATTCAGAAAACTAACATTATGACATCTCATCCCATGACTTCATGGCAAATAGATGGGGAACAATGGGGACAGTGTCAGACTTTAGTTTTTTGGGCTCCAAAATCACTGCAGATGGTGACTGCAACCATGAAGTTAAAAGATGCTTGCTCCTTGGAAGAAACGTTATGACCAACCTAGACAGCATATTAAAAAGCAGAGACATTACTTTAGCAACAAACGCGCGCCTAGTCAAAGCTTTGGTTTCTAGTAGTCATGTATGAATTTGAGAGTTAGACTATAAAGAAAGCTGAGCGCAGAAGAGTTGATGCTTTTGAACTGTGTTGTTGGAGAAGACTCTTGAGAGTCCCTTGGACAACAAGGCGATCTAACCAGTCCATCCTAAAGGAAATCAGTCCTGAATATTCATTGGAAGGGCTGATGGTAAAGCTGAAACTCTAATACTCTGGCCACCTGATGTGAAGAACTGACTCATTTGAAAACACCCTGATGCTAGGAAAGATTGAAGGCCGGAGGAGAAGGGGATAACAGAGGATCAGATGGTTGGCTGGCATCACCAACTTGATGGACATGCGTTTGAGTAAGCTCTGGGATCTGGTGATGGACCGGGAAGCCTGGCATACTTCAGTCCATGGGGTCACAAAGAGTCAGACACGGCTGAGCGACTGATCTGATTTGTTGTTGAATGTGTTCAGTTCAGTTCATTTCAGTCACTCAATCATGTCCGACTCTTTGCAACCCCATGTACTGCATCACGCCAGGTTTCCCTGACCATCACTAACTCCCAGAGCCTACTCAAACTCATGTCCATTGTGTCAGTGATACCATCCAACCATCTCATCCTCTGTCGTCCCCTTCTCCTCATGCTTTCAATCTTTCCCAGCATCACGGTCTATTCCAATGTGTCAGTTCTTTGCATCAGCTGGCCAGAGTATTGGAGTTTCAGGTTCAGCATCAGTCTTTCCAATGAATTTTCAGGACTGATTTCCTTTAGGATTGACTGGTTGGATCTCCTTGCATTCCAAGGGACTCTCCAGAGTCTTCTTCAAAACCACAGTTCAAAAACATCGAATCTTTGGTGCTCAGCTTTCTATATAGTCCAACACTCACATCCATACATGACTACTGGAAAAACCATAGCTTTGGCTAGACGGACCTTTGTTGCTAAAGTAATGTCTCTGCTTTTTAATATGGTGTTGAATGTGTTATTCTTACATTATTATGCTGATTAATGCTATGCATTCTCTTCCACTGATGCTATGTTTTTAATCTATTTCATTCTATTGAATAATATATAGCTCCCTACTGGCCATTTTATAAATGTGATGTATATTAGCTTGGCTTCCAAGGTTCTGCATGAATAGTCCTCCACCTACTGTTCTTCCTTTTTTTCTCCTTATACTCAGACACAAAGATTTGACTCTAATCAGATAAGTCTCCTTTCTGTGACTGCCAACTGAGTGGTGGTATACTGCTGTGGTTTCTGAATACCAATCAGTGCCCTTCTCACTAAGTGTGAATGTCTTATTCAAATGCAGACAGGTTTCTCTCTTGTTATTTCAGATTTACTGCATCAAAATCATCAAGGGTGGAATTATGTCTACTGCATAGCATAATGCTTACCAGTTACCCTAAAACCAAGACATCAGTATATTTGAATCTTGGCTTCTATGTTTCTTAGTTGTGTGTTCTGGATAAATCACTTAGCTTTTGATGACCCATTTTCCTAATCTGTAATCTGCTAGTGACAGTGCCTAGCTAAAAGTGTTAAGTAGATTAAATGAGATAGCATTTGGAAAGGGTTTGTAACAGTTTCAGGTATAGTAAGCACTACCTAAGTGTGTGGTAAGTGTGTTAACTAGATAAATCAGAAGTTTCTCCACATGGTTTTGGCACAAATAAGGTTTAGAAACTAATGGGATGGAACAAAGTAGGCATTGAAATGCATGGCCCATTTCTCATTGAAGATCTGTTCCCTTCCTATCTCTTGTTATTCTCAATGGAAGTAGTGCCATCCCCAGGGCATGCTTTGGCAAGGATGTGGAGACACTGAGCAGTCACATGATTGGACAACTGTCACACTCAGCTGTCACATTGTCACATCCTTCAATGTGAGGACAGTCTTGCACAGTGAAGGACTGTCCCCAATCCTTGCCATATTTGCATAGCCACTGGTAATTCATGTCATTGAAAAGCCTGTTTCTAATTATTTGAGACCAGAATTTAACTCTGACATAGAAGAAATGTGTTTTCGTACAGTTCTAAACAAACACTAAATTTTTACATAAGTATAACCCACAATATAAACCAAGGGAAGATTTGTTTTCCTTTGGAATTTGGCCAAGAGTTGGTTACCACTTTGGAAAACTGCACTTCAAACAGCCATGTCTCTCCTGATTTTCAAGTCATTAACACATCTGTAGTTGTCATATATAGGACCAGCATTTGATTCTCACATCTTGTGTGCATGTGCTTGATTTATATTTTGAAATATGTGAAAGTGAAAGTGTTAGTCTCTTAGTTGTGTCTGACTCTTTGTGACCCCATGGACTATAGCCCGTCAGGCTCCTCTGTCCATGGAATCCTCCAGGCAAGAACACTGGAGTGAGTTGCCATTCCCTTCTCCAAGGGATCTTCCTGACTCAGGGACTGAACCTGGGTCTCTTGCATTAAAGGCAGATTCTTCACCTTCTGAGCCATATATTGTTATAAATAATTTTTGTTCTATCCACTCTTATGTTGCAGATAAGGCATTGTATTCATTTCTTTGAAATTATGTGTATTGGTAGAATTTACAATTTATTAATTTTTATTTAAGGACAGTGAGGGCTATCGTACAATAATTCTTATAGAAATATTGTCTGAAAGCCTTGAGACTCAAAACTCAGATCCTGAAGGAATTTCTTAATCAATTTTGCTTAGAATAACATTCATTCTTTCAGGATTCACTTAAGGGTTATACTCAATTAATACATGCTATTTCATGCTATTTGAGAATGTTTTATTAAGACCCTTTTAATGGGAATATGTGTTCTATTTCACCCAGTAGATTTTACTTTCTTCAAGGATAGAATATGTTGCCTTGATTCCTTTTGTATCTTTTCACAGCAGGCATTCAATAAGTGGTGTTGACAGCCTGATTTGAGTTTAAAGAGAAGCAGGAAAATTCAGAGAGTAGAGTCAGGAGTTTAAAATAAATTGGAAAAAAGTGCCTGAGAAATGTTAGTTCACCAGGAGAAAACCACCAAAGGTAAAGGAAGCAGAAATGAGAATGTCTTTAGGACAATGTTGCGGGGGGTGTGATGTTGAGGTAACCAGACAATTCAGCTGTTAAAAATATATGCAGGTGTACTCTACCTTAGGAAAACCCAGTACAAACACTGAACATTAAAAAAGGGCAAATAAATTAGAGGATTTTGTTGGGGGCAGGGGAGAGGGAGAACATCATTTTCACAAGAATTATGATTGGGCATGTGCTCTGTGTTGACAACTTTGCATTAGCAAGTATAGATTCTTTTTTACCTGCTTTAAGTATATCCACTTGTAATGGACTTAGCTACATTCATAGTAGAGTCTAGTTTACAAAACATTATTTTAGTCAAGCTTTTTGGTAGCACATGATTCCAAAAGTTAAATGGACCATGATTTTGAATAAAGCTAGGTAATGATTTTATTGTGGACCTGATAATCAGGAAATATCAAATTTACCACGGTAAACAGACAGCATCATAAACTTTGTGATTTCATCTCACAGAGGTATTCAGGCAGACACAAAGACCAAAAGAGAATAAACACCCTATAGATTATTTCAGTTGAAAGCAGAGGGGCAGCAAAGGCACAAATTGAGATAGAAGGTTTACTTTGGTGATTGACAATGAATGCATGTAAAAAGAATCTGACTACATCAATGAAGGTGGTAAAGAGTTGCATGTAAGTGCAGTAGTTTTGATACCAAGGACTCTGCTTGTTTCCTAACATCATCATTAAGTTAGAAACCCTTCAATGACCTATAGATCACACACATACAGACATATAGACATACATAGGTATATTTAAAATACACTGATATAGCCATTATTATTTTTAAAATGAAGCAGGAAGAAATTGTAGAAAATACTTAACTTTCGAATTCTCCAGGCAAGAATACTGGAGTGGGTTGCCGTTTCCTTCTCCAGGGGTTCTTCCTGACTCAGGGATCAAACCTGGGTCTGCTGCATAACAGGCGGATTCTTTACCATCTGAGCCGCCAGGGAAGACTTTCAGTTCCATATGAGTTCCTAAATACATGATTTACGTTTCCTACCAGCCCGAATCTCAACTGAAACATATAGAAAATAAAATGAGATACAAAGGAATTTAGAAGCTGGGCAGGAAGCTTCAAAAAATGAGAATGGGGATGCATTTTTTTAAAAAAGAAATGGAACATGTGATATCAGTGAAAGTGGCTCAGTCGTGTCTGACTCTTTGTGACCCCATGGACTACACAGTCCATGGGATTCTCCAGGGATTGAACCCAGGTCTCCCACATTGCAGGTGGATTCTTTACCAGCTGAGCCACAAGGGAAGCCCAAGAATACTGTAGTGGGTAGCCTATCCCTTCACCAGCAGATCTTCCTGACCCAGAAATCAAACTGGGGTTTCCTGCATTGCAGGCAGATTCTTTACCAACTGAGCTGTCAGGGAAGCTCAACTGATGACAAAATGCAAGATTTCTAAAACGTGCTACTGGGGAAAGATAAGTGCTTCTCAAACTACTTTTTTTTTTCCCCCTTAGAGGTGGCAAGTTTTAGAAAAGGAGGTTATATGAGGTTTGCTTGGTAATTAATTAAAAGGCTGTGACATAGTCATGCCAATTGTATCCACCAGGTTCTTAACCGTAAGCAAGGAATGCCTGCTCTGGGTAAAGCAGATAAGGGCTCGAGTGGCTCACAGGGCTGCAGGGAGGCTGGAGAATTAAACGATGTCTGGACTGCCAGGAGCAACAGCAAAATCCAAGCCACACAAGTGTCTTCTTAGGAAATTTCTCTTCCTTCATTCAGGTGGCAACACAGTGGTTTGCCACTGAGCCTATTCTGTTCCAGGACACTCAAGCATGGACACAGGTATTTGCTTTTGGAGCATCAGCTCTGGATGTATTTTGATTGGCAGAGCCTAGGTCAGATAACTAGAAAAGCAGATCACAAGTGTCTCAGAGTTTATAAAGGGATGCACCCTTTGCCTCAGCAAGACTCCCTGGATGGAAACTTCTAACATAGAAAGGGGTTCTGATGCTGGGTAAGCAAAACAAATGACATTGTCCATTCATTAATTTTCCCCAAATTTTCCTAATTTTGACCTCAGGGTGGGGTGAGGGCATGAATAAGGCATTCTAATTTACATATTCTCATAAGAGATTTCAAGAGTTATGGAGGTGGTATGGAGAAAGTTTCCAATAACTTATGTTTACCATGAAGAAAGGGAGCCTACCCTTCCTGGGGCAACAAAATATTCTCATGCGCCTATAAAATGCTAAACCAGCCACAAGTGCTGCCTTGTGCCCCATTGCATAACCTTTGGAGATCAGACACCTAAATAAGAACTTTTTTTTCAATGCCTGGGTTTTTTAGTGTTTCTTATATGCTATTCTTAACATTAGAACATTCAGTAAGAGTTACCAGGCATGTAAGGAAACCAAAGAGAAATAAATTAGGAAACAAAATTAGGAAATAACCATACATAAAAAATTCAACATAGGAAAAGAAGAAAACTTTAACATACTTGTTTTTAGTGTTCCCTGTGAGAGAATAAAATAACAGACCTCAGTGAAAAAAGAAAATTTGAAGTCTTGGGAATTAAAAAAAACAAACATGAAAATGAAATTAAAAAGTAAACTTAGAGTAGTTAGGAGAAATGATACAGCTGACACTAAATCACACGATGAACTGGAAGCTTCATCCAAGGGATTCTTCAACTTTGTTAAGTAATAATTGATAAATGCAATTGCATATATTGAAAATGTACAGTGTAATGGTTTGCTTGTTGTTGTTCAGTTGCAAGTCATGTCCAAATCTTTTCTGACCCCATGGACTGTAACTCGCCAGTCCCCTCTGTCCATGGGATTTCCCAGGCAAGAATACTGGAATGGGTGGTTATTTCCTTCTCCAGGGGCTCTTTCTGATCCAAGGATCAAACCCATGTCTCCTGCATCAGCAGGTGGATTCTTTTCCACTGAGCCATCAGGGTTTGATATACATATACAACTGTATATGTGGGTAGAATTATTATCAAAATCTAGATATTAAGACATAACCACCACCTCACATAGCTAATTCTTTTTGTTGTTGTGTTTGTGTGTATATGAGTACTTAATATTTGTTATCAGCAAGTTTCAAGTATACAACACCATGTTATTAATTATAGTTACCATGCTCACTACAAACAAAGCTAGTGGAGGTGATGGAATTCCTGTTGAGCTATTTCAAATCCTAAAAGATGATGCTGTGAAAGTGCTGCACTCAATATGCCAACAAATTTGGAAAACTCAGCAATGGCCACAGGACTGGAAAAGGTCAGTTTTCATTCCAATCCCAAAGAAAGGCAATCCCAATGAGTGTTCCAACTACTGCAAAATTGCACTCATCTCACACGCTAGCAAAGTAATGCTCAAAATTCTCCAAGCCAGGCTTCAACAATACGTGAAACATGAACTTCCAGATGTTCAAGCTGGATTTAGAAAAGGCAGAGGAACCAGAGATCAAATTGCCAACATCTGCTGGATCATCAAAAAAGTAAGAGAGTTCCAGAAAAACATCTATTTCTGCTTTATTGACTATGCCAAAGACTTTGACTCTGAGGATCACAATAAACTATGGAAAATTCTGAAAGAGATGGGAATACGAGACCACCTGACCTGCCTCTTGAGAAACCTATATGCAGGTCAGGAAGCAACAGTTAGAACTGGACATGGAACAGCAGACTGGTCCCAAATAGGAAAAGGAGTATGTCAAGGCTGTATGTTGTCACCCTGCTTATTAACTTATATGCAGAGTACATCATGAGAAATGGTGGGCTGGAGGAAGCACAATCTGGAATCAAGATTTCTGGGAGAAATATCAATAACCTCATTATACAGATGACACTGTCCTTATGGCAAAAAGTGAAGAAGAACTAAAGAGCCTCTTGATGAAAGTGAAAGAGGAGAGTGAAAAAGTTGGCTTAAAGCTCAACATTCAACAAACTAAGATCATGGCCTCTGGTCCCATCTCTTCATGGCAAATAGATGGGGAAACAGTGGAAACAATCACTGACTTTATATTTTGGGGCTACAAAATCACTGCAGATGGTGACTGCAGCCATGAAATTAAAAGATGCTTAATCCTTGGAAAGAAAGTTATGACTAACCTAGACAGCATATTAAAAAGCAGAGACATTACTTTGCCAACAAAGGTCTGTCTAGTCAAGGCTATGGTTTTTCCAGTAGTCATGTATGGACGTGAGAGTTGGACTATAAAGAAAGCTGAGCACTGAAGAATTGATGCTTTTGAACTGTGGTGTTGGAGAAGACTCTTGAGAGTCCCTTGGACTGCAAGGAGATCCAACCAGTCCATCCTAAAGGAAATCAGTCTTGAATATTCATTGGAAGGACTGATGCTGAAGCTGAAACTCCAATACTTTGGCCACCTGATGTGAAGAACTGATTCATTTGAAAAGACCTTGATGCTGGGAAAGATTGAGGGCAGGAGGAGAAAGGGCTGACAGAGGATGAGCTGGTTGGATGGCATCATCGACTCAATGGACATGAGTTTGGGTAAACTCCAGGAGTTGATGATGGACAGGGAGGCCTGGCGTGCTGCAGTCTATGGGGTTGCAAAGAGTTGGGCACAACTGAGCAACTGAACTGAACTGAGCCATGCTGTACATTAGATCTTCAGAACTTATTCTTAAAACTGTGAAATTTGTGCTGTTTGAGCCTCATCATTCCATTTCAGTCTCTCACCTCATGTGATTCTCATAGAATGTGGTAAAAAAGAAGAAAATATATTAAATGTAAGAAAAAAATAGAATAGGATTTGTCCAGGAAGTCTGTATTGGTTAGGATTGACTTTAATTGCAAGTAAGAGAATAAAAATAATCGTGACTTTTAAAAAGTAATCTTTTATTGTTAATGTAAAAATCCACAGGGAGGCCATCCAGAGATTTGCTTTTCAGAGATACAGGCTCTCATCCAATCTAGAATGTTGGCCATGATACCCATATTCCAGGCAGTAGGGTGGAGGAACGGACAAAGAAGAGAAGTTTCAAAGAATGAGTGGCATCTGTTTTTAAGACAGTGCCAAAAATTTGCTGTAGAATGCTTCCACTCCCAACCCTGTGGCCAGAACCCCAGAACTTAGTTACATGTCATGTCTGGCTGCAAGTAAGATTGAGAGCTAGACTTTTCACCCTGCTGGGGAAAAGAAGAGAAATTAAATATGCAAAATATTTGCCTTATGCAAGGAATAGTTGCAGATACTAATTCTCAAAGTTTATAAGAACATGTGTAGAAATAAACATTTTAAGCTTAAGAAAATTCACTAATAGTACCAGAAATGTGATCTTTTGATACAGCAAAGAAAAAAGGAGTTAAAAAAACCTAATCGTTTTAGTTAACATAAGAAATAGGAAAAAAAAGGAAAATTAGAAAATAAGCAGAGACAAAGAGAGAAAACACTGTATAACCTTGCATTCAGCTTGATCTGATAATTTTTCTTTTAATATCAAATTTAATTTGCTAATATTTAATTTTAAATAGTTAATTCATATTTACCATAGATTAGTAAAATGGTGTAAAAATGTAGAAACACATATTTAGGTACATAGACATTTATTGGCATTTATATATATATATATATAATATATATATAACATATTTATATATATATATAAAAGTGGCATTTCAAATGGTGTACAATTTATTATACTTTCAAAAGAAAAGGTTAGGTCTTGCCCTCATTTTATATACCAAAAAATTCAGATAGATTAAATATAACAATGAAAAAACTAAAAACTATCAGGGGAATAATGAAATTTAAATACTTATTGGTATGCAAGTTTTTTCCAAACCCAGAAGGCATAAAGTTAAATATAGACAAAATCTACTACTTAAAAATTGGAAAATTTTCCATTATGAAAAGTTCCATTATGAGGCATAAAAGTGAAAATTATTTATAAGACCTATGATAGAGGTTTATATAGTAATAAAGAAAAATGTTTTGCAAAATCTCAGCTTAATGAAAAAGTGGAAAAGAATATGGATATGCTAGTCAAAAAAGAAATGTGAATGGTTAATAAACATGAAAACTGCTAATTTTAAAAATATGAGCACTTCAAATGAAACCAATAATGCAGTATCACTTTTACAAGTATCCATCAGATAATTACAAATGATAAAAATCAATAATATCAAGGGTTTTTGAAAATTTGATAAAAAGGCACACTCATGAAATGCATCTAGTACATGTCAGTGAAAGTAACAAAATTAAAAATGCTGGCTAGAAACAAGATAACAGGCCCAAAATGGAATCTCTTAGGTTAAGGCCCATATCACCAAACCCAGACTTAATTATGGTTTTGATCTTTCCAAGAAATGAGATCTTAAGCCAGCCAATTAGTAATTACCTGATCAGCACTAGTTTGGTAATCTGCCTGATCGACCCCTGCAATCCCCAGAGGAAAGTAACCTTGCAGTAATAGCCCAATTTTTGCCCAGTGCAACTTCCTTATTCCTGTATCCTTCTGCCTAGAAAAGTCTTTGATTTGCTGCTCCTCAGGGCTCTTTTCTGTTACATTGGATGCTGCCTGATCTGAATTGAGTTTTCTCAAATAAACTCTTAAATTTTTTTGTATGCCTCAGTTTATCTTCTAACAGTTCTGTTGTCAGAAGAAGGAACTGACAAAGACCCTGATGGTCTCCAGGAGCGATGAGCAACCAGGTGAAGGCACTTGTAGAGCCCCTAGAGCTCACTGCCTTCTTGCGGCCTCTGGGAGTCATCCCTCTGGGATCCTACCTCTGCGACTTCTGTGTTAGGAGCTTTCAGACTTTGTCTGAGCTTTTTTTTCTTTCTTTCTGCTTTCCTCAGACCAGGTCTGGATACCAGCCAGAGTTATATTCTGTTGGACTTGAAAGACCAGGCTGGGTTCAAGGTTGGATAGGGTTAGTCTTGGGAACTGGAGTGGGTCCAGGTGGACTGGGTTTGACTTAGAAACTAGACTGGGTCCAGGTCTGACTTATACTGAAACCAGACTGGGTCTGGCTTATACTGGACTGGGGCCAGTATGAGGTTACAGGTGAAGAAAATTTTGGTTTAAGGCTTGTTGACTTTACCAAAGATAGCCTTGAATTACAGGGGCCACAGTGGAGGACTTTTAATCTGGATGAGCTTTTGCATTTACCAGGTGTCCTAGAGAAAAAAGAAGTCTCAGCCAAGCACTCACCACAAAGGGTGGAGGGAGAATTGCTTTTCCTCTAGAATTTCAGTTGACCAGGATGAAATCCACTGGGCATACTCCAGAGGCTAAACACAGGTTCCTGGAAAAATTGAGAGAAGGTGGCAAGGGGTGAGATTCTTACCCAAGTCAGAACTGAGAGCTTCTAGGTTTCTACCTGTGGTGCTTGGTCAAGAGAGGAAAGTAGAACTTAATGTTGTCCTTTCCTTCCCAAGTTCAGATTCGCAGGCAAACACAAACAAGCAAAAGCAGAAAACAAAACCTGTAAGAATTAGATCATTGACTGTGACTCAGGAATTTGTTTTCAAACACCCTTTGATTCTGAATTCTTTCTCCCTCAACACAGCTATTGCCTTCTTTTTTTTAATCTTGCTTTGTGTCCTGAAAAGTTGACTGACAACCACCACTTTGAGGCCCCCACAATACGGGCAACCAAAATGCAGGTTGCACTCCATTTACAGTTAGGGTCCTACAATTATTGCCAGTTCTCAAGGGAATTGTCTAAGTCTTTCTTTCTTTTGGTTCTCTTTGGGAGTGGCTCTGAGCCTTTGGGACGGTGTCCTAGTACCTTTGCACTCTTTTGGGGACATCTCTTGTGTCCATGGGCTTGTTGAATACTGGCAGGAATATTTACTGTTTGTTCTGATGGAAATTTGACAATATATTTGAGACTGTATATATATGTGTATATATATACATATGTATATGTCTATATCTATGTCTATATATATATTAGTGTCTCTGTGGTCGTAAGTTGGCCAAACTGGAAAGTGATATTTAGAGTCTGATAGGAACTTCTTTTTTAGACCTTACACCCTAAGTTGGGGATTCTTATCTGGCACTCATAGTAAAGAACCTGCCTGCCAGTGCAAGAGACCCAGGTTCAATCTCTGGGTCAGGAAGATCTGCTGGAGGAGGGCATGGCAACCCATTCCAGTATTCTTGCCTGGAGAATCCCATGGACAGAGGAGCCTGGCAGGCTATGGTCCATAGGATTGCAAAGAGTCAGACTTGATGGAGCAACTTAGCATGTGCACTTTAAGTTAAAATGAAACTAAATACCCAGAGGGGAAGAAAACATTCTGAAGCCTTTGTGAAAGTATTTACTAAAACATTTCAAGGACACACAGCTCTAAATCTAGAATATAGGAGTCTTCTGATTTCCATGTTAGTTGAAGATTTTCTCCCTGATCAGTTCAGTTCAGCTCAGTCTCTCAGTCGTGTCTGACTTTTGCGACCCCATGGACCACAGCAGCCAGGCCTACCTGTCCATCACCAACTCCCAGAGTTTACTCAAACTCATGTCCAATGAGTGGGCAACGCCATGCAACAATCTCATTCTCTGTCATCCCCTTCTCCTCCTGCTTTCAATCTTTCCCAGCATCAAGGTCTTTTCAAATGAGTCAGTTCTTCACATCAAGTGGCCAAAGTATTGGAGTTTCAGCTTCAACATCAGTTCTTTCAATGAATATTAGACTGATTTCCTTTTGTATGGACTGGCTGGATCTCCTTGCAGTCCAAGGAACTCTCAAGAGTCTTCTCCAACACCACAGTTCAAAAGCATCAATTCTTCAGTGCTCAGCTTTCTTTATAGTCCAACTCTCACATCCATACATGACTACTGGAAAATCATGGCCTTGACTAGACGGACCTTTGTTGGCAAAGTAATGTCTCTGCTTTTTAATATGCTGTCTAGGTTGGTCATAACTTTCCTTCCAAGGATTAAGCGTCTTTTAATTTATGGCTGCAGTCACCATCTGCAGTGATTTTGGAACCCCCCCAAAATGAAGTCTGTCACTGTTTCCACTCTTTCCCCATCTATTTGCCATGAAGTGATGGGACCAGATGCCACAATCTCTGTTTTCTGAATGTTGAGCTTTAAGCCAACTTTTTCACTCTCCTCTTTCACTTTCATCAAGAGGCTCTAGAGTTCTTCACTTTGTGCCATAAAGGTGGTGTCATCTGCATATCTGAGGCTATTGATATTTCTCCCAGCAACCTTGATTTCAGCTTGTGCTTCATCCAGCCTAGGGTTTCTCATGATGTACTCTGCATATAAGTTAATAAGCAGGGTGACAACATACAGCCTTGACATACTCCTTTTCCTACTTGGAACCAGTCTGTTGTTCCATATCCAGTTCTACCTGTTTCTTGACCCACGTACAGATTTCTCAAGAGGCAGGTCAGGTGGTCTTGTATTCCCATCTCTTTCAGAATTTTCCACAGTTTATGGTGGTCCACACAGTCAAAGTCTTTGTCATTGTCAATAAAGCAGAAGTAGATGTTTTTCTGGAACTCTGTTACTTTTTTGATGATCCAGCAGATGTTGGCAATTTGATCTCTGGTTCTTCTGCCTTTTCTAAATCCAGCTTGAACATCTGGAAGTTCACGTATTGTTGAAGTCTGGCCTGGAGAATTTTGAGCATTACTTTACTAGCGTGTGAGATGAGTGCAGTAGTTTGAACATTCTTTGGCATTGCCTTTCTTTGGGATTGGAATGAAAACTGACCTTTTCCAGTCCTGTGGCCACTGTTGAGTTTTCCAAATTTGCTGGCTTATTGTGTGCAGCACTTTCACAGCATCATCTTTTAGGATTTGAAATAGCTCAACTGGAATTCCATCACATCCACTAGCTTTGTTCATAGTGATGCTTCCTAAGGCCCCCTTGACTTCTCATTCCAGGATGTCTGGCTCTAGGTGAATGATCACACCATAGTGATCATTTGGGTCATGAATATCTTTTTTGTACAGTTCTTCTATGTATCTTGCCACCTCTTCTTAATATCTTCTGCTTCTGTTAGGTCCATACCATTTCTGCCCTTTACTGTTCCCATCTTTGCTTGAAATGTTCCCTTGGTATCTCTAATTTTCCTGAAGACATCTCTAGTCTTTCCCATTCTGTTGTTTTCCTCTATTTCTTTGCACTGATCACTGATGAAGGCTTTCTCTCTCTCTTTGTTATTCTTTGTAACTCTGCATTCAAATGGGTATATCTTTCCTTTTCTCCTTTGCATTTTGCTTCTCTTCGTTTCACAGCTATTTGTAAGGCCTCCTCAGACAGCCATTTTGCTGTTTTGCATTTCTTTTTCTTGGAGATGGTCTTGATCCCTGTCTCCTGTACAATGTCACAAACCTCTGTCCATAGTTCATCAGGCACTCTCTCAGACCTAGTCCCTTAAATCTATTTCTCACTTCCACTGTATAATCATAAGGGGTTTGATTTAGGTCATACCTGAATGGTTTAGTAGTTTTCCATACTTTCTTCAATTGAAGTCTGAATTTGGCAATAAGGAGTTCATGATCTGAGCCACAGTCAGCTCCTGGTCTTGTTTTTGCTGACTGTATAGAGCTTCTCCATCTTTGGCTGCAAATAATATAATCAATCTGATTTTGATATTGACCATCTGGTGATATCCATGTGTAGAGTCATCTCCTGTGTTGTTGGAAGAGGGTGTTTGCTCTGATCAGTGCATTCTCTTGGCAGAACTCTATTAGCCTTTGCCCTGCTTCATCCTGTACTCCAAGGCCAAATTTGCCTGTTACTCCAGGTGTTTCTGTACTTCCTACTTGTGCAGTTTCCAGTCCCCTATAATGAAAAGGGCATCTTTTTTAGGTGTTAGAATGTCTTGTAGGTTTTCATAGAATCATTCAACTTCTGCTTCTTCAGCATTACTGGCTCAGGCATAGACTTGGATTATAGCAATATTGAATGGTTTGCGTTGGTAACGAACAGAGATCATTCTTTTTCTAGATTGCATCCAAGTACTGCATTTCGGACTCTGTTGTTGACTATGATGTCTACTCCATTTCTTCTAAGGGATTCTTGCCAACAGTAGTAGGTATAATGGTCATCTGAGTTAAATCCACCCATTCCAATCCATTTTAGTTCACTGCTTCCTAAAATGTCGACGTTCACGCTTGCCATCTCCTGTTGCCCACTTCCAATGTGCCTTGATCCATGGACCTAACATTTAGGTGCCTATGCATTATTGCCCTTACCGCGTTGGACCTTGCTTCTATCACCAGTCACATCCACAAGTGAGTTTTGTTTTTTCTTTGGCGTTGCTTCTTCATTCTTTCTGGCGTTATTTCTCCACTGATTTCTAGTAGAATATCAGGCACCTACAGACCTGGGGAGTTCATCTTTCATTTTCCTATTTTTTTGCCTTTTTGTACTATTTATGGGGTTCTCAAGGCAAGAATCAGAGAAGGCAATGGCACCCCACTCCAGTACTCTTGCCTGGAAAATCCTGTGGGCAAAGGAGCCTGGTAGGCTGCAGTCCATGGGGTCGCTAAGAGTTGGACATGACTGAGCGACTTCACTTTCACTTTTCACTTTCGTGCTTTGGAGAAGGAACTGGCAACCCACTCCAGTGTTCTTGCCTGGAAAATCCCAGGGACAGGGGAGCCTGGTGGGCTGCCGTCTATGGGGTCACACAGAGTCTGACACTACTGAAGTGACTTAGCAGCACCAACAGCAAGGCAGGAATACTGAAGTGGTTTGCCATTCCCTTCTCCAGTGGACCACATTTTGTCAGAACTCTCCACTATGACCTGTCCGTCTTGGGTGGCCCTACACAGCATGGCTCATAGTTTTATTGAGTTAGACAAGGCTGTGGTCCATGTGATTAGACTGGTTAGTTTTCTGTGATTGTGTTTTTCAGTCTGTCTGCCCTTTGATAGAGAAGGATAAGAGGCTTATGGAAGCTTCCTTTGGGAGAGGGGGAGACTGGGACTTGTTCTGATGGGTGGGGCCGTGCTCAGTAAATCTTTAATCCAATTTCCTGTTGATGGGTGGAGCTGTGTTCCCTCCCTGCTATTTACCTGGGGCCAAACTATGGTGGAGGTAATGAGGATAAGGGTGACCTCCTTCAAAAGATCCCATGCATGTACTGCTACACTCAGGGCCCCCAGCCCCTCAGCAGGCCACCACTGACCCACACCTCTGCTGGAGACTCCTGGACACTCACAGGGAAGTCTGGGTCAGTCTTTTGTAAGGTCACTACTCCTTTCTCCTGGGTCCTGGTGAACACAAGGTTCTGTTTGTGCCCTCCAAGAGCCTATTTCCCAGTCCTGTGTATGTTCTGGTGGCTCTCTGGTGGGGTTAATGGTGACCTCCTCCAAGAGGGCTTATGCCACACCCATGTCTGCTGCACCCAGAGCCCCTGCCCCTGCCCCTGCCCCTGTCCACTGCTGACCTGCACCTCCACAGGGGACACTTAAACACAGTTCTGTCTCAGTCTCTGTGGGGTCCCTGGGTCCTGGTGCACACAAGGTTTGTTTGAGCCCTCTGAGAGTCTCTGGCAGAATGGGGTTTAATTCTAAACGCAAATTCATCCCTCCTACCATCTTGCTGGGGCTTCTCCTTTGCCCTTGGGCATGGGGTATCTCCTCATAGCCACTCCAGTGCCTACAGTCTTACTGGGGTTTCTCTGACCTCCAGCGAAGCGCAGCCGCCACTCCTGACCTTGGAAGTGGGGTATCTCCTCATGGAGAGGAGATATCTTTCTCCCTCATATATCTTTATATCTTTCTCCCTGATATACAAATGGATTATAATATAGTTGGATGGGTGATTCAGCCTCTTGATATCATTTAGTTGGAACCTGATTTTTTAAAAGCATTTTTTAAAAGTGTACTTATCTTATAATTGAGACTTCATGAGAATGGAAATGCAGCTCTAGAAACAATTCAAATCCCATCTATACCTTTTACCAATCTCTAAACCTCCCCTATTCATCTCAAAATAAGATACTTAAATTTTTTTTCTCATACTTAAAGTTAATATTCTGTTTATAAGAAAGAAAATCAAGAACGTTATGTTAAAAACACTTTTAAAAATCATTCAAGGTGATGAACAGGGAGAAGGAAAAGTCATGTTAAGAAAAAGAGTAGAAGAGAGATAATTTGGAGATATATTAGGAAATTGTATAAATCATCAAATTGTATAATTCATCAAAAGGCAACGAAGTAGGAAAAAATTCAGAAAGGAAGATTTTTTTATTCCAGGTGCTAACCTTTCTATTTTAAATTAGTCAATTTATTCAAAATCTCTTCAGTCCTAAAAAGTTCAATGTTAATTATTTTGTTTTTCTGGCAATCTTATTCCCAGTCTCAAAAGTCTTTATAACAATGATTAAGTTGTCATATACATATACATATCCCCTGTTTTGAGTACCAATTTGTTCCCAGGCAATTGATATTTTAGGGAATAATTTGAGCATAACGTGAATTTTACATTTGCTTATGCATGATTATATCTGTGAGAAATACTAGATGAATGAAGATGCATATTCCCAGTTGAACTGATTCGGGTAAGAATACACAAAATGCATACACATACACACATGCACACACCTCCGATGTCTTCCAGCTGCCTCAGTTCACGCATATTATGCACCACACCCAACTGGATCTGGTACTACAACTTTCCCTATGACTTCTGTTAATCCTTTTTCTACCTCTTCACAATCACACACAAACTGCACCCCCTCTGTTTTCCCTGTACACAAGACAACTTCAGTCCCTTCTAATGTAAAATGTCCTATTTATTTATATAGTTTTAAACTATGTAACATATGTAAAACCATTCTACTGAATTCGTTAGATTCTTAAAAAAAAAAAATATATATATATATATATATATGTATTCAGTTGTACCAGATCTTAGTTATGGCAAGAGAGATTTCTTAGCTATGGCATGTGGGATCTAGTTGCCTGACAAGGGGTCGATCATGGGCCCCCTGCATTGGGAGCATGGAGTCTGAGCCTCTGGACCATCAGGGAATCCCAAATTCATTAGGTTTTTTTTTTTTTTCTTTCACTGTTTCACTAATGAAACTTTTGAGTATTATGCCTCTAGCCTCATTTTTCTTTTTTTTGCATAGACTCTATAGTTTTTTACTGAAGAAATTCTCTGAACAAAGTGAGTTTCAGAAACACATATATCTCATTATCACAGAACTGACTGTATGGCATATCTTACCAGCTGAGACTCTGCTATCTTTTCTTCTTGCTCTATAGTCATTTCACCATACTTATAAAGTCTTGACTGAGATGCTTGCCATAAACAAATGTAAGACTTTTGCATTTCATTACTGTGAGTTTAGCTACCAAGTCATTTCACTCGATGTTCTTTTATTTGTGTCTAAATTATAGATTCTTTGTGCTTTTTCCATTGTTTCAACTGAGAGTTCATTTGGCAGCCAATAGACTCAGCTATTAGGGGACAAGTTATACTCTGAGATTATATACTATGAGTATTTGTAGAACTTTATGGTATGGTCTTGCTTCGTGTTTTCTAATAAAAAACACTGGACATCTGCCTCTCCAGTGCTCACGTGAATAGAACCCAACATTACTCAGAGCAGACAAATATCAATTGTGAGATTTCAAAATTTCACTAACTTGATAACCTCTTGATTAGAATTTAGTCAAAGTATTCATCACTGCCCAGTTGATGTGTCATTTGGATGTGTTCAACACTGTTAAGTAACTTTAGCTACATTTTCCCCTCTGAAAATAAGCTTGTGATACCCTTAATAGGTAATTTTAAAGTCTTTATTTTTGATATTTTCAACAATTATTTTTAAGGTAATATTCGGATATGTTAGATGACATGAATTCAGATATGTGGAAGATAATAATAATTGCTATTTCCTAAGCACTGTCTTAACAATTGTTAAAAAATAATGGGTAACAAAATCTCTTCCTTTTACCTATGAGAAGAGCCAAGTCACCTTAAAGTAGTTTGTCTAAATTTATGTAACCAGTGAAGAAGCTTGGGTTTTGAACCCAGACACTCTGGTCTCTGCGTCTGTGGGCTTAATCATTATACTAAGCCTTTAATTGGGAAGAATTGAACATGTTCTTTTCCTTACTGGGAAACACAGCTTGCTTGGTGATATTATGGCATCAAGTTGGTTACTTGGTTTAGCTCCTAAACCTCTAACCAGCAAATTTCAAGTAAGAGGAGGATGATAACAGTTAGTCTATTTTCCCCAAAACTGTAGGGCTTCATCTATAATAACCCTCTTATTTCACTAGCTAGAGTCTGGGCCAGACATAAGTCTTTCTGTACGTAAGGACTACTTCTTTTTACATCTGTACTCACCTTGATCTAGCTATATTTTACCTCAATGAAGATGGTGCATATAGCCTAGATCTGTCATTTAACCATAGAAAGTCACTCCTTAACATTCTCTCTCTAGATTTTACAACCTAAATTCCTCTAATTACCCCATAAATATTTGGCTTTCTGTTTTTAAAAAACGCTTTCTTTTTTTGTCCATTTCTCTACTACTTCATGTTCTACTTTAAATGATGTTTCGTTTAAAACATATAAATCTAGAATCCTTTCTCTTTTTTGAAACTGCATTGTAGTGAATATTAAATTATATGGGCCATAACTAGGATTTGCCATTTATTTCTCATGTAGAGAGTTTAACTGTACATGAATTAGATATTGAATTATAAAACCAATTATCATAGTGAAAAAAAAAAAACACTGGAGTTTGTAAGAATAAAAAGACTAAAGAGCTTGATTATGGAACAACAACATACTTGTTGCATGGGCCATTAACTATTTGTGGGGAGTTGAATGCATTCCTTCTTTTATTTGATCTCAGTTGCTTTTCTATAAAATGATTTGGACTAATTGTTCTACATTGTCACTTCCAGGTGAACATTTATTTATGACTGGATTTTCATATCATCTTATTCAGTTGTAGTGTAGTATGATTTTGTTAATAGAGAAGATATTTTGCTATTAATCCAATGATAACTCAATATTGTTTTCCTTTCCATGTCTAAGAATCTTTGTGCCATTAAGAAGTTTTTAATTTGGTTTTATCCTCAAGGACTGATTTTACTTAAAATTTCTTTGGTCTTTGGATGATTTCTAATTGACTAAGATCATTCCTTTTTTCTCCTATTATTTTAAAAAGCTATATGGACTTGAGTATTTTCTGTGTTTTCATCCAAACACTGATAGTGATTAAATCATGTCAATTCTTCCTGACTTTCATGAACTGGGAAAAAAAAAAGGCAGTTGGCTCTTTCAGAATGATCCATGATTTGGCAGATGCAAAACATATAAAAGATTAGTTTTGTACTTTGTTCTTTGTTCTCACCAGCACTCCAAAGCTGGACCATCACATGCCAGAAACAAGATTTTCCACAATCCTTTGCACAACTTCAATAAATTTCATTTAATTACATGTTGCTATAGTCTCAACATTCACAAAATGAAGCTTTTAAGCTTTAACTTGCACAGTTTTGTTTATAACTAGAGCAATTAAAGCCTTTGTGAGGTATATTCTAATAAAATTTTTGATATTTAGAAAGATGAAAATGAATATTAAATAAATATATTTCATAGTCATCTTAATAAGGGAAAATGTTATATCCATTAAAAAGAACAGGATGTTATATACAATGAGAAGAATACAGCAGTAATAAACTAATAGAAAGCACAGAGGAATTACAGAATGGGTAAATGAATATGAAACTGGTATAAAAAGATGTCGACAGACATTGATTTTCAAAATGAAAATGTCCACTGAGTGCCCTAGCACAATGAATGGGAAAATACTCACATCAAAGGATATAGTTGTGAAATTTCAAAATAATGGAGACAAAGGAAATATCTTTTAAAAACTTCTAAGGTAGGAAAAATCAGGTCACATACAAAGATGAGCAATTACCATTGGCCTGGCAAATTCTACAATATAAAACATGACAATCCCATGTCACATTGCATGGAAATAAGGTGGAGAGGCATTATTGAAATATGTGCTTTCTCTCCTAGTTTGGCTCAGCATCCAATGCGAGTCTAAGACAGCAAGTGAATGTTATCAGAGAATGTGGAAAACTTGGTGAGATGAGCCAAATAAAGAGTAACGTCTACTGAGCACAAGTCTAACCGGGGAACACAGAGATTCAAGACAGACACTAAACATGTTGAAGGAAATCTTTCTGGTGAAGCTCTAGCTTATACTGAAAGGGCAAAGAAGAAACTGCCATTTAGATGAAATCTCAATGAAGCAAAGCCTTGGAACTCATTCTCAGTATATTTTTAAACACTCTGTGTTTTTGTTTTTGGTTTTTTTTTGTGTGTGTGTACGCATGTGTACATGCTTGGAAAGAGAGCAGGCAGTAGGTTTTTTTTTTTTGGATGAAGGAAACTGTTAAAGGAATGAATATAAAATAAAGAAGAGAAATGAAAAGGAAAGGAGAAAGGGAAAAATATACCCAATTGAATGCAGAGTTCCAGAGAATATCAGGAGAGATAAGGCCTTCTTAAATGAGCAATGCAAAGAAGTAGAGGAAAACAGTGGAATGGGAAAGACTAGAGACCTCTATAAGAAAACTGGAGAAACGAAGGGAATATTTCATGCAAGGATGGGTATGATAAAGGACAGAAATGGTAAAGATCTAACAGAGGCAGAAGAGATTAAGAAGAGGTGGCAAGAACACACAGAACTATGCAAAAAAAATTTTTAATAACCTGGATAACCAGGATGTTATAGTCACTTACCTAGAGCCAGACATCCTAGAGTGTGAAGCCAAGTGGGACTTAGGAAATTTTACTATGAACAAAGCTAGTGGAGCTGATGGAATTCCAGCTAAGCTATTTCAAATCCTAAAAGATGATACCATTAAAGTGCTGCACTCAATATGTCAGCAAATTTGGAAAACTCAGCAATGATCATAGGACTGGAAAAGCTCAGTTTTCATTCTAATCCCAAAGAAGGGCAATGCCTGAGAATGTTCATACTACCATATAATTGTGCTCATTTCACATGCTAGCAAGTTTATGTTCAAAATCCTTCAAGCTAGGCTTCAGCAGGATGTGAACCAAGAGCTTCCAGATGTTCAAGCTGGTTTTAGAAAAGGCAGAGGAACCAGACATCAAATTGCCAACATTTGTTGGATCATGGAGAAATCAAGGAATTTCCAGTAAAACATCTACTTCTGCTTCATTGATTATACTAAACACCTTGACTTTGTGGATCACAAAAAACTGTGGAAAATACTTAGAGATGGGGATACCAGACTGCCTTATCTATCTCCTGAGGAACCCATATGTGGATCAAGAAGCAACAGTTAGAACTAGATATGGAACAACAGACTGGTTCAAAATTGGGAAAGGAGTATGTCAAGGCTGTATATTGTCACCCTGTTTATTTAACTTATATGCAGAGTACATTATGTGAAATGCCATACTGGATGAAGCACAAGATAGAATCAAGTTAGCAGGGAGAAATATCAGTAAACTCAGATATGCAGATGATACCACTCTAATGGGAGACAATGAAGAAGAAATAAAGAACCTCCTGATGAAGGTGAAAAAGTAGAATGAAAAAGTTGGTTTGAATATCAACATTAAAAAGTATGATATCGTGGTATCCAGCCCATCACTTCACAGGAAGTAGAAAGGAACAAAGTGGCAGCAATGATAGAGATTTTATTTTCTTGGGCTTCAGAATCACTGTGGATGGTGACTGCAGCCGTGAAATGAAAAGACACTTGCTCCTTGGAAGGAAAGCTATGACAAAAGTAGACAGCAAATTAACAAGCAGTGGAATCACTTTGCTGACCAAAATCTGTAGAGTCAAAACTGGTTTTCCCAGTAGTCATATTTGGATGTGAGAATTGGCCCATAAAAAAAGCTGGGCACTGAAGGATGATGCTTTCAAATTGTGATGTTGGTGAAGACTCTTGAGAGTCCCTTGGACTGCAAGGCAATTAAACCAGTCAGTCAATCCTGAATATTCTTTGAAAGGACTGTTACTGAAGCTGCAGCTCCAATACTTTGGTCACCTGATGCGAAGAGCCATCTGGAAGAGCAGCCAAGCAGTCATGAGGTGGATCAAAAGATCCACCTATGCCAGAAAGATTGTGAATCACTCATATTTGCCTTTTGTCAGGTTTCCATGTGTCTCTGTAAAAAATAGACTACAAGATTTCAAACCTATCTTTCCTCAGAATTAACTGGCAGTACAGGTAAATTTAATCAAAATCAGATTTTTTTTTTTAACATGGAAATGTAAATTTATTATTTTTTTATTACTTTTTTTCCGTTTATTTTTATTAGTTGGGGGCTAATTACTTTACAGTATTATAGTGGTTTTTGCTATACATTGACATGAGTCAGCCATGGCTTTACATGTGTTCCCCTTCTCGATCCCCCCTCCCACCTCCCTCCCCATCCCATCCCTCTGGGTCTTCCCAGTGCACCAGCCCTGAGCACTTGTCTCATGCATCCAACTTGGGCTGGTGATCTGTTTCACCCTTGATAGTATACTTGTTTCAGTGCTATTCTCTCAGAACATCCCACCCTCTCCTTCTCCCACAGAGTCTAAAAGTCTGTTCTGTACATCTGTGTCTTTTTCTGTTTTGCATATAGGGTTATCATTACCATCTTTTTAAATTCCATATATATGTGTTAGTATACTGTATTGGTGTTTATCTTTCTGGCTTACCTCACTCTGTATAATGGGCTCCAGTTTCATCCATCTCATTAGAACTGATTCAAATGAGTTCTTTTTAATGGCTGAGTAATATTCCATGGTGTTTATGTACCACAGCTTCCTTATCCATTCATCTGCTGATGGGCATCTAGGTTGCTTCCATGTCCTGGCTATTATAAACAGTGCTGTGGTGAACATTGGGGTGCACATGTCTCTTTCAGATCTGGTTTCCTCGGTGTGTATGCCCAGGAGTGGTATTGCTGGGTCATATGGCAGTTCTATTTCCAGTTTTTTTAAGGAATCTCCACACTGTTCTCCATAGTGGCTGTACTAGTTTGCATTCCCACCAACAGTGTAAGAGGGTTCCCTTTTCTCCACACCCTCTCCAGCATTTATTGCTTGTAGACTTTTGAATAGCAGCCATCCTGACTGGCATGTAATGGTACCTCATTGTGGTTTTGATTTGCATTTCTCTGATAATGAGTGATGTTGAGCATCTTTTCATGTGTTTGTTAGTCATCTGTATGTCTTCTTTGGAGAAATGTCTGTTTAGTTCTTTGGCCCATTTTTTGATTGGGTCATTTATTTTTCCGGAATTGAGCTGCAGGAGTTGCTTGTATATTTTTGAGATTAATCCTTTGTCTGTTTCTTCATTTGCTATTCTTTTCTCCCATTCTGAAGGCTGTCTTTTCACCTTGCTTATAGTTTCCTTTGTTGTGCAAAAGCTTTTAAGTTTAATTAGGTCCCATTTGTTTATTTTTGCTTTTATTTCCAATATTCAAATTTTTTTTTCTAGATCAGAGGATTCATGAGGTTTTGTTCTGATTCTGATTCTTTCTAACTTCCTACCATAGAGAATCATCACTATCATTAGAATCTAAATACCCCTATCAGAACTTCACAGTGATACACTGCTCTGCTTCCCTCTGGTGCCCTCCTCAGGCCTGTGCTTCAGAGCCTTTTGAAATTTCCAGGGACAGTTCATTTTCATAAATACAAGATGTGACAGAAATTTCAACAAGGGCCCCATGACATTGGCTGCTGTCAGAAAAAAGGCCTAATTGGTCTATCTGCTAAAGTGTGTGCTCAGAATGTAGCCCTAGACTGAAATCTCAAAGGCTGGTTTTGAAAGACCTGCTGAACTGAGTCGGGGCAAGGGGAAGTGGGGTGGAGGGGGGCGGGGGGGCAGATTGGCAATGTATATTTTAAGATGAGAACCTGGAAATAGAAGTGTGATTTAAAGTTGGATTTTTTTATGTTTCTTTTTTTCACATGTAGAGAAAGAATAAGCTTTTTCCAAGTATGACTGCTATGTTTCCATTGTCAATAGTATGAGATCTGATGCTATAATTTTCCATTATCTAACTTATGCCAGCAGTTCTGCATTTTGAAATGCAGAGTAATTATTCTCTATACAGGCTCTTCATTTTGTGTTCCATATGGGATTAACTGGAAATAGTATTTTAAAATTTTAGGTATCTGGAAAAGTAACAAAGAAAATGAAATAAGATCTGAAAAGCAGTTTAATGCCTTTGAGGGAAAATAAATGACAGAAAAATTTGAATACTCAATGGGAAGGTAAAACTTGTAGAAAAATATTGCTGCAGGGTATACCTAAATGAGAAATAATAAATTAGGTATGGAAATAAAACATTTTTTACAAAGGACAACTGCAAGGTAGAAAATATTTCATATTTCCCATTATGGTTGAGCCTGTTGTTTTCAAAGTTGCTGATGAGACTTAAAACAGACTTATCACTTTTCAAATTATTTAAATCTGTATAACCTTGGAGCTCTAATCCATTTGCATTTTACCATCTGCTTTGCATGCTTCTTAATTTAATATGCATAGCTAAGACTTGATTCAACTTACAAGCTCCTTATGAGGAAGACATGTGCTACTCTTGATTGCAGAGATGATGATATTCAGAAGCCTGAACAACATAAATCTGAAAGGACAGCATGGGAAGAACACTAGACAAAGAGTTAGTCAAGTTCTATTCAGTGGTGTCATCATTACAAACTCACTTTGTGACCTTGAACAACATATCTAAACACTCCAGGATTCTACTTTCATGTGTACATTGGATTAGGCCACCTTTATAAGACTCTTCCCAACTCCAGAATTCTCAAATATACCATTTTATTGAGGGAAGGAATGATCATTTCAACTAAGAAATAGACATGAGCTAGTGGCTCTTCTCTCCTCCTTTGATAATTTTATTTAGGAACGTCTTTGCACGAGTTTCAAATGAAAAATTGCAGTCTTATTACAAATATAACTAGAGATAAATATTAAAAACTGGAAATTAAAGTTCAAAACTAATAAAAATGGGCCATAAAAATGAAAATTAAATATATCAATAATCACAATAAATGTAAATATAAGAAAATTCACTGATGAAAGCCTCTTACTAAGAGAGAGACTTACTATTCAATACAAAAGCAAAAACCAAATCCCATCTATAAGCTAATTTTAGGAGACATCCCTATGATACAAAAATATCAAAAAGTTGAAAAGTAAGAGATGGAAAATATATATTTAAAAAGCTCCAATCAAAAAAATGTTGTGTTAGCTATATTAGTAAAATAGATACACTTCAAAGACAAATTATTGCTAGGGATAATGAATTATCATTTAATAATAAAAGAAAAAATTTATCATGAAAATGCCAAGTTCTGAACTTTGAATACATCCACTAATATAATCTCAAATATATATGAGGTAAAAATTCACAGAATTATCTAGGAAAATTGCCAAAAAAGAATTCTAATAAGACATTTTTATACAGTGATAATCAGGCAATTTAAAAAACAACCTGAACTTAGAAACCTGAAGCCAACATTGAGAAAGTATATAGACTTTTCCATGGCAGCATAGCCTACTAACAAACCTTTATATACAGTCTGTGCATGTCTCCATTTGCAATGATATCTTTTGCATTATACTAGTAAATATAAATGTCCAGATCAAAAGCAAGCTCTATAAAGCTCCCCAGGCGTGGTAGTCTTTGATTGTGATGGCCAAAGAAAGAGCAGAAAGGATGGGATTTTAAATGTATTTTTATGTGGTTTGATGAATGTATGTATCTATGTAACCACCACTAAAATCGATATACAGAACATTTCTATCACCTCAACATTTCTATTACTTTTGGGTCCCACGTAGCCATTGATATGCTTTCTGTCATTTTATATATTCTAGAGGTTCGCAGAAATGGTATCATATAGCTTATACTTTTATGTATCTGGTTTCTTTCATTTGTCATGTTGTTTTTGGATTCAGCCACTTCACTGTTTTGGTTGTTAGTTCTTTTATACCTTAGGGTAGTATGATAAAAACTTGTTTCCACTTGCCTCTTGATCGACATTCTTATTGCTCCTAGTTTTTGACTAATGAAGAAAGTTGCCATGAAACAATGAACATGCATATATGTTTTCAATTTTCTTGGGTAAATATCTTCTTTGAATAGCTGGATCATATAGTAAGTATATGTTTAAATTTTTTGAAAAATCAATTTTCCCAGAGATGTGATCTTTTCATGTTCCCACCAGTCATGTGTGATTTCCAGTTGCTTTACTGCAAAGACAATAGTCTTTTTAATTTTGTTTTTAAATTAATTAATTTATCAGTTATCACAAGTTTAGTGAATATCTGTCACCTCATATAGATACAAAAACTAAAGAAATAAATTTTTTTCTTTGTGATGAGAATTGTTTGGATTTACTTTCAACAAGTCTTGTATATAACAGATAGCAGTGTTAATTTTATTTTATCATGCCATATATTGCTTTCCTAACACTTATTTATCTTATAACTGAAACATTGTACCTGTTGAACAATAGTCTTTTAAACTTTGGACATTTGAATGTGAGTGTTTAATGTTATATAATTGCTATTTACATTTGATTTCTCTGATAATTAATGATGTTGAATAAATTTCTGTCTGCTTATTAGTTATTTGAATATTCCTTTTTGGTGAAGTGTATGTTCAAATCATTTCTGGAGAAGGGATAGGCTACCCACTCCTGTATTCTTCCTGGAGAATCCCCATGGACAGAGGAACCTGGCAGGCTACATTCCATGAACTCACAAAGATTCAGACATGACTGAGAAAATAAGACCGGCACCACTTACCCGTTTTTTAAATTGGATCTCCTTCGCATTACTATCCAATGCAAATATCTTCTCCCAGATTGTGCCTTCCTTTTTCTTTTCTAATAGTATCTTTGGGAAAGCAGTAATTTAAAATTCTGATTAGGTTTAATTCTTTTATGGTTCATTTTTGTTGTGTGTGTGTGACTTAAGAACTCCTTGCCTAGCCCAAGATCACACAGCTTTCTCTTATAGTTTCTTGTAGAATTTTACAACTTTAGTTTTTACATTTGAGTCTAAGATTCATTTTAAGGTTGTTCTTTTTTTTTTTTTTTGATGTAGGTAACAACTGAGATTTATTTTTTCCTATATGATTACCCATTGTTTCAATACCACTTTGGAAAAGGATGTATTGTGTTCCTTTGGTGGAGTTATGTTTCCTTGATTTTTTATGTTCCCTGAATTCTTGTGTTGCTGTCTTTGCATTCAAAGGGCTTACCTCTTCCAGCCTTTACAGATTCCCCAGGTAAGATCCATTTGTGGATCTTAAGTCTTGATCATCTTTGCATTTTCAGGGTAAACCTCATATGTTATCATTCATATATGTTATTGGATTTTATTTACTGTAAATTTTTAAGAGTTTTTGCAGTTACATGCATGAGGATATGGTCTAGAGTTTTTTTTTTTTGTTGTTTGTTTGTTTGTTTGTTTTTATAATGTCTGTGCTGATTTTGGTATCAGGATGATAAAAATGTTATGCATATCTGGACCTCGTTCTCTGCATAACTTTCTCCTTTGGTTTTACAGTCACTTTCCCCAACCAATTTGAGACTCATTGAACTTTAATCTCTATCTCCTATATTGAAACCAATGACAATCTCTTTATGAATTACCTTTCCCCATTGTTTAGTCCTGAAACTGTCAGCCGGCAGAAAGCCAAGGGCTTCTGTTTTCAGCACAAGTCTGTGCTATCTGCTTTCCAGTGACTAAAAAGAATAGTTTCATATATTTTTCCACTTTTAAATTCATTTACAGTGAAAGAATTGTTTCTGCACTGTTACTCCATCATGACCAGGCAGGAGTTGAATTTCCGTTTAAAGATTTAGGTATGTTTTTCTGCTGTGTAAAAAATTCTGTTTATTTCAAAATGTCAGTCTTATCAGATTTACTACATGTAAAAATAATAATTTTATCTTATCAAAAAAAATCATTTCTAAAACTCTGAGAATCTAAAGGTCAGATCATGAATATAAATGTAGTTTGAAATATGACCTCCTTTTTCCTTGCCTGCTCCATTTTGACTGTCTATCATGATCTATGACTGCTCAGTCAATCAGTGGGGCCAGGTCAGATACTATGTGGGACATGATGAATTTTAAAATATTATTGTTTCCTTTGATGAGGTTATAATCTAGTAAAACAGTCAAGACATAAAATATAATTATTAACTAAAATAAAACATGAAATATTAGAATTTTACAGCATCTAGAGTGGGGACTTTTTGGTGGCATATACAGAAGAATTCCAGTGACCTGATTTTAACATTGGACAGTTCTGAGAGTAGTCCTGTGGACCAATGACTTAACATTTCCATGTTGCAACCAGGTAATGTCTCACTCAGAGATGTCTGAGGGCAGGTGAGACTCTAGGCAAAACTCATACCCTAGATAGATTCCATTCATCCAAAATAACAGGCAATTCTTTTGCATTATGTTCTCATATTCTTTTCTACTTATGGGCATGTATATGCTGGGTGTCATGATGTGTAGTTTATGTTTTCAATTTATCTATACTGTTTATACTTTGCACATCCTTTTGGTAACTAAGTTCTGATAAATGGTATTAACATAGGATTCCATGAGTGACATTTTAGTGACCAGATCTTTGCTGGTTTCTGACTGGTTAACTTCAATTGTGGGTTGAGTTCTCTGAATCTCAATCAGTGAAATAAAATTGCAATATCCTTGGAGTGAGGTAACACAGCTTGTATCTCAAATAATAGTTCTCATTATTTTCAGTAAATATCTGAGAGCAGCTACTTCAATGCAGCCTGCAAATGCAATATCACATAGTTTAATTCTGGGTAGAAAGATCAAAAATAAGTACACACACATTAGTGAAGAGAAAAGATGCTCACTACCTCTGACTGTGGAGAAAGCAATGGCACCCCACTCCAGTACTCTTGCCTGGAAAATCCCATGGACGGCGGAGCCTGGTGGGCTGCAGTCCATGAGGTCGCTAAGAGTCAGACATGACTGAGCAACTTCACTTTCACTTTTCACTTTCATGCATTGGAGAAGGAAATGGCAACCCACTCCAGTACTCTTGCCTGGAGAATCCCAGGGATGGCCGAGCCTGGTGGGCTGCCGTCTATGGGGTCACACAGAGTTGGACACGACTGAAGCGATTTAGCAGCAGCAGCTCTGACTGAGTGGTTTCACTTTCTCATGCTAGCCCAGGAGAAATGTTTACTATGGTTTACTTCAAAGTCAGTGATTTGGGTGAAACATCTACATATGCCAAAGCTTAGGTAAGCATAGTGTTTACTTTCTGTAGGACAGTTCACCAGGATGAATTTTAAAATCCAGTAGGACATAATGATGTTGATTTCCATAATTCCAAGATCCTATAAGAGAGAAAAAAAAAAAAACCTGTCCCCAAGGTTTTTACCTTAGTTTGGACTTCAAAACTGAGAACTGAAAAAGTTAGTGAAGAAGCTAAACTTACATTGCTTTCAAAGCACAAGATGGAGGAACATAGGTAGAAGAGGTAGATAGAATACCTTAAACTGTTACTAAGAAATTAATTTACTAATTGAGGAAGGAGATCCATAATGACTCCTGCTCAGGGCATGCATCTTGATGCATATGTTCTGTAAATTTATTTATAGTTTACAGTGTGGAGAGAAGGAAGTAGATGCTGTTATCTATAAATTTTAGAATTCTCTGACTAGGAATCACATGAGCTGATTTTATCTCTTATTCTTCTGTCAACCAACTGAGTGACTTGAGGCAAGTCAGTATGACTCTGGGACTCAGGTTTCCGAGACTAATATGAGGAAGTTGAACTAGATAGGTTCTAAGTTTTCTTCTAGCTTATTTCATGACTTTATAAATTTCAAATTAGGAGAATAAAGCTTAGAAACTTAGAAATAACCATGGCTGGTCCAGATTAATGTTCCATCCATACCCCAAATCTGTGCAAACAATGGCCCTGGGGATTGAATTGTGAGTGGCTGTAATTTTTCATCCTGACATCAACTTTAGAAGTAAGTCAGCAGGTGTCAGCTCCTCTTAATCTGTATCTACCTCTTAGGGATTGAGAGTTCCATAAAATTATTGTCTGCTGTATAAAGAAATACCTAAGTATTTCCTTTTATTTTGGTCCTATGTTTACCTTGTTCAGTTTTAAAAAGGATCTCCCCTAAATAAGACTCAGGCTTCCCTGAGTAGCTCAGTTGGTAAAGAATTTGCCTGCAATGCAGGGAACCCTGCTTTGATTCCTGGGTTGGGAAGATCCCCTGGAGAAGGGATAGGCTACCACTCCAGTATTACTGGGCTTCCCTGATGGCTCAGCTGGCAAAGAATACTCTAGTATTTTAGATTTTGAAGTTAAGTCTCTGCTTGTTTTAGTTGTATCAATCACTACTTTTTTTTTTTTTTTTTCGTATTTTTAAGATCTTAACCTGGTTGGCATCCTCTGGTTTTGTCTTTCCAGGTTGAAGAGTTTTACTCTTTCAGTTCATTCTTGCATTGGTGGCTGTCTTCCCTAGCACTGTTGCCACTTTGAATCCTTGTGATTGCTTGAGGTTTCCTTTTCTGTAATTTCACAACATCCATTTGGCATTTTTGAAAATACAACAGCAAAATAATATAGAGGGTTATAGATGAAGAAGCAGAAGGAAAAGGCAAACTATTTTCTTATATTTTTGCAAACAATCCATGCCTACCTGGACTTTTAGTTTACAGAAGCACCATATGTCTCTATTCTCAAGTGGCCACCCACTACTCACCTGATTGATTCGATTTTTAAAAAAAGTCCTATTTACTTTTTCTGTTTTTTTTTTTTCCTCTTCCTGCCTTCCTCTTTCTTACTCTCCTTTATATTTTCTTTTTCATTCTGCTTTCTTTCTCACTTATTGTTATTTAAGGAAGCCAACCCTTTGGGCTGTAGGGTATTAGAATGGGACAACCCATCTGATCTCAGATGGCCTCAGATTACAGTGGCTTGAAACTGGCCAGAGACTGAGGCTGGGTCATGGTGGTAAGAGCACCAAATCCTAACCACTAGACTAGTGGTCAGTGACAAGGCCCTGGCTCTTTGCCTTTGCAGAAAAAGAATTCCCACGAAGACAGAAAGTAGTGAAACAAGTCAACTGTTTATTAGGAGGAAAAAGAGCATGTTTGGGTAGACACATGGGCAGACTCAGAGGAAGAGTCCCGCCATAGTAGTAGTTTGAACAACTTTTGGGGGGCATTTCTTCCAGGTTTCCTCTGACCAGTCATCTTGCTTTGCCTGGTTCTGAGTCTGTATGTGGTGTGTCTCAGTGTCCTCCTGTGTGTGCATGCACATTTTTAGCCAAGATGGATTCTAGAGAAGAGGCCTATGGGTAGTTGCATCACTTACCAGGAGGTGATGCCCCCCTCTCTTTTGACCTTCTAAGGATTCTTTATGCACGTATATAGTCAGGGAGGTCTCTTTAACTTTAAGAATGAGGAATATGTGGTCTTTCATCTCTCTTGTGAGCGGGGCCCAGACTCCTCCCTTGATTGTCATGTTTTTGTCTTGTAGTATTGGTCCTTAGAGAATGGACTCCAACTCTTTGCTGGAGGGTGGCGAGGGAACCCATCCCCTAGTGATTTATTACCTAAATTTCAACTTAAGACATTAAAAAATAAGAAATATTATTATGTACTGTCACTCTAAGCCCGCTTCCTTTGAATGACTGTAAATATAATAAGCCTAATTTAAATATACAACACCAATATAAGCAAAATAAAAGGCACAGATTTTCTGGAGAGCAGTGGAGAATGCGGAAAAGACTATTGAGGGAGGAGAAAGTAAGGCCCTTAGAGATTCAAACTAACAAGAATTAAAGATATAGAAGCTTGAGCTCTTTTATTACCTGTTTGAGATATGTTGCTTTGTTGCCCTGTCTCTCCTCAGGTCTAGTCCTTCAGTCACTCTAAGTTTATGTTTTCTTCTTGCCCTGATTCCATCTTCCCCGAAGTCAACAAGCATTTAATTTGCTCTTGTATCTGCTGCTCAGCTTGATGGTCAGTAGGGATATAACACCACAGACAAGGGCAGGGTGCCCCATTTTCTGAGCACCTGCTCTATGCATGGACTTTATAGGCTCTTTTTTTGTTTCATGAAGTCCTCACACCATCCCTATGGAAAAATTGCTGTATTCTTCCTCTTATGCATGAGTTATATGGGGCTCATTTTACCCAGGACATGCAGGTAGAAAGTAGCAGAATTAGAATTTGAGCCCAAACTTTTCCCTGCCAGTATGCAGGTTTCAAACACCACCACTAGCTATGGAATTAAGAGGTTGTTAGGTTCAAGACTGTTCACTACTAAGTTAACCTTTGTTTGAACATTACAATATAGAACTTTCCTCTTCATAAAGTACTTTTTCTCTCTATTCCTAGTTTTCAGGAGATTAAACTTTACTATAGAATTTTGTATATCAAACAAAATGGCTCAAAACTAAGCCTTTTCATAAAATGGATCTTCAGAAATATTGAGAACAGGCTTGATGCACCTTTTAGCTATTCTTCCTTTATTTACTCATCTTTGCTCTCACATAGTCAAGAATCAAGGTATATTTCCTATGTTAAGGAAGCAGTCCATTTTCTTAAATCGGTTTCTTTATCTAGACCAATTACTTTTATAGTTGTTGATGATAATTTTTAATATTTTAGAATAATGCCATAGATTAATTTTTAATTACAGGAAACTTCAGGGACTTCATAGTAAGTGGTTTTCTCTATTTAGATCTAAACTTAAAGATTCTACAACTGATTGTTTTAGTAGATTTAAATGTGAATGAATAAATAAGAAATAAAGTTTCTTGGTAGGCCTCACTTGAAATATTGATCTGAAATTAAAGTAGAGGTTTACTTAAAAATATCTGCTGACAAACATGTATGCTTCTAATGTTAAAAAGTTATCAATTAGCTAATTTTATAATTGTGTATGGTCTGCTGAACACTGAATCTCCTCAGTAGGAAAATGCTATTCCTTCCTTCTTGGGGGGCCTTGAGGGCAAAAGAAGTAATTACTGTCAATGATCCTTCACTTCCTAAGTTCCATAAGTTGCAAACCCACTCATTTGTAATCCTAGCCACAGATTTTCTTTTTCAAATTGTTTAAGTAATAAATGCAGGCTGACAGTATGCATATATTTATTTAAAATCACTAGAATACATATATATATATATATATATATATACACACATATAATCTTCAGTTACTGAAAGAGGATTGGAACATTTATTTATAAGAGAAAAAATTTAAATGATGGAAGTGATGGGGTTTATATTTTTGCATTACTTCTTCCAGATTCAATACAACCTGTACTTGTATTAAGACTGGTAGTCAAGTTGAGTGATTTGACTCAGCATGATAATACCACTTACTGTTTCATAAACCATAACATATAAAGACTTCAGCTATAGCAGAAACAAAACTTTTATCTTTTCTGTTTTTCACTAAGATCCTTTAAAGATATAGTCAAATTTTTAACACAGTAGGTGTAAAAAGTCCAAACCACAGGTAGGAAATACAATCATTCTCAGAGGTGTAACTTTTTGATTCTACCTGGTCTTCCTCTAGTTTCAATGCATTTGATTTCTTAGTTGCTGATAATCAAATCGCTTAATTTTCCCCTTTCTTTGGACTCCTCAGTAGGAATTTTTAACCCTTTTATGTGCCCTGCACCCATGTGGAATTCTAATGAAGTCTGAGTATCCCTTCTCAGAATAATGTTCTCAAATTCATATAATAAAATACATAGGATTACAAAGGAAACCAATTACATTGAAATGCAATTAGCAAAGTATTAAAGAAAATTTGTGATGCAGTAATTGTGTGCTTTCTTATTAATGCATTAAATAATACTATCTAGTGTTGAATCCAGTAAGTACCATCATTTTGAAGTTGTGATCAACATATACAATGTCAAGATTTATGAGATATGAAAATACCTGATCTCTGTTGATGACAAAATTCAAGTTATTGTTTATATTACTGTTTATTTTCCTATATCCATAATTGAAAAAAAATCAGTTTCACTTAGAGGTCAGTAAAGTGACGAGTTTCTTTTTTTCCCATCATGAGCTGCCTGAATTCTATCCATGACCCCTTTGGGAAGTTGTGGACTCAGAATGCTTGGAGTGACACGCTGCTTTCTAGTAGCAGGTTATAAATGCAATTTCATCTTACAATTTCCATTTCCAAAAGTGCTTTACTTTTTCCTGTAGTCTCTGTTAGAGAATCCTTCTCATGCCAACTAACACACTGATTTAGGATTAAAAAAGAATAAAAAATAGATCTTGGGGGAAGGAGCATATCTTACTGGAAATATATTTCATAAGTCTCATACTTCAAATTAAACAAAAGACAATTTGTGATACATGTAAAAGACATTTAATTACAATAAACCCAAGGATGGAAATGGGAAATCTGCAGTTATTAAGTCAACCAGTTAGTTTCTCTCTCTTGGGCTCTCTTCTGCTTCCTATCTGGTCTGTTTTTTCTGCACTGTCTTTGTGATTTTTCTTTTCTTCTCCCTGCATTGTGATTTTTTCCCCTTCTATATGCGTATAATCACCATGAAACTTTGGAGTTTTTTCCTCCTCAGTTCAAAAGTCTAGCAGATACTCTTGTCAATGAATCCTAATTCCAGATTTTCAAGAGACAAAATTTGATTTGTCTAACTGGAATCTTGTCTCCTTTTTCAGTAGCAACTGAGGGTCATGAAACATAAATATAACTTTTTGGTCAACTTCTTTGGAGGTAGAGAAGGTGTTGATAGTACTCAGAAAAGTACTACATTTTGGGGATGGGCTAAGAGCCCTCAAATTTCAATTCAGAGTGGTTGAATCAGTCCTCGTAGATCTGCTAGAACTATGTTCATGTGCGATGTTTCTCTTCCTTTTCCTACAATAGATCAGGTACTGACCCACAAAAAACTTGGTCTATGAACAGCAGCCAAACAACCAAGGCCACGGCTTTCCTTTGCTTTCTTTTTCTTTCCCTTTCCCTCCACTCCACTCCTTTCCTCTCTTTTTCAGTAAACAAGAACTAACTGACAGGCACTTTACATATAGGAAGCAAAATGAGACATGACCCTTTCCTGAGGGTTCTTGGAGTCTTTTATTAAAGACAGATACTTACATGCATTGTTGTTTAGTCGATAAATCATGTCTGACTCTTTGCAACCCTATGGACGGTAGCCCATCAGCCTCCTCTGTCCATGGGGATTCTCCAGGCAAAATACTGGAGTGGTTTGCCATGTCCTCCTCCTGGGAATCTTCCTGACCGGGGGATCGAACCACGTCTCTATGTTTCCTGCATTGGCAGGCAAGTTCTTTGCAGTTGGTGCCACCTAGGAAGCCCAGAAACTTACAGGTTGCTGTTCAGTCACTCAAAGTCACGGGCTTTGAAATCCCGTGGACTGCAGCTCGCCAAGCTTCTCTGTCCTTCCCTATCTCCCAGAGTTTGCTTACACAGAAGATGTTATTTTCATGTAATACATAGCAGACTCTGAAAAGTGACATCAAAGAAGTGATAACAAATCAGAGACTAGTAAATAACCAAATGCAAAGTTGTATAAGGCTCTGGGAAGTTTTAGTATAAATGCCAAGTAGCAGCCTTACCATTGTAAAAATGTATCAGATGCTATCATTCTAAATCCATCCACTCTTATCAACATTACCATATATTTGCCTTGTAGCTAATTCACATAAATTGGCTCCTCTAAGACTGCAAATTTCAAACTAGGATGCGCACAAATCTGGAGATATCTGATTGTGTTCCAGAGAGTATAGAGTGTTACAAATAAACATGGCACATAATCCAGAATCATAAATTGTCTTTGAAAATTCTGAGATACAATGATAGAGTTTACCTCATGGATACTGTTTTTTTTTTTTTTTTTTTTAATGGTAGCAGTTTTTTTTTTCCCCCTTCCATTAATGAAGTTAAATAACTATTTTAAAAACTCATGGTAATCCTTAAAGTAATATTGTAGATTGTGATACAAGTTGTATTTATTTCATCATTTGAAGTCAGTGTCATAGGTAGAAATTCCACATTTTTCAAAAAATAATTTATTGGTCTTGGATACTGTTTTAAGAGGCTTATGATCACTGCTATATGAGTTGACTGGTAAGTGTTTCTACCTCACGGAATTTCTGACTGTTGTTAAATTTGACTCAGTCCCACACATATAAGGACAAGTCTACCACATATGTTAGCACAAAATAGATAACTTACGTAAATAAAACCAGTGGATCTTGGGAGCTTGTTATGAGCAAGGGCCACCTATACTCTCAAATGATTTGTAGGCACAATTTTGTACATAAATTTTCAGCTTTTTCTGGATCCTTCTGTCAGAAGGAATAAGCTAGGTTCATTGCTGCAGCAATGAACAAGTTCCAAAGCTCAGTGGCTGATATATTAGTTTCTATTGCTGTATAATAAATTAACAGAAACTTAGTGACTTAAAACATACTCTTTAATTATCTCAGTTTCTATAGGTTAGATAGTTGGGGTTCTGGGTTCTCTGCATGAGAGTCTCAAACAGGTTGCATTTAAGATTTTGGCATGGGCTGAACTAGGGAGAGTCACTTCTAAGCTCCTGCATTTTGTTGGTAGAACTCATCTCTTACTGCTTTAGTTTCATGCTGGAGGCCATATTTATCTTCCAGAGTTCCCTGCCATTGGACTTCTCCAAACATAGGTCCTTATTTTATGGTAGCTTGCTTTTTCAAGGCCAGTGAGGGGAGTCTACACTGTGTCTTTAGTGAGACAGTTTTATATTAATATGTATTATAATGTAATCACAGACATTAACCTCCCATTAACATCATTGGCCATATGTTATTGGTTAGTAGCAAGTTGTAGAAGCAAGTGTGTTCCATCCACACTCAAGGGGATGGAATTACACATAGAAGTGTGAACAACATGAGATAAGCATTATTGGAGATCACCTTAGGGTGTATTCAACAAAGCTTACAATAATACAAGTTTACTTCTCAATCATATTATATATGTACATGTCTATTGGGGAGAATCAGGAAGCCAGGATAATGGAGACTCCATCTTGACATGTGCTTCCTTAATCACTGCACTGGTGGGAAAGGATATGGCAACTTGTGAGTGACTCTGAATATCTCTACTTGAAAGTGACTCAGTCACTTCTGCTCACATTTCATAACCCAAAGCAAGTTGGGTGGCCATACCTAACTTCAAAGGGATGGAGAAATCCAGTAACACCATGTGCCAGGAAAAGAGAAGAAAAAGAAATACTTGTTAAGCAGTACTCATGACTTTCAAAGCTCCTTAGTTAAGCAGAGGGTGGGGATCAACTTCAGGTCATTCAGCGCCTACATTTGACTTCTAGGTTTGCACTGTACTTACCTCAATTCAAATTTCCCACTCACTTTCAGTCTGCCAGTCTGTTTATTCTTGATCTCAGAGGGCAGCTAATGTTACATCACTCTCTCTCTTTCTGAAATAGATTCACTAATAATAAAAACTTAGGGGCTCAAAATCTGCTCATGCTGTCAATTTTCTTTCCCCCTAGTAAAGCATTGCCATACATTACTCCCTGGGTCTGATTTTTCAAAATGACTTCCAAGAACTTTGTTGAATGGTTAACTTAAAATGTCTCACATGTCTTAAAATATTTCTACCTCATTCCTTTCCTGCTGGTCATCAGAAACTTGACCTTCAGGTGGAATTTCTCCACCTTTTTGAAAATCCATTCTAGTGTCATAAACTCTTCTATTTGCAAGATAGTTTCACGGTGTCTTTGGTACCATATGCTGTATCCTTCCAACTTTCTATTCATTTTTGTTGCTTTTTCATTCTCAAGATCCCTGGATGTACAGCAATATTTCAGAAGCTTATTTTCTTCACAGCCCCAAATCCTCCTCTGCAAACCCTAAATATATGTACCCTTAAAATGTCCCTTACTTCTTGTAGTTTATGGCCTGCCCAATAGGCAGTGATATAGTAGCAGTCCAGCCCAGGGATTTTGTTCTCAATGTGTGATATAGGAGAAAAAATTTTCAGTTTAAATATACATTGTTGTTATTGTTGTTGTTTAGCCTCTAAGTCATGTCTGACTTTCTGTTACCCCATGGAATGTAGCCTGCTAGGCTCCTCTGTCCATGGGATTTCCCAGGCAAGAATACAGGAGTGGATTGCCATTTCCTTCTCCAGGGGATTTTCCTGACAGAGGGATCAAATCCGCGTCTTCTGCATTGGCAGGAGGATTCTTTATTGCCGAGCCACCAGGGAAGCTCTTAAATATATGTACAACAGACTTTTTTTCCCCCTTCTAGGAAACATTTTTCAATTTTTAAGCGTGGTGTGTCACTTATGCTATGTTAAAAAATAACCTCTAGTCAGATGTTTCATGTGACAGTTTCTTAAACTGCTGAGTCTAACAAGTTCACACCCTGCTTCCTGTATTCCTAGCTTTGCATATGATGCCATTCAACAGTGTAGGTAGTAGTTTCCAAAACTTTGCTTTGACTTTGAAGTACATTCCAAAAGCCATCAGGATTTGTGCCTGGACAGATTTTATATCCTTATTCAAGTTGTTCAGCAGATTTGAGTCAAGGCAACAGTATCTGCAAGCATGATTGGGTTTGAAGGTGGATGACTAGATACAAGATGTAGCTGCCCTAGGCATGCTAGTTCACCGCTCCAAGACTTGACAGTCAAAAATGACACCTGAGCAACTACTGGCATGGGATATTCCTATAAACTTGCTTCAAAGCCCCAGCATTTTCTTACTTTTCTTACTTTTCTCTTGGCCATCACCTCACTGTGTCTGTCCTTTTAGTCATGGCTTCACTCCTGCCATACGAGTGCAAAACTCCAACTTTTACTGATTTCTCACAAAAATCTTCTGTCATGCAAGTATTTCATGAACTTGTAATTTTACATAGATATTCAGCAACACATATGTGGGATCACATGTTCAATCAGGGGGCCCTCCATCATCCATCACCATTTCTTCTGTCTTTTGAAATGCTCCTTCCTATGCCAGATGAGAAACAACCAAATTCTTTTTCTTCTGTAGAAAAGGCTGTGGAATGATTCTGTTCATACTTCAGTCCCTTGAGATTTCCCTTTGTGTTTGAAAAGAGCTTGTGCATTAATTTATGCTGGACAAACACACTGTACTTCTGGAAAGATATTGCAAGGAGAAAAAGTTGTCTTTTTTGCTATGTGTAATTATAATTATGTTTATGCCAAATAATATATGGTAGGTATGAGTATATATTGAGTTAGACAAGGCTGTGGTCCGTGTGATCAGATTGGCTAGTTTTCTGTGATTATCGTTTCTGTGTGTCTGCCCTCTGATGCCCTTTCGCAACACCTACCGTCTTACTTGAGTTTCTCTTACCTTGGACGTGGGTATCTCTTCACAGCTGCTCCAGCAAAGCGCAGCCGCTGCTCCTTACCTTGGACGAGGGGGATCTCCTCACGGCCGCCCCTCCTGACCTTGAACTTGGAGTAGCTCCTCTCGGCCTCCTGCACCCGTGCAGGCGCTGCTCCTTGGACGTGGGGTAGCTCCTCTCTGCCGCCGCTTCTGACCTCGGGCGTGGGGTAGGTCCTCTTGGAGCAGCCTGGTGCTCTGAAAAATCAGCAGTGGCCACAGGACTGGAAAAGGTCAATTTTCATTCCAATCCCAAAAAAAGGCAATCCCAAAGAATGCTCAAACTACCGCACGATGGCACTCATCTCACATGCTAGTAAACTAATGCTCAAATTCTGCAAGCCAGGCTTCAGCAATATGTGAACCGTGAACTTCCAGATGTTCAAGCTGGTTTTAGAAAAGGCAGAGGAACCAGAGATCAAATTGCCAACATCCGCTGGACCATCGAAAAAGCGAGTTCCAGAAAAACATCTATTTCTGCTTTATTGACTGTGCCAAAACCTTTGACTGTGTGGATCACAATAAACTGTGGAAAATTCTGAAAGAGATGGGAATACCAGACCACCTGACCCACCTCTTGAGCAACCTATATGCAGGTCAAGAAGCAATAGTTAGAACTGGACATGGAACAGCAGACTGGTTCCAAATAGGAAAAGGAGTATGTCAAGGCTGTATATTGTCACTCTGCTTATTTAACTTATATGCAGAGTACATCATGAGAAACGCTGGGCTGGAAGAAACACAAGCTGGAATCAAGACTGCAGGGAGAAATATCAATAACAGATATGCAGATGACACCACCCTTATGGCAGAAAGTGAAGAGGAACTAAAAAGCCTCTTGATGAAAGTGAAAGAGGAGAGTGGAAAAATTGGCTTAAAGCTCAACATTCAGAAAACTAAGATCATGGCATCTGGTCCCATCACTTCATGGGAAATAGATGGGGAAACAGTGGAAAAAGTGTCAGATTTTTTTTTGGGCTCCAAAATCATTGCAGATGGTGACTGCAGCCATGAAATTAAAAGACGCTTACTCCTTGGAAGGAAAGTTATGACCAACCTGGACAGCATATTAAAAAGCAGAGACATTAGTTTGCCAATAAAGGTCTGTCTAGTCAAGGTTTTCCATTAGTCATATATGGATGTGAGAGTTGGACTATGAAGAAAGCTGAGCACCGAAAAAATGATGCTTTTTAATTGTGGTGTTGGAGAAGACTCCTGAGAGTCCCTTGGACTGCAAGGAGATCCAACCAGTCCATCCTGAAGGAGATCAGTCCTGGGTGTTCATTGGGAGGACTGATGCTGAAGCTGAAACTCCAATACTTTGGCCACCTGATGCAAAGAGTTGACTCATGGGAAAAGACCCTGATGCTGGGAGGGATTGGGGGCAGGAGGAGAAGGGGACGACAGAGGATAAGATGGCTGGATGGCATCACCGACTCGATGGACATGGGTTTGAGTAAAGTCTGGGAGTTGGTGATGGACAGGGAGGCCTGGCGTGCTGCGATTTATGGAGTCGCAAAGAGTCGGACACGACTGAGCCACTGAACTGAACTGAACTGACTGATGAGTATATATATCATAGGCTTTAGGAACACAGAGAAAGAGGTGATTGATTCTCATGTGGAAAGATAAGATGAAAAAATAAAAGTGAGATGGGAAATCCAGGACATGGGCATAGTAAATATGAAAGCATTGGTGATTATGATGTATTTAAAGAAAGATGAACAGAGTTGCCCTGAAACAAAGCGTAGGAGAAAGAGAAGAGGGTTGCTATGAATTGCTGTAAAGGTAGTTTGTCATACCTAGGAAGAACCACTCTGTTTTTGCACAAAACAATATCTTCAGGGATCTTCTAGAAAATTTGGATAGACTGCAGAACTGAGTTATTATCTTCAAAGCTTTTCTTGCCTTAAAATTTCTGCTTCGAGTGGCAAGTGTGAATTTAAAATTTCATAGAAAAAAGTAACTAAGCAACAAGATGGAACATGTTATGTCAAGAAATAATGGCATTTGGTTTAATATTTCATAACAGCATATATTGTGCTTAGGACTATATGGAACATACAAAAGTAACAGATTTCATATTCTGAAAATTCACTCTGTGTGCATGTAACCTCACTAAACCTGTAAGAGTTTGCTCAAGCATTACTTGACAGTCAGAAAAAATGATATCATTTTCTTTCACAAACTCAAATGCAAAGCTTAAGTTATATGGGATCTAACTGAAGTGAAAAAGTCTTTCTATTTTGGTATATTTTTCTTTGAAAATTTAGAAATTTTGTGAGGTTAAAAAGAGTGCTGGCTATTGAAGGTGTATTAACCGAAAGTAGTAGAGGAGGAAGTCTTTTTCTTCCTCCCTCTGTCCCACTATTCCTTCTTTCCACCCTTTTCCTTCCTTCAACAAGTATTTATTAAGTGCCTGGTATGTGCCAGGGCCTATGTTAGGTGCTGGGAGACAAACTGGGATTTTATAATACTGTATGATAAATAGTCTGGAAAAAAAAAAGAGTTTTCTAAAAGTATCTTTGAGGAGTCTCAACCCAGACTTGAGATATGAGAAAAACATTAGAAAAAAGTTAACTTTAAGTAAAGTTAAAGTAGAGTAAGTAACTTTAAGTAATTTAACTTTAAGTGAATAATGAGAGATGGCAAAGATGGTTGAAGAGGAAACTTTGAATATTTAAAGGATTACTTACAGTTAGCTGACTTTTAAGTAGGTAATAAATTTATAAAACTAAAAACAATTCTTTAAATTTAATTTATAAATTTTGGAATAGTTTTCAGAAATACGTTAATCATAATATGACATCAGCAGTCATATTAGCTTGTGGTTACTAATTTGAATAAGCTCAGATTGAGCACACCAATCCCACCCCCCCCCAAAGCAATCATTCTCATTTATTACCTGTTACTCAAATTTCCTTAAATGTAAAAATGTAATGGAAAAAACAGAACACGATATAACAGGCAACTCAAAGAGATGGATTACAGCTTTATATAAAGGTGTTATATAAGGCTTTTCTGGTAAAATAACATTTGAGCAGTGACCTGAAGGAAGTGAGAAAGAGAATCTTTTAGATATCTGTGGAGAATGCACTCCAGAAAAAGGGAACACCTTGTGCAAAGGGCTTCTTTGGGCTCAGACAGTAAAGAATTCACCTGCAATGCAGGAGACCTGGATTCGATCCCAGGGTTGGGAAGATCCCCTAGAGAAGGGAAGAGAAACTCACTCCAGTATCCTTCCAGGAGAATCCCATGGACTGTATAGTCTATGGGGTCGCAAAGAGACATGACTGAGAAGCTTTCACTTTCACATGCAGAGAAGCTGTTCATGTATGTGCAAAATCATGCTTTCTGAAGGTTAAATATGCACATTTTAACATATTCAGTAAAAACAAAAAATATAAAAAAGAAATATAGGTAAAATGTGAGTAGGTGACAAGTGGGATATTAAAAAGAGTTGATTTAACACATCATACTGCCCCCTCTTCTCATAAAAAGGCTTGAAATGAGGAGCAAAGGAGCAAAGAAATACAGGACACACAGAAAACACCAAGATCATAGACTTAAATATACACCTCTCAATAATTATATGAAATACACATAGATTAAAGAACCTGATTAAAAGACTCAAATTACTAGGCAGGATTTTCATAAAATGAGCATAATCTACATGTTGCTTATAAGAAATACTTTAAAAACAGATATATAGAAACAGGCTTTAAGCTAAAGGACAGAAATATATATTTTCCCTTCAAATACTAAGCATAAGAAAGCTGATGTGAGTATCAGATGAAAGTGTCATAATCAAGAATCTAAATTAATCTTCAATGTGTCTGAATCTAACATCAAAGTTTCTAAGCTTTTTAAACCAAAAATTGTCAAAACTAAAAAGAAAATAAGTAAATCCACAATATTATTTGGGGATTTCAAGGAACCCTGTTTCAGAAATTGATAGCATGAGTTCATATAGATCATATAGTTAGTTATATAGAACAGTTAGTTAACACTATCAACCAAATTAACCTAATTGATATTTTCAGAACATTACCAAAAAAAAAAAAACCCACACAAAACCCCAACAAACAAAATGTGGATTATTTTCAAATGATAAAATAATTTTCATGATATAGACCACATTTTGGGCCAGGTGAAAAGACCCCCAAAATTTCAAAGGATGAAAATAATACAAAGTGGATGTGAACATATGTAAAGACAATTAGGACAATTACCCTCCAATTCATTTTATGAAGCCAGCTTAATTTTAATAATTATATATACCAAAATTACATAAAGGTATTGCAAAAAAATTTCCAAGAAAAAATCTACAGGCTAATATCTCTCATGAATATAAATGCAGAAATGCTTAAAGTATAACCAATAGAAAATAGGAATAATAGGTTTTATACTAGGAATTCAAAATGGGTTCACATATGAAAATCAATCAGTGTAATTCACAGAATGACAGATTGCAAGAAAACATCACATGAGCATTTCAATAGAACAGGAAAAGTATTTGTTAAATTCAATGACAATTTGTGATTTAAAAAAAAAAATCCCAGCAATAATCCAGGAGTGGAATAAAATTTCTTCAAACTTGTGAAGAATACCTATGAAAACGTTACAGCTGCCTGCAATGCAGGAGGCACAAGAGTTGCCAGTTGGCTACCTGGGTTGGGAAGATCCCCTGGAGCAGGACATGGCAACCCACTCCAGTATTCTTGCCTGGAGAATCCCATGGACAGAGGAGCCTGGCGGGCTACAGTCCATAGGGTCACACAGAGTTGGACAGAACTGAAGCGACTGAGTAGGCTCACAGTGTCGAATTTAATTGTGAGCTAAGGACTGACAGGGTGGCCTGGTGTGTTGCAGCCCATGGGGTCGCAAACAGTTGAACGTGACTTAGCAACTGAACAGCAACAAGGACTGAGATTCTTTCCTCACTCCACTCCCATTCAATTAACCCAGCAATGTTTTCTGAATATACTTTCTGTCCCCACACTGAATCACTTTGGTAATTTGGCCAATAGTCTTTCGATCATACTTGCAGGAATATTTCTGGACTCTAATTTTGTATTTTGATAGATTTGTGCTTTCACTAATACAACACCCTCTGATGACATCCCTTAATAGTAAATCTTGAAATCAAAGTAAAACATTCAGGTTAGTCCCATTCTCTCAGGGGACAAAGAAAACACTGCTTTCATTTTTTTTTTTTTTTTTCAGTATTGTAATAAAAATTCCAGCAATCTAGTAAGAAAAAGAACTAAAAGAAATAAAGTTTGGAAAAGATGGAATAAAGCTCTCATTATTCATAGACAACCCAACTATACATAAAATATCCAAAGGAACCTATAGTACCTGCCCTATGAATTAATTAGGGAATTTTGCAAGATTACACCAAGTGAAGTCAGTACACAGAAATCAATTATTTTCTTTAAATTTTCAAGGTATAACTGAGAGATTTATATATTTCCTTTGCAATAGCATGCAACATTTAGAAATAAATCTGATGATGAATACTTTAGACTTGCACATGGAAAGCTATAATGTTTCTAAGAGATTAATACTCTAAATAATGGGAAATATGTAACAAGTTCATGGATTAGAAGAAGCAATACTGTTAAGGTGTCAGTTCTCCTAAATTGGTGTAAAGATTCAATGAAAATCCAATAAAACTGTAATAGTTTTTTATTTACTTTGATTAAAAATTATAAGCACACTCTAAAGACTAAGTTGTAAGGAAAAGAACCTAAAGTAACAGAAATAATTTTGAAGGAAAACAAATTTGAATGTTTTACTTTTACTTCAAGACTTACTATAAAGCTATGTTATCAAGAGAGTGTGGTACTAGTGAAAGCACAAACAGATCAAGATACAAAATGAGTCCAGAAATATTCCTGCAAGTGTGCTCAAATGACTTGTCAATCAAAGTATCAAAGTTATTCGATGAGGGGTCAAAGTCTTTTCAGAAAATGTTGTCAGACCAATTGGATAGGGGGAAGACTATCTAATCCAAGTATTGAGGAAGACTCTCAACACTTGATTCATATCATACATAAAAATTGATTGAATTAAATAATATTGATTGACTTTAACAAAAATGTTTAAGTTAAAACACCAGTGCTTCCAGAAGAAAACCTAGGAGAATATCTTCACAATCTTGGGGTAGATGAAGATTTCTTAGCAGATGGAAAACACTAAACATAAAAAGAAGGAAAAAAAGAGATAATTTCAACATCATAAAAAATTGATAACTTATGTTCCATCTGAGCAATAAATAGCAATAGTACTGTATAACTCAAGAGTTAAGTATGTATTCATGAGTTCATACTAATATAAATAAATCACCAGATTAATAAAGAAATGGAGGAGAAATGACAACTTCCCCTTATGCAAGAATTACAATTCATAAATGAAGAATGAGGAAAATAGAATGTTCCCATTAGAACATCACAGTAATGATTGCCACAATTAAGTTCCATCAGTGGATGCTAAAATTAGTGGGCAAAATTTTAAGCACAGACAACATATTTGGGTACTCTCAAAGTATATCCCCAGATACTTACAAACTTCAGAGCAGAAAGTACTAACTGTACAGTGGAGAATCTTAGTAGACACTTCAAGTGTTTAATGTTAATATCATTAGTAATGCATAGCAACATTATGTGCCCCTTGTGAAGGTCACATAACACTGTGATATCCTTTTTAATAACACATAACCTCAATTTCATAATGAGAAACTCAAGTTGAAGGAAATTCTGCAAAATATGAGATGAGTTTACTTCAAAATGTCCAGGTTGTGAAAGATGAGGGTAGACTGTTCACACATCAGAGGAAACTTAGGAGACATGATAATTGAGTGCAATGTGGGATCCTGGAACAGAAAGAGACATGATGGATAAGTGGTGAAATCTGAATACATTCTGTGGCTTAGTTTTATGTTATTATACCAAAGTTCATTTCTTAGTTTTGATGACTGTTCTATGGCTATGTGAATGTTAACTTAGGGTACATCAGATAAAGGGTATATGGGAACTCTCTACACTATATTTTCCAACTCTTTGTAAGTCTAAAATTATCTTAAAAGAAATTTTTAAATAAAATAACAAACAAAATTAAAAACTTATCTACAAGTTAGGAGTTACAGCCTTGAAATCAAATTATATTGACAATTTGTGTATTCTTCTTACCTGTCTGTGCTTCGTTTAAATAATCTTTATAGTATTTATCAATTCTAAAATATATTTTATGGCTTTAAGAACTAACGTTACCTTAATCTCAAAAGCTTGGTTTAGCACATTATCTTTTCATCCATGCTATATTGATCTATGAGAGCTATTGAGACAACATCCTTGATAATCCTAAGAGAGTTCATCAGAAAGCTCACAATGCTAAATTAGAATAAAAAAGAACACAAATCAAGTGAAATTAGTAAAGCAAATGGAATAACAGTGAATGTAGCCCATATGTAAACTTCCTCCTGGATTGAAAACAAAAGCAACTTCAAAAACACTTAACAGTACCCTTGAGTAAACCCTTCAATTTGATTCAGAAGTTTGCATCTTCAGAAATGTGATTTAAAGATGTTCCATGTTTAATCATTTTCATATATCCTCTTTCATTCTCAGTAGTGTCAACTAATGATCAAATATGTCCATTATCTTTTTGCTGTAGCTGTTTCTCAACCAGGGAAATAAAAATACTGCACTGAAGTTAGAGATAAATTTTTACCCCATTTTACAAAGCCATAAACTACTTGTTTATTTAGTGATTTTCACTGACAATAAATATGGTGTTCTGTTGAGTGTTGGTAACAATGCTTCCCTTGTCATCGATGGCATGCAATAATATTGATACCTTGTGTTTAGAGGTGTTATCGCTTGAAGAACTCAGTTATTCTTGAAGAGAGACCTACTCTGGCACTTCTAGGTATGCTACATTAACTTCCTAAGACCACTGGAGAACAATTTAAAGAACTGCAAACTTAATGACGTGTAATACTAAGTGGTATATCCTGCTATTCTTCAGAGTTTACTGAGGTCTTGTTTCTGGTAAGCAGGATTGGAATACCTCTCATGTTTGCTTCATGACATCCAAGGCTGATTTTTATAACACTGCAAAGTGGTACAGCAGATACACCTAAAAGAGCATGGAAGATAAACATTCCATTCCCAGGTTATTTTCTCACTACTTACTAACTTAAAATTAGGTAACTTACTCAGGCTTTGCTTAGCTTTATTTTCCTTAACTATTTTAAAAAAGTAATTTATAAAGACCTATCCAAGTATCCCAGAAGAATATTACAGGGATCTAGGATGGGGTAGTTTTACAAACTACCAAGCAAAATTTAAATGCACAGGAGTTGGTGATGGACAGGGAAGCCTGGAATGCTGCAGTCCACTGGGTCGCAAAGAGTCAGACATGACTCAGAGACTGAACTGACTGATTGTTACATATTACTTATATGTTATTCCTTGTTACTTATAACAACTGGAATCCAGTCTTCAGAACTGGAATTACTTATTTATAACAATTGGAATTTAATCTTCAAGTGCCTGGTATCCATAGCTTTGTTGATATATACATATAAGAAATCCTAAGTCTGAGTTACACTTTCCTGTGACTATGATTTATTCTCCCCTACAATTCTTTTTAAATTTTTTTTACATTTTAATGCAATACAGATATTGATCCAAAGGAACAAGGCAAAATAATAGAATTTCATGTAGAATAAGGCATCTTCTAGAGATCAGACACGATGTTTTTCTCTGTGTCTCTGAACCAGGTTTTATTTATGACACGCTCAGTCATGTCAGACTCTTTGTGACCCCATGGACTGTAGCCTACCAGGCTCCTCCATCCATGGGATATTCTAGGCAAGAGTACTGGAGTGGGTTGCCATTTGCTTCTCGAGGGGATCTTCCTGACCCAGAGATCGAACTTGGGTCTCCCACATTGTAGGCAGACGCTTTACCGTCTGAGCCACCAGGGAAGCCACATTTATGACATTAGCAGTTGTCAAATATTTTGAGGAACAGTTACAGGTACCTAAATGTGCTAGGACTACTTCAGATTAATTTGGATTTGATACATTTTTAAGGCATTCTGTGATGATTGGAAAAACATTGAACTGACACAACACAATGGCTGAAAAATAGTTAAGAATTTGAGAAATGAGATCTATTGTGCAATTTATACTTACAGTAAATCTGTGAGCATAAAGGGGTTATAAATTTCTCATTTTGCAGGTGAAACAATTGGGGCTAGAAAAGTTGAATAACTTGTTCAAAATGACAGAGAACCCAGTGGAGGTACCAAACACTGATGCTGTGAAAACTGTTTCTCCAGAAGGAGACTAGAAAGGGTGATGGGGCAGACCCTCGTCTGACCAGAGAAATTCTGTTTTGTATTTACCATGTTTTGTTTGAAGGTTCCCACTGAGATTTCATTTGAGAAAAGTAAGATAGTTCACATGCAAACAATTGTCCAACCGATTGGTTTAGATTGAGTGCACAGTCCTTCCCAGTCATACTCCTGCCTGCCTTTATATCAGTCTTTAGTGATTCAATCAAAAAATAGAACAGACTGATAGCATTTGAGACATTTAGTTTAAAGGAGAAGCTTTCGATTTTTTTTTTTTTTTGACTGCAGCCCACAAAAAGAAATGCTGTAAAATCAAGATAAAAATACCAACACATAACAGAAACAGAAGTACTACAAAGCAAAGACTCTATGAATTCTGATATTTTATTCTGCTCTATTAAATTAAAAATCTGCTTTGTGATCTAGCTTGTATAATAAGAATATAAAGAAGGATCATCTAAACAATTTTTTTCAACTTCAATCATGTTTACTTTATTAAATTGTTAACAATGAGCGAGTAAAATATTCTAGATTTAAGACTGATAGATGACACCATCTAATGGTAAAACTTTAAGTCAAATGGGACTTCATCACCATTTCCAGAATTAATATTTAGTACGAATTATTTGGACTTTCCTGGTGGCTTAGACGGTAAAGCATCTGCCTACAATTCGGGAGACCTGGGTTCAATCCCTGGGTCAGGAAGATCTCCTGGAGAAGGAAATGGCAACCCACTCCAGTATTCTTGCCTGAAAAATGAATTATTTGAAGCACCAGTGGTTTCCCCACTGCACTAGAAGTTGTTTTATGTTTGACTTTTCAAAATTGACTTTAGTAACAATGATATTGCCTTTCTTTAGGATTGGAATGAAAACTAACATTTTCCAGTCATGTGGCCACTGCTGAGTTTTCCAAATTTGCTGACATATTGAGTGCAGCACTTTCACAGCATCATCTTTTAGGATTTGTAATAGCTCAACAGGAATTCCATTACCTCCACTTGCTTTGTTCTTGGTGATGCTTCCTAAGGCCTTCTTGACTTCTCATTCCAGAATTTCTGGCTCTAGGGGAGTGATCTCACCATAGTGATTATCTGGGTCCTGAAGATCTTTTTTTTACAATTCTTCTGTGTATTCTTGCCACCTCTTCTCAATATCTTCTGTTTCTGTTAGGTCCATACAATTTCTGTCCTTTATTGAGCCCATCTTTGGATGAAATGTTCCCTTGGTATCTCTCATTTTCTTGAAGAGATCTCTAGTCTTCCCCATTCTGTTGTTTTCCTCTATTTCTTTGCCTTGATTGCTGAGAGAGGCTTTCTTATCTCTCCTTGCTATTCTTTGGAACTCTGCATTCACATGCTTATATCTTTCCGTTTTTCCTTTGCCTTTAGCTTCTCTTCTTTTCACCGCTATTTGTAAGGCCTCCGCAGACAGCCATTTTGCCTTTTTGCATTTCTTTTTCTTGGGGATGGTCTTGATCCCTGTCTCCTGTACAGTGTCACAAACCTCTGTCCATAGTTCATCAGGCACTCTGTCTATCAGATCTAGTCTCTTAAATCTATTTCTCACTTCCACTGTATAATCATAAGGGATTTGATTTAGGTCATACCTGAATGGTCTAGTGGTTTTCCTCACTTTCTTCAATTTAAGTCTCAAATTGGCAATAAGGAGTTCATGATCTGAGCCACAGTCAGCTCCCGGTCTTGTTTTTCCTGACTGTTTCTCCATCCTTGCCTGCAGAGAATATAATCAATCTAATTTTGATATTGACCATCTGGTGATGTCCATGTGTTGTCATCTCCTGTGTTGTTGGAAGAGAGTGTTTGCTATGACCAGTGCATTCTCTTGGCAAAACTCTATTAGCCTTTGCCCTGCATCATCCTGTACTCCAAGGCCAAATTTGCCTGTTACTCCAAGTGTTTCTTGACTTCCTACTTTTGCATTCCAGTCCCCTATAATGAAAAGGACATCTTTTTCAGGTGTTAGTTCTAAAAGGTCTTGTAGGTCTTCATAAAACCGTTCAACTTCAGCTTCTTCAGAATTACTGGTCGGGGCATAGACTTGGAATACCATGATATTGAATGATTTGCCTTGGAAATGAACAGAGATCATTCTGTCGTTTTTGAGATTGCATCCAAGTACTGCATTTCGGACTCTTTTGTTGACTATGATGGCTACTCCATTTCTTCTAAGGGATTCCTGCCCATAGTAGTAGATACAATGGTCATCTGGGTTAAATTCACCCATTCCAGTCCATTTTAGTTCACTGATTCCTGGAATGTCAATGTTCACTCTTCCCTTCTCCTGTTTGACCACTTCCAATTTGCCTTGATTCATACACCTAACATTCCAGGTTCCTATGCAATATTAGTCTTTACAGCATCGGACCTTGCTTCTATCACCAGTCACATCCACAACTGGGGGTTGTTTTTGCTTTGGCTCCATCCCTTCTTTCTTTCTGGAGTTATTTCTCCACTGATCTCCAGTGCCACACTGGGCACCTACTGACCTGGGGAGTTCATCTTTCAGTGTTCTATCATTTTGTATTTTCACAGTGTTCATGGGTTTCTCAAGGCAAGAATACTGAAGTGGTTTGCTATTCCCTTCTCCAGTGGACCACATTCTGTCAGACCTCTCCACCATGACCCATCCGTCTTGGGTGGCCCCACGTGGCATGGCTTAGTTTCATTGAGTTATGTAATTCTGAGTAATGATCAAAATTATCCAAGCTCGGCTTCAGCAATATGTGAACTGTGAACTTCTAGATGTTCAAGCTGGTTTTAGAAAAGGCAGAGGAACCAGATATCAATTTGCCAACATCCACTGGATCATTGAAAAAACAAGAGAGTTCCAGAAAAACATCTATTTCTGCTTTATTGACTATGCCAAAGACTTTGACTGTGTGGATCACAATAAACTGTGGGAAATTCTGAAAGAGATGGGAATATCAGACCACCTGACCTGCCTGTTGAGAAACCTGTATGCAGGTCGGGAAGCAACAGTTAGAACTGGACATGGAACAACAGACTGGTTCCAAATAGGAAAAGGAGTACGTCAAGGCTGTATATTGTCACCCTGCTTTTTTAACTTATATGCAGAGTACATCATGAGAAACGCTGGGCTGGAAGAAGCACAAGTGGAATCAAGATTGCCAGGAGAAATATCAGTAACCTCAGAATGCAGGTGACACCACCCTTATGGCAGAAAGTGAAGAAGAACTAAAGAGCCTCTTGATGAAAGTGAAAGAGAAGAGATAAAAAGTTGGCTTAAAGCTCAACATTCAGAAAGCTAAGACCATGGCATCTGGTCCATCATTTCATGGCAAATAGATGGGGAAACAGTGGAAACAGTGTCAGACTTTATTTTTTTGGGCTCCAAAATCACTGTAGATGGTGATTGCAGCCATGAAATGAAAAGACACTTACTCCTTGGAAGGAAAGTTATGACCAACCTAGACAGAGTATTAAAAAGCAGAGGCATTACTGTGTCAACAAAGGTTCATCTGGTCAAGGCTATGGTTTTTCCAGTAGTAATGTATGAACGTGAGAGTTGGACTGTGAAGAAAGTTGAGCGCCGAAGAATTGATGCTTTTGAACTGTAGTGTTGGAGAAGACTCTTGAGGGTCCCTTGGATTGCAAGGAGATCCAACCAGTCCATCCTAAAGGAGATCAGTCCTGGGGATTCATTGGAAGGACTGATACTGAAGCTGAAACTCCAATACTTTGGCCACCTGATGCGAAGAGCTAACTCATTGGAAAAGACCCTGATGCCTGGAAAGATTGAGAGCAGGAGAAGGGGACGACAGAGGATGAGATGGTTGGATGGCATCACAGACTCAGTGGACGTGAGTTTGGGTAAACTCCAGGTGTTGGTGATGGACAGGGAGGTCTGCAGTTCATGGGGTCGCAAAGAGTCGAACATGACTGAGCAACTGAACTGAACAATGATATTGGTAACATGAATTAGGGTAGGGTAAATAACTTTTGTGATAGAAATAATTTCTCTATGCAGTCTTAACCATTTCATTCCAAAAAATATCAAGTACCCAGGAAGCTTAGGGAAAAATAATGAACTTTACAATTAACATTGTGAAGACCCTGCTGAAGCTTTTGGATGGTTGTTAAATGATACATGAAGAGTTGTTGGTGACCATTTCCTGTATTTCCCCACCTCTTTTTTGCCTCTTTCATTTGGTTTCCTTTATCCTGTATCCTTCCTTCTGTTTCCTTCTTTTCCTTTTTTACTTTCTAAGGCTATAAATTGTTTAATTTTAATTAGAAAATTATGTGCCTTTTTCATGCCTTTACTGTAGCACTTAACAGTGCTTGACAGTAGCACTTCACAGTTATCACTTCTTCTCTTGTATTATAAGTAATGGGTGGTCTGTTTTTGTCCTCGTTCAGTATAGTTACTCAAGCTGTAAATGAGTAATGAGCGGGATTAAACTTAGACGTATTTATACTTGTTACCAGATATTTTTGGATTCAGTAGAGGTGCAACACACATAAGGCTTCCCAGGTGGTGCAGTGGTAAAGAACCTGCTTGCAATGCAGGAGATGCAGGTTTGATCCCTGGGTTGGGAAGATACCCTGTAGTAGGAAATGGCAGCCCACTCCAGTGTTCTTGCCTGGGAAATTCCATGGACAGAAGAGCCTGGCTGGCTACAGTCCATGGGGTTGCAAACAGTTGGACATGACTGAGCAACTGAACAGACACACACACATGCAACATACAAATGTTACACAGTTTAATAAGCAAAATCAAAGATGACAAAGACTTGGCAAGTTAGCTACTATTATTCTCTGCTGGGCTCCAGGCAGAAATCCTTAAATACAGATTTCCTTTCAACTGGGCAGAGGCTGGACCTTAGCATCCTCCCTCATGTGCCATTTTAGATGATGTGATTCGTTCATTAGACTTGGCATTCTAAATGTGACATAATTGCCATCCCCCTGTGATGAATTCAGATAGTAAATATTACTTTTCTCAGTAGCTCTGGTTTAAATTGAGGAAATTGCCAAAGACACAGGTAAGTGAACTGCAGCCAAAGTAGAGAACTGCTGGAGATGGCATCTGTTTGCTCTCTTTCTCTCCTATTATAAACTAGATTTTGCTTTCCTCCTTTTGCCTTTACTAATGAGCAAAATCTAAGAAGCCTTTTTCTGGAAGTATTGTCTTAGGGAATTCATCATACCTCTGATTCAAATGCAAACTTCTCTTCAAAGCCTTACCTAAAGCTCAGTTGCTATTAATTTGCCATCATCTGTCCTCTCAGATGGCTATCAGTTTCTCAGACATTACAGAAAGCAGCATCCAAAGACTGTGAGAGGAGAAAAATCACAAACATATTCCATGCTCGCATCTGAACCCATCTTCCAAAAAGAGGAATGAAACCCCACAACAGGCTTAGACCAATCAGCAGATTTATTCCCTCCAATTATTGTTGGAAGCTGGCCTCTGAAAATCATGGCCATTTAGAGGGGACTAAACAAAATGGGGTTTAGTTAAAAGGACAAAGAGGGGGGAATTGGATAAATAGTGGTCAACGTCTGCTACATGGCAGAAATGTGACCATCAAATTTTTGATGATGTGCAATCAATTATTGAAATATATTTTAAGAGCACCATATCCTTAGTACTGTATCTTGCCATCCCTTATGAAAAGATAAGGAAACTTAATAATCTCTTAGGCTGAATTTAACCACATACAGGATCTGTTAATTTTCAGTGAGCATATTTGTGGCTTAATAGCATATGGATAGGCACCTGCATATGAATTTTATTATGTTTGTATTTGATGGTATTAATGGGAAATCATTTTCTGTAATAGAAGAAACTGTACATGAACTCTTTTGCTGAGAGTTAGGCCCTGGTCTACACAGCTTTTATTTTTTCAGATGAGAAATAGTTTTGATGATGAAATAGAGTTGCTCGTCATAGCTCAAGATATGGAACTGGAACTGATCATATTACATCAAATATAACAGAAAAATCCATTACCTATGTGCAGTAATATCTTTAGTAATACAACTGAGTGATGCATCTAATATCTGGAAGGACTAATGACAGCATACTTAAATAGATCTATGTATCTATACTTAAACTGTGCACAATTTAAGTTCTAGTAGCATTTTTTCACTCAGTTGTTGCAGTTCTGTGTCTTGACATATTTTAGTCAGCTTTTGGGTACATTCAGGAAATTGCTTTGGAGTGTGGTAATTTGCCTATAGAACCCCATTACAATGATTTGTAAATAATGTCACCACCACTATTGCATTCTCCACTTGGAAAAAGTACCTTACCTAGGAAATCTCTCTTAAGGCAAGCAATATACAATTTCATCAGAAATAGTGTTTTTTCACAGCTATTGCCAGCTTTTTCCTGCTTTGTATATTTGCAAGAACTTGGGTGATCAGTCATCTTCAATTATTTTGTATCTTCTATGATATGATGGTGTCTTTCCAAGCATCAAACCTGACCCATCATGGATAGTCTTCTGTCTGCCATTTGAACATAACCTTAGAAGGTCAAGTGAATTACATATCACATTCCTTGTAAACTTCCTATGGCCTCCATATGAGGCTGGACCTGGAATCTGCTAGGTAGAATGACTTGAGAAAAAACATCTTATACTTTCAGACCTACAAGGAGGGGTGAATCTGCATCACTTGACACTGGATGACTAGATTCTCTTCTGTCTGTGATGAGCTTGTTGTGAGAGTGAGAGGTTGAGGGGAAACAGCTTGCTCTTTCTTCTGTTGTATTCATATGGAACCGTCCAAGTCTGTGCCTCCCAGAACATGTGGAATATCTTTAGCTAGTGGAATAATAGCCTCTTTCCTACTGTCTTTGACTTTTCATTTAGCTCCTTTTGAAATGACTCTTAAAAAAATGAAAGATTAAAGAAAAGCGGGCTGCCAAGTACCTGAAAGAAACCAGCTTTTGGAGCCAAGCTTATAATATAAGCTTATAAACAAGGGCTTGGGCTTCAACAGAAAAAAAGAAGGATAAAAGGGTCAAGGAATTCCTCTATCCTCTGTATTCACAGAATGTAGCTTTCTTGTTGGAGTAAAACATGAATACGATGGACCCCTCTTGCCTCAAGTTGTGCAGAGAGTGTATTGAGAAGGATAAAGATGAAGTTTCAGACATCTGTAAATGGCAGGATATTTTCTAAAACATGAGATTTTTAGACTGTGTGAAGCCACTTCTCATGGGCCACCTGCATACCATGGCAAGGACAAGGCTACAGGAAAAAAGGGCAAGTCACATGTCTGAGATTTTCCTATCATTGTAGCTAGGTTTCCAGTTATTATCCAGTTAATTTTGGATAGAAGAAAGACACTTCTCAATGGGCCTGTAACTGCCAGCTGATGTCTTGCTTTCCCTTTTGTATTTGTGCCTTTTTCTTTTCCGTTCTACTCTTTAACTCTGCATGTAGAATATATGACTTTCTGCGGAAATCTAGCCCTTCACAGCTTTCAGCCGAAGGTTTCCATATTGCTTAGACCATGGATGGGGGCGTCTTAGCATGAGGAGAAAAGCTCTGTTTATAGTAATGGTTCCATCTTCTAAAGCGTATGCTTTAGGAGGATTATTTTACATCTCCCTATAGTACCCTCATGTGGTCATGCCAGATGAGCATCTTGGAACACCTTGGAGCATCTTCCTTAAATAAGTCTCAATTATTTTGTTCTATGCAGCTTCAGTATTGTATCTTGGTTCTCACAGTTGGTTAGGCTCACCAAAATATATTATTTGTATATTATACACTTCTTCTCTTTCTCTCATGTGTGAGTGCTCTGTTGTATCTAACTCTTTATGACCTCATGGAAATATAGCCCACCAGGCTTCCCTGTCCATGGGATTTTCCAGGCAAGAATATTGGAGTGGGTTCCCATTTCCTTCTCTGGGGGATCTTCCTAACCCAGGAATTGAAATTGTGTCTCCTGTGTCTCCTGTGTTGGCAGCTGGATTCTTTACCACTGCATCACTTGGGGAGTCCTATGCCCTTTCTAGTAAGAGAGAAATTGTTGGGATATTATTCTTGAACTCTTAGGGAATATTTCTCTCTATCTGATATTCATCACTACTGCTGTTATGACTGTGGTAGCAAAACACAAGCTTGCCCAAAGGAATATTATTGCTTTACATTTATAACTTTGGAAATGCCTATCATATAAAATGCTCAAGGCATCCTATAATTGTTGTTTCATTATGATAAGCAAGAAAGTGAGACCATCTGATTAATTCCTATCTTTGCCACATGACCATTTTAATTACATGAAAAATGGTTATAGTTTAAATTAGTGGGTTACTGGAATAATTCAGTCCTTATAGAAACAAGCATCGTCTGGCAACCCCACTGCCACAACAGTCTACATTTCAATTACTCTTATGACTAATATTTCCAACTAAGAAGTGCTAGAAAGGAAAAACAGGCAATTCTGAAAAGCAGCAACTCAAACTTCTTATTCCATTATGACAATTGTTAAACTTAAGAATCCAACCTACAGGATGTTTAGGGACACTACAGGAAAGCGCTTCTCCCTCTGAGTGAGGGCTGCAGAAGAGAGGGGCTCATAAATTATGAGTAAGTAAGAGCACAAAGAGAATCAAGTCACAACAGACTAATGACAGAAAGTAGACATTTCTGCCTTATTGACTATGCAAAAGCCTTTGACTGTGTGGATCACAATAAACTGTGGGAAATTCTGAAAGAGATGGGAATACCAGACCACCTGACCTGCCTGTTGAGAAACCTGTATGCAGGTCAGGAAGCAACAGTTAGAACTGGACATGGAACAACAGACTGGTTCCAAATAGGAAAAGGAGTACGTCAAGGCTGTATATTGTCACCCTGCTTTTTTAACTTATATGCAGAGTACATCATGAGAAACGCTGGGCTGGAGGAAGCACAAGCTGGAACCAAGATTGCCAGGAGAAATATCAATAACCTCAGATATGCAGATGACACCACCCTTATGGCAGAAAGTGAAGAAGAACTAAAGAGCCTCTTGATGAAAGTGAAAGAGGAGAGTGAAAAAGTTGGCTTAAAGCTCAACATTCAGAAAACTAAAATCATGGCATCCGATCCCATCACTTCATGGCAAATAGATGGGGAAACAGTGGAAACAGTGGCTGACTTTATTTTTCTGGGCTCCAAAATTACTGTGGATGGTGATTGCAGCCATGAAATTAAAAGATGCTTACTCCTTGGAAGGAAAGTTATGACCAACCTAGACAGCATATTAAAAACCAGAGACATTACTTTGTCAACAAAGTTTTTGGTTTTTCAAGTAGTCATGTTTGGATGTGAGAGTTGGACTATAAAGAAAGCTGAGCACAGAAGAATCGATGCTTTTGAACTGTGGTGTTGGAGAAGACTTGAGAGTCCCTTGGACTGCAAGGAGATCCAACCAATCCCATCCTAAAGGAGATCAGTCCTGGGTGTTCATTGGAAGGACTGATGTTGAAGCTGAAACTCCAATACTTTGGCCACCTGATGCGAAGAGCTGACTTATTTGAAAAGACCCTGATGCTGGGAAAGATTGAGGGCAGGAGGAGAAGGGGACGACAGAGGATGAGATGGTTGGATGGCATCACTGACTCAATGGACATGGGTTTGGGTGGACTCCGAGAGTTGGTGGTGGACAGGGAGGCCTGGCGTGCTGCGGTTCATTGGGTTGCAAAGAGTCAGACACAACTGAGCGACTGTACTGAACTGAACTGAACTGAGACTTCTAAGTACAGGAACAATGGCTACTCTTCTTTACAAAGAAGTTAAATACCAAGGGAAGAATAGTATATACTTTCATATACTATTATCTATGTAGATAATAGATCTATGGTAGACAATAGATAATAGACTCTATGTTTACAAATTCTCCTAAAATATCTTCTCAAGTAAATGCAATGCTCATATGGCCCACAACAATGAAGATATTTTGTGAATGGAATGAAAAGATACAAACTACTATGTATAGTACAGATGAGCAACAAGGATATATTACATATAGCGCAGGGAATTATAACCATTATCTTATAATAACTCTTAATGGAGCATAATCTGTAAAAATATTGAATCACTATGCTGTACACCTAAAATATTATATTATATTTATTGTATAATATAATATTGTAAATCAACTATCCTTCAATTAAAAAAGATATTTTGCTAGTTAGAGAAATTCCTATGAATGATTTATTGAGACTTGATCTATGTTTCAGATATTTTCCCTCTAATAGTAGTCTTAAATGATCTGGTATGTTAAGTACAAGACAGAATGCTTTTAAAAAGGAGGTTGAATATCATTTAAATAAATTCTCTATTGTCTTTAATGTGTAAGTTCAGAGCATCACTTATTAACATCAGTCATGACTGTTGTGAATTGCTCCAAATGTTTCTTGTATTCTTAACATGGGTTTTTCAGAAAGTTTTAGTAATATCATTTCCTAATGCCAGTCCCAGCTGCATAACATGTTTGAAAATATACATGGAATAGAAGAAAAGCTACTATTTGTTCATTTTTGAAACAGTATCTTTGGAGCCTGTGAGAGCTGAAGGAGGTGGCGGGAGGGCCTGGTTCATGCTGCTAAATGTTTAATTTCATGTCTAGGAAGAGCAGGTGCACAAAGGGACGCACTAACTTCTCTGCTCTTACCTTGCTGATTTTTCAGTGAAGAGACCATGAACTATTCCCGCCTCATTCATAATATCTATGTCACAGTCACCTCACCTGTCATAAAGACATAAAAGTGAATGAAGTCAGTGTTCTCTTTTTGTTTTTGATGAGTAGAGCTTGTCAGTTGCTGCCTGACTGTCAAACTGTGAGCTGAAACTCTGGGAAGCTGTGGGTTCTTTGTGTTCTTTGACTAGCGTATGTTTGTCTGGAGCTGCTGGAGAGACTACCTTACTACCAAATAACTTCATTAATTTTAGATATTAAAAATTTAAAAATTATCTGAAATGGATCAGTATATTTATAAAGCTTTCTTCTTTTAGCCGCAGATCTAGACATTTCCTTCAAAGTGAACTATATGACTCTTTTTAAATATAGGCTTTTTGTGGGATGTCTTTTAGTCTTGAAGATGGCACTCCCTATTCATTATATTGTATTTTAGTAATCGTTACAGGGAAGCATGGATGACCAATTACCAAGGCACAAACTTTGGTTACATTCTTCAACTGATCATAAGTGGCTATCAACTCTGCTCTCATTTTAGCTTACTGTCAAATAAGAGTATTCATACTAAGTTTGTAATACAGAATATGGCAATCCACATATTTTTCAGATTACAACCTAGGGTTTTGCTACCAGATATTTATCAGAATATTGGTTATGAGAAAATCGTCCTGAAGAATGATTATCAAAGGATTGATTGTGGAAGGTTGTCTGGAGAATATAGTATATCTATATAGTGTTAGAATAGTGTTTCTCAAGCTAGGTTCCTGAGTTACAGTGTACCTCAAGAGGTAATAAGATGTTCAGAAACTTTAATGAGAAAACAGTTGCTGCTTTAGGTGCTTTGAATTTCATTTATGACTAATATTGGATATTAAAGCATTATTGTTTTGGAGCGCAATATTTGGTCTTTCATTGAGCTGTAATTTCGGTGTCAGAGTTAATCACTCAGTCATGTCAGCCTCTTTGACCCCATGGACTGTTGCCCATCAGGCTCCATTGTCCACGGGATATTCCAGGCAAGAATACTGGAGTGGGTTGCCATTCCCTTCTCCAGGGGATCTTCCCAACCAAGGGATCAAACCTTTGATTCCACTGCAGGTGGAATCTTTACAGTCTGAGTCACCCGGGAAGTTAGCCTTCATTGGGCTTCTCAAATGGCTCAGTGGTAAAGAATCCACCTGCCAAGCTGGAGATGCAGGTTTGATCCCTGGTTCAGAAAGATCCCCTGGAGAAGGAAATGGCAAGCTACTCTAGTATTCTTGCCTGGGAAATCCCATGGACAGAGGAACCTGGGGGGGTGGTCTACAGTCCATGGAGTCCTAAAGAGTTGGATGTGACTTAGCTACTAAACAACAAATTATCCTTCATTGAGGGAGCTTCCAGAATAGACATCTGAAAATCAGTGCTAAGTGTACTTCAGAAATGTTGCTGAGAACCTGATTTATTGTAGTCACACTACCCCTTTAGGAGGACCCCTGGAAAGAAGTTTCCTAAGGTCTCACTGTTAAGTGCAGTTGATTTTTCTTTGAAGAAAGATGTAATTTATCCATTGTTAAGTATTTTAAATATAAAAACTGCAAGAACTATAAACTGAGCATTCAAATATGCTTTTACTTCACACTGAGTATCATCAAGCTCAGAGTCAAATTTGCTAGTTTTCTCTATAAAACCTTCTAGACCTTTTGGTGTATCTTTGGTGTACTTCTAGCTTTGTCTCTTTTTCCTAAATTTATTTTTACCAACACCCAGACTTCTTCAGAAATTTAACCTAGTTTTATTACATATATCTGTGTAGAGTGATTTATGTATTTTTGGAGTAGGATGGAGATATCCATATAGTATGATTTTATATTTGTTCTTATCAACTCAACTTGATTCTAAGCTTTCCCATGACAACCATCACACCTTAATCATGTTATTTCTATCTCAGATAAACACATTCCCTTGTTTATAATGCATAGTGTATTCATTTGTCTGTTATGTTTTAGCCACCATTATTGAGTGTGTCCTAAGAGAAGTGGCTCAGACGGTAAAGAATCTAATTGCAGTGTAGGAGACCTGGGTTCAATCCCTGCGTCTGGAAGATCCCCTGGAGACGGAAATGGTAACTCACTCCAATATTATTGCCTGCAAAGTCCCAAGGACAGACGAACCTGGTGAGCTACAGTCCATGGGGTTGCAAAGAGTCGGACATGACTGAGGGACTAACGCTTTCACTTTGAAAGCAGTGAAAAGTGGATTTTTCATTTACTGGGATGAGGAAGACTGCAGGAGCAGGAGTTTGGGGTGGGGATGGGAAATAAAAGAGACATTTTGGACAAGTTAAGTTTGAGATGAACATATTTGTGGTTATATTTTCCTCAGAACCCTTCTGGTCTCATTTACAGGCAGTGACTCACATCTATTAATAAGAAGCAGTAGTGTAGATGTAGGCCATTACTCAATGATCCTTTCCCTCTCACTTTGATGGACAATCAAGCAGTATCTATCTTGTTAGGGCACATCAAGTACATCATGTCCTCTGAATCCAGGTCTCAGATCCTTGATGCCTAAAAAAGACAATGAACTTGCAGTGATGTTGGGGTGGGTCTTTCCCTGGCATCAACTCCTTCATTGTCAGAAATCAGGATGATCTGTGAATCACAGCTAAAATGACCATACCATCGTCGTCAGAGATGAACACAGAATTCAGCATGCTTTGCTTTTAACTATTCCTAAAGCATTCACAGTCCCCTATCCCATCACTTTTTCAAGCCTCAGGGCAGGACTATTGTGGTCAATGAGGCACTGATCTCAGAGGTCAAAACTAAGGTGATCCTAGAAAAGCTCAGTGATTAAGATAAATACTATTTGAATACAATATTTTTTTAAAACTCAAGATTAACATAAAAATCCATGGATTAATAACAGTGTCATGCCTATTAAGATAAATACTATTTGAATACAATATTTTTTTAAAACTCAAGATTAACATAAAAATCCATGGATTAATAACAGTGTCATGCCTAGTCAGAGGAATGGGTCTGAGGCAAAATGAAAAATCAGTTAATAGTAATCTTGTACTTAAAATTCTGCTCATTTATCATAGTTTTTTTTTTTTTTAATTTGGTGCACTCTTAAATTTTGCCCCTGGAAGCCAGTGCCATATTTTCCCCTGACCATAGTCCCAGCTCTATCAAGATTAATTCATGTTTTTAATTTGTTTGCATAAGTTACCACAGGAATATTAGATCTCATCCTCTTGGTGTCAGTCTCATATGATTTTCCCCTTGTCTCATTCCATTTAACTTTCCCTTAACTCTCACCCTGCCTTCTGAAATTCATGGTTATTTAAGAGCTTTTAAGAGTTATATTAAGAGCTTATACCTCACACTTTCAAGCTGTTCTCAGAATGCCTTTTAAAAAATCTTTTGCCCTGACTCTTCTCTTTCTGTAGTTGTGCTCTCAGGTGGAAAAAGTTTTCTTTCCACATTCCTTATAACATTTATCTTGAGATGGGGTAGATGTTTTTGCTCATTATAACTGCTTCTTGTCACTTTCCCCTTCTTTCTCCCTATAATCACTAAATTTTGAATATCATGTGATCACCACATATCATAAACTAACCCCTCTTTAAAACATCATCCACTGACCCCACATCTTCCCCCTTGTTCCTGGGAAATTTTAGCCCCTTGCCAAATGTGAAGTTTCTTGGTGGAAGTTTCAATATCCACTTAGATGATTCTTCTAATGAAATGGTTTCAAACTTCTTTGCCCACTTCATCAGTGATCTTGTTCTTTACACTTCCACAGCCATTCAGTCCTGTGGCTATAATCTAGATAGTGACATCCTTGTTGCAAATAGTGGTGCTTCTGTAGCCTTCACTTCAGGTGTCCTACTTTCCCAGCACTCCTTCATATCATTTCATCTTTTTCTAGTAGCCCCAATGCAATAATTCTTTGAGCTTATTGGCATAATCTATAGATCCTACTAGTTTTTTTGCTCTCCCTCATCATCCTCTTATGTCTGTAGATGCTTCTTTATCCAAGTTATATACTGTCGTTAGGCATTAGATCTCTGCTTTACATATATCTCAACTTCCTTATCCAATCTCACCTTACCATACTTTCCTGGCAAAATGCCAAATCTGGTTAAATACTTCTGTCCACCCACATGGTCCTTGCACCTGCATAGCAAAAGCAATTGGAGCAATGTAAAAACAACTTTCAGGTGCCACTTTAAATTCATAATGGGTAATCTTCAGTGGAATCTCAGTGCTGCTGAGGCATTGTCCTCTACTGCCCTGGTTCATTCATTCTCACTCTGCTGGTTAGTTTTTCCTGCCTTTTTCCTCTTTTCCAGTCTTTCAGTTTTCCATCTTTATCCTTAACTGATTGCTTTAATACACTGAGAAAATAATGCAAATCAAAAGACAATATCTATAGGCTCTCAACATCACATCTACCTATTTACCTACATTTGCTTCTATACATTATGCCTTTCTGGCTTCCCTCATGGCTCAGATGGTTAAGAATCTGCCCGCAATGTGGCAGACTCAGGTTTGATCCCTGGGTTGGAAAGATCCCCTGAAAAGGCAGTGGCTACCCACTCCAGTTTTTAGTATTCTTGCCTGGAGAATTCCATGGACAGAGGAGTCTGGGGGACTACAGTCCATGGGGTCGCAACGAGTAAGATATGACTGAATGACTAACAGTTTCACTTTCACTTTTTCACTATGCCTTTCATCTCCCTGATAGCTCAGTTGGTAAAGAATCTGTCTGCAACGCAGGAGACGCCGGTTCAATTCCTCCAGTTGAAGATCCCCTGGAGAAGGGATAGGCTATTCACTCCAGTATTCTTGGGCTTCCCTTGTAGCTCAGCTGGTAAAGAATCTGCCTGCAATGTGGGAGACCTGGGTCCGATCTCTAGGTTGGGAAGATCCCCTGGAGAAAAAGGAAAGGCTACCAATTCCAGTATTCTGGCCTAGAGAATTCCATGGACTGTATAGTTCATGGAGTCACAAAGAGTCAGACACGACTTTCACTTTCATCTTTCACGTTCACCCTTCCATCTCCCATGGATGAACTGACCATGCTCCTAGTAAAGGAAAACCATCCACATGCGCATCTGAACTATTTTCCTCTCACCTGCTCCAGAATAAGTGTAAACATTTTCTTCCTGCTCTCTTGATGTAAACACTTTCCCCTTTCTACTAGATCATACTAATCAGTTTATAACTGTCTATAATTTCTCCCATCTTTAAATAAAACCAAAATCAGAAACTTCCCTAATCTCATTCTTCTCTAATCTCTTACAATTTCATTGTCACCTTTTAGAAACTAACAGTTGAGATCAGTGTCTATATTTTGTGCCTCTGATTTCCACCTTCTCTCTTGAAAATGTCACATTTGGGGTTTTGCGTCCATCTACTACTCTACCAGAACTATTCTTTTCAAGGCACCAAATTTTATTGCTTTGTTAAACCCAGTAATGAGTTCTAAGTCTTGATCTTTCTTGACCTGTCCTCTGCATTTGACCCAGTTTTCAACCTTACTCCTTGAAATATTTTCTAAAGCAGCTTCCTAGAACACCACTCTCCTGGTTTCATTCCTAACTCACTGCCATCCCTATTCTTATTTATCTCCTCAAACTTTAACTACTGAAATACCCCGGTTCAGTAGCCAAAACACTACCTATCTTACACATTCTCTTGGTTCATACCCTCCAGTTTCATTATTTAATTATCATTTTTATACAGTGGAATACCCAAATTTATCTTCAAATAAGCTAAAGATGTCTTATCTTTAGCTTATATGAATAGAATAGGCATCTGAAACTGAAAGTGAATTTGCTATCAAGCCCCCTTCCCCACCCCACCCACAGTGGAATTAATTCCGTCTTCTCCATCTTTGTAAATGGTGACTTTACCCTCAAGTTTCTCAGGCCAAAAAACCTTCAGATCACCCTTGACTTCTTTCTCTTATATGCTACTTATACTCCATTAACAAATCCTACCATAAAATATATTCCAAATCTGAGGACCCTTCACCATTTCTGTTGCTTTGATTTTGGTCCAAGCCAATATTCTGTCCTGCTGGATAGGCTTATTAAGTAACATTCCTGTTTCCGCCCTTTTCCTCCTGCAGTCTAACTCCACACAGCAGCCAGATGATGCCTAAAAACATAATGTCAGGTGATAGCATGTCTCTGCTCTACATACTCCTTGGCTTCTATACCCCTCAGAGTAGATCCAAGAGACTTAAAATGGCGTATATCAGCCTACATGATTTGTCCTCCTACTGCTTCCCTGACCTCACCTTCTTCTATTTCCTTCTGCTCTCTAGCTCATTCATCCAGATCCTCTGCTGTCCTTTACATCTCTTGAACATGCCAGTGATGTTCTTGTCATCTCAAGTCCTTTACCCTTGCTTTGAAGGCTCTTCTCCAAGATATCACATGGCTCGTTTTCTCATCTCCTTCAAGTATTGTCTTCTTAAGTGATACTTTCCCTAAGTATCTTTTAAAAAATTGTATTGACCCAGACTTCCCTGTTCCCCTTTCTTGCTTCATTTTCTTAAAACCGTCATCACAGTTTGCCTATTATATTTTTAAATTATTTTTTTATTATCTTCTTTTCCTTTTCTCTCTTAAACACTAACACTAGATCAGAAGATCTAGGAGGGCAGGAATTCAGACCTATTTTTTACTGCTAAAATCCAGCATTATGAATAATGCGTGAAAAAAAACAAGCACTTTTCCAATTTGGTGAATATATATGTCTATATCTCTTTCTCCATATATTGTTTCTTTAGGACCAACTCATTAGTTTTCCTTTATTCATTGGTCAACTTAGCAGTTCTTGGCACCAAAACAGGAGATGAAGAAAAAGGCGCCTCTTTCTGCTGTTAGCAGTCTGATGAGAAAGGAACCTGAACAGTATATTATATGATTTGGAAATATTAGCTTATTTTTCCATGTCACATACCCACAGCTACAGTACTTTTGATTATTTGCCATAAATACTGATACTTTAAACTTGAAGATATTATGTACATGAAATCACCTACACTAAGTTTTCTAGATAACATTAGACCAAGAGTGGGAGAAGGAAATGGCAACCCACTCCAGTATTCTTGCCTGGAGAGTCCTGTGGACAGAGGAGCCTGGTGGGCTGCTGTCCATAGGGTCGCATGGAGTCGGACACGACTGAGGCGACTTAGCAAGCATGCATGCATTGGAGAAGGAAATGGCAACCCACTCCAGTGTTCTTGCCTGGAGAATCCCAAGGACAGAGGAGCCTGATGGGCTGCCGTCTATGGGGTCGTACAGAGTCGGATATGACTGAAGTGACTTAGCAGCAGCAGCAGCAGACCAAGAGTGACAAACTCAAATGCCTTAAGAGTTCAGGGAAGAAGCATACATTTGTGAAGAAGGGCAACTGGAAAAATAAGGAATGCTTTCCCCATCTGAAGTGGACAGCTGGTACTAGACTCAGTCAATGACTGCTATATATTTAATTAGGTTCAATAATACCAAATGTTCAGGTTTTCCAAAAAAAGTTGGAAACACAAATTCCTATCTGAAACCTCTCCTTGTTTAAAGTTTGGCAATAAATTAAAAATTTGAAAAACACTGGAGCCCACCAAGGATCTCTGCAAGTTGAATTTGGTTCTTGGGGCTCCCATCTACCATCTTTGCTTTTAGATCTCATGTGCTCTGCTTTGTCGGCCTAAACACTTGTAGTAATTAAGGCCTGCTGATAGGATGCAGGTAGAAAGCCCCCTTCTTCTTTGCCCAGGGCTTGCTGTATTTCCAGATTGTGAGCAAATGCATCCAAAATCTGTGACAGGCTCTTTATTCTAGATTGTTAAGATACATGCAAGAGTTGTAAAGCATATCTTCTCTGGATAAAGTTTAGGTAAGACTTTACGGTTTATTGTACTTTACAACTTTTGTCTCATTTGTCCTATTACCATATACTTTCTTATCACTATAATTCTAGGTTATTCATTCACTTGTTTGCTCAAAAAATATTTAGTCAGGGTCTGCTACATGCCACACAACCTACTGGATGGTGTGTAGGTACTCAATGATGAATACTAATTGATAAGACAGGCTATCAATATCTAATCTCTTCTCTTTTAGTAACAGCATCAGTTTAATTTGTGATGACAGTATCTAGCCAATCATGGCACTTCCCCTCATGCTTGCATATTGTTGCGGACATTGACTAAACTCTGTCTGATGAGGTTGTTATTGGTTGATTTATTTTCCCCTAAAAGATATGTTGAATTCCTTAACTCTAGTACCTCAGAATGTGACCATATTTGTAAACAGGGTTGTTGCCATGTGATAACTTAAGATGAACTTGTACTGGAGTAAGTAAGGATTTGAATCCAATGATAGGTATACTCATAAAAAGAGAAGACACTCAGACCAGAGGAAGAAAATAACATGGGAAAACACAGAAAAAGAGAGAATACCATATGACAGCAGAGATAGCAATTAAAGCAAATCACAGCTGTGAACCAAAGAACATCGAGAATTGATGGCTATACCAGAAGCTAGAAAGAGGAAATATTCTCTCCAGGAAGTCATAAGGATCCTAGCTCTGCTAATGCTTTGATTTCAGACTTCTGGACTCCAGAATTGTGGGACATAAACTTCTTTTTTTCTAAGACACCCAGTTTGTAGTAATTTGTTATAGAAGCCCTAGGAAACTAATACAGAAGTATAAGTAAAAATGGTCAGATGGGGTTTTTGAAAATATTCCTTTTAAAATGATGTACATTTTTGCTAGAAATATGGACATAATGATGGTGCTGGAGAAGACTCTTAAGAGTCCCTTGAATTGCAAGGAGTCAAACCAGTCAATCCTAAAAGAAATCAATCCTGAATATTCATTGGAAAGTCTGATGCTGAAGCTGAAGCTCCAATACTCTGGCCTCCTGATGCGAAGAGCCAACACATTGGAAAAAAAAAAACTGATACTGGGAAAAACTGAAGGCAGGAGGAGAACGGGTTGACAGAGGATGAGATGATTGAATGGCATCACCGATTCAATGGACATGAGTTTGAGCAAACTCGGGGAGTTAGTGAAGGACAGGGAAGCCTGGCATGCTGCAGTCCATGGGGTTGCAAAGAGTTGAATACAACTGAACAACAATTGGACATAGTACCCTGAGCCCCAGATGGCATGTGAATCACATGGCATATTTGCGGATGAGATGCACACACTAAAGTTGGTGGTGAAGAGCTCTGGAAGGAGTCTGGGACATGGCAGTACTGTGAATTGCTTTTCTAGTCCTGGAAGCCCTACCTATGGCCTTCTTTTATATGAGATTTAAATAACTTCTGTGTGATTTAAACATGCCATTTGGACTTCATGTTATATGCAGCCACACATAATCCTAACTAACATACTGGTCTTCAGACATATGTGAATATGGTGTAGAGGAGACACACATGTGGAGGCAGGCAGCAAACTTCAGGAAATGTTTTAAGAAAGGGAAAATATTTTTTTAATTAAAAAAATTATTTATTTATTTTTAATTTCTTGGCTGTCCTGTGTGGCATATGGGATCTTAGTTCCCTTGGCCAGGATTGAACCTGCATTCCAGGTGTTGGAAGCACAGTCTTAACCACTGGATCACCAGGGAAGTCCCCAGGAAAGAGACATCTTTGAAGTGGGAGAAGAAAGGAAGAATGGAGTTGGGAAAACACCCCAAATTAAATCCATTTATATTATGATATTTCCTAGTAGCCTTACTGACATCAACTACTAGAGTGATCAGAAAACTACCTCATACTCATGTTGACTGTTGTGTGCAAATGCCTGCTTCAGAGAGATGATTCGTACATGACAGCAAAATATTAGAAATGTTGGATTTTGAGGTCCAGTAAGTTTAGCTTATAATGTTTTCTCTCTGGCACTCACTAATTGTATACTGTGGCTTGTTGTCTAATACATCTGAGTGTCAGTTTTCTATCTATATAGTCTGAATAAATACATCTGACATCTAGGCTTTTATAAGGAGTAAGTGGGATAATACATGTACCAGTGCTTAATGAGGAAAAATTGAGATAGTTCATCTAGGAATACCTGAATTATGAGATATGAAGAATAAGTTGAGATAAAAGAAAACTGCCTTAACATCTGCCTTTTATATAATAAATAGTCAATGAATATTATTTCCCCTCCATTCTTTCATCTAACTGATTTTTCTTCTGTAGTATCAAATAAGTCAAATAACTTAGACTTTCAGGGGGAGGAGGAAGTAATTCTTAATTCTATGGTCTATATGCTTTGCTGTGCATAGCAGATCATATTGTAATACACTAAAAGGCCAGCCTTTGTGTTTAGTTGCCGCTTCAGTGGGAATGATTGCTTTAGGGAAATAGAGCTTCTGGTGTCTACTCAGTTCAATCAGCTCAAGGATATATTATCTTTCAGGTATTAAGTAGAAACATTTAATACAAGGAACTTCTTTACAATATCCTAGGGTAAAGGCTGTATGGTTAACCTTAATCAACTGAATATTTTTTCAGTTGAATCTCTTCATAGAAAAATTTTACAGAAACAGCTTGGCACCCATTGAGAAAAAAATTAGTTACACTTAGATCTAGCTTAGCCATTTAGTCAACATGATTAAGACATTCAGATCTTTCCAGAATATTGTGTGTGTGTGTGTGTCTGTGTGCACACGTGCACACGCATGTGTGTTAGTTGCTCAATAGTGTCTGATTCTGTGACCCCGTGGACTGTAGCCTGCCAGGCTCCTCTGTCCATGGGGTTCTCCGGGCAAGAATACTGCAGTGGGTTGCCATGCCCTTCTCCAGGGGATCTTCCTGCCCCCGGGATCGAACCCTGGTCTCCTACATTGCAGGCAGATTCTTTACCATCTGAGCCATCAGGGAATATATATATATATATTTTTTCCTATTGTACTTTCTTTCTTCTAACATTACTCAGGACATAGGAGTTATTATGGAATTGTTAGAATATGTCACATCTCCTCATTTCATTCAGATGCTTCCTCTTCCTTTCCCACTCTGGTCTGAATTTTCTATATTTTGAGACCAATTCCTTTCCAGGATAAGAAATCTATAAAGAATTTGTGACTTGGGTAATATATAATAATCTTGTATTTTGGATTACTTGATCCTCAAAATTTGTTCAGTTGTTCTGTCTATAGTGTTGTTCCAGGTGCCCAAATGAATTGTCACATGGTTCTGATTCTGAAACCACGTGTTCATTTCTGTTATAGTTTCCTCTATTCTGTACAACTTCAATCACCTTTACTTAAAGCCATAGCCCCATTCTAGGTTATAGAACTATTTAGTTTGGCTCCCAATGGGAAAAAGGTAGCTACTTGTAGAACCATAGATTCTATATGAAGCCAGCTGTGTTATTGGCCTTAGTCTGAGTGGTTATGTGGTTCTAATTATCAGGTCATATATTACAGGTAATTAGATTCCCTTTTCATGCCATTTGACCTGAGTGCATTTCTTGGTTTCAGAAGTCTGATGGGTTCTGTGGGTTTACTAGGGAGATGACATCCTGACTGTGTTTCGCTTGCCCAGCACTGATTTCTGACCTGCATATACTTACTGTAAGGTGTTAGGGTCAGCCTGCTCACCGTGCACATACTTGACATTGACTACTTGTCTCCAGCCATGGCTGATGCAGGACTCATCTTTCCTGCCTGCCCATCCCCCGAGCAGTCTGCCTCTAATGTGTTGATGACTAAAGCCCTGCTCTCACTTTTTCTGCCTTAACTGATTTTCCTCAGCTGGATCCTGTAACTTTCAAGTATAATTGTCCTATAGTAAGGACAGAGGATAATGACCTTGGATAACTTGGTGGTTTGTTTTCTGTGCATAAAAATGTCAAAGATTTAAAATGTTAACCTGTAGCTAAGCAGTACCTTATTGTGACCTTTGGAAAAAACTGTAATGCAGGTGTATTAAGAGCATTTTTCTACTTCTTCATAAGGTGCCCCTTTTCTTTTTCTCCTTTCTTCTTCAAAAACTTTAATCTTTAGCTGCCCCAAGTCATCCCAATTGGAAGTCGATAAGAAAACTTTAGGTGTTAATGATAACATGTTAAATCTTCTAGAATATTTTCATGATAAAAGAGTACCAGGGGATCTTTGAGAGCAGATTTTAAGACTTTTTGGTCTCCTCCAACTATATTATTTTACAGAAAATTATCTCCCTTGATTTTGGGTTCACATGACTGAATTATTAACAAAAAAATTAGGACAATAAATATATAGTTATTTCTGTTTTATCTTAAAAGTATGACATTTGTAAAAATGTATCATATATCATCATCATTCTCTAGATGATGAGAGTTTTCAATAAGGAAAAAAGTAGAGAGGACATCATCTCGAAATAAAAGACAGTATTTTTCAGAAAAGGACATGTATTGTTAATTTTGAATGCAGAAATCTTACACAAAATTTTCTATTGTATGTATTTTTGTGCTAGAAGTATTTCAAATTGACACAGTTTCATAGGAACTAAAATAAAAGAAGGAGAAAAGGAAGGAAAAAACGAAAGCCAAATGTTCATTTTTTTTTCAGGACATTGATTTTTTTAGTCACAGCTGTTGTTGAAAATCTAGCTTCATGGAATTGTATTTATGATGACAATAGTGAGCTTTATCTGTAAGATAAGAATGGTTGGAAAATTCCCTCCCACCCCCTTCTCTGTTCTGACAGATTGTTATTAATAGATTAACAACAGACCCTGCCCTAGCATCTTCCAAAACAAGACCCACTTCCACCCCTCCTCAAAATCTCCCTTCTTTTATAAAACCCCAGCTTTTCCCTCTCTTCTTTTAGATGCTTTTCATTAATGAATGCTTTTCCCCTAATGCAAGAGTCTGAGTAAAATTGTCTTAATTATCTGGTGCATTTTGTCTTTCACAATGAATATATCCAACCTCATTTACCTCCCCCACATTTCTGTTGTAATCAATTCAGCCTTCTTTGTGGACTCAGAGAAGTCAAGTTACAACTGCTTTGCCCCCTTTCTGTTTGCCAATAAGAACAAAATGGGCAGGGAGACTGTCTCCTACTGCTCCAGATGGCCTTTAGACAGTGGACACTCATCCTGAGTAACTGTTATTTACTCAACACACAACAGACAGATATTCTCCTGACCCAGATATCATGTATCTCTGAGGTTTTTTGTTTTTTGTTTATGTTTTTGTTTTTCCCAGGGCTGATTGTGGAAGGCTTTTGTGAGCAGAAAGTAAATGAATGATTGTTACTTAACACTTTAAATTAGAATTCAGTTGATTAAGTGCACAGTTTAAAATCTGGTTTTTCTTAAACCTTTAAATTCAATGTCCATATGTAATTATACTATTTATTAATCTAGTAAATGTGAAGGATTGCTGTGGAGGGTGGGTGATAATTATCAATCAATTCAAGTTGAAATGAATAAACTTAAATAACCTGGCTCATTCTAGACAACCTATTACATTCCTTTAAGCTTTTAAAATATGTTTAAATTATTTCATCCTTTGATTTTTCAAAGGATGAAGTAAATTTTATAATCTGTATACCTAATTCTATGACTTGCTGGGGTTAGAAGACACTTTCTCACTTAGGAAATAGCTTCACTGTTCCAAGTTAGTTGGAGCTTCCCTGCCCATGAGAACTGAGACAGCTTGTTGATGAGTGAGTTTTTTGCCTGCGTCTTGAATGAAGCCAATTCATCTTGCACCACTGAGATAACATGCACTCTTGCTTCTGGTTGCTTTTACAACAGGTGTTCTTAGTCTAAACTCTAGATTTCACTTGGTTTCTGTTGGGTTTCAGTCACATCTCACCAACTGTTTTTCTTCTGAGTTGGTTTTGCAACATCTCAGGAAAGTAGCAGTGTTCCTCTGATTAACTGAATGGTAGATTGTATTTATATTCTTCTTCTATGACTGGTCACAGCAATTCTGTGGATATTAAAAAGACCTGCAGGTGAGTCTGCATATCTGCCATGATATGGTCTGTCTGTAAGACCACAGCTTCTAAGATCCCACTAATACATCATCGATCTACATGCATTTCTTCATGGACTAGTGTTTCTAACTCAATGGAGAAAGCTAACACAGCCTCAATTAATGTAGAAACCCAAGAGTCTAAGATAAGAGAAGGTAGGGAGAAGACAGGGAGCATAGAGTGTAGCCTAATGACAACATGATCTTTGGTCATGGAGCAATGACAGCCTCAGGTTCTTTAACAATGTAGTATCTATCACAATGTGTGTGATTAAAAATAGTGAAATAATATGCTTGGAATGTATATATTTTTTAATAATTAAAAGGCATGAGGCCTATGATTACCATATTTATATTTTTTATTATTTGGATATAAAATATTAATTATTTTAGGAGTAAACATCTAATGTATATTTTTATTTTTAAGAGATGCATTTTGAATGAAAGAAAGATTGCATGGAAAACAGCATACAGCAAGAATAGTCCTTCAAATGTTTGGAGTGAGTATATATCACAGAAAGAAATAGTCTTGGGTAATAAAACAACCGAACTCTGCTGTATAGACTATGTGACACAAAATATGTATTGCTTCTGAAGTAAATTAAATATGACTTAGGAGAATGAGCTAAAGAGACAGTTTCTGGAACTGAGAGCCTAGAAACTTTTACAATAAATAAAATAAATCCTAACAAGTACTCTTTTTTTTCCCCTTCAGGCCTTTCCTTTTCAAGTGATAAATGCTCTCAAAACAGATATTCAGCAACATAACCAAATAGATTCAATGGGACTGAGGAACACTTCACAACTGTAAGTTTGATTCTTCAAATTTTTGGAAACAAAACTACTTTGGGATAAATAATGAAATTTGAAGCCAAAATAATATCTGATGAAAAAATATTTTAAATCTGTGACTTCTTTTTGAAGTCGTATCTTTTTGGATTTTTGTTGTTGGTTGTCATTAAGTCATGTTCTATTCTTTGTGACCCCGTGGACTGTAGCCCGCCAGGTTCTTCTGTCCATGAAATCTTCCATCTTTTTGGATGCTCATCATTAATCTCAAATGTCAGATTTAGTAGTACATACCACTGAGAATTCAGAAATGTCTAGATACAAGTTTCTATCTATGTCATCAGGATTCTTTCATGTATACTGTCCTCTGTGTGGTCCCTTAAGGAGATTCTTCACATGGTACAAAGATCAATGTCAGAAGCTCTAGACTTAGTATAAAGAGGAAGTGTCTTTTCTCCCCTTGTGTTGTATAAATTTATGACAAACAAACAAACAAAAAAAGAGTGAGTTGGATTTACAGTCACAAGTCAAATATTAAGAAGTCCTTGGCTGGCTGAGCCTGGCTGCCCTCACCTAGCCATCTGGGTTATAAAACATCCGAGTTTTATAGCTCGGAAGAAGGAGCAAAGTTGTGCAAAAAATACGGAAAGATAATTCCCTAGGCAAAACTATGATGTATTCAAAATGTTTTATCTTCTCACTGTCCTTCCATTCTTTCTCAGCCTTTCGTGCATTCCCAGGGCTCTCATACTCAGAGAGTGCAGTATGCCTCTTGACCATAGCATCAGTTCATCAACCCATTGCTTTATTATAGGGTTTGTCAACTCCACCATCCCTACAAACTTGTTGGTTATCTGTGCCACTCTCTTCTTACTGTACTTTTTAGGTGAAAATAGGTTTTAATAAGTTATTCACACAGAAAGGCAGTCTTATCAGTACTTTAGCTTGGGCTGGTATAACAAAACACTGTAGACTGGGTGGCTTAAACAACACACATGTATTTCTCATAGTTCTGAAGGCTATATGTCTAAGATCAGTATATTGGCAGGGTCTGGCTCTGGAGAGAATTCTCTTCCTGACTTGTAGATGACTGCTTTCTTGCACTGTCCTCATATGGCAAGGAGGGAGGGTTGAGGGAGACAGACAAACCAGCACACTCTAATCTCTTTTCCTTCTCTTCCAAGGATGCTAATTCTATCATCCTATCATCACAGGGCCTTTACTCTTGTGATCTGATCTAAACTAATTACCTTCTAGAAGTCTTACCTCTGGATATCATCACACTTGGGACGAAAGCTTCAACATATGAATTTTCATGGGATACAACCATTCAGTCTATAGCAATCATTGTATGAGTTATCATCTTCTAAGGCAAGCTATTAAAGTTTCTCCAGTAGGTTGTCATGGCAATATAGCAGGTAGGGGCAGAGAAATGAGTAAGAGAGATAGTTTAGCAGTGACCAGATCTTTAGCCCTCTTCTAAAGTGTTTTTTTATTTTTTTTTAACCATTTGGGAGACATTTACTTCTGTCTGGAGCTGGTCCAGGTTATGTAGGGTTCAGTCAATAAAGGCATGACATCTTTTTTCCATCTCATGAACAAAGAAAATGGTTCTTATCTGTTTGTCCTTGTGCTCAACTATACCAGCAGAGAGCTGTAACAAGGACAAGGTGGCTATTTGCTAGGGACTAAACCCCTGCACTTCCCAGCCAGAGGCCAGCTAGTCTGTTCTAAAGAGATGAACACTACCACCTTACAAGTGCTTTTCTTAAGAGGTGTGGATGCTTTACTAGTGTCAGCACAAGTGAATGAGTAAGAGGATCTGGAGGATACAACATCAGGAGCCAGAATGTGAGTGCCAGGAACCCTCTGAGCAGTGGGCAGGAGATTAGACTGGTAGGACTGGAGAGGTAGGATTCAGCAGCGGGGGAGGCGAGCTGAACAAGCAACTCCAGCAGAGTTACTGGTACCCACAGCAGAGAGCATCAAGGGTCGGGAAACTGGAATAGAGCTGCCAAGCAACGAAGGGGAAGAAGCAAGCCCAAAGCCAGCCTGAGGTCTCAGAGAAGGGATTTGGAGATTTAGTGGGGGTGGAAAAGTCAAAAGTTAAGCAGTAGAGTAATAAGAACATGAACAAGAGCTGAGGAGAGGGGCTTATTTAACTGCCTTCCCAGGTCATTCTCTTGGCAGGAGGCAATACCCAGTGGTAGCAGAAAGGACACCAGGTGTCTCTAAGCTTAGAAAAATGAGGTGGGTGTTCAGAGGATAGCTGCTGGGAGGTCACCCCTGATGTTCTGTGTAGCCAAATTGGAGGTAATCTTATAACCCTTCCACCTTCCACCAGTTCTTAGTTACCAAGAGCGCTGCTTGAAGGAATGCTGTATGTTCAGGGCATTCTGCCAGACCAGAAATGAATATGAGCAGTGTCCCATAGAGCTGTCCATTTCTGAGAATCAGAGACTCTCAGAGTCGGAAAAATGTGTGTCAGTGAGTGACCCTACTGAACTGAGATTTGTCTTCTGGCCTCCTGAATGTGTTCCTCCCTAAAAGACAAAACCACTAGAATCCTGAACCTTTTTTCTTTGTCTTTAGTATTGCTCTTTACCCAGAACATCCTAAAAGAAGAAAAGGAGTTATTTTGACTGTCTTATAGTACATTTATTACCCAATGTAAGGCAGGGAAACTTTTGCTTGCATTCAACCCACAGACATATTTCCTTATGTATTTGTTGCCTATGGTTGCCTTAACTAGGTACCACAAAGTGGGTGGCTCTAAAGGACACAAATGTGTTGGCTTTTGGTTTTGGCAGTTAGAAGTCCAAAATCAAGATGATGTCAAGACTCCCTCTGAAACTTAGATGTTTCTTGCCTTTTCCTACTATCTGGTCATTGCCAGCAATATTTGGTATTTCTTGGCTTATAGATGGATCCCTCCAATCCTCTGTCTTCATGTGGTGTTCTCATCATGTGGTGTCTTCACGTGGTCTATCTTCACATGGCCATCTTTTATAAGGACATCAGTCATATTAAATTAGGGGCCCACTTTAGTATGACCCATCTTAACTAAGTACATCCCCAAAGAACCTATTTCCAAGAAAGGTCACGTTCTTAGGTACAAGGGGCTAGCACTTCAAAATACTTTTTTGAGGGGGACACAATTTAACACATAACACTTTATGTGAAAATTTTCTGGCAGTTAGTGCAAGCACTGTGGTTTCAGCCTTAGTAAGCCCCAGCACAACTGGATGACGTTGTTCAGTCGCTCAGTCGTGTCTGACATGTTGCAACTGCATGGACTGTGTAGCACACCAGGCTTCCCTGTCTTTCACTATCTCTCAGCATTTGCTCAAATTCATGTCCATTGAGTTGGTGGTGCCATCCAACCATCTCATCCTCTGTCACCCCCTTCTCCTCCTGCCCTCAATCTTTCCTAGCATCAGGTCTTTTCCAATGAGTTGGCTTTTCACATCAGGTAGCCAAAGTATTGGAGCTTCAGCTTTGCATCAGTCTTTCCAATGAATATTCACAGGGTTGATTTCCCTTAGGATTGACTGATTTGTTCTCCTTGCTGTTCAAGGGACTCTCAAGAGTCTTCTCCAACACCACAGTTTGAAAGCATCAGTTCTTCAGTGCTCAGCCGTCTTTATGGTCTAACTCTCATATCAGTAACATGACTACTGGAAAAACCATAGCTTTGACTCTATAGACCTTTGTTGGCAAAGTGATGTCTTTGCTTTTTAATACGCTGTCTAGCTTTGTCATAGTTTTTTTTCTAAGCAGCAAGCATCTTTTAATTTCATGGCTGCTCACTAACCACAGTGATTTTGGAGCCCAAGACAATAAAATCTGCCAGTTTCCATTTCCTTACCCATCTATTTGCCATGAAATGATGGGACTGGACATGAACTGAGGGTAAAATAAGCGGTACTATGTTCATGAGGTTTTTCTCCAATGTGAACTGAAGTCGTTCTACAATAGTAGGATATGTGACTGCCTCCTACCCTTCACCTTGAATCTATAGTGAAGGAGCATCTCACCAGCCCCCTTCTATTAGAGACACTAGCAATGCTTGCTCCTCAGGCTAGGAGAGTTACATGATACTATAAGAAGGTGAAATAATCTTAGAACAATTTTCAGATTTCTCCAATTTACTGCCCTGAGAAGTTTTAGTTCTAGTTTCCATTTAAAAGTATCCAGGTCTGGTCTCAAGGGTTAGGGTCAAATGGGAGATGGGCTATGGAGGTTCTCTGTTAAGTGCTTAATGTGGCCCCTGAAATTCATATGCTGAAATCCTCACTCCCAACATCATGGTTTTGGGGACTGGAGACTTTGGGGGGTAACTTAGTTTAGAAGAGTTCTTATAAAGTGGGGCCATATAAGAAGAGATATCAGAGAGGTTGCCTGCTTTCTTTCCACCATGTGGGGATGCAGTGAGAAGGCTTCTGCAATGTAGGAAGAGAACTCTCATCAGAAACCAGCTATACTGAAGCCCTGATCTTGGACCTCCAACTTCTATAACTGTGAGAAAATAAATTTCTGGGGTTGTGCTATCCAATCTCTGGTATTATGTTACAGCAACCCAGGAAGGCCAAGATGTGCTCTATATTCTTATGCTACCTCAGCATTATGGAAACTATTAAATTATAAGTTCCTTGTGGGCAGTAGTTGGCTTTTTTTTTTTTTTTTCTCTTTGTTGGACAGTAGCCTGCCAGGCTCTTCTGTCTATGGCATTTCATTTCCCAGGCAAGAATACTGGAGTGGGTAGCCATTTTGTTCTCTAGAGGATCTTCTGGACCCAGGGTCAAACCCGCGTCTCCTGTGTCTCCTACATTGGCATACAGATTCTTTTCCACGGGGCTGCCTGGGAAGCCCTAGTAGCTGGCTCTTTTATGCATAATACACTGTAGTGCTTTACATCAGCTCCACATTTGTGTTCCTCTGCAAATGCCTCTATTTTACAGATGAAGAAACGGAATTAGAAAGATTTGGTGAACCTAAGCTGAGCTCAAATTTCTCTTACAACCTACCTATCTACCCCACTGCCCTGCCCTATACCTCTATCTTCTGTGTTTTGGATATAACTTTGTTAAGTTGGATTCTCTACAGAGGATCATAGTGTGGACAATATGGGGGAAAAAAGGAGACTATGTAGGTTGAGTCCAGTGAAAATGCTACAGTTATGTTTTTATTGGTTTCCCACTGGAGTGTACCTGTAATTGCTGTTGTTACAGCTTTATAGATATCCTTGTCTCCTGAATTCCAGAGACAAGCAGAAGGTCAGAAAGGACAGGATAGAGACACTGCCAAGGGTAGGGGGTGGTCAGGGAGGAGGGAATGAGCAGCTTGGTGATGGTGATGCAGGAGCAGGTTGAGTATCTAGAGAGAAGGATTGCAATTCCACAGCTTCATTACATGCAACAAGGCTTTTGCTCCCGCTGTCGTTCTGTACTTTCATCCTCCTGATTGGTAAAGACAACAGACAGTTTTACTGGCTTACAAAAGCATAGACAGTACTTTGCCAACAAAGGTCTGTCTAGTCAAGGCTATGGTTTTTCCAGTGGTCATGTATGGATGTGAGAGTGGGACTGTGAAGAAAGCTGAGCATCGAAAAATTGATGCTTTTGAGCTGTGGTGTTGGAGAAGACTCTTGAGAGTCTCTTGGACTGCAAGGAGATCCAACCAGTCCATCCTAAAGGAGATCAGCCGTGGGTGTTCATTGGAAGGACTGATGCTGAAGCTGAAACTCCAACACTTTGGCCACCTCATGTGAAGAGTTGACTCACTGGAAAAGACCCTGTTGCTGGGAGGGACTGGGGGCGGGAGGAGAAGGGGACGACAGAGGATGAGATGGCTGATGGCATCACTGACTTCATGGACATGAGTTTGGGTAAACTCTGGGAGTTGTGATGGACAGGGAGGCCTGTCATGCTGTGATTCATGGGGTCGCAAAGAGTCGGACATGACTGAGTGACTGAACTGAACTGAGGCATGTTGAGATATTTCCCAGTGTGGACAAGCAAATAGAGGAAATTTAATCAAGTGGCTGTAAGGACCTTGAAGTATGAATGGACTCTAATAGATGTGATATCTTTAAAAAATGATCATCCAGATTACCAATTGCATTATTAACTTTTCTTTGTTACAAACGATATCCCAAGTCTTAAGTATTTAGGGAGAGATTAGTCCTAGTCACAATACTCTCCTTTCCAGATGCATGCACAGGGTCTTCTGTGGCTGCTTTACTTGAAACTCACAAGAAGAAAGGGTAATTTTAATAGAATCAATGATATCTGGGAAGGAAAGTCCAAAGTCAGCTTTGTACTTATTTGGGAATTGAATGAATGGCCCACATTCTGGGGAAGAATGTAAATTGTTAGTGATTTTGTTCTTGAGTGTAAGTGTTTATAAATCATGGTATTGGTATCCTTGGGCAATGTGAAGGGAATGAGAAGTGTTCTGGCTATCTAAGGATTTACAATCTCCAGGTAGCTGTGATAATTTAGAATGAGTGGAGCTGGGAAGACTTCTTTTGAGAGAACTATTGAGGACTATTGAGAAGACTGTTTCATTAAACATAATGTGCATGTCGGCCATTCAGGTAAGTTGATAATAATGTAAGTTTCTTGGACACACCCCAGACTCTAATCTAGATAATTGTTTATAATTACCTCTTGTAGCTATGATGCAGATGGACACAATCAGGAATTGTTGGTTTAGAAAAAGAATTCTATGATTTGGCTCTAAGAGGCCATTCTCAGTAACAAAAATGTGGCATAAGATGAAAGCAAGCATGGGGCACCAAAACTTGCTGAGCTAGAGAGATAGCAGACAAATGCAATGGATGGGTAAGAAACCTTAAACACAGACACCACAATGGAGAATTTGGAATACCATTTTAAAATTCAAAATTCCTTACCACCTCCAATTTTTTCAGTAGTTTCTTGAACTTCAGCCCATAAGTTACAATTTTTTTTTTCTTTTCAAATTATTTTTTTAACTGGAGGATAGTTGCTTTACAGAATTGTGTTGGTTTCTGCCAAATACGAATCAGACATAGGTATACATATGTCCCCTGCCTTTTGAACCTCTCTCCCACTACCATTTTTAAGTATTCAAATATTATTTCTTTTTTACAATTTTAAATTTTATTATTAAAATTACAAGTCATCAGTTTTGCAAAGCTTAACCTTATAAAGCTGAAGCAATACCTTCTCAAGCACTGTCAGCTACTAGATTGTTCTGGAGGCAGCTACACTGCATTTAAAAAAATAATTTTATTGAAGAATGATTGGTATACAACATGCTGCACATATTTAGTGTATAAAATGATGACTTTGGAGATAAGTATCCTACCATGAAACCATTACTGCTGTATATGCCACAAATATGTTCATCCCCTCCAAAAGTTTCTTCCTGCCCTCTTTATTATTATTTTGTGATAAGAACACTAACAATAAAATCTAGCCTCTTAGCAAACTTTAAGGATGTGTGGTTAATTTTAAGTGTCAACTTGATTGGCCAATGCCCAGATAGTGTGTAAAACATTTCTGGGTGTGTCTGTGTGTTTCTGGAAGAGATTAGCATTTGAACCTGTAGAATGAGGAAAGAAGATCGGCAGTGTAGGTGGGCATCATCTAATCCATTTAGGGTCTGAGTAGAACAAGAAGATGGAGGAAGGGTAAATTTGCTCTCTTTGCTTGAGTTAGGACATCTATCTTCTCCTGCTGTTTACTATCAGTACTTCTGTTCCTCAGGCCGTCAGAGTCAGACTGGGACTTTCTCTGTCAGCTTCCCTGGTTTTCAGCCTTTTGGATTCAGACCGAATTCACCACCAGATTCCCTGTATCTCCATCTTGGAGATATTAGATTATCAGACTTTTCTGCCTCCATGATAAAATCTTGACCCTTCTTTCTCTCTCTGGAGAACCTAATAGGATATAATATAGTATTATTACCTATAAGGCACCATGATGTACATTTTATCTTTAAGACTTATTCACCTTGCATAACTAAAATTCCGTAAGTTGCCATTTTAATGGGATCACTGCTACCATCACTATTATTCTCTATTGTGATTTGCAGACCATAGGGAATAAACACTGTTTCATGTCCCAAGGGTGCTGGATCTCAAAGTATAGTCTCTAGGCCAGCAGCATAGCATCACCTGGGACCTTGTTAGAGCTGCAAATACTCAAGTCTCCCTCTCAGGTTTGCTGAATCAGAAGCTCTCTGCATACCTGGTGTGTGTGCATGCTCAGTTGTGTTGGACTCTTTGTGACCCTATGGACTGTAGTTCACCAGGCTCCTCTTTTCTTGGGATTTTCCAGGCAAGAATACTAGAGCAGGTTGCCATTTCCTCCCCCAGGGGAGAACTCAGGGATCCTGAGTTTGCAACTCAGGGATCCAACCAGTGTTTCTGGCATCTCCTGCATTCCAGGCAGATTCTTTTTTTTTTTTTCCCCAAAATTGAGCACACCTTTATTTCAGATAAGTGCAGTCTAATTCAGGCAGGCGGGTACTCTGTAGAAATTCATGGTCCATATCCTCACACCCTCTGGTAGGTCCCTGGAAGCCCCGCACATCATACTGCTAAAAATCATAAGATTCCTAGGGAACCTGATCTAATAGTTTGTCCCAAACAACAGATTCCCTTTCCATGAGTAAAAATCAGCACCAGCTGACAGAGAATCACAGTGCAAACAATCACAGTGATTCTCATTCACAAAGAAGACTATACTAATGCTTCAAGCATAAAGATTAATTATGAATGTCAGAGAGTCTGATTTGATTGCATCAGCCACCTCAAAGAGGAAAGCAAGTGACGCTCCTCCTGGGAATTCAGTACAACCTGTCTGAGCAAGGTCTCAAGACCCTGGAGAGGCAGCCACGTGACCAGAGGGCTCCACTCACGTGGGGAGATCCCTGCGATGCGTCTTTTCTGGCTGTATCCCTCCCTGAGGTCCATTCCACTGGCTTCAAAACATCTTGATCCTCTGGTCTCAAGGCCACAATTTGGGAGACTTTTGGTCATCATCTTTACAGTTCCAAGAATTCATCCTTGATGAACCCAGGCATAATGTGATCTGTCCAAAATTTAGATTTTCTCCTGGTGTGAAGGCCTTTCTGCAGGCTGCATGTATGTACATGTATGTATTGGCTCCTCCGGGAGATAAAGTCCTTCCTCTTTGGCAGGAGCATAGAGCATGGCCATGCTCTGTTAGTTATTAGCTCTTTATCCTGTGTGTCCTCATGTGAGCAGCAACTGGACCAGCTATTGCTGCATTCTTCTTGTTCTGGCCAAAATAATCTAGAAATTCATCATCTGGTCCAATCAAGTACATCATGATCGTATGATTCACTATGCATCTTCATCCTTGGGGCCAGGGCTGTAACACAGTCTGAATGCTCTGGACACTAGATCGATCTCTTCTTTTGTTCCAGTCAAGCCAATCAGTTTGGGAGAAAATTCTTTTACATAATTGGCGTTGGCTTCTTTTGTGTCCCTCTCTGGGTCAAAAGTGATGAAAAGCAGAGTTAAAATTGGCAGAGCTGGAATACCGTCTATTTCATCCACGACTTGAATCATTTTTTCTAGTTCTTCTGGAAGGAACTAGTTCTTCTAGTTCATCAGAACAATGAGTAAAGCCAAAATAAATCAATACCCATTGACCCAGGTAGTCCTTATCAGTTTTGGGCTCGCCAGTATGAGTTGTGAGGGAAAATGGGCCCCCAAGTACCCCCAAGTAAAGGCTTTCCAATGCTTCGCTGCTGTTCCTTCTCCAGTTTCTCTGTCTTTTCTTTCTTGAAGTACTTCATTCCAGCCCATAAAGCTCCTCCAATAGCAAATGTGATGGCTAAAGGCTTCCAGGAAACAGGCCCGGGCTTCCAGGGGCGCATGGGGTCTCTGCTGCCCTTCGGTTTGGGGTCCTGAGGACCCGGGCGGGGGCGGCATCACAGTGCCGAGGGGGCGGCTCCCCAGGCAGCAGCCAGCGAGCTCTGAGCCCCGCCAGGCCTCCCCAGCAAGACCCTCGCGGCCCCCTTCCCTGAGCCCCAAACCCGGAATCCGAGAGGCAACAGACGCCAAAGCTGGCTGCCGGGAAGCCGCATTATCCGCCGGCACCAGGGACAGCCTCGCCATAAGCTCGAGACTGCAGGCGGAGTCTTTACCACTGAGCCGCTGGGGAAGCCCAGAGCTTTCTGAGGTGGGGCAAAAAAATGGGTTTAAGAAACTCTCCAGGTGATTCTGATGCATTGCTGATGTTTAAGAACAACTATCCCAGGGAAATAAACTTTTATTTAGTAGACATTTCTGCATCATTAACTGACATGGAGTAGATGGAGTCATCAGTATCAGACAAAACTTAAAAAAAAGCCAATCTGGACTAATAATAATAGTGATAGCTAGTTCTTAGAGAACTTGTGTGTGTTTGTGTGTTCAGTCATATCTGACTCTTTGCAACTCCATAAACTGTAGCCCACTGGGCTCCTCTGCCCATGGAATTTTCCAGGCAAGAATATTGGATCAGGTTGCCATTCCTACTCCTGGGGATCTTCCCAACTCAGGGATCAAACTTGCATCTGTTGTCTCTCCTTCATTGGCTTTCACAAATTTGGTTAAAAAAAAAAAAAAAAAAAAATTACCTATATATAAAGAAAGGATAGAGCCATAAACTTGCCCATTAATTTATCTAATATAATTTTGTTCAGTACACTAAATATATATCTGTATACAGAGTCTGGTATCAAACAGGCAGACATATCACAGAAGATATATGGAATAATGGAAATACTGTGGACATGGAGAGAGCTAGTCCTGACATGGTCATTTAACAATTGTGTGAGACAAATAAAACCCTAAACTGGAGGAGCAATTGTGTGAGACAAATAAAACCCTAAACTGGAGGAGCTCTGGATAAGAGCACCAAAGGGTTAAATGATAAATGCTTTTCCCTGAAATGTATCCCCATATGCATCTTAAAGGCTTCCCTGGTGGCTCAGTGGTTGAGAACCCACCTGCCAAACAGGAGACGCTGGTTTGATCTCTGGGTCAGAAAGATCCCCTGCAGAAGGAAATGGCAACCCACTCCAGTATTCTTGCCTGGAAAATTCCATGGGCCGAGGAGCCTGGCAGGGCTACAGTCCATGGGGTCGCAAAGAGTCGGACACGACTTAGCTACTAAACAACAACGACAGGCATGGCACTTACTGGGGAACAGCTCCTCACTGAGAAATGACAGAATTAGATGATGCCTAAAGTTCTTTCTCGCAACAAAATTCTATATTCCTCATACCATGCCTGAAGTTTAATTTCAATGACATTTCCCTCTGGGTTTAATTTCCCAAAGAGAGGCTCTTGATGCTTAAGCTTATAGAATATAAGGTCAATGTTTCAGTCAGGGTGAAGCAAGTCAAATTGAACCTATTCTAAATTGTTCAGTAGAAGAAATTTCTTATGAAGAACACATTAAAAATGTTTGGGAAGAACTGAAGAGGCGATAATAGGATGATACCCCCAGCTCCAGTGTTGCAGGGACAAAGGGAAGAGGTGGTTTTACCAGAACCCAAGGTCTGGGCTACCAGGAAAGAGTTGGGATCCTGATGACAGAGGTTTTACTAAGCAAGTGGATGTACTAAAATCAAGGTGGGAGGAGTCACTTGAATGTGATGGAAACATGTTGAGAAGGGCTTCTTGAATGAGTTTGAACCAAAAAGATGCTAGAGCCATGAGAGAAAGTCTATAGCTCCTACTCTCCTGTGCCCTGCCTAATCCCCTTCCAGAGCCTCCCACTGGTCAACTTTAACCAGAAGTCACTGGATGGAGAATCCTAGCAAATGTAGGTTGCCAGGGTCAGTTTTCCTGTAACAAAGAAAAACTGTAACTGATGCAGTGAAACCAGAGAATGTATTACAGAAACCCTCACTTCTATTTTCAGTGAATTTCTTGTCCTAAATTCCAGGCTGCTTGGCCATATGTTTGATTCTCAGTCCCAGAACTCTGATTAATCAGCTGTGGAGACTACAAACCAAGTATAGTCACTTCTGAATATCCCTCCCCAGCTCCTGTCAACCTAGTCACCTCCACACCAAATCCTGGTAGTATACAAATCCTCCAAAAAGGGAGTTAGAATAAAGAGATTTATCCTGGAGCTGGTCATCAGGAACATGGCTCTTTCTGTGGAAGAGGAGTGTGGACCTTCTTTGGCAGTAGGAGTAGCATGTCACTCCGTCTTCATGGAAAGCAGCAGGTTTTTAAAAAAGCAACTAGATCTGGTCATGGTGGTGCTTCCTAACTAAGGTATCAGGGAGGGCCCCCCCACCCAAGGCTGCAAGAGTAACTAAAAAGCCTCAGTGCCTCAGCTGAATCAGATCAAGGGGATTCCTTTCTTTGACAGCTTCCTACCAACTACTAGTTGAGTCCCATAGTGCTAGACACTCTTGACATTATTTTCCAGATCATTCTTCCCTTTTGACTTAATTGAACTTGGTGGCATTATTCTCAATTGACTTAAAGACTGAGTCTCTAGCATAGAACTTCTCAACTTTGATACATATAATATGTCCTAAAATCTGATACCTGAGATACAAATTCAGTAGGCCTGAGCTGGGCTTAAGGTACTGTAGTTCTAGAAACCTCCCCAGGTATTGTTGGTGGTGTTGGCCCACATGCCTCACTAAGAGTTTCTGTTTTGTTTTTATTGTTGATCTAGGAGGGCCTGAGGTCCATGTACTCATGGACCACATTCTAAACTCCCCCCAAAAACATACAACTAAAAGCAGAAACAAAGGCTTGTGTATCTGAGTGGATATAGAATCTAAACCACTGTGTTCAGTCATCTTACTCCATCTGAGGACCTCAGTGGCATGGAGGTCCCATAACTCTGATGAGACTGGGTAATGCTGGTCTCCTGGGAGTAATAAATGAAGATGCTTCACTTCATTGTATGGTGGCTCAGTTTTAATAACTGGCTAGAGAATATCCTTCAGGCAGAGCAAACAGGATAGAAATAAAGTGAGATGGGAATAACTCTGGTTGGGTCATGGCCAAGTCATGAACCATGTTGATTCTCCCATTTTACTGTCACTTGGGTAGTGCCTGTCAGGGCAGCCAGCTGGTTTTCCTCCAGGATACTGTCAGCATACCCGACTGTTTTCTATTTCCATAGATATTGCAATGATTGTCCCCACAGGGAAGAATCTGAAAGATGAATGTCTTAAAAATTGGAGATTCCTTCTTAACAGCTGTAAGGAAATCTGACAGCTCTGAAAATAATATAATCTCTGAAAATGAGATTATGTTATTTCACAGGGTATTAGTAATCACTGATAGATTTGTGCTTTGGATTGTTCTGCTTCTGCATTGAGGGTCTAGCATTTATTTGTTGCATTTATTTGTCTAGCATTTATTTGTTGCATTTATTTGTCTAGCATTTATTTGTTTCTTGTCTGTTTCTCTGTTCTATCTAGACCTTTTAAAAATGAAATTGTTCCACAGGGAGCTAAGAAATAGTATGTTGTTTATATTTCATACACAGACTGAAGTGAGTGATTAGTAGAATTGGTGGTACCACTGAAAGAGACAAATTTCTAGGGAAAAGCATAAATAAGCAAGCAAGAAAATCAAAAGCAGTGATGAATTGGGAATTGCTCCAGGATTAAGAAGAGCTTCTCAGGACTTTAAGTTCCTTTAATTCTTAGTGGTTTTGAAGTCCTTTGTGTATGTGTGTATGTGTCTTTGTCGGATTTGGATGTTATTATTTGGAAAGAGAATAGAGCTTCATTTTCTTCATGTAAAATCACACAACATACTTCAATCTCAGGACAACTTTGTTGATTGAATGTAAAAATACATCAAATGCTTAGCATTTTCACTTGCATATAACATATTCTCAAGAACTTTCAACAATCGATATGAATATTTCATAGGCTTTGACTCCATCTCATTTAATGTTGAGAATATTCTTATGAGGGAGATCTTGTCTCCTTCTGAAAACACCTGGCTGCACTGAAGTTTAGCGGGATGAGAGGATTTACCCAAGATCACATAACTGGGAATTTACACAAGTAGGTTTAAACCCAAACTCTGTGGTTTCAAATCTCTGCTTTATATCCAGGTACTGTTAAGAAATGAATGTTTGGGGATGTCAGGGGACTGTGACTGTACCCCTTTGAGGATCTTGGAGCAAGATATTCAATGCGTAGTGGATGAACTTCCATTTTGATGCCTATAGGTAGTCTGATTATATCTAAACCTTATAAAAACAAGTTCACCTGGTTCATCTCTGGAGCGGCAATTATCAATTTCATAAGTATTTTATCATCTGTGTGTAGACCTATTGCTTTCCCTTAACTCTTCCCTATTTAGTGCCCAGTCACTTATTCTGCTTTCTATTCTGCTTGCTAATCAATTGTTATAACTTTGTCATCCTTGCCACACACCTACTCTTCACCCTCACTGAACCAAACTCCTTTGTAAAGAGTTAGAGGGGGTTGTGTCCTCCACTGCTTTACTTTTTCTGCTCTCAACATCATGCAAGATGGATTACCTTTAGAGTTGACTCAATTTTATTTATGTTTTGAGATGTGTCTTTAATTGCTAAAGGGACTACCTGCTCTTTCTTTTCAAATTATGCTGAAATTGCTGACTGAATTTCACTACAACTGCCTGGAGGCAAATTTGGTGGAAAATATTTTATGTTGCTTCCTGAACCCCATAATGAAACATGCTATGTTTGTTTCAAATGCCATAGCTGGCTTCAGTCCTAAATAAAGTTTCTATTTTTTTTTTTTTTTGCCAAACATTTAATTGTTCATAAACATCTAGGTTCTTCCAACTGTGCTTGTGAAATATTTGATCTCATTTAGAAGCAAATCGTTCACACCCTCTGCCAGGGGACTATCGTTGATAATAATCAGGACTCTTATATCTGCTGAGGTACTGTCTCCTCTTATGCATGGAATTCTTAACAAGATGGCTTAAATGCTGCCTCTGCCTGGTTGGAAACCGTATTGCTTGTTGCTTTCTGGTTGGCAGAGGATATATCTCCATCTGCATTTACTTTTCCATTTTAGTTCAAAAGACCAAATACTGCCTTCAGTCTCTGGCACACGCCTGAGGGTTGGATTTGGAATTTAAATGTCCTCTTTACCTGCAGTTTGTGAAAAACTTACACAGGGAGACATGTGAGTGGAGGTAGTGTGAGCTAGCTGGTGCACATTTGCACAAGCAAATGTCTTGAGAGGCTATCTCCTACTCGCCTCCTCCTGCGTGGCTGTCTTCTGTTTTCACGTCTCAGTTGGGTCTTTGTGGAGGTGAATTCCCTGCCCCCTGACATGGTGCATCTACTATAGATGGTTAGATTGCTTTCTGGGATGTAGGTCATATTTGCAGTTGCTGAATATTGGGAATGTTACAACTGGTGGCAAAATGCGTGCTCAGATCCGTCTGCAGATGTTACCTATTAGGACCTGTGCCATTTCCCACAGTTGTGGGCCCTGAAACTCCCTCACCTGCAGGTGCGGAACCATCTAACCCTTCAACCAGCGAGAGCCTGGGCTGATGGAATTTTGCAGCGCCTTTCTTTTGTGATAAGTGAGCTCTAGTAAATATTTGTTCTCCCCATACATAGCCCAGTCTCCTGGCTTAACTTCTTCTTGGGACTCCGGCTGCTGGTTCCCAATCCTCTCACCCTCTGGGTCTGGCCCAGGCTTTCACCTAGAGGTCCTAAATTCCTGGCCTGGCTCTTGGACCTGGCTTTGGACACCTCTTTTAAAACCCACCTGTATTCCTAGCTCTGGCATAGGTTTCTACTTGTACTAAAAACTTCTGCCTGCTCTAGCTGTGCCCTGTCCTGCATCCACAGGGCAGGTCTCTTGGACCTAAAGACTGGCTCAGATTGTAATCAAGAGCACCACACCCTTTGGATTTGGTAATCTGTACTCTTGGCTCCTCCCTAGATTGAACCAGACTTTTATTTCTGCCTGCTTTTCCCCATGCATTTTCAAAGTTGGCCTTGGCTTATAATTTCTTGCTAATGAGAACTTCCAACATGCCACACTTCATTTAGGAAGGTTTCTCATACATGTAAAATCACCTGCTACATATGTACCATTTAGCAGGTATTAATAGCATCACATGCAACAATAAAGTAAAAGAAAAGTATAATTTGAGTTTTCTTATATCTTAATGTAGTTTTAGTTTCTTTCTGACCCCTCCCCAAAATTGTTTAAGATTTGTTTTAAAACAAATATTAATAATCTAATAGGTGACAAATGCTTTTATATATTCTTTTTATTCCAGCCAAATAACTCCACTTTGAGTTAGATGTTATTTATTCCCTACTGGCAGATGAAGAAACCGAGACTTAGAGGGAAAAACAATTTGCCCAAAATCATACACACATTAGACATAACTGGCGTAGTTCAAACCCAGGGACTTCTCACGTGCAAACCCCATTTAACTCTTCAGAACCAAATGCCTTGATTTCACAGTTAAGGAGAATAAAAGTCAGAGAAATTAAGACACTTGCATGAACTAATTGGTTACATCTTATAGGTTTTCTGACTTCTTATACTTCCTCCACTGGACCACACTAACTTTTACCTTAACCGTGCTTAGTCACTCAGTTGTGTCCAACTCTTTGCGACCCCATGGATTGTAGCGTGCCAGGTTCCTTTGTCCATGGGAATTTTCCAGGCAAGAATACTGGAGTGGGCTGCTGTGACTTCCTCCAGAAGATCTTCCCAACCCAGGGATCAAACCCAGGCCTCCCACACTGCAGGTGGATTCTTTACCATCTTAGCCACCAGGGAGATAAGCAATTGAAGTAGATTATACTGCTATCCATGCAGTGATAGAACATCACCCTTTATTTTTTCTTGCTTGGCATGTTCCTACTATCTTTTGTGCTCCTTATTTCTTCCTTGGATCTTTCATTCTGCTCCTGTGATCACGCCCTTTGGATGGTGCAGGCCTTGGCAGCCTCAGGGGAAATTTGCCTTGCTGGGACCTGAATGAAGTTGCTGCTGGTTTTTTGTTTTGTTTTATCCTGACAGAATAAGCATTTTCCCACCAGGTTAGCCCTCATATCCTATGTTTCTTGTACCATGAAATCGTCGCTGTGTAAGTATCAGAAACGTCAACCTAATTTAGCCATGCAGATTAGTTTATATCAATATCCTGAAGGTCTGAAAGAATCAGTGAAGCATAGAATTTTTGAGCTGGAAGGGATCCCCAGTGCAGGTCTCAAGGAATTCAAGGAGTGGTTCTGGTGAAGTTGGGCATCATGCCTAAAAGGAATCTGATATATTCAGTGTCTGTTTTCAGTTCCCCTTTGCTTTCCTTTTAAATGTGTCGGCACAGGTATAGACTTGTGGCCTTTTAGTCCATTCCTGTGAAAAAAGTAGTAGAGTGAGGTGTGAATGGCCTGCAGAACACATCAGAGCTCTGTGTGGGTAATGCCAATGTATATTTCCAGACCGAGTGCTTTTGAAAACTCTGTACGACCAAGATGGAGCCCTGTGAGGGTGGTCTTTGTACTCAGCAAAATAAAAAAGTGCTTTCTGTAATTAGGCAGAAATGCATGGCGGGATTTGCCTTGAAATCCCTGAATTTCAATGGCCATTTCTGGGTCTCCTGCCTTAGTCACAATCCTAAATACCACTTTGTGCAAGTCCGTGTAAAATTCTTTGATTTTGTGAATTAAAGCCCAACCAGCAACCAATGCAAAGATTTTACTACAAGACTATGATACCTAAAGGATCAAGAGAACCTTTATATATATCTCCCCATTCATATTTGCTTGCACATCTGTGACTGCATTGTCACAGTTCCATAATGTCAGTATATAATGAAGCAGATATTTGAACAAGATGTTACAGGGCTAAATCACCCAGGCAACTTATTTTCGAATAACTTCTTATGACCCAAATCCGTTGAGCTTTGCTGGACTCATAAATTGCACTGGCATTTAGAAAGAAGACACTATGCCCAGAAATGGTGCAATCACATAAGGTAGGCCCAGGACATAAAATATATTCCTATTGCATCGGGTGAGCACAGGCTATAGGGGAGAGAATAATGTACTTTCAAATCTCTTACCACATGATGGAGCAAGACTTGCTTTGAACCATAGAACTGACCAAAGTCCACATGTTTAACTGACATTAATTTTGCAGCATAAATAAGGCTTACTTCCTTTCTTAGGGAACTGGAAGATAGGAAATGAGAAAACAGTATACCAAAATCTTTGTTTATTCGTTAAATATATATAAATCTGTTGTATACCAACTATTTGTTATGCTGTTTTATAGGCACTGAAGGTACTGGAGGAGAAAATTGTCAAACATTTTTCTGCTTCCCTGAAATTTACTTCCCTGAAAGTAGAAGAAAATCAGAAATAGACATACTAAATAAACCAAATCTGTTGCATGATAGAACAAAATAAGCACGATGGAAAACACTAGAGCAAAATGAGGGGCTTAGGTAGTTGCATACTTAAGTAGGATGACTGGATATTTTTCTGAGAAGATGACATTTAAGCAAAATGTCCATGAAGGAAAAGTGAGCCATGTGGATATCTGGGGGAAAGGAGTGTCAGGAAGAGAGAACAAGTGCGAAAGCCTGGAGATGAGAGTGTGTCTGGATAATTCCAGAAACAGTAAGAAGCTAGGTTATCTGGAGGGAAGTGAGAAAGAGGATAAGACCTGAAAGCAAATGGTGGGGTATAGTGGGGAGTGGGAAAGACCAGATTTTATAGCTTTGTAAGCTTTGTTTTGACGCTGATTGACATGGGAGCCACTGCAGTGCTTTGAGCAGAGAAGTTGACATGATCGCATTTTCATTTGGAAAACTCTGGCTGCTGTGTTGAGTGGAGTGTAATGGGGAGTGATAGGCACAGGGAGACTGGTTATTAGCCTAGGCAGTAATGCCAGGTCAAGCTGAATACAAGAATAATGGAAATTTTTATACTGGCAGAGTAGCCAAAGTCATTGCAATATAGATGTAAATGTGTCAAAAAGCAACACTTTACCTGATTTACAATAGTACAGAGTCAGTAGTAATGGGGACAGGGTGCTTGGAAAGTCTAGTTTATTTACTTTTTTTTCTGTGATATAGTGCGGTATGAATAGGATTTCACTTAGAGACCAGACTGTTTTTAGCCCAGTGTGATTTGAACTGTGCTTCATGTTGTTCTAACTAATTGTTCCAAACTCCAGTCTGCTTAAATGAATAAAAGTATCAGTTCTAGAAATCCTTATTTTAAGGGTGGGTGAGAAATCATTTAACCATAGATAGGTTCAAACATCCAGCAAGAAATAGTGTATTAGGTTGGTAAGGTCAGGGGTAGGGCTCCAGAAACCAGGATTTAGAGCTGGTCCTTTGGTGCATGAGAGGGAGAGTGTTGTCTTGTAAGTTTCACTGTGGACAGTTCAAGGCAACCAAGCATGAGGTGACAGCTTTGAATGTTTGATAGGGAGTGAGGCCACCATGAGGGGTTGTGATCAATTAAAAAAAAAAAAAACAAAACCTCCACCTAATTCACACTTCTGTTTTAGGGCTTCCCTGCTCCCTGAGTGCTTTAAAAAGCTTACACACATGTGTTCAGATGGGATCTGATTTAGCATCAATATTTGCTGGAATTTTCTATGCCCAGTGTGTTTTTTTATGCTTGCAGCTGATATGCTTGATTTCATTAGGTGCATTCTGTGATGCAATGATGGAAACACTTCAGTGGAAAATTGCTTTAGCTCTTTACTGGAAAAAAAATCTTTGGTTACAGTAACAGTAGTCTAATTATGATGGTTGTGTTAAAGAGAAGGGAAGAAAGGATATAAAGATAAGAGTTTTCATAAGTGAGACTGAAATTTAAAAGAACCAGAGCTGAGCAAGAGTCATGGATTGAGGCATGAGTTGCTGGGGAAACTATCCAGTGGAGCAGGGGAACCTGAGGCTTATCCTTTTCATTTCCATGCTCCTCTAGTCCATCTACTCACTGTCACTTTGGAATGTCCTCTTATTTGGGTTTTGATTTAAAATCACTTTTAACCAGTTCTTCTCAAAAAGCTCTTTTAGATAGAGAAGAATATCTGTTTTCCTGACACAAATAAGCAACTAAGAAATAGAAAAATGAAAAGGGAAAAATTCTAGGTAGATAGAACATTCTTGTCTCAGATGGACTTGTAAGAAGCAGAAAAGTCTAGGGCATTAGCTTTTTTAGTCTCCAGCGCTAAAGTTGCTATGTGATGATTCAGGATATGTTCTTATATTTGTTCCCTGTGTCATCAGTAATGAGCTTACTCCTCTTCATTCCACACAACTCTCTATAGTAACTCTGCCTTTTAGGTACCATTTCAGGGGCCAATGGAAGACTTACTATTGTCTGTCCCCTGAAGTGTTTCTTCTACCACTGTGAGAATTCCATAAAATATTCTAATAAGGGTAAATTCTTTTACATTTAAAAAAGGATTAACATGGAATACACGTAGAATGAAGAATATTGATGTTCTAAGATGACTGAAATCACTTTCTTGTTTCTTCTGAAAGCTTCACAGAATGCCAGGCTAGCAAGACATGAAGAAACACTGCAGGAAGTATAAGAATGTAAAGCCATTATACAGTGTGTGTTAATAGAAAATTTAGAAAGTTGTTCAAACAGGGAAATGTGATCTACCTGGTCTTTCACAGTTTCAGTCCTTTTGAAAATCCTTTGCTGCATGTTTTATATCTTTCTTTTCTGTGCCCCTTCTTATTCATTGTTGTGACCTTGGCCTGCTGCTGCTGCCGCCAAGTCGCTTCAGTCGTGTCCGACTCTGTGAAACCCCATAGACGGCAGCCCACCAGGCTCTCCGGTCCCTGGGATTCTCCAGGGTAGAACACTGGAGTGGGTTGCCATTTCCTTCTCCAATGCATGAAAGTGAAAAGTGAAAGTGAAGTCGCTCGGTTGTGTCGACCCCATGGACTGCAGCCTACCAGGCTCCTCTCCAGGCAAGAGTACTGGAGTGGGTTGCCATTGCCTTCTCCAGACCTTGGCATAGTCTTAAAAAAATCTCTAAACTAGTTTTAATGCAATATAAATGGTGAAATTTTCCTATTACCATCTTCGTTACATTGTAAGAACTCCCCTTTGACTCTCAGAAAGCACTCATGAAGCATTTATGACTACTCCCGGGCAGCAAACACAGACAGCATGAAGAACTCCTGCCTCTGAAGCTAGATATTGACTGGAACATGTCTAGAGAATGAGTGCTAAGAACAGGAAGGTAAGGGGCCACTTCTAGGGACATCCAGTTAAGCAAGGGTTGAACTTATTTGTTTTGGCTAATGATTTCCCAAGAAACATTCCCTCTCTTGGCTTCTTTTCCCCTTTGTTTTGGCTATGAATTGAATAAATATAATTAGCTATCCTATAGAAGATTGAAGAATATGACATATTACATTTTTTTTCAAAATGGCCTTAGCAGGATTTTTGATCCTGTGTACTCTCTTAGAACTTTGCCACACCCCCATTATGAGGTGGAGTACATTTCTTTTCCCTTCCTTTTGAACCTGGAAGAGTATTTTGATTTCCTCAATGAATACAGTGTTGCATAAATGATACCACTTGGCTTCTGAGGCCATGTCATAAAAGGGAATGTGGCTTCTCTGTGTGTCTGTCTCTCAGAATGCTTGCACATAGACCCCATCCACCATGTTGTCAGGAAGTCCAAGCTGCGTGGAGAGGTTGTAGTGTTAGGGTAGTCAACCTCAACGAAGGTCCCAGACAACAGTTGACATCAATTGCTAGATATTTGAGTGGATGAGATTTCTGATGATTTTAGTACCTAGCCATTGAGCTATGCCAACTGCTGTCAAGTGGAACAAAAATGAATTATCTCTGACAAGTTCAGTCCAAAGTGAAGATTTATAAGCAAGAGAAATGTTGTTGCTATAAGCCACTAAGTTTTGAGATTGTTTGCTACAAAGCAAATTACTAGAGTAAACTACTAGAATACTACTAGACTAGAAAAAAAATAAATATCCTGAAAAGAGAAAATTCATTAACAAGGGCAGGTTTTCTTTCGAAGAAGTAATAATGATACAATATAATCATAGCAGACATAGCTGCTTTGTCCTTTTCATTAATTTTTCTAAATAAAACATTTCTTAAAAAACTCAAATTATTGGATCAGTTCTGTTCACTCCCTCAGTGGTGTCCAACTCTTTGCAGCCCCATGGACTGCAACATGCCAGACTTCCCTGTCCATCACCAACTCCTGGAGTCTACTCAAACTCATGTCCTTTGAGTTGGTGATGCCATCCAACCATCTCATCCTCTGACGTCCCCTTCTCCTCCTGCCTTCAGTCTTTCCCAGCATCAGGGTCTTTTCAAATGAGTTGGTTCTTCGCATCAGGTGGCCAAAGTATTTGAGTCTCAGCTTCAACATCAGTCCTTCTAATGAATATTCAGGACTGATTTCCTTTAGGATGGACTGGTTGGGTCTCCTTGCAGTCCAAGGGACTCTCAAGAGTCTTCTCCAACACCTCAGTTCAAAAGCATCAATTCTTCAGCTTTCTTTATAGTCCAGCTCTCACATCCATACATGACTACTGGAAAAACCATAGCTTTGACTAGATGGACCTTTGTTAGCAAAGTAATGTCTCTGCTTTTTAATATGCTGTCTAAGTTGGCCATAGCTTTTCTTCCAAGGATCAAGCATCTTTTCATTTCATGGCTGCAGCACCATCTGCAGTGATTTTGGAGCCCAGAAAAATAAAGTCTCTCGCTGTTTGCATTGTTTCCCATCTATTTGCCATGAAGTGATGCGACCAGATGCCATGATCTTAGTTTTCTGAATGTTGAGTTTTAAGCCAAATAATTGGACAGAGAAGTAAAGAAAAATGTGAAACACTCTACTATATCTTCTAACAGACTAGGAATACATATAACACCTAGATACTACTCTGCTTTTCCCTGAAGATATGACAGTTTATTATTTGGGACTCTTCTAATCTAACACTCTCCACTCCAAGGGTAGGCCCCAGGCTTTGTTTGTCTCCTGTCTCCCATCTCCTGCAGAGCTGTCAAAAATGAGACTCAAGGTCACCAGAGATTATCAGGTGCCTTCAAAGTAGCCACCAGCTTTAGAGTTTGCTTAACTCTCTAGATTACTGCTTTCATTTTGGTTTTGGCCTCTGAGGACATCTCTTGTGTTCTTATAAAGTAAAAGCAAACTCTTTTTCTGAATCCAGTATTTGCAGTTGTTTCCAGTAGAAGGATTAGTTTTCAGGATATGTGAGTGCTCATTTGCCAGAAATAAAAATTTGGCCTCATTTTTTTTTAAAGTTAGTTTATATTGAATAATACAGAACCTTATGTTTATTTTCTTTAGGTGTCAGAATATAATTTTCAAGTAACTTGACTGGGATAGGAATTCAGTTAAAAGTCAAACTTCAAGTTTATTTTCTGCATAATTCTCTCAAATAATTAGGAGATTGAATTGACAACCTTGACTTTTCTTATTCAGCCTTCTTTAATCAAATGAACTACTAGTCACGAGTTAGCTCTCCTGGCTCCACTTTCTTTGAACTTTATTTGATGATCAAACTTTGTTGAAACCAAACTGCTTGGTTTCTTTCTTCATACATGTGATTTGTGGTGTCATGAAGATACTTTATGTATAAACTGCACTGTATAAATTGGATCAGCTACTCTATTCAGAGGGCTTCCCAGGGGCCGCTAGTGGTAAAGAATCTGCTTGCCAATGCTGGAGACTTAAGAGACGTGGGTTCCACACCTGGGTTGGGAAGATCCCCTGGAAGAGGGGATGGCAATCCACTCCAGTATTCTTTTTTTTTTTTCATTTATTTTTATTAGTTGGAGGCTAATTACTTAACAATATTATAGTGGTTTTTGTCATACATTGACATGAATCAGCCATGGATTTACATGTATTCCTGATTCCTCTGGGTCTTCCCAGTGCACCAGGCCCGAGCACCTGTCTCATGCATCCAGCCTGGGCTGGTGATCTGTTTCACCCTAGATAATATCCATGTTTCGATGCTGTTCTCTCAAAACATCCCACCCTCGCCTTCTCCCACAGAGTCCAAAATTCTATTCTGTACATCTGTGTCTCTTTTTCTGTTTTGCATATAGGGTTATCATTACCATCTTTCTAAATTCCATATATATGCGTTAGTATACTGTATTGGTTAACCCACTCCAGTATTCTTGCCTGGAGTATCCCATGGACAAAGGCTGGTGGGCCACATTTCACAGGATTGCAGAGTTAGACATGACTAAAATGACTTAGCACTTACTCTATTCAGAAGTAATTTCACAGCCCTGAAAACCAGAATTAAGATGAGTAGAAACCAACTATTTCAAATGTTTAATTTTCTAAGCAATTTTGTGATCCTTGCTGAGACCTATAGACCTTTTCATATATAGTACATAGTATTTCCTTGGTGCTTCCATTAGAAAATGTATATTTACAGATGAAACCAAAATCACTGCAGCTGGTGACTGCAGCCATGAAATTAAAAGACTCTTGCTACTTGGAAGAAAAGCTATGACTAACTTAGACAGCATATTAAATAGCAGAGACATTACTTTGCTAACAAAGGTCCATCTAGTCAAAGCTATGTTTTTCCCAGTAGTCATGTATCGATGTGAGATTTGGACTATAAAGAAAGCTGAGCACTGAAGAATTGATGCTTTTGAACTGTGGTGTTGGAGAAGACTCTTGAGAGTCCCTTGTACACAAGTAGATACAACCAGTCCATCCTAAAGGAAATTAGTCCTGAATATTCATTGGAACAACTGATGCTGAAGCTGAAACTCCAGTACTTTGGCCACCTGATGCAAAGAACTGACTTACTGGAAAAGACCCTGATGCTGGGAAAGATTTAAGGTGGGATGATAAGGGGATGATGGAGGATGAGATGGTTGGATGGCATCACTGACTTGATGGACATGAGTTTCAGCAATCTCCTGGAGTTAGTGATGGACAGGGAAGCCTGGCATGCTGCGATTCATGGGGTCACAAAGTTATGTCACAAAGGACATAAATGAGTGACTGAACTGAACTGAACTGAACAAGTGGAACATATTCAGCTGGAAGAGTGTAGAGATAGAAGCAAGTTAAGCATGCAGCTGGATTCTAGGCACTTTAAAAAATTTTTAATGCTTACAGGCTACAGGCAATTTTTAAAATGGTTACTTGCTTCTGAGGCAGAACAGATATTATCTCAAGCTATCTCATTTGTTTTTGATTCTCTGTGTTTTTTAAGGGCATTTTTAACCAATTGACCAATCTGGGGAGATCTAGGAAATGAATGTCTTATTTATTATGGCTTGAAAGTCTCAATGCACAAATCATAAATCAAATGTCAACAGATGCTACATGAAGCAAACATTAAACTCAAAGATTCAGAGCTGTAGATGGTAATTTTCTGGGAAATTGATACACAGTCAATAAAGGAAACAAAAGGTACTGGGAGAAAAATGAGGCAAATAGGGTTGACTTGAAGGAAAGTCATTCAAAATAGTGGCTGTGTATAAGGCAGTCTGAGTAATATGAAGTGAAATGTATTCACAATATTGATTAGAGATCATTTGATTATTGAGTAACTCCAGTCACCTGTGATAACATGGAAATACAATCAAAGTATCTTGTAAGGTTTTAAAAATCATGATTATGGTGCAGTTTTACTGAAGGTCAAATATCATCCTCCAGACTCATAAGGATCAACTAGGTTACTGAACACTGGAAGCATTGCTGTGAGGAATATGGGATAGTTAAGCTAATTGTCCATTTTCCGTCAAACTGAACCTCATTTAAAAGAAGATTAAAATCTGGCTTTTGGTATTACAAAGCCTTATCAAAATAGCAGTAAATCAAGAATAATTTAAATGCAACTATCAAAGTTTATTAAGTAAATAGAATTAACCAGCACTCAGAACACTGGTTTCAATTTTTCTAACATAATACTGTGTTTAAATTGTATTTTAAGGCAAGATACCTAAAGTATCGCATTAATTTGAGCTATTCAAATTAGTACTTTGAATAGAAGCATTTACAGGTAGGTAACATTTAATTATCAAAGCAAACAGAGGTTGAAATACACATTAACTGTGTAAACATTTCAGGTAAATTAAATCAGTCCCTTACAGAAAGATAAACAGGAATCCCATCTCAGACAGGAGACTTTAAAAATCAAGCCCTTGAGCAAAGTGTTAAACTCAGTGCTTGAGAACTATATTCTTGACCAACGAGAGAGGAAGGAAGGAACAGTAGCAGTAAAAAGATCATCCTGTTGTTCTTTTAAAAATTCCCTCCTGATTTAAATAGACTGAAACATAGCAATCTAATTAACTATACTTCTTTTTCAAAGAGTTTTGAGATTGACAATTTCTATGTAAACTTCTATGTAAATGTCTGTGTCTCCTGGTAATATAAAAGAAGATGGTAATATCAGTCATATCATCAACCCTTCCCTCTTCCTTATTTATATCCATTCATTCATGCTTCATTTTTTTCATGAAAAAGCATAATTAATAATGGGTGCTCTTTGAAGTATAATGGCCAATGAAGTGAACAGAAAAAGCAACAGTGTCTGAAATCATTCATAAAACTTGTTGATTCTTTATTCACTACTCCAAAAGCTACTCTTATTAACCATTAAATCATTATATTAATTTATTTTCTTAAGCATAGCAAGATCCAAATTCCTGTCCATGTTTATGGAGTTTATGGTCTATAGCTGGGCCAAAAAAATAATCACTATAAAGGACCAGTATAAGTGCTCCCATATTTGTGAGCACAGAGAATCATGTAGGTAATTAGGGAGAATTACTACCTCATATAGTAAGTGCCTGGGAAGGCTATCTAGAGAGGAGGATTTATGTCTTGAGATGTGAAGGTAGTTGCAAGTTAGAAGGAGGAAGGTGAATGTATAGAATAGTCTGTATTAAGAAAAAGCAGTGTGTTCAAAATTATAAGGCTGCGTAAGTCTGACTCTAAAGATAGGTAATGTGGCTACAAACACAGGTGGGAATGGGGGACCTGCTAAGAAAAGATGAGTGCAGAGAGACATAAATCCAGAAGAGCTTCAAGAGCAATGTTGTTGTTGAACACTTAGCAGTATCCACCTCTTTTGATATCCCGTGGACTGTAGCCTGCCAGGCTTCTCTTTTCATGGGATTTCCCACACCAGAATATTGGAAAGAGTTGCCATTTTCTTCTCCAGGGGATCTTCCTGACCCAGGGATTGAACTCTTGTCTCCTGCATTGGCAGGAGGTTGTTACCGCTGAGCCACCAGAAAAGTCCAGTGTTAGGAAGTTTGAATTTTCTCCTGAGATTTATGGAGAACTGATAAAGGCTGTGTAGCAGGAAGAGACAGGGTGAGAGATTTGCTTCCTGCAGAAGCCGCCCTGGCTTCAGGGTGGAGCCTCTGCTCCAGCTGGACTGATCTATAATGGAATTTGTTATTTGAAGGCACATTCTTGCTGCTGGGCTCTTTATTTTCACTGTTCTGTCTGCAGTACTCCACCTTGCCCCGTTTCTTCCCACCCTAATCACAGCTGTTTCTTGAGGCCCAGTAAAATCCTCACTTCCCCATTCAGCAAACTTCATCAGATATTATTGATTTCCTACAATCTCAGACATGGCTCCTGCTCTTATGGAGGATTCCCTGATTAAGCCAACTGGAGGTTAATCCTTCTTATTTCACACTCCTATAGGAGTTTCTTTATACTGCTCATAGGGCATTTATTTGGAATTCCCTTTGTATTGCTCAGGGTTCTGTCAGGATATAGGCAACTCACTGAAATAGGACAATTTGCAAAGAGTTGAGTAAAAGGACTGTTTACAAAGATGTGAGCAGGTGCTCTGATCTATATTGCTGTGTAACAAACCACCCTAAACTTAGTGATATAAAGTAAACTGCCTTTTAATGTACTCATGGATTCCATGTGTCAGGAAATAGAGAAGGGCACAAAGATGATTTTTTTTTTTCTGCCTTGTGATATCTGTGGCTTCAGCTGAGAAGGCTCGAAGCTGGGGGTTGATTTGATGGCCTGGGTTAGATTCATCTGAAGGCATCATTGCTCACCTGTTTACTGCCTGGACTGGCCCTGTTGAATGGAGCATATATATGTATATATATATGGTCTTTCCATGTGGCTTGGCACAACAAGCTTTGCAATGAGATAGTGGAACTTTTTATATTTTGTCCAGAGCTCTGAGGAAATCAGGCACACGCAGAACAGCCCTTTCTGACATGGCCTCTGAAGTCAAAAATACTGGTTCTGCTGCATTCTGTTACTTATGAGTAGGTGTCCAAGTCCAGCCCAAGTTCAAGCAAAAATGTCCTGGACTTCACTGAGCCATGCGAGGAGTGCCAAAGGATTTGCGCGTGTCTGACTGCCGCAGTGGGGCTTACAGGAGCTAACAAGGGTCGTTCAGTGCCCTAGGTCCAGCCGTAGCAATAACTGAATTCCTAGTTCTGAAGAAGCAAAGGAACGGAGAATTGAGAGCTACAGGGAAGGACCACATAATGGTACAATGGCCTTCAGTAGAGAGATACAACTAAGTGAGGGCGAGGAGGAAGAAGGATGCAGGGAAATAAACACCTGCCCTCACTTTCTTTATCCTCTCTGATGCCTCTCTATTGGCCAAACCCAGCTGGAAGCCTGGGAATTCATTTCAAACAGATGAACCTCTGAAGCTAAGAGCAGAGTAAGATTGCTAGAAGGTAGATATGGAAGGGCAAACAGAAGATATCCAACACATTCTTTTATTGCAGCTAGTTACTTATTCCAAATATGAACCCTCATCATTCTTTCTCCATTTCATATTTCTTGAATTCCAGTTGTATAGCATCCAACACATAATTATAACTAAAAATGAGTTCTTAGGTGGCTAATGAAAAGAGTTCTTTTTATTTGACCCCTACTGGAATTTAAATGCCAAGAAAGGAAGCAGAAAGCCTGGATGTATATTTTAGTTGGCAAAATATATATCTTTCCCTTCCTTTCATCTTCTGTCTTAAATATATATTATGTCCCTGTACCACTCCCTACATTAAATTTAATATCACTAAACTCTAATTAATTGATTTTCTGCATTCAAATTCAATAGTAATGTGTATACTTTTATTTTCATACGCCACTATGAAACAAAACATTTCACAGAATTTACTGCCTCATGTATATGGACCAGGGGTGCCTTATATACTTTAACAATATTTATACTCTCTCTACTTTAATCAATGCATTGTTTCCAAAGTTGAGTGGAGGGCAATTACTGTCCATTGAAAAAAAGAGAAATAAACTTACCTAACTAGGGATATGTTATAATGTAGGTGGAAATTGGATACTATTGATTTCACATTCATAGAAAATAGCTATATGGTGACTATTTTTATTATGATGGTGCTTCCTCCAAAAGCAATGGCCATACACAGGATTTAACTCTCTTCAGTAAATGGTTTCCTAAACTTTCATGTTATGTTTTAACTTAAGCCTATTCAGATAGAATAGACTCATATAAGAACATATCTTCTTCCTTTCTGAGTCTCCATTTGCTAGCCTTTATATATAACTTCCCTCCCTTTGTCAAGGAGACACCATTCTCCTAGACTTAGATTAGTAACGTTAAGCTAATGTCTTTTATTGTTCCCCATTCTCTTTTTAAATAGTCAACACGTCCTATCACTTTTCTTTCAAAAATACTTATATTTCTTCTGCTTTTCCCTTTTCACTGTCATTGTAACTTTGTAACATTGTCATTGTTACACTGTTATTGTATTGTCATTGTAATGTCAATATTACAATGTAAATTGTCAATGTAATTGTCAATATTACAGTTGTCAATGTCAGTGTCAATTGTCAATGTAATATACAATTGTCATTGTAGCATTGTCATTGTCATGGTGACTTGAAGAATTTCCAGGAGAATGGGGATCAATCCAGGATTCTACACGACCAAGAATAATGCAGACACTGGAAACCCCATGCACATTACAATCTTCATTTATAAACCAAGGAAGCTGAAGCTCAGATAAATTCAGGGTTTTGCCCAAGGTCGTGAGGTTAATAACTGGAAGAGGTAAACTTGGAATCTTGGCCCATGTGCATCCCACTCTGCTACTGCAGCCTCCCTTACGGAGAGGGACCTTGTGATGCTTGATGTTAGGTGTGCTAGTTTTCCCAACAAATTATTAATTTCTTAAGTGAATGATCTTTAATTTTTAAAAAATATTATTTAAATGCTTACACAGTAAGCATAGTTCTCTGTGAGTCAGGGTGTGATACAGAGAAATTAAGAGGCAAATTGAATGTTTTTATTATCCACATCATAAAATTCTTAGTTCTATGTATGATCATGTGATCTCTAGTTAGGAGATCAGCTTGCATTTAATTGATGCAGAAAAGGGGGATATGTTGGAGGCAATAATGCGGCCTGTCAGAACAAATATCAAATGTTGGCTTACAGAAGAATCTATAAGATGTTGGGGGCAGAGGAGCTAGAATGGTTCAACATAGTACTATTGCTAAATATTTAAAATAATGTTCTATGAATATCATCATCAGCAAAGAAATGCACTATGATTCAGAGTCGTACTCTGAACTGAGAGTTGTTAAGTTTGCATTTCAATATACTTTATATATTGGTTTGGAGATTTGGAAGAACAGTGTATATGTAAAAAATATTCATCTAGCCTGTCCAGGAATGTTTGAAAATGTACCTAAACATGTTAAAATGTTACTTAGGTCATGGGCCACAACCAAGTTATGTTCATTATTAAAATTTTACTATCATGTTACAATATCTAGTCTTAGACTCCTCTGCTCTTGCTATACAAGGCAGTATAATTTTTCTCCTTAGGAATAGCATGCTATCTTTTCTTCATCAGAACTTAGCCAAACTCTACTTTGATCATTTCTGTTCAATTAATTCCCTCTTCTTCCTAATTAGCATGTTATCATTAAAAAAGGTTTTGTTTTTTTTTTTTGGTACACTCTCTGCTTTGGGAACATAGACAACTTTCTACTTCAGAAATGGATCAGAATTGCCTCAGGTTATTTCTAGTTTCAAATTTCTCAGACTCTATGACTAGAGCCTCATAGGTCATCTCATCAGGCTTACTCATTAAAGAACAGTCAGTCTATAACCTCTTCTTGTAGCTTGTCTGAGGTCAGTAATGTTTTTCTAGGTTATTACTTCCATGGGTCTTTTACTGTTAACCACTTGTGATTTGCATACTTTCTTCCAAGAAAAATGAACTCATTATTTTTCAAAAGTTGAATACCATTTTCTGTCTTTTGTCTATATTTGTAACTTTATATGTGGGCTTTGCAACTATGGGCTTCCCAGGTGGTGCTAGTGGTAAAGAATCCACCTGTTGATGCAGGAGACACAAGAGACATGGGTTTGATCCCTGGGCTGGGAAGATCCCCTAGAGGAGAAAGTGGCACACCACTCCAGTATTTTTTCTGGCAGAGTCTAAGCACATTTGCAACTGTAGAGCATATATTATGCTTGATACATTAATATATGCCTATCTTCTGTATGATAGAAAATTCTTTACATTATTCATTCAATTACTCCTTTATTTGTTCTTTATTTTGCAAAGAGTCAAAAAATCAGTTATTGATCTCCTTGTTAGATATTGTAGTTATTACAAAGATAGCTGGTAACAGTGTCTGCCCTTATGATCTAGTAGGAATGATAAACAATGTATAAATCATACTTTGTATTCATTGTTTTAATTCCAAATCTGCCGTGTATACACTGAATTATCGGACAAGCCATAAGACCTTGCTTCAATAGCTTTTCATGTAGACACTCTAGGCATTATTCAAGAAAATATATACAAATTAGTTGTTGTAATAACTCAAAAGTCACTATATGCTACTTGTTATATTTTCATGACACATAGAGCAGAATTATAAGTGTTATTAGAGCTACTGAGAAGGTTTTCTGAAAATTCACTTGAATCATAATACCTCCTGGCGGATTGATATCATTCAATCCTTATTTAATGAGGTATAATCAGAAAATAAATGTTAGTCAAACTTTTATTATGATATACATTTTTACCTTTCAGTGTTTGGGTAGATTCTGACTGTATTGTAAACAAATAAAATAAGGGAAGAGAAAGTGAAAGTCTGCAAAGGGGGAAAAAAGAAGGATAGCAGGCAGAACTGAAAAATAGCATAATAAAATACCAAAAATAAATTTGGAAAGGAGAATAAAATAAAAGTATTAGTAGAATGCAGAATACTTTGGGAGAGAAAGATAATGCTAAAAAAAAAAGTCAAGTGAACAAATATCTTAAATATCTTAATGGCTTTATACAGTTATTCATGAATCAGGCAAAATCCAATCTAGCAGACAGAAAGGAGCTCTAAGGAGCAGTACAAAATGCAAACGGCTTAACATGCAGAGGGTTTCCCTGGTGGCTCAGACGGGAAAGAATCTGCCTTCAGTGCAGAAGACCTGGGTTTGATCTCTGAGTTGGGAAAATGCCCTGGATAAGGGAATGACTACCCACTCCAGTATTCTTGCCTGGAGAATTCCATGAACAGAGGAACCTGGTGGGCTACAGTCCATGGGATCGCAAAGAGTCGGACAAGAAACACCACTAATATGCAGAAAGGATTGGAAACAGAGTTAAACTAGGCAAAAAGCAGAATGGTAGTGACAAGTTCACTTTCCTTTAAGGATGGCAGATTACCAAACAGACACTGTTTAGGTGATTCCTGATTGACTGGTTTAAGATTCCATTTTTGTAAGAGGTGAAAGTGTGATTAAGTCTCATCTCAGTTTGGTAAAGAGCCTTAGCATAAGCAACTCCATTTGGGGCCTACTGTCTTGTTAACAATAGAAAAAAGATAAGAGAGTTATAGATGAAAACAGATTGTGTGCCAAGTCGCTTCAGTCAAGTCTGACTCTGTGACCATATTGACTGTAGCCCACCAGGCTCCTCTGTCCATGGAATTCTCTAGGCAAGAATACTGGGGTGGGTTGCCATTCCCTTTTCTAGGGATCTTCCCAGCCCAGGGATTGAACCCAGGTGTCCTGCATTGCAGGCAGGTTCTTTACCATCTGAGCCACTGGGGAAGCTGTGATGCCAGGTACTTGGACAATGAAGGTGGAAAAATGAGCTCTCTTCTGTCTGTCTGTTTAGAGCATATAGTTTTTAACTAGAAATTCTTAATCTACTCATTTGAGAGTCTTAGGTTTGTCTATAGTCTGAAGCAATTTTTAATGTCATGGGCATTTGGTTTTTGGTATTGAAAGTGTAGAAGTATAACTTTGATACCAGGTCCGAGGAAGTCTTATATATACTCTGTCTCTATTTCAATTTTGAACACCTTCAAATTGAGCACTTAAATATTAAGTGCAACAATCTGAAGATTTTATTTTGATCTATATATTTAATTTATTGATGAATTTTAGTTTGTAGTAAAATGTCCCTGATTAAATTCACATTGTACAGTTCAGTAGCTACAGTTCTTAGATTAAAAGCACATGTGCCTAAAGAAAAAGGATGTTTTATGGACGTTTGGATACTCTGTTTTCTCACGGTTCAATAAAAACCTCAGCCTATTGAATTTCAACTCTCAGAGTAAGGCACATTGCTTTAGCTAAGCCTTTTTCAGTTTGGCTATGAACATCCTATTGCTGTGAGAACCTGAAAGCTCAGCATTTCTTTTATTTGCTGATTTTATACCTAATGTGTTTCCAGTGCAATAGTAAGTGCAACTATTATGAATTTTATACATAAATATCAGCATATATCTTAAGATTTCCAGAAACAGCAACAACAACAACAGCAAACTATAGATTTAAATCCCTAAAGTAAGAAATATATATATATATATATTTTCAGTTACATCTACACAGTTTAATAGTAGATACATTAGTTTAATAATAATAGCCTAAAATATTTCCTTGGAGAAGGAAATGGCAACCCACTCCAGTATTTTTGCCTGGGAAATCCCATGGATAGAGGAACTTGGAGGGCTACAGTCCATGGGGTCGCAAAAGAGTCAGACATAACTTAATGACTAAACAACAACAATTTCCTTACACAAATCTAAGGATAGCTTTAGAGTGAAAGCATGAAGGCACGATATACTTTAAATAAGAGAACTATGATTCATATATAGGAAACTAGGGCATGGACTTTCTATACATCTCTCAATCAAAGCAAATAAATATGTGATTTACTATGTAAAATATTTTTCGTGTGAGAATTTTTTTTAGAGTCTCAAACACATTTTTTTTTTTTTTTTGCTATGCAGATGTGAATGAGTGTACCTGTGTCAGTAGTCCATTCTACTGAATGTATATTGTGTTGTTATAGACTGACCTTGACCCAGTTCTCTCTTTGAAGGTTCAGTTCTGTTTATCCAGTTGACGTTTAAACATCTCTTCATAAATGTCCCTGGGGTAGCTCAAGTTCAACATGTCTAATACTAAATCCCTCCACACAAAGTCCTTGCTAAGTTAAGTGCTTGATCTTTCTTAATGCCCAATGAATTAGAGCCGGGGATACACGAAAGATGCTACTCTCTCCTTGGCGGTTCAAGACAGAAGGTTCTACCCTCTTACGTTACCCACTCTACCAATTAAGTAGATTAACATTCTTTCCATTTCACCACTACTCTCTTGGGTTTTTAACATTCCTCGTTTAAAATTCTGAAATAGTCCCAAATTAGTTGCTTTTGTTCAAAATGAGTCTCCCTACAGTTCATTGTCTATATTTCTACCTTGCCTCCAGAATAAAGTATAAGCTTTTATATATAATATGCTAGACTTGTTATGGCCTGTCTGTGCTCTGTGCTTGTTTGTTATTGTTACACCAGGGCTGGGCATTTATGATGCCACTTTCGTTCCAAACTCTGTGCTTTCTTCTGCCTCCTTGCTTTTGCCCCTACAACTCTTTTAGCCAGTAATGTCTATCTATCCTTCCACTGACTGACTTCTATAGCATCTTTTTTGGGATATAGTTCCTTATTTTCACTCTGATTTAGATGCCTCTTCCAACCCTTTTAGATTCCATTCTCTTCCGTGTCTACTTAATGTATCTGATCACTAGAAGCTGCCATGGCTTAAAACTCACCATCTTGGGATAGAACTCCTCCTTGAAGGGTCTTTATAGGAGTCAACATCTTTATCGGATCTCTTTCCCATCCCCTCTTTGATGTTTTATTTGCTCTTTGTATGATTGCTATTTTATCTATATGACTGGTCACAATTTTAATAACTAAACCTTTATCATTCCACTCAATCCATTAAACTACTTTTGTTTCTTTTCCCAGAGAGAATTCAGTAAGTGGTATGCTGAACTAAATGATCCCTGAAGTTCCTTTTGACTGAGATTTTTTTTAATTTTATTACCCTGTAGTCTTTTACTTCCTATCCACAGTATTCTAATTGAAAAAAAAAAAAAAGCTGAGTTATAAGCATAATAAGCTGGAACGCTGTGTCACTGGACTCTAGGTTCTCTCTGTGAATTACATATTAGTCCTTTTCTTGAGTCCCTAAGCATGCCATCTTCTAGAGGATGCTCTAGATTTGCCACTGAAATTCCCAGGCTTTGCAGCAACTCTACTCGTAACTGCTTAGCAGGTAGTCATATTTTAGGGATTAGCCCTGATCTCCAAATATTGCCAGTCTTCAGGTTGCTGTGAGTTTATGTAAAACAATGCTTGAAAATTCTTAACATGGTCATTGAGAAATAATAAAGCCTCAGTAAATGTCATCTATTTTTTAGCATATTAAATATGAAATAGTCTTGTAAAACTTCAAACCGTGATTCTGTAACAGCACACCTCTTTGAAATGGGGCATATGTATAAGGGAACAATGAGAAAAAAAAAATGTAGGATAAAGTATAAGTCAGAACAAGAGACCAGGGCATGTGAATGAAGCTGATAAACTGAGCTTTGAAGTATTTGATCTTCAGTGGTCTCAGAACTCTGTTGCTTATAAGGTAAGATTAAAGGCCTTAAAAGATAACAAAGAATGCTTTAATTGAGTCCCATACAGATTCTGTTGCCTCATGAAGAATTATTGAGCCACTGTAAGAGTTAGTTTTCTTAGAAAATGAGACTAAATTATTTCATAACTTTTGACCATATGGGTAAAAGGCAGTGAATGAGTTCTATCAGAAGTGAAAATGTTCTCTAGCTATAATTTTGATCATCATGAATCTGTGGTAAGTGGAATATGTTTGTAAGAAAAACATCTAATCCTAATGACTTCTAGAGCCTACCATTAAAAATATTAGAAGCTTGATTTGTATCTATTATCCTACTGCCAACTCTAGTTTCAATCAAAAAGGTAGAGGTATCCTTAATAAAAAGTTCTTTTTCAAAAACACAGCCAAATTAAAGATTTGCCCACTTAAATTATTTTTTTATATTATGTTTCTCTCTTCTCTTTATTGCTTTTCCAGGTTTGACTTAGAAGTCTGGAGATTTTGCCAACTATTCTCCCACTTCTCAAGACTTTATATTGTAATCAATTTTGTAACTGGTCCGCTTCTTAGAAACACACTATGCCCTCAGGTTTAGGAATCATACAAAAAGTAATCATAGATTACCGTTTAGGAAATTTCAGGCCAGGGGAAGTGATTAAGTAAAAAAAAAATGATTATGAAAATAATTGAGTAAAATACATTCTGAATTATCACTTACAAAGTAAAAGTGATTAAAACACTCTTTTGAGTTGTGGGAATAGAATATGTACATGTATGCTGCTCATTAAGTATAATTACAAAAGTATTCAATAAGAAGTCAAAGTTTGCAAAGGTGATGGAATTATGATAATTGACAGAATAGTGTTTCAGTATTAACTAACTTTCTTCTCAGTCCTTGCCATTGTGTTAGTGAGCTTTCATCAGAACATAAATGATAGAGAAAGGTAAGGAGGATGAATTCTGTGCTCAACCACTTAGGCTCCATGGAACTGAAAGAAAAGCAATATCCAACTTTCCACCTCTTTTTCTTCTTGTAACAAATTTCTGCTTGATACAGATATAGTCTAAGAATGTGAACTCAGATACAACAGAAAGTTAAAATAATTAAAAAAGAAAACCTAGGAATAAGACTACCATATGACTAAGCAATCCCACAACTGGACATACACCCTGAAAAAACCATAATTCAAAAAGATACAATGTATCCCAGTGTTCACTGTAGCACTGTTTGCAATAGCCAGGACATGAAAGCAACTTTGATGTCCATCAACAGATGAATGAATAAAGAAGTTGTAGTACATACATTGAAATATTACTCGGCCATAAAAAGGAATGAATTTGAGTCAGTGCTAGTGAGGTGAATGAACCTAGAGCCTGTTAAAGAGTAAAGTAAGTCAGAAAGAGAAAAGCAAATGCATTTTAATGCATATATATATGGAATATATATTCCATTCCATTCCATACATTACATTCTATATGGAATATAGAAAAATGGTACTGATGAACCTATTTGCAGGGCAAGAGTAGAGACATCAACATGTATAACAGACTTGTGGACACAGCAGAGAAAGGAGGTAAGGTAAAGATGCTCAGTCATATCGGACTCTTTGAGACCCCAGGCTCCTCTGTCCATGGGATTCTCCAGGCAGGAGTACTGGAGCGGGTTGCCGTTTCCTTCTCCAGGGGATCTTCCCCACACAGGGATCGAACCTGGGTCTCCAGCATTGCAGACAGATGCTTTGCCATCTGAGCCACCAGGGAAGCCCACAGAAAGGAGAGGGTGGGACAAGTTAAGAGAGGAGCATTAAACCGTATGCTATCATGTGTAAAGACAGCGAGGGAGAAGTTGCCTTATAGCACGGGGAGCTCAACCCCTTGCTCTGTGACAACCGAGAGGAGTGGGATGGGGCTGAGGATCAGAAGGAGGTTCAAGAGGGAGGGAATATACATATACTTACAGCCAACTGATTTTGTTGTATGGCAGCAACTAACATAGTGTTGCAAAGCAATTATCTGCCAATTAGAAATTTTAAAATATTAAAAGCAATTTTATGTTAAGGAATTGGAAATATTAGAAATAATAATTTCTTAGGCAGATAAAATGAAACTACTACCAAAAACGAAATTAGAAGTTGTAAAATCTGAAGTGAGTTATAGCTTTATTATTAGAATTAAATCGGAAATTGTCTTCATACAGAAGCACAAGCTTCAAACATTAAAGGATCAGATGATTCCAAATTTATATAAACTCTTCCAGACCAAGGGTGGCTTTCATATAAAATTCTTTAAAAAGTTATAGCATAAATGAAAATCATAGGCCAATTTCATTCATAAACATAAATGTAAAAGTCCTAAATAAAACATCATCAAGATGAATCCAGCACAGTATTATTAAAATGGACATCATACCCACGCTGGTTTCACCCAAGGAATACAAGTATATTTTACCATTAGAAAATCTGTTTATGTTACAAACGCTGCTGCTGCTGCTAAGTCGCTTCAGTCGTGTCCGACTCTGTGCGACCCCACAGATGGCAGCCCACCAGGCTCCCCTGTCCCTGGGACTCTCCAGGCAAGAACACTGGAGTGGGTTGCCATTTCCTTCTCCAATGCATGAAAGTGAAAAGTGAAAGTCGCCCAGTCGTGTCCGACTCTTCGTGACCCCAGGGACTGCAGCCTACCAGGCTCCTCCGTCCATGGGATTTTCCAGGCAAGAGGACTGGAGTGGGGTGCCATTGCCTTCTCCGGTTACAAACGCTATTCAGATGCTTTATACTCATTCCTTCATGTACTTCCCATAGCAATTATATGATGTGGACACTATTATTATTTTAATTTTACAGATAAGAAAGCAGGAGTTACCAAGAGGTTAAATGACTTTCCTTTTGCTATCTTGGAGACGGAAATGGCAAACAACTCCAGTATTCTTGCCTGGAAAATCACATGGACAGAGGAGTGTGGCAGGCTACAGTCCATGGGGTTCAGAGTCGGACACAACTGAGCGACTTCACTTTGCTATCTAGCTAGTGGATGGGGTTGTAGGATTCAAATCAGCAGACTTTCTCCAGAACCTGTGTACTTTAATACACAATATTTCCTCTCAATAAAATATGAAGATGTTCCATTATCGATGCAGTGGTAGGAAGCTAGATAGAAGGAAATGAATTTTAAAAAAAAAACAGAAAAAAACAATTAATATATGACAGAAGTTCCGCTGCAGATCAGTGAGAAAACATATTTAGTAAATGATGATAGGACCATTGACTCTTTAGAAGAATAAAAATAAAATTGGATATTTATCTCATTCCGTATGTAGTAGTCAATTAAAGTTTGAGTGGAAAAAAAAAGCTCAAGTTTTTAGGTGATAAAATAAGAGAATATCTTTAGGATTTGAAGTGGAAAAGGATTTCTTTAAAAAGATAAAAAATTCCCAAACAATAGAAAAGAAATCAATTCTTTTCATCAATGTCAGTATTTTAAAAGTGAAAGATAGCTCTTCTGAAATAGAAGATATTTACAAACATAGAAAATTTTTAAAATTTGGATTTGCAAAAATGATTCATTCTGTTTCTCATTCATTTATAAATTAAATAATTCAGCTATATATTTATACATCTATATATCTATATATATGGTACGTATCTTGAAAGTTAAAACAAGAATCATCAACAAACCAATGAAAAGATCCTCATCCTTTTTAATAATCACTAATGTGTGTGTGTATGTGTGTGTGTGTGTGTGTGTGTGTGTGTGTGTTCAGTAGTGTCCAACTCTGCAACCCCATGGACTGTAGCCACTAGGCTCCTCTTTCCATGGTATTTTCCAGGCAAGAATACTGCAGTGCGTTGCCATTCCAACTCAGGGATACTTCCTGACCCAGGGATCCTTCCTGACCCAGGGATCAAACCCACATGTCTTGAGTCTCTTGCATTGGCAGGCAGATTCTTTACCACTAGTGCCACCTGGGAATCACTCATGGCCACACATAATCTCAAGGTCAAATGAAAGAAGGGTGAACAAGATATGACTGTTAGATAGTATTCCTTAACATATTGATAAAAAGGAAATAGTTTATGTTTAATATGAGAAGAGATAACTATACAGTGTGGTTAATGTACAAAGATTAAAATATAGCTGCATGTATCAAGTACATACTGGTGAATCTAGATCGGCTTTCTGGGGTTTTAAGAACTTGAGTCATTCCTAAAAATTAATGAAATTCCTCCAAAGAGCATTTTTCATATGGATTATTTCTATCAATTTTTACTGTTTTAGAAATTCAAAGTGAGAATTTTTAAAATATTTTATTTAAAGAATACAATAATACATACATTTCATGTTAAGTTGAAACGTTATTAATGAAAAATAACATTTTACAAATAAGAGTCAGAGGAATGGTGTCATTATTTTACATTTACAAAAAAACTCTTTACTGTCTAGTTTAATAGAAGATAACTTGATTATAATATATGATTTTCTAGTCAATCTGTTGCAATATGGTGTTTAGATTGAAATATAAAAAGAAAATTTGGCCTCGTACTGATATGTAGTTAGAAAAAGGAAGCACATTTTAGTAGTCTTTTCACATAATTGCAAATATATTTTGTACTACCTAAAACTTGACAGATGGCAGTTTCTTAAAGGTTAGTTTCAATGTGGAATCGTAAGCCTATAAAAAATTTTTCATCTTTAGTTGAATTAAACCTTTTATATTCAGTTAAATTGATTTGACTTTATGTTGAATGAGTGTTTTAGTCATGAAAACGTTATGATGTAATGCATTCATCAGATAGAAAAATATTGGTTCCCTGAGTTTTGAGATCTTCCAAATGTTGATGCTTTTCATCATACAATGTAAAAATAACACCTACTAATATCACCACTCATTTCATCAGAAAAGTCTGTAACCTGTGAAAGGCTCTCCTCCTTATTGTGGAGGATACAAGTTTTCCAAAATTCTAATTTTTGCTTGTTGCCAATGTTGAAAGCTTGAATTTCATCTCTGGCAATAAGTACTGTGAGTTTTTCTTAAAATGGTATGCTTACTTCATTTTTGAGAAAATGTCTGCCAGATAATTCTGGGTAATCAGTTTGTCAGTTATCCTTTCCTGTAAAAATATGTTGAATGGAAAAAGCCAAGATTCAGTCTGTGAATTAAAAAAAGAAATGATGTAAATGTTCTTTGAGACAACCACTGGACTTTTGGTTTGAAGCAGAAGTGCTCTGTATGCATGTCCTATTTTGTCATACAGACTACTAAAAAATACAAACTCAAGGGCTTATATTTAATAAAGTAACAATTATTTTTGGTTTATCAAGGACATTTGTAAGTAAACTAGATTTTTTTCTCTTTTCTTGCCTGTGGTGGTGAAAAATACAATGAATACCAATAAAGTGTGGTGCAACTGCTCTGATTCATGCTAATATGCTAGTTGTTTTACCCATTGCTTTAATTGCTTTTGTTTTAATATCATTACGGTAAAATTGGCAAATAACAATCTTATGATTATGAAAATTATTTTTACTTTCTTGACTTCTCAAATGGTCTTGACTGCTGAGGGTCAATAGAACAAATTTCAGGAAATCTGAGTCTAGAGTTAATGGATTGCAAGTGTACAAGTATGTTGATGCTTCAAATTTTGCAATGATAGAGAAAACAATAATAATAAAAATTATAAAAAAATAATGGAAATTTTGCCTTACCAGATTATCCTTTAATGAAGTCTAAAATTCACAGATAGAAGGAAGTTTGTTGTTCAGTTGCTAAGTTATGTCTGTCTTTGTGACCCCATAGACTGCAGCATGCCAGGCTTCCCTGTCCTTCACTATCTCCTGGAATTTGCTCAAACTCATATCTATTGAGTCAGTGATGCCACCCAACCATCTCATCCTCTGTCACTCCCTTCTCCTCCTGCCCTCGATCTTTCCCAGCATCAGGGTCTTTTCCAATGAGTCAGCTCTTTGCACCAGGTGGCCTAAGTATTGGAGCTTCAGCTTCAGCACAGCTATAAGGAAGTAGCACAGCAAAAGGCATGTAGACCAGTGAATCAGACTGTAGAGTTGAGATTCAGAAAGATATTCAAATATATTATGGAATGAAATAAATGAAAAGTATAACCTGTCAATTAACTGGAGAAAAAGGTGGCCTATTTATTCTATGGTACTTTCATAGTTGGTCCTGGATCTGGTTGGAAAAAAATCAGATATATATATACAATGTCATATGCCAAGTAAACTCTAGAAGGATTTTTTTAAAGAAAATTTTTAAAGAATTGAAAAGAAAATTAGGATTATATTTATGAAAATTTGAAGGGGGAATCTTCCTAAATAAGACTGAGAAATTAAACTGTTAATGTATACATATGAATGGAAGGAAATTCACTACAATGCAAAAAATAATAAATGCCATGTTGGCTTCAAAATAATTATAAGACATATACAATTATTTATTAACCAGAAGGAAAAAAAAAAAAACTTCCCACAATTAATAAGAAAAAGACAAACTATCCAATAGAACACTGAGGAAAAGGGAAGGAAATTAAAGTGTTTAATAAACTTGAAAAAATTCTCAGTTTTACTCATATTCAGGGAAATATAAATGAAAGCAAAAGAATATACTTTTTCATTGTCAAATGGGTAAAATAAAAAATGATAAATTCCAGTGATGACAAGAATAAAAATATGGTAATGGTAATTATCAATTACCTGTAATATATGTGAAAATGATATGGTAACATTTATTACAGACTATTAAGACACATAAGTAACAAAATAATGTGTATAGTATATAATACTCTATAGGTATATATACAAACATGCATGCATATCAATACATATATACATAACCATACATACATACATGAGAAAGAAGAAATTGGAAATTGAGAGGGCAAACAGTGGAAGGTTGTATATTTTTCTTTTAAAATAGTTTTGTGTTTGTCACCTGTTATGAGTTTATATGTATGCTAATTTTTTAATAAAGTAGATATTTTGAAGAAACATTAAAAACATAATTGTCTTATAGCTAGCACTTTGCTCTCCATGCAAGTGCTACGAAATGTAAGAAAAAGGAGAATAAAAATAGTCAGCTGAATAATTTAGACCGAATTATTAATTTTGGTACCTGTGCTAATTTGATGCTTGTTCTAAAACATGCATAATGACTCAGATTATTTCACCATACTTCATTTATCATTCTGTCCTAGTATCAACACCATACTCTTAATTATGAATAGTGAATTCATGTATACAATAGGACAAGTACCATTTCTCTTTTTTTTAGTAGCTTTGCCTAATATTAATCCGAAAGTCTTCTATACACATAAAAATGTCTAACAATGAAAGCAACAATTTTTAAATTTATTTAGGTATTATTTAACAGCATAATAAAATTTTTCATTCTTTTATTAGTTCATTCTCCAGTACTCAATATTCCCTCATACTATTTCAAATGATGTGTTATATGCAATTATTTTTCTAGTTGTTGCTTGTGTCAAATATAAATGACTTTGTATAATAATTTTATACTCTTATTTCTTTTGGTAAGCTCTCCAATTATTCTTTCAATAGATTGCAGATCCTTTTCTGCCTTGAAACTCAAATTTACTCTTATTCTATTACATTGGCTTGGATTGCCAATAAAATGCCATAAGGTACATTTCTCTTTTATTCCTTATTTGAAAGGAAATAGTTCTAACAGTTAGATGGCATTTACTGTATGTATAAATTATAATTCCTTTTATTTTTCATATACAAATAATTTTTTATGTAAAATGTTCAGTATTTTGAAATGTTTTTAACTGCATTTTCTGTGATGATTATATATTTTGTCTCTTTCACCAGGTAATGTGCTAAATTAATTTAAAAATTTTCTAATATTAAAATTTTACCATTTACTTTATGAATTTTATTGACATTCTCTTCTACTTCAGTGGTCAATTTATATTCCTTTACCCCATTAAAAGTAGATGTATTCTCTATTTTCAAAGCATAAATTCTTATTCATAAACCAATGATGTTAATTATAATTTTGGGTCCTCTTTATCATTATTTTTTCACCTTCATGTGTCTTATGATAGAGTGGTAAGACAAATTAACAATAAATAGTTTCATACCTTTAAAATTTCCTCCCATATTTCCTGTAGTCCTAGTTTTCTTTATTTTGAAACTGTCTATATTTGCTACATAAAGATTCATTTTCATTGTGGATTATATTTTTGTATTCATATCTGTCACATTTATTTTGCTTGGACAACGTTTAACCTAGTTTGAAATAATTTTGTGATTATTATAAATACTTTCTAATAAACACACTATTTAATGCATTTAGAAGACCTTCCAGTGGGAAAAATGAGGAAGAATACTATAGAGTAGATAAAAGCAGTACATAAAAACATGTTAATGTCTGGGATCACAATAATTTTCATTAGAATTCTTATTTCTTCAGTTAATGGCAGTGGGGTTTCGGGCAAGTAACAAAGCTTCTCTAAGTCTTAATAGACTCATTTTAAAATTGTAATAAAGAAAGTGTATAGTTCATACGTTGATATGATGATTGAACTGCCTAAATCATAGTGCTTGCATAGTTTGATTACTATTATTGTTAGCTTTTTTTGTTTTTTTCCCTACCTTGGCCTTGATGAGACAGAGCTATGGATAGCAGATAGAAAAGAGGTATTCCAGGAAGAGAAAAATAGTTTGGACTAGGATTTTGATTTGTAAAAGAAAACATATTTAAGATAACCTCCTGAGGAAAGTCAATATTCAGGGTAGAAGGAAACAAAATATAAACGAATTAGGAACTATTGAATGATATGCTGGGGTTTGTTTTTTATTTTATTATAGTTATTTAAAAACTGCTGACCTTAAAATGGTACCCTTGAATTATGGGATAGAAGTATGGTGATAGAAAATATTTGTGTTTTTTGCTCTACTTTTATGTCATGACCACATTTCTTGCCAGAAAATTGATAAATATTTTATGACATGCTGCTTTTAACTGTGCATTTGTTTTATCTTTTCTGTATATCTGGCTGCAGGAAAGGCATAATCTGTGTCCTTAATGCCAAGTCATAGATAAACTTAAACCCTGTTTACTGACCTGAAGCTAGAAATTGACATTATGGGATCAATTATTAGCTATCTGAAGAAAGATGAGTTTGGGATAAGCTAGACAATGGATTAAAAGATTTAAAAATATTGACTGGTCATTCCAGTTTTGAAAAGCAGAAAAAAATATCAGGAGATATTTTTAAATTAGAGACCAAGGATTATTAAATGTAAAATACATGAGCCGATCTTCCTTAACTTTCGATGGGGTTACATAACAACAAACTCATCATAAGTTGAAAATATAGTAAGTTGAAGTTGCGCTTAATGCACCTTAGTGAACATTATAGTTTAGCCTAGCCTACCTTTAACATGCTGAGAACATTTACATTAGCCTACAATTGGGCAAAAATAATACATGGCCAACTTCATACAAAAATTATTGAATGTCATGTAATTTATTGACTACCATAATGAAAATGAAAAACAGAATGGCAATTTGGCTACAGAATACTTGTAAGTGTGTGGGTTGTTTACCCTTGTGATTATACACCTGACTGGGAGCTGAGGCTGCTGCCACTGTCCAGCATCACAAGAGAGTATCAGACAGCATATCAGTAGACTTCCCTGTAGCTCAGATGGTAAAGAAACTGCCTGCAATGCAGGAGACCTGGATTTGATTCCCTCAGTCAAGAAGACCCCCTGGAGAAGGAAATAGTAACCCACTCCAGTATTCTTGCCTGGAGAATTCCATGGACAGAGGAGCCTGGTGGGCTACAGTTCATGGGGTGCAGAGAGTCAGACATGACTGAACAACTAACACACACACAGCACAGAAAAAGATCAAAATTTGAAGTTTGGTTTCTGCTGAGTGCTTTTCATTGTTGCGACATCATAAAGTTGAAAAATTTTAAATCAAGAGCTGTCTATGTTTGTATATGTATAATAATATGTATGTATGTATGTTGTTGTTTAATCGCTAAGTCAAGTCCAATTCTTTGTGACCCCATGGACTGTAGACCTCTAGGCTCTTCTGTTCATGGGATTCCCCAGGCAAGAATACTGGAGTGGGTTGCCACTTCCTTCTCCAGGGGATCTTCCTGATCGAAGGATCAAACCCTCATTTCCTGCATTGGCAGGAGGATTCTTTACCACCGAGCCACCTGGGAAGCCCAAGAATATGTATATGTATATGAATATGTATCAGTTCAGTCCAGTAGCTCAGTCGTGTCCAACTCTTTGCAACCCTATGGACTGCAGCATGTGAGGCCTCCCTATCCATCACCAACTCCCCGAGTCTACTCAAACTCATGTGCACTGAGTCAGTGATGGCATCCAACCATTTCATCCTCCATCGTCCCCTTCTCCTCCTACCTTCAATCTTTCCCAGCATCAGGGTCTTTTCAAATGAGTCAGTTATTCACATCAGGTGGCCAAAATATTGGAGTTTCAACTTCAGCATCAGTCCTTTCAATGGATATTCAGGACTGATTTCCTTTAGGATGGACTGACTGGATCTCCTTGCAGTCCAAGGGACTCTCAAGAGGTCTTCTTCAACACCACAGTTCAAAAGCATCAATTCTTTGGTGCTCAGCTTTCTTTATAGTCCAACTCTCACATCCATGCATGACTACTGGGTAAACCGTAGCTTTGACTAGACAGACCTTTGTTGGTAAAATAATGTCTCTGCTTTTTAATATGCTGTCTAGGTTGGTCATAGCTTTTCTTCCAAGGAGCAAGTATCTTTTAATTTCATGGCTGCAGTCACCATCTGCAGTGACTTGGGACCACGACCACCCACGGCCACCACGCCTGCCCCCCCCCCCCGCCCCCGCCAAAAAAAACAAAACCCAGAGAGACTGAGACAGAATGGTGTTTGAGCATTTCCTGAGGAGGTACGGGTCAGCAGTGGACTGCTGGGGCAAGGGCTCTGGGTGCAGTAGACCTGGGTATGGCATAAGCCCACTTGGAGGAGGTCGCCATTAACCCAACCACAGAGCCGCCAGAACTTACACACCACTGGGGAAACAGACTCTTGGAGGGCATAAGCAGAACCTTGTGTACACCAGGACCCAGGAGAAAGGAGCAGTGACCCCACGAGAGACTGACCCAGACTTGCCCAGGAGTGTCCAGGAGACTCTGGCAGAGGCGTGGGTCAGCAGTGGCCCGCTGCAGGGTCGGGGGCACTGAGCAGCAGTGCGTGCATGGGGCCTTTTGGAGGAGGGCGCCATTATCTTCACTACCTCCACCAGTTTGGCCTCAGGGAAAATAACAGGGAGGGAACACAGCCCCACCCATCAACAGAAAATTGGATTAAAGATTTACTGAACATGGCCCTGCTCATCAGAACAAGACCCAGTTTCCTCCTCAGATGGTCTCTCCCATCAGGAAGCTTCCATAAGCCTCTTATCCTTCTCCAGTTAGAGGGCAGACAGAATGAAAACCACAATCACAGAAAACTATCCAATCTGATCAGTGGACCACAGCCTTGTCTAACTTAATGAAACTACGGGCCATGCCACTAGGGCCACCCAAGATGGACGAGTCGGTGGAGAGTTCTGACAAAACATGGCCCACTGGAGAAGGGAATGGCAAACCACATCAGTATTCTTGCCTTGAGAGCCCCATGAACAGTATGAATATGTATATACACACATAACTTAACTAGCTGAAATAACCTTGCCTTACAGTAAAATCTTGTTAGCATTTAAGTCCAATTTTTCTATTGTTGTTGTTCAGCTAAATTGTGTCTGACTCTTTGTGACCCCATGAACTGCAGTACGCCAGGCTTCCCTGTCATTCACTATCTCTCAGAGTTTGTTCAAACTCATGTCCATTGAGTCAGTGATACTATTTAACCATCTCATCCTCTATTTCCCCCTTCTCCTTTTGCCTTCAATCTTTCCCAGCATCAGAGTCTTTTCCAGCAAGCTGGATCCTCATATCAGGTGGCCAAAGTATTACAGCCTCAGCTTCAGTATCAGTCCTTTTAATGAATATTCAGGATTGATTTCCTTTAGGATTGGCTGATTTGATCTCCTTGCAGTCCAAGGAACTCTCGAGTCTCTTCAGCACCACAATTCAAAAGCATTAATTCTTCAGCACTCAGCCTTCTTTATGGTCCAACTCTCACATCCATACATGACTACTAGAAAGACCATGACTTTGACTATATGGACCTTTGTTGGCAAAGTGATGTCTCTGCTTAATTTTAATATGTTGTCTAGGTTTGTCATAGCTTTCCTCCCAAGGAGCAAGTATATTTTAATTTCATGGCTACAGTCATTGTCAGCAATGATTTTGGAGTCCAAGAAAATAAAATCTGTCACTGCTTCCACTTTTTCCCCTTCTATTTGCCATGAAGTGATGGGACCAGATACCATGATCTTAGTTTTTTGAATGTTGAGTTTTAAGCCAGCCTTTTCACTCTCCTCTTTCACTCTCATCAAGGGGCTCTTAATAGTGCTTTCAATAGTATTCATTGAACTATTGTGTTGGCAAACTATGTATGATTAGTGTGCAATAATATATGCGGTGTTGTTCTTTAGTTTTTCAGTTGTGTCCAACTCTTTGCGACACCATGGATTGTAGCCCACAAGGCTCCTCTGTCCATGGGATTCTCCAGGCAGTGGACTGGAGTGGGTTGCCATTTCCTTTTCCAATATGTAGTCTTAACACAAGAATTAATAGTATGATGGAAAGAATGGAACATTCTTTTAAGTGTTATTTTAATAACACTTTTTGTTGAAATAGTCATGGTGTGTCCTAAACAACATTAACTGAGACTTTGACAAGGGTCAGTCCACTTTGACAAAGGCCAGTCCCTTGCTAGTTAACCTTCTATTGGCAGATTTGCAGACTTTATCTTCAAGCGTCCACTAGATTTCTCTTCACATGTGCTCCCTGTCTGTTTCATTTGTTTGTTTATTTGTTAGGAATCACATTGTTTATTTTGTAAATGGCAACACTTAACATATACAATGGTGAAGTAATAAAATAATTTACATGGTTTTAGATGAATTTCACAAGACTTATGTCTAGAAATTCTCATGTCTTTCTAGTACCATATCTTAAACAGTTTAAAAGTTTAACACTTATCCTTTGTAGGAAGATATAAATATCTTAAAGATGAGCCTTTTCAAAGGTGTATAAGCTAAGCTCAATAATATCATGAGTTGACATTCACACAATTAAACAGGAACTCACCTGCCTGATGCAAATATGAAAGGAAAAAATTTTAGGGGACAATATCTGTAATAGTAAATGATTTGTACTATTTAACTCAACAGTTAAATTTATAGATATTCATCCTATAGATGCACTTGTACAAATATTCATTTATAGTCATGTAGATATAGACGTGAATGCTCATTGTTGCCTCATTGTAGCAGAAAAGCTAGAAATGATTGGACTGTATAATATTAAAGCCCATATTTTAAAATATGGACAGATATAGATTTATGGACATTGGTATATTCACTGACATATTTTCCTAGATTGCATTTGTATCACTACCCTATTGATGATGTCTTATGACAGATGGACACCAGGTAGCAGTTGTGACATAATGTCTCTACCTGAACTCATACAAGCATCAAAAGTACTGCATCAAAACTTGCAGAATACGTATCAGTGACCTGGAAGAATTCAGAACTTGCTGTTTGAAAAGCAAAATGATTATGGAGAGTGTTTGGAAGGGGTAAAAAAATCAAAGATTTTCAGCTATATTCCACAGACAAAAGTTTTTAAAAGGTACTATATACATATAATTGCAAGGCCAGTTTAAGAGCCCAGAACTAATGATTTTTAGTTCTTTGGGGGTTTCTCTAAGAAATACTTCATCACCAATGTTCTTGATGGCACAGAGCATAGATAATATTATGTGGAAAAATCTGCATAGGGCATATTTTACTGAGGCAAATTTTGTTAATCAGAGCATTCCTGCAATGAACAGAAGAGATGTCATTTCTTGTCATTTTCTGGTTGCAAATATTGATGGGCTTAATTTAGTATAGCAAAATCAATTTACTGTTTGGGAATTTATCTTGCAGTTGTCAACTTCCAGGTAATTTTCTCTGACCTCTCACAGGAGGATGATCTTTTTTTTGTGTAAGTGGATAATTAAACTTCTTTGTTCTATTGTTTAATTGCGAACTAATCATTCAATACATATATATTTCTTACAGCAACACTTTAGAGAATGAGGCCTTTTTATTAGCCCTATTTGTGTGAGTATTATTATCCAGGGTCAAGGTTGTGCACTGATGCACTGTTACCCACTGCAGCCCTGATAACCTGCTGATGAGCTGTTCTTTGAAGTGAATCAGTGTTTTTCACTATTAGCTATTCAACCTTGTAGAGGTTTCAGTTACATTTTCCTGTGGGTGAATAGGGCCACCTGTCTGAATTAAATCTGATTTACCTTACTGTACTGATTGAAGGCACTCATTTTTATTTTCTCACTTTAATATTTGAAATTGAGATATTCCTTACAGTTGATGACATTTATAATTGTTGTCAAGTGGGAAGAAGCTGTGGTCAAGTATGTGAAAATCTTCTGGTGAGACAAGCTCAGGGAAGCACCAAACCATTTTAAATTGTATGAAATCTAAAATCTAAGTTTAAGAACTCTCCCTTAATTCTTCTTAAATTCTCATCAAATGAATACATACACATGAGTTAAAAATCAAATTGGATAACAGATATATTCTGAAAAAACATTGTTTTTGGAGTTCTATATATATTGCTAAAAAACACTTACCTTGCTGTTTGCTGATTTATGAACTGATTAAATTTTCTACATACTCCCTGCTATAAATGAAAGTTGTTTAGACTCTCAGCCTCTTTTCAATTTAGTTCCCCAGCTTTCCTCCCACTTCAGCTTCTAGTTGCTGTACTTCAAGCTTTTGTACTTCAAGCTTTTACATTGTCAAGGTTGGCTGCATATACATTCTATTCCATAATTGTAATTAAGTCATCGAATCTTGAACTTTAGATTAATTCTCTCCCTACCTCCCCCAAACTCCAGCTAGGTGTGGTTACATGATGATGACAGTGTACATATTATTCCCTGAAAATTATTACTAGAATAATATTATTTGTTTATTTTGCTTTCCCTCAAATAAGGTTTTTGTGCCATTCCAAGAATATTAATAATTATTTTTCCTGTACTTCACTAATGTTCCTCCAAACCATGCCAAATAAAACGTCTTTCATGCACAGTGCTAGTTTTCTAACAGTTTGTTCAAGTTTCTGAATGCCATCTTTGTCAACACTCATACCACTCTGAACACACCTGATCTTATCTGAATGCCATTCTTTATTTCTTAGGAGAAGTATAGCTCCTTCCTCACATCTGCAACGGCTTCTGGCTTCTTACCCATCCAAACTTTGAGTGACTCCAACCATTCTTTTTTGAAGGTCCCTTTTCCAATTTGGCCCATTTGTTCTATACCATAATTTTCTTGCCCAACACCTGAAAAATTTTCTTTACCTGCAGTCTTTCTTATTCTGTTATCACTTTTTTTTTTTTTTTGCTTGTGTGATGCACCTTTATTTTAACCTCATATTTTGCAAACTATTATTCATTGATTTTTGTCTATAAAATCTTTTCCCATTCTAGCTGTCCTCCTCTCATTTTTTTCTAGAGATTTTCCTTGAAATTCTGTCCATTCTCCTCTCTAAATTACATGTTTACTAAGTCTTTTGCAAAGCTGTAACTTCTCTTCACGTATTTTCTTGACTAAATGTCTTTATTTGTCATCTTTCTTTTATCACAGTGTATCTACAAGTCATTTCATAAGAAATGATATGTTGGCAGTTAAACTTTCTGTTTCCTTCATGTTTGGAAAAAACTGCATTCATCTTTAATTGATGGCAAGGGTGAGCATAAAACTCAAACTGTCGAAAATGTTTCCTCATTGCCTTCTAGCAAACACTATTGCTTTTGAGAACTGTGCTGCCAATTTGATCCCCCCTGCCACAGCCTTTTTTCTTTTTTTGTAGGTGATCCTGTTTCTTCTTTTCTCTTAAGTTTTAGTACCTCATATTTATTCTTTGGGTTTAGAAATTTTACAAGAAGATTTTTAAGTGTTTTTGGTTTTATGTACTGTACTAGTTACTATGGGTAATTAGAAAATTTCTCTTTTTTAATCCTCCTTGGGTTTAGAAATTTTACAAAAAGATTTTTAAGTGCGTCAGTTTTTATTTCCTGTACTAGTTACTAAGTTACTGTAGGTAATTAGAAGATTCCTCTTTTCCTTTAACTCTGGGTCATATCCCTTATTATTGTGACTGTTTTAAAAAATGTAATTTTTTATCTGCATTCTCTCTTTTTAGAATTCCTATTACCAATGACTGAACCCACAGGATTACATTTCCTTTAATATTTTATGTATTTTTTTGTTCTGCATCCTGCAACATTTGACTTGATCATTGAAGAATTCCCATGAACATTATTTTTTTAATTATAACTTGAGTTACTAAGAGCTCTTTCTTATTTTCTCTTTATTTTTTTCCTGTAAGTTTATGGGCTTCCCTTGTGGGTCAGCTGGTAAAGAATCTGCCTGCAATGCGGGATACCTGGCTTCAATCCCTGGGTTGGGAAGATCCCCTGGAGAAGGGAAAGGCTACTCACTCCAGTATTCTGGCCTGGAGAATTCCATGGAGAGTCAGACACAACTAACTTTTTTTCCTGTAAGTTTATGGCTGCATTAACTGCAATCTTTAAAAAAAACACTAATATTCTAAAATCATTTTCACAAAAGTTATTTTTCACATATTTTTCTCCTTTACCATCTATTATCTTCACTCTTAAACTTTGAACATGCTCTGCCATGCCCAGGATTTAAACAAATGCAATTCATTTTTTTTCTACTCATACTTAGTGATGAATTAATAACCCAAGATTTATAAATGTGAATCCTCATTGACCGGCAAGTTTGTTTCAGGTATAGGTACTTGGAGGGCTTCCCTGGTGGCTCAGAGGGTAAAGAATCTGCCTGCAATGCAAGAGACCTGGGTTCGATCCCTGGGGCGGGAAGATTCCCCTGGAGAAGGGCATGGCAACTGACTCCAGTGTTCTTGCCTGGAGAATACCATGAAAGAGGAACCTGGTGGGCTATAGTCCGTGAGGTCGCAGAGGCAGATACAACTGAGCGACTAACGTACTTAGGTACTTGGATGCCCCACCAAATGTCCTGGATGCTGAATCTACTACCTGCCCTAATTCTCCCCCAGATAGTCTTTTCAATTTGATTGGAGAATTTTTTTTTTTACTTTTTAACCTGCAGTGTAAATAGCAATCTGTAAGTTGGTTTTCCCTGGTGGTAGAGCATAGCACAGACAGAGAATAAACGATGGTCATTTAATCGTCCTGTCTTTCACACCACCTTTCCCTCGCATTTTCCAAATACATGGATTTCTAAATTTCAAATCTTCCCAAGGTGTGACTTGCCCTGGGTGCTGACTCTTGATGGCTGTTCTGGGAAGTTGCTTTTCTATTCTGCTTCTTTATCAAAATTTACTTCCTTTTCTAAATTGCAGGAAACAAAAATTGGAAATCTCTTGTCTCAGCTAACTCTTCCATTTTACTCATTATTCTGAGCTTATACCTCTCTATTCTTTTCCTGTGTTCGCAATAAGCCCCAAGAGAGTAGAAAGATAATACCATCTTTATCAGAATACCAATCTTAAAATTTAAAATATCTGAATTGATTAGATAAAACATGTAACATATATTGTTAAGCAGCTTTAGACTGTAAGCTGCCTGGCTCCTCTGTCCATGGAATTCTCCAGCAAGAATACCAGAGTGGGTAGCTATTCCCTTCTCCAGGGGGATCTTCCTGACCCAAGGGTTGAACCCAGTCTCCTGCATTGCAGGCAAATTCTTTAACATCTGAGCCACCAGGGAAGCCCTTTGTTTATCTTAATACACATAATACCAATAAGAGGTAAAATAAAACAAAAGGCAGTGAAGAGGGTGGGTAAGGGTATGGTCTCTATATAGAAGACCTGGAGATGAATTCAGGCTCTGGCAATTTAGGAATGTTGAAATAAATTTCACCTCTCAAAATTTTGTTTTACCACCTGTCAATGACAGAAATAATGGAATTTACCTCATAGGCTTCTTATAGAGTTCAAATTAAATGATGAATATAGAGAACTCAGCATGGGATTTTGTGCATGGTATGCACACAATAAATGGTAGCTATCAGTCATGCTAATATTGTTAGTGAAGAAGAATATAGAAAAAAAGTCACCTTATCTAGATTATCACTTTTATTTTTGATGTTTGCTTTAAGAGCTTGTCTACATAAAAAATAATTTTTCAGTGTTTATTCTTTCATCAAACATTTATTGAATGATAGAAAGGGGGGGAAGGGATTAAATGTCTGCCTTTAGAAGCTGGGTACTAGTGGGAGAATAAACCTACAAGCCCATACTTTGGTTTGTGTTAGAGTGCTGTGGCAGGATAGATAAGGAGATAGGTAACTCTCCCTGGAAGAGAGACCAGGTGAAAAGGCTTCAGCTTAGAAATTAGCCAGTTAGTAAACTGGGTAGAGACACTCAAACAGATAAAAAAAAGTATGTGTAAAGGCTTCAAACATTAAAAATTCATTAATAAACTTAGAGCATTTGTATCTGAATTATATTAAACGCACAAGATTAAAATGAGTAGAATAGAGTTAAGGTGTTAAAAATGACCTGTGTAGATTATGATACTTTCAAGGGAAGCTTGAAAGGATTCAAGGGGAACAATATTCTTCTACGTGAAGAGACCAATTTCCCAAAATTTAAATCTTCCTTTAGTATCTCTTCCTTTCTAATCTTTCTCCTCTACGAGCGCCTTCTCTTTATTTTTCTTGTTATCCCATGTACAATACTGAATATTGCTGCTCAGCCAGACCCTCAGGGAAAGCACGCTGCTGATTCCTCTACTAAACCAGCTGCCTGGGAGTAAAAGCCATCATCTCATTCTGCTCACATTCTGCTCAAATAGAGTCAGCAGTTCTGCAACTTGACAGGCAAATGATCTGGCAAAAATCAGATCCTGACACTAACCTTGTTAAGTGACATGAGTATGCACACACATGTAATATAATTCCATTCCTAACTGGCTTGCGGGCACCCACGCACACAGCAACAAATTGTGTTGGCACTGTTGATATGTCTAAACCTGTCATAGCACTGAAGAACTGGCAGCCCTGATTGTCTTTGAAGTCTTTGCTTCAAACAAACAAACAAATGAAAAAAAAATAGAGTTGGTAATCCCTCTCTTAGTCTGGTCCAAAGCAAAAACAAAGTTAAGTGAACTTCAAAGGCAAAAGCCAACTGTCCATCCATTGGAAAAGGAGACAGAAGAAGGCAATCATGTGGCATATATGAGTGAGGATGAGAGTAAAAAATGCTCAAATCAATTCAACTCACTTAATCAGTCATGGATGAAGATAAAAAAGAATCAGTAAATTTACTCAACTGTAATAATTTGGATCAAAGACTGAAAATGGCTAAACGAATCTTTCAGAATGCTCCCAGAGATAACTGATTACTGATCTGAACAACAGCAGTAAAAGCTATCAGATAGATATTGCCAATATTCAATTATATTAAATATATGACAGAGAAAGAACTTTACCTGTAGAGTTTTTTGTGTCAGGACTGTTGAGGAGGTCAGGCAGTTGGGAGCTAGACAAAGTCTGTTTCCCTACCAGTTTGCAAATGCATGAGAAACAACCATGTTCCCATTCAGCGTGTTCTTCTGCTTTAAGTATCTGCCTGCCTCTGTTCTCCTGAAAAAAGACAGGAAAAGACCCTGGTGCTGGGAAAGATCGAAGGCAGGAGAAGAAGGGGATAACAGAGGATAAGGTGGTTGGATGGCATCAATGGTTCAATGGACATGAGTTTGAACAAGCTCCAGGAGATGGTGAAGGAGAGGGAAGCGTGGCGTGCTGCAGTCCGTGGAGTCTCAAAGAGTCAGACAAGACTGAGCGACTGAACAATAATAGTTCTCCCGTAAGAAAGCTTTCTGTTTTCTCCTTTTACTCTCAGTTGCTGGAGATATATTTCATTTACATTTACAAACAAAATGGATGCTACTTATTAACAGATGCTACTGATCACAGTTCCCCACAACTGAACTATGGGGACCAATGAGGTGTTCACGATGATATCAGAAGAATTCATATCAATCTTAATCTATTGTGGGTGGAAAGGAGCTTCAGTCAAGTCTGACTCTTTGCGACCCTTTGGAGTGTAGCCCACCTGGCTCCTCTGTCCGTAAGAGTCTCCAGGCAAGAACACTGGAGTGAGTTGTCAAGCCCTCTTCCAGAGTCCTTCCTGACCCAGAGATCCAGCTGCAGTCCCCTATGTCTCCTGCAGTGGCAGGCAGGTTCTTCACCACTACCGCCACCTGGGAAGCCCTTGAACTATTAAATGTTTTTAATGATCAGGGAGAAAGTAAAAGAGTGTTCTAAATTCCTCAGTGTTACTGAACTGTGTGGTGTTAAGCCACATAAGAAAGCAAGAGTAATAAAAGTTGATGTAGAAAAAAGACAAAAAAGAAAGGAAAATTTAATATTGAAGATGAACTCACAAATCCTTGCCTAGTTAACATATTGACTGCCAAATACTACAGTAACCTTTTGTTTTATAAAATTGTGGCATGACTAGCAGTCAGTAATTAAGCAAGATTCTAAAAAGAACCTTGAATTTTAAGTCTGTATAAACCAAGCTTTGTTATTTGAATTCCTGTCCTTCTAAAATATGTTGCTTCACATGACTATTTAAATACCTCTGATATCTTTATGATGAATTAATCCTATTGTTTCAGTGATTTCCTAACAGTCTATAATTCTGAAACAGTTCATATAGTATTACAATATATGCTTTAAGTTCAAATGTGAATCGAGCACACCAGAGTAGATTATTGCATATGTTTAAAAGGTAATGTTATTTTGGCTCCAAAAATAATTTGTTTGGAAACTAGTTGTATATTTTTATGTAAGGTGACTTGAAAACAAGAAACTATTGACAAATTAAATATTTCATTACATTGAGCACTGTCTGGTTGAAGAAGTTGAAAGAGACCTGTGGCCACAATGAGTTCAGATATCAAGGTTGAGGACTTATGTACTGTGGTTGACAACTTATGTTTAGGAATATTTTGAAGTAGAAGAGTAAAAAAAACAAAAAAAATCTGTTTTCCCCATCTGTTAATGCAAACTTAGAAATGGAAAAGGTCAGTTGTGTTTGAGAGAAGTTCTGGAGGAGGAGTGAAAGTTCCCTGTGAAACATAATCTGTAAGGGAAAGGAAGACAGTGTGCTCTAACATATGAAATGATGCAAGGCTTTGGCAAAAAATATAAGAAAAGAAATAGGCAAGAGACATAGCCAATGTCCAATGTCAAATTTAGGTATGCTGGGCCATAGATTATTTGTGACAATGCTGACAGAATAAAGAGCATTTAAACAAACGTGAAAAAATGTAAATAATGTATTAAGATATTATGAGGTTGGGGCAATAAAATGACAGGACAGAATAAGAACTGTATGTCTGTAAGATATAAATGTAATGAAAAATGAAGCTGATTTGCATATTATCAATCTTAAAAATAAACATTCCTATGCATGTGTGCATGTTAAGTCACTTCAGTTGTGTCTGATTCTTTGTGACTCTATGGACTGTAGTCTGCCAGGCTCCTCTGTCCATGGGATTCTTCAGGCAAGAATACTGGGATGGGCTGCCATGCCCTCCTCCAGGGGATCTTCCCAACGCAGGGTCTAACCCCTGCATCTCCTGCAGCTCCTACATTGCAGGTGGATTCTTTACTGCTGAGCCACCGGGGAAGCCCCCAACCATTTTATAATGGTTATACTTGTAAGCAATGCTTTTCTATGCTTGTGGTTAAAATCTCTGGTCTGAGAGCCAGGAGGATCTATGACTGCAACATAGCTGTGATGCTTTGGAATTAAATGCCAGTGATAAATATATATGGATTGATTATGTACGCTGAAAGGAGTTTGCAGCATCACAAACACTACACACTTTATGCTTTATGAGTGCACACTTCTCTCAATTCCATTTAAAGGCTTTTCACTCAGAGTTCAATAGTTATCACTACTCGGGGACTAATGTGAAACAAACAACTGAGTTTGGGAATAAAAATAGAAAGAAAAGAAAATTTTAAAGTTAATATACTTGAGTTCTTGAAAATCTCGATTTCATTCTTTTAGCAATAATCAGTGTGGAGCCAAATGGGAAATTTCCTGGGAGTCCAGTGGTTAGGGCTCCATGCTTTCACTGGGTTCAATCCCTGGTTCAATCCCTGGTTGGGAACGTAGATCCCACAAGGCACAACCAAAAAAAAGAAAGAATATTTTATTTCTGGTTGCCTCTGCAACTATTGTTGAAGGTGAATGAATAGAAACTGTCAATTAAAAATGTCATTATGTTTATGTTTTTAATATAAGGGATTTATAGATTTAATAGCATGCAATGAAGGTGAAATGGTCACTTTAAAAAATTTATTCAACCAGTCAACACGGTAGTTTTCATAAATGGCAATATGGAATCCAGAATGGGGCAAGGATGGCTTGTTTCAGAGCTTTTGGGAGGAAGAAGATATGCCTTTGATTAAAATACACTTAAAAAGTCAGTTTGGTTATTGATTTGATTAGTTTTCTTCCTGTAAATAACCAGGAACTGTATAACTGTCACACATCCTCTCTTCTCAATCCCCTTCAGTCATAATGTACACTGGGAATAATTTTTTATCTAAATCAATTTCCTCAGATGTGCTGGACATATTGCAATTGAATCTCTTCTTTTTTTACTATTAAAAATTGAAGGCATTATTCCCCCTCTATTTATCATCACCCTGAAGCTGTCTTTTAAAAATCTACCTATTTGAATTCAAATATATGCCCTTCATTCATTTAGTAAATATTTAATAAGCAACTACTCTTTGCAAGGCACTCTTTTAAGCAAAATCAAAGAGACAGTGGCAAGTGTGCATGTTCATACATTATTTAGTTCAGATTTATTTACTTAAAACAGTCTCTCACAAGTTATTGAATAGTTTTCCAGTGCATTTTATTCAGAATTTATTCAGCATACTTAGTTTCATGAAGAAGATATCAAAGTATGATTTAATGGATTCATGAATCTCTAAATGTAGTTTTATGTTGTATTGTTTGTTTCACATTGCTGATTTTCTATGTGGATCTGACTACAAAGACTTAAAAATTATCCATATAAGGAAACATCTCTCCCTCATAAACCATCACTGTTTTTTCAGGGAATGCTTTCTTATGACCATTGCCTTCCCTGAGAATCTCATGACCATTTGCTGTGACAGCATTTTTTTCTAGTTTTTAAATATGTGAAATCTGGGGACACTCTTTATGGATAGGGCATCTATTCACTTGTGTAAGAAGACTAAACTAAGAACATCCAAGACAGTTAATAGAGGGAAAATGTCCATGTGGGAAACGTGGTTGGATCACAGAAGCTTGTTACCCAAAGAATTCCTTCTTTTCGGAAAACTCTCACTCATCTCACTGTTACCACCAGTTGTGAGAATATCCACTAGTTCTCTTTACCGCATGAAACATTCCAGATCATCCAAAGTTATCAATGAGAGATAGGAACCTAAGATTGAAGTTTTCCCTGTACTACCAATGCTTGAAAATCAGTGCTCAGTTTTATTAATGAGCCAGGGAATTTACTCACGACTCCTCTTTAATTGGAAGCCAAATACCAAGATTCAGGCAGCAGTAGAATGATCCAAATTGAGAGGGTAGAATAAGAAATCATTGAAAGGAGCCTCTGTCCTTTGGATTGACAGGCTTCATAATTTTAGCCCTTCTAGTGGGTATGTTGTGGTATCTTTGTGGTTTTAATTTACAATTCCCTGCTCTGATGACTAACGATGTTGAATATCTCTACACACGGTTATGGGCTGTTTGTATGTCTTCTTTTGTGAAGTATCTCTTCAAGTCTTCTGCCAATTTTAATTGGGTCATTTATCTTTTATTTTGGATTGTAAAATATTTATATATTTTGGATAAAGTTCTTTGGTCTGATGTATGCATTGGGAGTATATTCTTCAAATATATTGTTTATCTCTTCATTTTTCTAACTGTCTTGCAAAAAGCAGAGATTTTAATTTTAGTGAAGACCAATTTGTGAGTCATAAGACCATACTGATTTTTTTGCTACATTTTCTTCTGAAATTTTTACACTTATGATCCCACTTCAAAAGCTTTGAAGGTGGAAAAAATATTCCTATCAACAGCTTGTCTCTTAGACTTACTTTTCAATTATGCAGCATGTTAATTTTTTCTTTTTTAAATTTTTATAGTCACTTGTAAGACAATTAGAAGTCCTTTTATGACATGTTAGCTATTTGCCACTCTAAATGAAATATCTGGTGCCTTTTAAGGAAGTTTTATTTATTTTTAGAATTATCCTGGCTTTGATTAGGTTTTGGTAATTTTTGATTATAGAAATAATCCATTTTATCAGTCAGATTTATTAATATAATTTTGCATTAAATATGTTTTATCTTACTCTATTAGGTATGTATTATTATATCACCTTCCTCTACTCCAGATTTTTGTTTTTATGTATTAGTTGGATTTGAGTACTATTTCTCATATATATATGAGGAGTAGTATATATATATATTTTATATACTATATATGTATATTTAAATTTATATTTAATATATAATTATATTATATAATATATATAATTTTATATATATGAGAACATATATATATATTTTTTTGGATTTACAGGCTTCTTAATTTTAGCTATTCTAGTGGGTATGTTGTGGTCTCTGTTTGTGGTTTTAATTTGCAATTCCCTGAGCCTATGACTAATGAAGTTGAGCATATCTGCATATAGTTATGGGCTGTGCAGATATATATATATACACATATATATATATATGAGAAAAAATATACATATATCATATGTAGGAGCACTAGCTCTTAAACTCATTTACCAATTCAACTCTTTTTCTCTTACCATCTAAATAGAAAAATGAAACTGTTTCTGAAGGTCGCTTTTCATTAGAATAAGCTAAAAGTAAATCATGTGCCATTTTTTTTAATATTTCATGTATGTAGACATATGTAGAAAACATCTTGGTTTTCAATTTAAGTATCAATTTCATTTAAAAATAATACCATTTATTTTCAGGAAATAAACTTTAATAATTATTTCAATTCAAGTGTTAGCATTCAAATAAATCTCACCAAATAAATAGAGTGAAATTGGCATAATTCAATGTGATATAGGGAAAACAGGAGTTAAGAATCAATAAGTTGTTCAGTTTGAGATCTCATCACTAAGTGATTTGTGGTACACTTATCTTTCTTCAATCTACATCAAACTCTATTAACAGGTAATGGGATTTTATAGATTCTTGAGAAAATAATAAGCATGTCCTGAGAGGTTTGAATGTATTTATTTATAAATCATTGTTTAGAAACTAGCTTAGTTTCAGCAAAATAATTTCTTGGAAATAGATCATGGCTTGATGGTTGGAAAATGATTGGTTATTTTGAATTTTATAGTGGGGGCCTTACATTAGAAAAGAATAAGTTTTTATGTGAGTATTAATGACCAAAGTAGAATATCCAAATTAAAAAACAAAAACAAACACACACAAGAAAATGGCTTCCCTGGTGGCTCAGACTGTAAAGAATCCGCCTGCAATGTGGGAGATGTGGGTTCAATCCCTGGGTTGGGAAGATCCTATGGAGAAGGAATGGCTACCTATTCTAGTATTGTTGCCTGGAAAATCCCATTACAGAGGAGCTTGGTGGGCTATGGTCCATGGGGTCACAAAGCATCAGACATGACTGAGCAACTAACACTTTCACTTTCAAATTATTAAGGTGAAAAGACAGCCCTCCGAATGGGAGAAAATAATGGCAAATGAAACAAGTAACAAAGAATTAATCTCCAAAATATACAAGCAGAACATGCAGCTCAATACCAGAAAAACAAACAACTCAATCAAAAAGTGGGCAAAAGACCTAAACAAACATTTCTACAAAGAAGACATACTGATGGCTAATAAACAACTCAAAAGCTGCTCAGCATCACTCATTATTAGAGAAATGCTAATCAAAACCACAATGAGGTATTATCTCACACCAGTCAGAATGGCCATCAGCAAAACGTATAAATAATAAATGCTGGAGAGGGTCTGGAGAAAAGGGAACCCTCTTATACTATTGGGAATGCAAACTGGTATAGCTATTATGGAGAAGAGCATGGAGATTCCTTAAAAAACTGGGAATAGAATTGCCGTGTGACCCACCAATCACAGTGCTGGGCATATACCCTGAAGAATCCAGAACTGAAAGAGACAAATGTACCCCAATGTTCATTGCAGCACTATTTACAATAGCTCAGACATGGAAGCAACCTAGATGTCCATTGGTAGATGAATGGATAAGGAAGTTGTAGTACATATACACAATGGTATATTACTCAGCTATAAAAAGGAATGTGTTTGATTCAGTTCTAATGAGGTGGATTGGAACCCGGAACCTATTATACAGAGTGAAGTAAGTCACAAAGAAGACAAATACTGTATATTAATGCATATATATGGAATCTAGAAAGATGGTACTGACCATTCTACATGTAGGGCAGCAAAGGAGACACAGACAAAAAGAACAAACTTTTGGACTCAGTGGGAGAAGGCAAGGGTGGGATGATTTGAGAGAATATCATTGAACCATGTATATTATCATATTTAAAATAGATAACCAGTGCAAGTTTGATGCATGAAACAGGGCACCCAAAGCTGGTGCCCTGGTACAACCCAGAGGGGTAGGATAGGGAGGGAGGTGGGAAAGGCAGTTCAGGATGGGGGAACACATGTATACCTGTGCTCATTCATGTTGATGTATGATAAAAACCATCACAATATTATAAAGTAATTATCCTCCATTTAAATAATTAAAAAAAGAAAAAATATCAGGCAACTCAAATAGTTTACTTTTAATCCATAATTTTGTGTACAGCTTAATTTAAAATTCCTGAGAAGTGCTTTGAATATCTTTCCATATCAATTATTTTTAACATATATTTTCCAGTTCTGTATGATTGTCATTTCTCAGTAATCTAAGAATCCCTTAGAGATATGAAATGCAGTAAAATTGTTTTATATTGTGGTACAAAGAAGATATTTAATTTTCTGAGTTTTCATAGTCAGGTATATTTAATCAAAGTTTAGGTAGAAGAGTGTCATAGTAAAAAAGTGGCAGAAGTAGTCAAGTTTTGAACCTTCCTGTTTTTTATAATCACCCTCAAAAACATAGTAATTCAGTTCATAAAATGGCAAAACAAGCCAACAATAGTCAAAACCCTAAATTGCATGGATGTTATTAAAACTAAGTGACAAAAGAAACTCCCAAATAATAGTACTTAGGGCCAAACTACTGATATATTTAAGATTCAATTGTATGAAAAATTGTGCAGGAGAAAGTGTGAAAAGCAAAGAAAACTATGGTGACCTTGAGAAACAATCTAACAACTAAGTCACAACAAAGTGTCTTCCCCAAACTAAAGGGTTCCCTGTCAGGGTGGAAATCATGGGTGAATCAACAGAAGAGCAAACTCTGTGGCCGTGCAGGCTCTAGGTAACTGTGGAGAGACTAGGAAAAGTTTGACCAACACCAGGTGGTTCCAACTGATGTTTTGAAAGTGCTAGTGTAAGCTTACACTATTACAATAAGCTTACGCATTGAAAAGAAATTGCTAAGAGTAGAATCTGGATTGACTTACAGAGACATTCTGGGCAGAAGGAAAAGAAGAGCTGCATAAAAGAGGGTACGTGAGACAAAGATAAGAAACTCTCAGACAGTAAAAGACCCAATTGCTGGGTAGCTCTAAAGGTAGCCCAGCAAATGTTGACAGCTTCTATTATTCAGAAAAATAATCAAAAGAGTAATCTTAAATCTCCCTATCCTATAGCAGTCAAAAAAATTTCATCTCATATGAAACAACATAAAAGGATTATGTTTGAATCCTACAGAAATTAATTAATGAAAACAGTAATAATAATGATAAAAAGACTGGTTTATAGACCATGAGAGTATGAAAGAACAACATGCACACAAAAAATGAAAATTTTATCACAGTACTTTGAAAAAGATATAAAAGTCATTAATGATAGAGATAATGAAAAAAGCTTAATTCATAATTAGGCAAATTCTGAAATGATATGATGTAATATAAAAAGACATCTAGAGAGAATTGATAATTGGGTTGTTTGTTTTTGTGATATTGAGCTGTATGAGATGTTTATATATTTTAAATGTATTTTGTGTATCTGTTAATTCCTTACCAGTCATATCATTTGCAAATATTTTCTGCTGTTTTGTATTTTCTCCCATTTAATAGGGTGTCTCTTTGTTTTGTGGATGGTTTCCTTTGCTGTGTGAAACCTTTTACATTTAATTAAGTCCCATTTGTTTAATTTTTGCTTTTGTTTCCTCTGCATTAGTATACAGATCCAAAAATATATTGCTGTGATTTATGTCAAAGGGTATTCTGACTATATTTTTCTCTAGGAGTATTTTGGTATCCTGTCTTAAACTTAGACCTTTAATTCACTTGAGTTAATTTCTGTAAAGGTAATGCCAAAGAATGCTCAAACTGCAGTATAATTGCACTCATCTCACACACTAGTAGAGTAGTGCTCAAAATTCTCCAAGCCAGGCTTCAGCAATACCTGAACCGTGAACTTCCAGATGTTCAAGTTGGTTTTAGAAAAGGCAGAGGAACCAGAGATCAAATTGCCAACATCTGCTGGATCACTGGGAAAGCAAGAGAGTTCCAGAAAAACATCTATTTCTGCTTTATTGACTATGCCAAAGCCTTTCACTGTGTGGATCACAATAAACTGTGGAAAATTCTTAAAGAGATGGGAATACCAGACCACCTGACCTGCCTCTTGAGAAACCTGTATACAGGTCAGGAAGCAACAGTTTGAACTGGACATGGGACAACAGACTGGTTCCAAATAGGAAAAGGAGTATGTCAAGGCTGTATATTGTCACCCTGCTTATTTAACTTCTATGCAGAGTATATCAGGAGAAATGCTGGGCTGGATGAATAACAAGCTGGAATCAAGATTGCCAGGAGAAATATCAATAACCTCAGATATGCAGATGATACCATTCTCATGGCAGAAAGCAAAGAGAATCTAATGAACCTCTTGAAGAAGGTGAAAGGGGAGAGTGAAAAAACTGTCTTGAAACTCAATATTATAAAAACTAAGATCATGACAAACAGAAGGGGAAAAAGTGGAAGCAGTGACAGATTTTATTTTCTTGGGGTCTAAAATCACTGTGGATGGTGACTGCAGTCATGAAATTAAAAGATATTTTCTCATTGGAAGGAAAGTTATGACAGCCTAGACAGTATATTAAAAAACAGAGACATCACTTTGCTACCAAAGGTCTGTATTGTCGAAGCTATGATTTTCCCAGTAGTCAAGTATAGATGTGAGAACCATAAAGAAGGCTGAGCACTGAAGAATTGATGCTTTTGAATTGTGGAGGTGGAGAAGACTCTTGAGAGTCCCTTGGATGACAAGGAGATGAAACCAGTCAATCCTAAAGGAAAATAATCCTGAATATTTATCAGAAGGACTGATGCTGGAGCTGAAGCTCAAATACTTGGCCACCTGACGCAAAGAGCTGATTCATTGGAAAAGACCCTGGTGCTGGGAAAGATTGAAGGCAAAGGAGAAAAGGGGTTTCAGAAGATGAGATGATTAGATAGTATCATTGATTCAATGGACATGAATATGAGAAAACTCCAGGAGATAGTGAAGGAAGAGGAGCCTGGTGTGCTGCAGTCCGTGGTGTCTCAAAGAATGTGAATCAATTGTCAGAGAAAATGATAACATTCAAACATATAAATAAAAATTAAATTTAAAATAAATGCCTTGACACTGAATCCAAAAAGAAAAGTAACTCAAGAAAAATGCAATAAATTTAAAAAGAAAGAGGACAGAAAAAAATTAATAGAAAAATATTGTTTATATAAAAAATATTGCACCTAAAAAATCTCCGTGGAATGAAGAGTTTGACAGAGTTTTACAGCTTATAAAAAACCTAACCAAAGAAAAGAGAAGACACAAAAATAAGTTATTTCAAAATATAAGGCTACTTTACACAATTCTATGCAGACTCTTTTGAAAATCTACATGATATATATACTTTTCTGGAAAAAATGCTTTTCGAAGTGACTCTGAGATTAAAATTCTAAAGAGAGATTTAGCTTAGAAAATATAAAAATTAGAGTACTTCTCATCAAATTTCTCATTTCCAGGTAATTTCAAAAGGGATTTATCCCAATAAATAATTCCAATATTGCTTAAAATATTTGCACCAAAAAAGTAGGAAAAACACAAAAAGAAAACTCCAAGTTTTTTCTATAATGTGAATATAAATGTAATTCTAAAAGTTGACAAGACTGGACTATAAAGAAAGCTGTAGGCAAATTTTATTCATTATGCATATTGATAAAAATAAAGTATTGGCAAACAGTCTACTGACCCATTAAAGATAAAATATCATGAGTTACTGGGGTTACTTCTAGTACTGCAAGAGTAGTTCATTATTTGGAAACTCATTAAGATAATTTGTTATATATAGTATAAGGAGAAAATTTTAGAGTGATTTAATTATATATAATAAATATGACAAATTTAAATACCTATTCATTTTGGAAAATGTAAATTGGTGTATGTTTCAATAACATAATGAAATACATAAACCATGGTCCCTAACATAGTCTTTTCAGTTCATTTCAGCTCAGTTGCTTAGTTGTATCCAACTCTTCATGGCCCCATGGACTGCAGCATGCCAGGCTTCCCTGTCCATCACCAACTCCCAAAGCTTGCTCAGACTCAAGTCCATCAAGTTGGTGATGCCATTCAAGAAGAGAATCTCTCACTTACTGTGGAAATACTAAAGGCTTTACTTATGAAGTCAAGAATAATATCCCATCTCTCTTTAATACAGTATAGGGAGTATTACTCAATGTTGTTTTGAAAGTATCAGATTAGGAAAAAAATAGAGTTATATATTGGAAAGGAAAAAGTAAAGCCACCTTTATTTGAAACTGATATGATAATCATTCATATGTTACATTCTAATCAATAAGCTCAGCAGAATCAATGAAAAACTGTTCCAAACATGAAGAGAACTAGAAAAATTAGCAAGTTATAGAGCTGAGATTAAAAAATCAATAATTTTCAAAAGTAAAACAAAGGTCAACTAGAAGACATTTAGAAGTAAAAATCTCATGTAAGATAAAACAAATCAACAAATCATTTAACAAAGAACGTAACCTAAATTTAATAAGAGAGGGAGTATTAAAAAAAAAAAAAAAGTAAAAGACTCTAGAAAGACACAAAGGTAGACTTCTGTGTGTTTACTTTGTTCTTGACATACCATGTTTTTGAAAGAAAAGTTGACAGTATAAAGATAATAATAAGGCTGATTGGCAACTTTGACAAAATCACAACTAACAAGTTTTTATGATGCTGTTTTTTTTTCTGGAGCCAGACAAACATATTGAAAGTATATTTATAGTAACAAGGAAATGTGCTTAACCTGGAAACCCATATAAAGATGAGAGATGAAGGGGGATAGCCTAGCTCTACTATACATTAAAATGTACATAAAAATTCTCTTAAGAGTGTGTTATGTCACATAGAGACATGCACACACCAAAGAAGTGCAATAAAATTTTTCAGATGTAGGCTCAATTGCAAGGAGATATGTGCTCCTACTTATCATCATATCATCAGGAGAGAGAGGAATTTTTTATTCATGGATACTGTAATAGATGGATGATACAATGGACCCCAAATTTATATGTTGATATTTTATCCTCAAGATTTTTGTATTAGAAGATGGAGTCTTTGCTAGGTGATTAGTTTCTACAGGTAGAACCCTCATGAATGGGACCAGTGTCTTTATAAAAGAAAACTCAAAGAGATCTCTTACTCTTCCATCATCTGAGATTAAAGTGAGAAGATGCCCATCCATTAGCAGGAAATTAGGCCCTTAGTAGACAAGAAATCCATCAGCACAATGATCTTGGGCTTTCTAGTCTCCAAAACTGTGGGAAATAAACATTTGTCATTCATAAGTCACTTCATGTATAGTATTTTTCAGTAGCAGCATGAAAGAACTCAGACAGACAGTGAAATATGGCTCATTCTAAACGATAGAACTGTTTCCATAAGAGTCAGACTGTGTAGTGAAGAAAAAAAAAATCTTAGAAGATATTAGTCATATAATTTGGAAGTACATAAACTTTCCTAACTATGATTCTAAATTTAGATTCAATAGAGGAATCTAATATATATTACTACATTTAAACAAACATTCATGGCAATAGTAAAAACCAAAAACCATAACAAACTTTTTAAAAGATAAACAGAAAATTTTGGCCATAGATAACTGACAAAACTCTAATTTAATCCGTTAAGTTCAGCCTTGTTGCCTGTTTTTGTGTAGCCCATAAGCTTTGAACGATTTTTGCATTATTAAGTTGTTGACAAAAATCAAGGAAAGAATATGATACATGAAATTTAATTGTAATCCAAATGTCAGTGCCCTTAAGTGTTTTAGAAACACAACCATGTTCATTTTTTATGTGTTGTCTCTTGTTACTTTTGTGCTACAGTAGCAAGGTTAAGTGGTTTGACAAAGATACATTATTTATGAAACTTAAAATATTTAGTATTTGGCCCTTTACATAAAAAGTTGTTTATTTGCCTATCCTTGTTTTATAGAAAGGGATGGTGTCCCTAATATATAAAGATCTTTTAAAATAAATAAATACAAAGAAATACAGAAATACAAAGGATCATGAGAGAATACTATCAGCAACTATATGCCGATAAAATGGACAACTTGGAAGAAATGGACAAATTCTTAGAAAAGTACAACTTTCCAAAACTGAACCAGAAAAAAATAGAGAATCTTAACAGACCCATCACAAGCATGGAAATTGAAACTGTAATCAGAAACCTTCCAGGAAACAAAAGCCCAGGACCAGATGGCTTCACATCTCAATTCTACCAAAAATTTAGAGAAGAGCTAACACCTATTCTACTCAAACTCTTCCAGAAAGTTTCAGAGGAAGATAAATTTCCAAAGTCATTCTATGAGGCCAACATCACCCTAACGCCACACAAAGATGTGTGACAAAGATGCCACAAAAGAAGAAAACTACAGGCCAATATCACTGACGAACATAGATGCAAAAATCCTTAACAAAATTCCAGCAAACAGAATCCAACAACATATTAAAAAGATCATACATCATGACCAAGTGCGCTTTATCCCAGGGATGCAAGGAATCATCAAAATCCACAAATCAATCAACGTAATACAGCACATTAACAAATTGAAAAATAAAAACCATATGATTATCTCAACAGATGCAGGGAAAGCCTTTGACAAAACTCAACATCCATTTATTTCCCCTAAAGTCAGGAACAAGACAAGGGTGCCCAGTCTCACCACTACTGTTCAACATAGTTTTGGAAGTATTGGCCACAGCAATCAGAGCAGAAAAAGAAATAAAAGGAATCCAGATTGGAAAAGAAGAAGTAAAACTCTCACTGTGTGCAGATGACATGATACTCTACATAGAAAACCCTAAAGACTCCTCCAGAAAATTACTAGAGCTAATCAATGAATATAGTAAAGTTGCAGAATATAAAACCAACACACAGAAATCCCTTGCATTCCTATACACTAACAATGAAAAAACAGAAAGAGAAATTAAGGAAACAATTCCATTCACCATTGCAACGAAAAGAATAAAATACTTAGGAATATATCTACCTAAAGAAACAAAAGACCTATATATAGAAAACTATAAAACACTGGTGAAAGAAATCAAAGAGGGCACAAATAGATGGAGAAATATACCATGTTCATGGATCAGAATAATCAATTTAGGGAAAATGAGTATACTACCCAAAGCAATCTATAGATTCAATGCAATCCCCATCAAGCTACCAATGGTATTCTTCACAGAACTAGAACAAATAATTTCACAATTTGTATGGAAATACAAAAAACCTCGAATAGCCAAAGTAATCTTGAGAAAGAAGAATGGAACTGGAGGAAGCAAACTGCCTGACATCAGGCTCTACTACAAAGCCACAGTCATCAAGAGAGTATGGTATTGGCACAAAGACAGAAATATACATCAACAGAACAAAATAGAAAGCCAAGAGATAAATCCATGCACCTATGGATATCTTATCATCGACAAAGGAGGCAAGAATATACAGTGGAAAAAAGACAATCTCTTTAACATGTGGTGCTGGGAAAACTGATCAACCACTTGTAAAAGAATGAAACTAGAACACTTTCTAACACCATACACAAGAATAAACTAAAAATGGATTAAAGATCTAAACGCAAGGCCAGAAGCTATTAAAACCCCTAGAGGAAAACATAGGCAGAACACTCTCCGACATAAATCACAGCAGGATCCTCTATGACCCACCTCCCAGAGTATTTGAAATAAAAACAAAAATAAGCCAATGGGACCTAATTAAACTTAAAAGCTTTTGCACAACAAAGGAAACTATAAGCAAGGTGAGAAGACAGCCTTCAGAATGGGAGAAAACAATAGCAAATGAAGCAACTGATAAAGAATTAACCTCAAAATTATACAAGCAACTTCTGCAGCTCAATTTCAGAAAAATAAACGACCCAATCAAAAAATGGACCAAAGAACTAAACAGACATTTCTCCAATGAAGACATACAGATGGCTAACAAACACATGAAAAGATGCTCAACATCACTCATTATCAGAGAAATGCAAATCAAAACCACAATGAGGTACCATTTCACGGCAGTCAGAATGGCTGTTATTCAGAAGTCTACAAGCAATAAGTGCTGGAGAGGGTGTGGAGAAAAGGGAACCTTCTTACACTGTTGGTGGGAATGCAAACTAGTACAGCCACTATGGAGAACAGTGTGGAGATTCCTTAAAAAACTGGAAATAGAACTGCCACGTGACCCAGCAATCCCTGGGCATACACACCAAGGAAACCAGATCTGAAAGAGACACGTGTACCCCAATGTTCATTGCAACACTGTTTACAATAGCTAGGACATGGAAGCAACCTAGATGTCCATTGGCAGACGAATGGATAAGAAAGCCTTGGTACATATACACCATGGAATATTACTCAGCCATTAAAAAGAATACATTTGAATCAGTTCTAATGAGGTGGATGAAACTGGAGCCTATTATACAGAGTGAAGTAAGCCAGAAAGAAAAACACCAATACAGTATACTAACACATATATATGAAATTTAGAAAGATGGTAATGATAACCCTGTATGCGAGATAGCAAAAGAGACACAGATGTATAGAACAGTCTTTTGGACTCTGTGGGAGTGGGCGAGGGTGGGATGATTTGGGAGAATGACATTGAAAGGTGTATATACATGTATATATGATATACATGTATATCATATATGAAACGAATCACCAGTCCAGGTTCGATGCATGAGATAGGATGCTCGGGGCTGATGCACTGGGATGACCCAGAGGAATGTGAAAGGGAGGGAGGTGGGAGGGGGTTCAGGATGAGGAACACATGTATACCCATGGTGGATTCATGTCAATGTATGGCAAAACCACTACAATATTGTAAAGTAATTAGCCTCCAATTAAAATAAATAAATTTGTATTAAAAAATAAAGAAATAAAAAAACTTTAAAACAATAAAAAATTGGGAAGAGATTTTACAGAAAAAAATGCAAATAGTTGTGAAAATATGTAAAGATGTTCAGCACACACACAAAAAGTTAAAATTAAACTGGGAAGAGTGTAATATTGGCAATAATCCAAAGGTTTGATAACATACTCTTAGTGCCATAGTAGTGTCAGGAGAGTGTGTAATTTTCTCACTTCTGTCTCGCTGCAGCAAAGAATTGAAATGGAGGACCAGTATTACAGCTCAATTACAGCTCAGAGTTTTGTTAGGAGAGCAAAGGAAAGTACAACCTCGAGGCGTGAGGGCCGGCTGACCTCAAAGGAGAGGCTTGATCTCCTTTTGGCTTCCTCCTTTTATTCATCTATCTCCTTCCCCCCTTGAACCTGCGCTATGCAAATTGGGCAAGCCAAGAAGGGGGCATGTTTGTTTCCCCCAAAGTTCTCACTCCATTTCTTGGATTTTCTTTTGTACCATTTTTGCAGGTTTTTCCCTTTCTTTGTCTTTTAGCCATCACAATTTTGGACTCCTTTTTCCTCTTCTAACTACATAACTTTCCCTCCTCAAGATATGGGAGGTCCAATTCTTTGGGAATAGGGGCATCAAGGTCTCTTGGCTATTTGGCTACTTCCTACTGATCTGGGATGGCAAGGGGCAATTGGGCCTCCCTCTCTTGATAGTCTCAAGCCTCAGAGTCCTTATAGTTGTGTCCATCTAAGGGTGAGTGATATTTTCTGTGGCCAGGTATAGTTTTATATATCCTTGTTGAACTGGCACTGCATGTTGTAGTTTGTTGACCTGGGCAGGACAAAACGTGTTAGACAATTGATGATACATGGAGCAATCATGAGCAGCATCAATATGGTGATAACAGGCATTAGTAGGAGCATTAGCCAACTCAAAATCCCCCCTCACCATGAGAAGGATCCCCCAAAGAGAGATTGCAGCCACCCTGAGAACTCTCCAGCTCATTCTTTGAGATCCTGTAGGATCTGAATGTTTTTCTTGAGGACCGTGAGACTTTAACTTGGTTAAAGGTATTTATCCAGAAACAACACGTCTCATTCAAGATGGCTCAAGTCCCTCCTTGTTCAGGGATCAGGAGATCTATCTCCTGTCTATTTTGGAGTACAACCCCTGCCACGCTGTGTTGGCTTTTTAGAGCAATCCTGAGAAATCTTATCCCCATAAACTTAATTTTTCTGCCATCATTAGGATGGCAGTAATTTGTAGTCCTGAATAGGTATCAGATCTCCCAGGGCTTCATAGGTGTATTGAATGTCCTCTTCTGTTTTCTTCCACAGCTTGACTCGTGTGTAGTGAATCCAGGAGTCATGTTCTGGTACCTTGACTTCTGTGGGAGTAGAAAGTATTACAGGGTAGTGACCCTTCCATATGGGCTGGAGTTGAACCTTTGGGGACCCATCTTTCTAGACTTTAATTAGGGCTTCAGTCCCTGGGGCATTTAGCACTGGCTATTTAGAATCTTTTGGTTCCTGGTTGATACTCCACAAGCATATATCCTGTTGGAATTGCCCAATGGCCATAGTATAAGACCGGAGGGTCTGAGCCTCTGGATCTAGGAAGACATAAACAAAAGGTCTCCCATATACCATCTCATAAGGATTAAGACCAACGTGTTCCTTAGGAGCAATATGGGTGTGGAGGAGAGCTATTGGTAAAGCCTCCTTCCATCCCAGGGACGTCTCCTGGGTTACCTTTTTGTCACTAATTTTAAGAATTGGTTGGCTCTTTCTACTTTTCCTGAAGACTGAGGACTTCAGGCACAATAGAGATAATAAGTAATAAGTAATGCCCAATGCTTTAGAGACTCCTTGGGTGACCTTAGAAGTGACCTTAGATGTTCCATTGTCACTTTGTAATGACCTGGGCAGGCCAAATCTTGAAATGATTTCATGGAGAAGTTTTTTTTTTTTTTTTTTACCACCTCCTTGGCCTTCTCAGTCTGGGTGGGAAAGACTTCAATCCATCCTGTGAATGTATCTATCATGACTAGTAGGTATTTATACCCTTGAGAAACTGGCATCTGGGTGAAGTCCATCTGCCAGTCCTCTCCTGGGTAGGTGCCATGCTATTGGACGGGCTGGGCCAGCTGGGGTCTTTGAGGTCCTTGGGGGTTGTTTAATTGGCAAGTGGAACAAGAGGAGACCATTTGCCTTATAGTTGTTTGGAGGCCTGTTTCTTTGAAGGACCTTTCTAGTAATCTTTGGAAGACCTTCTCCCCTAGATGAGTGGTGGCATGTAAGGAGTAAACCAACATCCAGTGGAGGTCCCCAGGCAGAAAAAGGAGTCTATCCTTTTGGAACCACCCCATATGATCTTGAAAGCTCTCAATCTTAGCTTTCAGAGTCTCACCTTCAGTATATGAAGGAGTTTCTGGCAAATTAGTCTGTGGAACTAAGGTGGCAACCCCTATTAGGTCTTGGTTCTGTAATGCTGCTCTCTTAGCTGCTTAATTGGCTGCTTGGTTCCCTCATGCCACTTCTGTGCTCCCTTTTTGGTGTCCTTTACAGTGGGAGACTGAAACATAGTAGGCAGATGGACTGCCTCCAAGAGTCTAAGGATCTGATCACCATACTTGATTGGGAAACTGTGGGTAGTCAAGTGGCCTCTTTCTTTCCAAATAGCAGCATGTGCATGTAGCACCAGAAAGACATACTTGGAATAAGTATAAATGGCTACTCTTTTTCCTTTTACCAGCTCTAAAGCTTGAGTCAGGGCTATGAGCTCAGACAACTGGTGAAATAACTGGTGGCAAAGGTTTAGCCTCTGTGGTCTCGAAATTGGAGACTACTGCATGTATGGCTCATATTTTTCCTTCTAAGACAAAGATGCTTCCATCAGTGTACAGGATTTCTTCAGGATTGGTCAGTGGATCTTCTGACAATCCTTCTCGGGGTTTTGTCCAATGGTCCAAAGCTTCTAGGCAGGAGTGAAAGGGGAGAGAGCCTTCGGGGGTAGGCAGGCGGGTAGCTGAGTTAAGAACCTCATAAGGGGATATAGTCAGGCCTGGATTTTCCATCAGCGCTACTTGATATCTGAGGATCCTTTGATTGGACATCCGTAAATGGCCTCTCCCATTCAGGAGTTGTTTTACTTGGTGGCTGGTAAAAATAGTTAGTTTGCCCCTAATAGAGAGTTTTAAAGCATCTTCTCTCAGGACTGCAATAGCTGCAAGATTTCGAAGGCAGGGAAAGATCTCTTCCCAATAAGGGAGTAGGGCACCCAGGGACCACCAGAGACTGGTGGTAAAATATCTGTGGGACATATTTGTCCATCCCAGCAACAAAGAAGTGCTTGGGTGAATTTTTTTGTAATTGTTTTTCCTATTGCACCCGAAATGGTACAGGTTTGAGGGGAGAAGGCTCTGGAGCAGGAGGTCAAGACAGAGTAGGTAGCCCTGTGTCACCACGAAATTCTCGGACCTACCTGCCACATCCAGTTTCACACTAGACTCCAGCCCCATGATGGTTATCTGTGACAGGTGGGCTGGCTGGAGTGGACTGCTTCAGTCCTGTTGAACCATCGTGAGGGAAGGCTTGGCACTTGACTTTGAGGCTCTTGGATCCCGAGGTCAGAGTACTGTCCAGTGTCCCAACTGACGGCATTTTTAACAAACTGTTTTAGGAGACTTGTCACGGTTTGGACATTCTTTGGCCCAATGTCCTGCCTGTCTACAGATTAGGCATTTGCCTCATGCTTTGTCTTTCAAGGACTTAGGGTTGCCATAGGGCTTCTCTGGAGGGTGGCCAGCATCTGGGCTTGCTTGTCTCTTTCATTTTCTCCCTTTCCTGGGCCTTGGCCTCCCTCTTCTGTTCTCTGTTATAAAAGATATTGGTGGCTATCTGGACCATCTCATCTAAAGAGGCAGCAGGGTTCTGTTGCTGTAGCTGTTGTAACTTTATTCTGATGTCTGATGCACATTGGGACAGGAATTTGTCCTTTAAAATCACCTGTCCTTTGTAAGAGTCTTAAGTCCACATTGGTAAACTTTTGGAGGGCTTCTTTTAGTCTTTCCAGAAAGGCAATGGGGTTCTTGTTGGACTCCCGAGTTATAACTGAGACAGGGTACAGTCCCACAACCAATAGGCTTCCTTCTATTTCCATGGGTGGACTTTCTTAGGGGTGAGTGTTTCTGAAGTTTATCCTACCCAATACTGTTGCAACCAGAGAGCCAGGCATCCCCGGGTCAGGGTGCAGATCCCCAAGCAGGTTGAGTTGTGACAACCTCCTGGAGATCGAATCCCCAGGCAGGTTGAGGCAAGTTGGCCTCCCAAGGATTGGGTCCCTGGGCAGGTCGAGGCATGTCAACCTCCTGGAACCCTTGGATTGGTGGATCCCTGAGCAGGTGGAGGTGTGACAAACTCCCAGGGACCAGATACCTAGGCAGGTTGAGGATGCCCAGGCTGGAGTTGGGGGTCCCCAAGGTCTCCAGCATGACTAGTGCTGGGGAGTATTAAGGAGTTGTAATCTTAACTCTTTTCAGAGCTATTTGGAAGGCCTCCTCAGACAGTCATTTTGCTTTTTTGCATTCTTTTTCATGGGGATGGTCTTGCTTCCTGTCTCCTGTACAATGTTATGAACCTCCGTCCATAGTTCATCAGGCACTCTGTCTATCAGATCTACTCCCTTATATCTATTCCTCACTTCCACTATATAATCCTTAGGGATTTGATTTAAGTCATACCTGAATGGTCTAGTGGTTGTCCCTACTCTCTTCAATTTAAGTCTGAATTTGGCTATAAGGAGTTCATGATCTGAGCCACAGTCAGCTCCTGGTTTTGTTTTGCTGATTATATGGAGCTTCTCCATCTTTGGCAGCAAAGAATATAATCAATCTGATTTCAGTGTTGGCCATCTGATGATGTCCATGTGTAGAGTCTTCTCTTGTGTTGTTGTCTATTTGTCTCTTACAAATAGCTATGAAAAGAAGAGAAGCCAAAAGCAAAGGAGAAAAGGAAAGATATACCCATTTTAATGCAGAGTGCCAAAGAATAGCAAGGAGAGATAAGAAAGCCTTCCTCAGAAATCAATGCAAAGAAATAGAGGAAAACAATAGAATGGGAAAGAAGAGAGATCTCTTCAAGAAAATTAGAGATACCAAGGGAATATTTTATGCAATGATGGGCACAATAAAGGATAGAAATGGTATGGGCATAACAGAAGCAGAAGATATTAAGAAGAGGTGGCAAGAATACACAGAAGAACTCTACAGAAAAGATCTTCATGACCCAGATAATCACGTTGTGATCACTCACCTAGAGCTAGACATCTGGAATGTGAAATCAAGTGAACCTTAGAAAGCATCACCACGAACAAAGCTAGTGAAGGTGATGGAATTCCAGGTGAGCTATTTCAAATCCTAAAAGTTGATGCTGTGAAAGTGCACTCAATATGCCAGCAAACTTGGAAAACTCAGCAATGGCCACAGGACTGGAAAAGGTCAGTTTTCATTCCAATCCCAAAGCAAGGCAATGCAAAAGAATGCTCAAACTATTGCACAATTGCACTCATCTCACACATTAGCAAAGTAATGCTCAAAATTCTCCAAGCCAAACTTCAACAATATGTGAACCATGAACTTCCAGACGTTCGAGCTGGATTTAGAAAAGGCAGAGGAACCAGAGATCAAATTGCCAACATCTGCTGGATCATTGAAAAGCAAGAGAGTTCCAGAAAAACATCTATTTCTGCTTTATTGACTATGCCAAAGCCTTTGACTGTGTGGATCACAATAAACTGTGGAAAATTCTGAAAGAGATGGGAATACCAGACCACCTGACCGCCTCATGAGAAATCTGTATGCAGGTCAAGGAGCAACATTTAGAACTGGACATGGAATAACGGACTGGTTCCAAATAGGAAAAGGAGTACATTAAGGCTGCATATTGTTTAACTTATATGCAGAGTACATAATGAGAAACGCTGGACTAGATGAAGCACAAGCTGGAATCAAGCTTGCTGGGAGAAATATCAATAATCTCAGATATGCACATGACACCACCCTTATAGCAGAAAGTGAAGAAGAACTAAAGAGCCTCTTGATGAAAGTGAAAGAGGAGAGTGAAAAAGTTGGCTTAAAACTCAACATTCAGAAAACAAAGATCATGGCATCCAGTCTCCTCACTACATGACAAATAGATGGAGAAACAGTGGAAACAGTGGTAGATTTATTTTGGGAGGTTCCAAAATCACTGCGGATGGTGACTGCAGCCATGAAATAAAAAGATGCTTACTCCTTGGAAGAAAAGTTATGACCAACCCAGACAGCATATTAAAAATCAGAGACATTACTTTGCCAACAAAGGTCTGTCTATTCGAGGCTATGGTTTTTCCAGTAGTCATGTATGGATGTGAGAGTTGGACTATAAAGAAAGCTGAGCACTGAAGAATTGATGCTTTTGAACTGTGTTGTTGGAGAAAACTCTTGAGAGTCCCTTGGACTGCAAGGAGATCCAACCAGTCCATCCTAAAGGAAATCAGTCCTTAATGTTCATTGGAAGGACTGATACTGAAGCTGAAACTCCAAGACTTTGACCACCTGATGGGAAGAACTGACTCATTTAAAAAGACCCTAATGCTGGGAAAGATTGAAGGTGAGAGAAGGAGATGACAGAGGATGAGATCGTGGGATGTCATCACTGACTCAATGGACATGAGTTTGAGTAAACTCTGGGAGTTGGTGAAGGACAAGGAGGCCTGGCGTGCTGTGGTCCATGGGGTTGCAAAGAGTTGGACACGGCTGAGAGATTGAACTGAACTGAATCTTAACTCATTGCCAGTTTGTCCAACGCAGATGGGAATAGATACCATGATGTAAAGCAATCCAAACCTGTGCCCTGAGACTGGGTACCTGGTGAAATAGTCATAACCCTTATCCTCTTATTGCTCTGAGAGAATGTAAGTCACTGATTTCCTCCCCTAGTCCTTCATAAGAACAGTTTAGGGTATTTCCAATGGTAAACACTTCATTGTCATAGACCCACTTTAGCTAATAACAGAAGTAATGACAAAGGAGTTGGTTATCTGGTTCTGTTAGGGGGATTAAGTGTATTTTAATAATAAGTGGGGTGTTGCCTACAAGGGGTTAGGTTCCTGGTTATAAGAGTTAGTAAGTGGCTTAAGAACAAATTGATAAGAGGCAACAAACCAGATGTCCCATAAAAGTGGTGTGGAGATTTAATCCAGGAGTATGTTTGTAACTTTAGGAGAGGGTGATAAGTGTTTTCGCCCAAATGGCCAGAAGGGCTAACTCCCAAAGTGGCAAACATTATTCCTGGAAGTCCAATTACTCTTGAAGGAGTGCTATCAACAGATGGACTTCTAGCAGGCATTGTGTGCCTGTCAATTGCCCTGGTGGGTTCACTGAGAGATGCCATTGTTGCACATGTTGCAGGAAACATGAAAGATGAAGGTCTGAATATCTAGAAGAATTGGGTATCACTCAGTGTTTCCCTCCCCAGGGCCAGCTATTTTCTGGTTGTCCCTCCAGAAGATTGTAGAGGCAACACTGTGGGCTCAGAAGGGGCTCAGGAAAAGAGTATGAAACAGGAGGGAAGGGGGCAGGGTGCAACTTTTGAAAGAATGACATAGCCCAAGGGGATAACATAAACTGATTAAAATCAAATGGGTCCAGGATAGCAGACAAATCAAATTCAACTAAACCTTGATCCTTAAACCTTGAACCTTGATCTGCAAGCTGAATAACACACCCAGAGGTGCCATGACAGTTCCAAGGTACTGTCAAAAAACTAAGGAGTGGATGGTTCCCCAATTGTTGAAATGATCCTTGCCGGGAGCCAACACACGAGACCCTACCCATGACAAGGCCAGGAGGGAGAAAACCTGACGGGCAAGGCAGATCAGGTTTTCAGGGATTTCGAAAAGCTGCCCCCGGCGCTCACCTTAAAGATGATATCTGTCTTTCTGATGCCTGCCTCAATGGACTACTCCCTAATTTCTCTGACACAGGCAGGAAGGCCTTCCCCGATCTCTTCCCAAATAAAAATCAACTTAGAACTTTAATCAATAAGTTTCCCAGGTGGCGGTATTTTATGAGATTATTCAGGGTGAAAGGAGTGTTTTAATTTAAACTCCTTTGCTGGTAGTTTGTTAGCCAAATGCATTTATGCCCTTGGTACTAATATGCATTATTGCTTATAATATCCTAATCATAAAATAGCATAAAGAACCTGATTATATAAAAGCCCTAATAGACATAGAGCCTTTTTAAGGGGTAAAGGAGTCCTATTAGAAAACATAAGAAAAATTATTCTATAGGTGGTTACTGGGTTGAGATTTTCTTGCTGTGTTTTGCTTGCTGTGTTTTACTTTTAATGTGCTAAGGTAGTGTTATAGAAACCATTGTTAATATAGTTTAAGATCTAGAGAAATAAGGACTTAGCCCTAGTGTGGTAACAATGAGATGGTTGTTAATTGTCAGCCAGGAGTGCTAGGCAGAGGCTGCCTCACTGAAGTCGCAGAGTCTGTATGGGCTAAACTTCTTAGATAAATGCAACTGACAAATTTTGCAGAAGGATTAATTTTTGTATTAACAAGGATATAATTCTACTCTGTACTATTTCCCTATGAGACTGCTACCATTCAGTTAAGGTCACCATAAAAACGGAAAACAGGTTTACATTCACCTGACCTGCATAAAATGTTAATGGCCCCAAGGCCAGAAGATCATGTGCTAAGAATTACTATAGAATTAGAAAGCAAAAAACATCCTGCTTTTCCTAAAAAACAAAATGATGTAATACTAATCCTGTGTAATCGTGAGTAAGCATCTTGTACCTTGAAAACGTTCTGTGAAAAGGTATAAAACCGGTTGTCAAAAAGTAAAACACAGACTTGGCCCTATCAAGGCTGGTCTCTCTCTCTCTCTCTCTCTCTCTCTCTCTCTCTCGCCGACGCCGTTCATCCTGAGGGTATCCCCTGTGTTAGAAAACGCCGCGGGAGAAAAAAAAGCCGCCTCTAATGACCGGTAGTAAAGGCCTTTTATTGAGCCCCGCTCTCGGGCAGAACTCCCGGGGGTGGGTGAGTGAGGAGACAAAGGGAGTCTGCAAGGTATGAGGGGTGGGGAGGGGTTTTATAGTCCGGGCCGGGCGTCCAGGCCAGGTCTTTTCATATAAGGAAGAAAGCGCGGGCTACAGCGGCGGTCAGTGTCCGAGGGCTCTATGTTGGTACCTGATTGGACAAGGGTGCAGGGGGCCAGCCCCTGGAAGTTTAGCCAGCCTCCGGAATTCGCCTTGCAGCACTTTCCCGGGGCATGCCCCGACCTTTCATCCCGGCCTTTTAGTTATAGGACAAGGGGCGCCGGTTCTCTCTGGCTTCTTCCTGCTGAACGGGGGCGGCGAGGGGTAGGGTGTGGCCGGGATGACAGGGAGCGTCTGCCGTTAATTTTGTCACAGAGTGTCCGTTGGAAGCCCTTGGTACTGCTGTCGCAATACCATCAGCTGAACCGTGTTGAGCCGCTGTTTGACGAAGGCCAAGAGCTTATTTAAGAGACAGGGCCTGAAAGTTAAGAGCAACAAGAGGATTATGAGTGGTCCCATTAAGGTCGAGAGCAGGGTGGTCAGCCAGGGGGAGTTTTGGAACCATGATTCGAACCAACCTTGCTGGGCTTCCGGTTCTCTCTTTCTGCGCTCTAGTCTTTCTCTTACTTTGGCCATGGACTCTCTTACTACCCCTGTATGGTCTGCGTAAAAGCAACACTCTATTTTGAGGGCTGCACAGAGGCCCCCTTGTTGTAAAAAAATCAGGTCTAGGCCTCGTCTGTTCTGTAACACCACTTCTGACAAAGAGGTTAGGGATTTTTCCAAGGCCATCATAGACTTTTTTATTCGTGCAATGTCTTCATCAATGGCAACTCTCAGGGTGATTAGACCCTGATGTTGTGTGGTCAGGGAAGCAATGCCCATACCCGTCCGGCCGCCCCCAGGGCGAACAGTGTTGCTAGAGTAATAGCTGTAACGGGCTCTCTCTTATGTCTGGGAGCTGGGGTATCTTGGTCCCAAAAGTTGTAGAGGACCTCTTCTGGGTGGTATGCAATTTTGGGTACTACCACTACCATGACACAGAATTCTCTGCTCTGGTCGAAGACAGCCAAATGGATACAGGGCGTCAGCCCAGTCCGTGAGCATACCCACCACCCCCCGATTTCGGGAATGACGTAGGTCTTATCGGTGAAGTTGGTGTCATTGTCAGTCTGGGCGCACAGGGTTTGTTTATCTGTAGGAACCGTGCCTAAGCAGGTCCCCGAACCCCATACTTGTTTCATGGTAAGGCCCGCCTTGCGGTCTCCCCAAGAGCACTGTGGTGGGTTAGAGAGAGTGGATAAGTTGTAGGTGGCATTTAAACCCACGGCCTCGTAGTAAGGTGGGTGTGAGGTGTAGCAAAGCCAGCAGGATTGAGTCTCATTAGGATTGGAGTGGTTAAGGGCCCCGTAGGTTTCTTTGATCAAGGCCCACAGGGGTTCTTGGGTTTCTGGTGGGTCTGTCTGGGTTAGCTGAAGAGAGGGGGTAGGGGTAGGCGAGGTCACAACATTTGTGGCATTTGTCCCTTGTGGTGAGGGGCGGGGGGGTGTAATAATCTGGTTGGGCCCCATAACATGGGTCTGGGCGGGTTGTAGGACTTGCTGAACATACAATGTTGCGCTATTGCTTCCCGTACCATAGGTATCATATATCACTACCCCCCAGGACAGCCCGGAAATCCATCTATTTTCAGTCCGTCCCTGCTGTGTGAATGATAGTCGGATCTGGTCGCTGCATTGCCCTGGGTTGGAGGGTCGTCCCTGCCAATCTGATTTTGGAAGAGGACCCGTGAAGGACATATTGATCAGGTCTGGCCTGGTCACCAACCACTTCTGGTACCCATCATTGGAAGTGACACAGCCCCAGGATTTACAGTAGCGGCTCACCATTCCCCCACAGGTTTTTATGTTTTCTCGCTGATGTCCCGGGCAGGCATAAAACCCGAGAGACCTGACCCTACACTTGGAGTATCCTGATTGTTCGATTAACTTTGTAAGGTTAAAATATAAGCCCGGCCACCACTTATCTTTCGGTTGGGTGGCTGTGGTCCGGTTTAGCTCTTTGTAGGTCTCTCCATTTTTTAAGATCCATGTGACTTGAAAAGACTGGTGGGGGTTTTGGTGTGGAGCGGTAGGCGTGATTGGGAGGAGGGGCCTGGGCCGGGGCTACCCCTGTCTCTGGGAGACCAGGGGAGCTCGTTTGAGCCGGGTCAGGTGATATCAGGGCTCATGTCCCAGCAGTTTGGCTGCCGTGGGAGTGGTGAGGATTACAGTATGGGGCCCCGTCCAGCGAGGTTGTAGCAGGTGGGGACTCAAGGTTTTTAGCAGTACCTGATCTCCCGGGGCCAGAGGCTGAGTTGGCCCCTCGTCGTCTGTCGGTTGTGGCAGGACCCGGTTTGCGTGTTTTCTCAGCAAGGATCGTAGGAGGGAGAAGAGGGGGAGGTACCCCGCGAGTGGGGGAGCCTCTCCCTCTGGGAGGTGAGTCAGGAGATAGGGCCTGCCGTAGAGCAGTTCAAAAGGGGTCAAACCTGTTTTGGAATGAGGTGTGGTGTGAATGCGAGTGAGCGCCAGAGGAAGGAGGTCGACCCAAGACAGCCGCAGTTCTGAGGCAAGCTTGGTCAGGTGCGTCTTGATGATGCCGTTCACCCGTTCTACTTTGCCTGACGATTGGGGCCGATAGGGGATGTGGAGATGCCAGTCGATGCCCAGAGCCGTAGCCACCTGCTGGGAGATCTGTGAGATAAATGCAGGCCCATTGTCAGACTGGAGGGAGTTTGGCAACCCAAATCTGGGAAAGAGATGGGTCGTCAAGACTTCTGCCACCGCCGCTGCCGTCTCTCGGGCAGTGGGGAAGGCCTCGACCCATCCTGAAAAGGTATCCACCAAGACCAGCAGATAGCAGTAGGTTCAATGTCTGGGCATGTGGGTGAAGTCTATCTGCCAATCTTGTCCGGGCATATGTCCCCTTAGCTGGTGAGTCTCCTGTGGGGGTCGGAGTCTTCCTTGAGGAGAGGTGGAAGCACATGTTAGGCAGGAGCGGTGGACCGCATGTATGGTCTGTCTGAGATGTAGGGGAGAAAAGACAGGGCTGAGAAAGGAAAAGAGAGCCCTTGGCCCGATGTGGAGGGTATTGTGGATTTGGGATATTATGGCCTTAGCCTGGCGCTCAGGAAGCACCAGTTTATTATGGAGTAGTATCCATCCCGACGGGTGCCTCTGAGCCCCTTCCTGTGCCAGCAAGGCTCTGGCTTCTTTGCTGGAATAATCTGGGTTGAGGGTGGATCTCAAAGTCAGCAAGGGCTCGGGGGCTTGTTGTAAGGTGATTTGTCGAGCCACTTGATCTGCCATATTATTACCCAGAGCGACACTGTCATGAGTATTTTGGTGTCCCTTGCAGTGTATGATAGCGACCTCTTTGGGCAGAGATAAGGCATCTAACAGTCGAATGATGTGGGGGGCATTACAGATGGGGGATCCTTTAGTGGTCAGGAAGCCCCGCTCTTTCCAGATTGCCACGTGAGAATGGGCAATCAAGAAGGCATATTTGGAGTCTGTGTAAATATTGGCACTTTTTCCTTTTGCTAGGTGTAAGGCTCTAGTTAGGGCTGTTAGTTCAGCCTTTTGAGAGGTCGTCCCGGGTGGCAAGGGCTGAGCCTCCAGGACTTCTCGGGTGGTTACCACAGCATAAGCCGCCCTTCGGTTTCCATCAAGATCTCGCTTTGAGCTCCCATCGACGAACAAAGTTAGCTCTGGATCTGGTAGAGGTTCGGAAAACAGGTTGTGAGGTGGTTGCATAAGGGACTCAAGGACCTCTGAGCATAAGTGGGCTGGGGGTTCTGAGGAGAGGGGGAGGGAGGGCAACGAAGAAAGCGGGTTTAATTGTGGAGAGCAACTCATGGAAACTTGCGGATTGTCCAAAAATACCAGGTGAAACTGCTGGAGCCTGGATTCGCTGAGGTCAGAGAGAAATCTAGAGGCTAAAAGATCGCCAAGGCGATGAGGTGAGAAGATGGTCAGGGGCTGACCATGAATCAGCTTTTTAGCATCAGCGTACAATGTTGCCGCTGCCGCTAGTGCCCGCAGGCAGGGGAACCATCCCCTGGCTGTGGGGTCAAGTTGTTTGGATATGTAAGCAACAGGCAGCAGTTCGGGGCCAATCGGTTGCACCAAGGCTCCAAAGGCTATCCCTCCCTTTTTATCAGTGTATAGATGGTGTGGATAGTTGGGATTTGGGAGAAAGAGAGGGGGTGCAGCCAATAGGGTTGAGCGTAAAGCATGGAAGGCCTTAGTCACTTCGGTGGGGGAAGACAGCGGTCCTGTGGGAGTCTCTTTAGCAGTGGCATATAGGGGTTTGGCCAGGGTGGCGTAGTTTGGGACCCAGTGTCGGAAGAACCCCATCAGTCCTAGGAAGGACAATATCTGGTCTCCGTTGGCCGGAGGACAGATGGACCTGAGGAGGCTACACCGATCTGCCGTCAGGGCCTTAGTGGCTAGATAGTGATTTGGAGGTGATTTGGAGGCCTAGATAGACAACAGAAGTCTGAGTCAGTTGGGCCTTGGATTGTGAGGCTCTGTAACCCTGGGAGCTGAGGAAATTAAAAAGAGTTGCAGGATGTTGTCGGGAGGGTTCTTCTGAGGGGCTGCAAAGGAGCAGGTCGTCTACAAATTGGAGGAGGGCGCTAGGGCGGAGCGAGCATCTGGCCAGGTCTCGGGACAGAGCCTGTCCGAAGTAATGGGGACTGTCTCTGAACCCCTGAGGGAGTACAGTCCATGTGAGTTGGGTGGTCAGCTGAGTGTCGGGGTCAGTCCAGGTAAAAACAAAGAGGAATTGGCAGTCGGGGTGGAATGGGATGGTAAAAAAGGCATCTTTGAGGTCAATGACAGTAAAATGAGAGGTTTTGGGAGGTATGGAAGAAAGGAGAGTGTAGGGGTTAGGGACAAGTGGATGGGCAGGGACCACCGCCGCGTTGATCAGGCAGAGATCCTGCACTAGCCGGTAGTCTCCTGAAGCCTTTTGAACAGGAAGGATGGGCGTGTTACAGGGGGAAGTCATGGGGATCAAAAGACCCTGTCCCCTGAGACGGTCGATGATGGGCTTTAGTCCCCTGAGGTTATGAGTAGACAAAGGAAACTGGGGCCTGGCTGGGAAGCAGGTGGGGTCTCTTAGCCGGATGAGGACTGGAGGGTGGTGCCGAGCCACCACCGGGACTTGGGTGTCCCAGACCTCAGGATTAACAGAAGAGGTTGGAGGGTCAACAAGTAACATTAGGAAGGCCCCTGACGTGGGAGCCGATCCTGGAGTCAGGTGAAGGGTGGCCTTCAGCTTAGCGAGTATATCTCTTCCCAAGAGAGGAGTAGGGCAGGAGGGGATGACCAAAAAGGAGTGGGTAAATAGGCAGGAATCTAATTGGCAGGACAGTGGTTGGGTTTGGAGCGGACACGAGGGTTGGCCGTCAATGCCCATAACCGAAACCTGGGAAGGACGTAAAGTGCCCCCGAAAGAGGAAAGGACTGAATAGGTAGCCCCCGTATCAACTAGAAAGTTGATGGACTTACCCGCTACCTGGAGCGTTACCCTAGGCTCGGCTTGGGTTATTGGGGTCCCCGAGTCTGGGCGGCGTCCGTCATCATTGAAGCTCAGCAGTTCCGAGGCCGGAGGAGGGCAGGAGGTCTCCCTGGGGCGCTCTGGTCTCTGGCTCCTAGAGGTCGGAGCCCGAGAGGCCCGGGGACAGTCACTAGCCCAGTGTCCTTGTTGTTTGCACAACGGGCACGGCTTGGAAGGAGGCCGCGGATTGGGGCACATCTTGGCCCAGTGTCCTTCTTGGCCACACTTGAAGCAGGCCCCCGGAGGGGGGTTCTGGGGCCCCTGGAGGGCTGCTACCAAGGCCTGGGTTTGCTGGTTTAGGAGGCTTGCCTGAAATTCGGCCTTTTGTTTGAGCCTTGCCTTTCGGCTGGCCTCAGCAGTTTTTTCATGGGCGTTATAAACTTTAAAGGCCATTTTTACCAGGTCTTGAATAGGGGTCTGAGGGCCGTCCTCGGCCTTGGCCAGTTTTTTTCGGATGTCAGGTGCGGATTGGGAGATAAAACGATTGGCCAAGGTAGCTGCCCCCATGGGGGACTCAGGGGACAGTCTGGTGTATTGAACAAGGGCCTCAGTCAGCCGATTAAGAAACATGGCTGGGTTTTCGTCGGGCCCCTGAGTCACCTCATCTAGTTTGAGGAGGTTTACAACCTTATGAGAGGACGTTTCCATCCCATCGAGGATACACTCTATCATATAGCGTACCCGCAGCTGGCCGCCACCCCCTTCCTGGTAGTTCCAATTAGGGTCAGTGTCAGGAACTGCCTGAGCTCCCGGGGGGCGCTCGGGGGAGGGGTTAGCACTGTGCCGCTGGTCGGCCTTAGCCCTGGCTGCTGTCCAAATGGCCTGCCTCTCTTCGGGGGTGGTGGTAGATCCCAGGATGACATATATGTCCTGCCATGTTAAGGCATAGGCGCGGGTCAGACCAGTAAACTGCTTAATGTACTGAGTGGGGTTGGAGGAAAAGGATCCCAGCTTGGCCTCAATCTGTGCTAAGTCCTGGAGAGAGAAGGGGACGTGGACCTGGCCCAGGCCGTCGGCTCCGGCCACTTGTCGCAGAAGGAGTAGCGGGGCTGGGGGAGGGGGAGGGGAGGCCCCTGGAGGGTTGCTATGGGAGCGAGTGTGGGAGCTAACCGGAGACGAGAAGGGAGTGACGGGGGGGAAGAGGAGGATACAAGATAGGGTTAATGGCCGGAGAATCTGGGGCCGGCGGTGAAGCCTCAGGGGCGGGAACAGGAGCAAAAGAGGCCGGAGTAGGGTTAGAGGGGGAGGGGTTAGGAGGGGCCGGAGAGGAGGGGGAAGAGGTAGGAGGGGCCGAAGTGGAAGGGGAGGGAGTAGGAACCGGAGAGGAAGGGGAGGGGGCCGTGGGAGAGGCGTAGGGAGAGGGGGCCACCAGATCTTCTGGGGGAACAGAGAAAGCAGAGGACTCAGAGGCGGGAGGGGTTGGCTTAGCTCGGGAGGGTGGAGTCGGGGGGGCCATGGTGAGTAGGATCTGGCTAGGAGCACACGTAGTGCACAGGGTGGGGCGAGAGGGCAAAGCCCAGAAGGCCTGAACATAGGGGACCTCAGACCATTTTCCCGTTTTCTGGCAGTAATTATCCAAATCACGGAGGACGTCAAAGTCTAGTGTCCCTGTGGCTGGCCATTGTGAGCCATTATCTAGGGAATACTGAGGCCAGGCCTGTGAGCACAGAAAAGTGAGCTGCTTGGGGCGGATATCTCTCTTTAGCCCTAGAGTCCACAGGTTAGCTAGCAGGCACTCTAAGGGTGTGGAGTATTGGGGATCAGGTTTGGAGGCTGTCGATCCCATGGCGACCACGGGGTATGGAGGCAACCCCCGCTGTCCGAACGTCTTCGGACGAGTCAAGGGGAGCCGGAGGTCCGTGTAGTCGCGGGGAACGTCTTCCTCACGACCGCAGGGACCCGGAAAGGCTGAAGCCGGAGGTCTACTCAGCCACTGGGGACGTCTCCCCACCAGCTGGTGACCAGGAAGGCCGGAGCCGGAGGCCGAAGCCGGAGGTCTACTCAGCTGCTGGGGACGTCTCCCCACCAGCTGGTGACTGGGAGGGCCCAGTAAGTGCGCACTGGTTACGGGGCCCTAGGAGGTGATCACCAGGGAAGGCAGGCCCCAAAGCCGAAGGGACTTACCCCGTATCCTGCCGTCCGGGGGGTTGGTCAGCCGCCTGGGTCCGGGGCTACCGCGGTGGTGGAGCTCGAGGGGGGCCTCAGCGGCGAGTGCCGGGGGCCCCTCAACCCGAGCCCCACGTTGGGCGCCAGATGTTAGAAAACGCCGCGGGAGAAAAAAAAGCCGCCTCTAATGACCGGTAGTAAAGGCCTTTTATTGAGCCCCGCTCTCGGGCAGAACTCCCGGGGGTGGGTGAGTGAGGAGACAAAGGGAGTCTGCAAGGTATGAGGGGTGGGGAGGGGTTTTATAGTCCGGGCCGGGCGTCCAGGCCAGGTCTTTTCATATAAGGAAGAAAGCGCGGGCTACAGCGGTGGTCAGTGTCCGAGGGCTTTATGTTGGTACCTGATTGGACAAGGGTGCAGGGGGCCAGCCCCTGGAAGTTTAGCCAGCCTCCGGAATTCGCCTTGCAGCACTTTCCCGGGGCATGCCCCGACCTTTCACCCTGGATCCTGCCGAGGCTGGACCCTGGCAGATCTCCCCACTCATTAGCATAGGAAATTATCCAGCCCATAAAAAACTAACCACACCACATTTCATGGCCACCACACTCACCCACTGTGATGGCCCACACTCTTGGAGTGTGCTTCTCTCTGAATCCAAACAAATCTACCTCTTACCTATCGCTGTATCTCTCACTGAATTGTTTGCAATGAGACATCATGAACCTGAGTTTCATAGGTCCTGAAATCAGGCACCATGGGTTTTGGCCATGTTTGAGTCCCTGCCTGACATGATTGAGTGACTAAGCATACATAGCACAGAGTCTCTGCCACATGAGTTTGAGTCCCAATCTTAAGTAAACAGTTTCAAACACAATTTTCAGAAATGGAAAGATGATGACCTGCCCAATACTTTGTAAACAGTGGCATAGATGGAGAGAGGAGTTGAAGGATGGAAAGAAAAAGCAGTGGGCAAAACGTTCTGAGGAGCCCCTTTCATAACTTGCCAGAAAAACTGCTGAATGCCTGACCTGTGCCCACAATTTTCATTGGCCCAATTTTTGGCCCAAAGGAGATTAAGGACAGAGGAACCCTCACCCACTTGGTCAACAGCTACTAAGGCACAGCAGATAGTAGAACCTTTGGGACACATTGGGGAGTAGCCCCTGCCAGAGTCCTCAGTTGCACCCACTGTTGCTGGCCTGTTCACGGGAGCTTCGAGGAAACAAGAAATGAGAGGTTATAAAGGAATTAAAATTTTGTTAGTCATATGTCCTTCCAGCCATAGGGGTGAGGACCTTCTACCTTTAACTGGAGGTCTTTTGGAATCTGAGACTGAGCCATGTGAGCTTTCTGCTGAGTTTGTTTTTGCTGTCCTGGTTGCCAGCACACTGGGCTTCTTGTCACTTCCACTGCACTGGGTTTTCTTCATGTTCAGCTTCCATCTGTGAACTGTCTCCGAATTGGGCTTCTGCTGTGCTTGGCTTCTGCCTCGTGGGGGCTGAGCTGAGATTGCTTCAGCTAGGTTACATCCGGGTCACGGCAACAGATATGTCAGGGGAGTGTGTAATTTCCTTGGTTCTGTCTTGCTGCAGCAAATATTTGAAACTGCAGACCAGTGTTACCGCTTGATTACAGCTCAGAGTTTTATTCAGCAAGCAAAGAAAAGTACACCCTCGAGGTGTGAAGGTGGGCCAATCCCAAAAGAGAGGCTCAATCAATTTTGGCTTCCTCCTTTTATTCATTTGTCTTCTCCCCCTCTTGAGCCTGCCCTATGCAAATTGGGCTAGCCAAGAAAGGAGCATGTTTGTTTCACTTAAAGTTCTCACTTCAGTCCTTGGATTTTTTTTGTTCCGTTTTTGTGGGCTTTTCCTTTCTTTGTCTTTTAGCCACTACCATTTTGGACTCCTTTTTCTTATTCTAACTACCTAACAGTAGGGAAGTAAGTACATGAATATATTGCTTAAGTGCATGCAAAATGTTACAATCTAAATCCCTAAAAGAAAGAATTTGGCAAAATCTTAAACATTTTTTTTTTTTTGTATACTTTTATCTCTTAACCCAGCAATCCTATGTCTAGTAATTTATCCTACCCACATTGGTATGACTAGATATATGCACAAGACTCATTATTACAAATCTATTTGTATTAGCAAAGGAATATAAAACAGTTTTGTGTTCATTGATACAGATCTGCTCCAACAATGTTGATGTAGTGCTGAATGGAGTAATTTGCAGTTGTAAAAACAATAAAGGACATTTCCAAATACTCCTACTGTGGGATCTCCAAATTATTCAGTGAAAACAGCATGGTGGAGAAAATTGCATATATTCATATTCTAATATATATTTATTTGTCTCTCCGTCTAACAAAGTGGATTCATATACATATGCTTCTTAAGTATGGAAATGTTACTGAGTCCAAGCTCACTTTGTTTGCCGAACAACAGGCCAAAGAATCTGAGAGATGAGGTATTGAGCAAGGAAGAAACTTTAATCGGGGAGCCAGCAGACTGAGAAGATGGTAGGCTAGCACCTCAAGATAACCATCTTATCGGGGTCTGGATGCCAGGTTCTTTTATAGATCAGAGAGAAAGAAGCAATGAGAAACTAAAGTCAAAAGGCAGAATAGAGAGTGAGATGCAGTGGGGAAGTAAAGTGAAAGGGTCTTCAGTCTTGCAAAACATCTCCAAGGGAGTGTCCAGCCTTCAGAAGGGATGTGTTAGGGAGAAACTATCTTGCCATGAGCTGAACAAAGGCACTTTAGTTTACAGTCAGTCAGAAAGGCAGGGTCCTCCAGGCAAGCCATTGAGTATGATTATAATAATAAAAGCAAGTCAAAGAAACAGTTTCCAACATGGAGTCAGAATTGGCTTCCTCCCTATAACAGAAATGCAATGATAAATTAAAAGGTGTAAATAAATTATAAAGGAAAATAGACATAATAGTAGAGGAGAAAGCAAAAAGGAACTAGATTTTCCTGAAGGTAACTTGTTTTGCAGATTTTGTTTTTGAAAGCTGTACATCTGTGCTAAGTCACCTCAGTCATGTCTGACTCTTTTAGGACCCCAGGGACTGTAGCTCTCCAGGTTCCTCTGTCCTTGGGATTCTCCAGGCAAGAATATTGGAGTAAGTTTCCATTGCCTTCTCTAGGGGATCTTCCCAACCCAGAGATCAAACCCATGTCTCTTATGTCTCCTACATTTGCAGGTGGGTTCTTTACCACTTGTGCCACTTGGGAAGTTGTATGTATTTTATATAATTATAAAACAAAATTTAGTTATAGTGATTCATAAATAATAAATGGAAAAATAATAGATAACCATAACTGTATATCAAGGGATTACTTTATTGCATTCCAGATGGTATAAACTTGAGGACAAAAAGGCATCTTAAAATGTATTCTGCAGTGATTGTGTTGGTATAATATTGGGATTGCAATTCTGAGACTGTTTGTATTGTGTGATGAAGCAAAAAACGTATTAGATTGGTGCCATTGAGAAATGAGATTTTCAGAATGGGAAAAAGAAGAAATATATACAAGATTAAAGAAGTTAAAATTCCAAAAATTCTAAGTTTAAACTGGAATTAACTGTGTGAACTCAAAAAGTGTTTTATCAAAAACTATTACCTGGCCTTTTTCACTGAAAAGGTCTGGAAACAATGACTGTAAGGTTTAGAAACAATGTCTGTTTCCTGAACCTTTTCACTAAAAAGGTCTAGAAACGATGACACCATAGTGCTTGGATTGTGGTCTCTAAATGTCCTGCCTCACTGAAAGGAACTAGGACTCTGAAGAAATGTCTGATTCCAGATCTAGGAAATTCCAAATGCATCTGGAGAATTTTCTCATTACCATGAAAAAAGGAAGCTATCAACAAGTTCTAAATTGGGTCAAAGGCTCAGGAGCCAACTTATCTCCAGTCCATTGACCAAATTTGGATCACTGAATATGATTACAACAATAGAAACTGATTAAAACATTTCAAATGCACTTTAATCCGCAAGTTCATAATCATAATAAAAAAAGGACAATGCTCATTAACATATTTGAAGGATGCTAGGAAACCAATTCATTATTTTTGAAAACGTGACAAATAGAGAAAGAATAAAAAAAATTGTCTGATTTCCCTTTACTATATAAACTATAGCTCCAGGATAACCAAAACAGTTATGGGGAAGTTTATTTTTACAGAAGCAATTCAGATAGTTGGGAAGTTTGGATGAAAATGTTAACTCCATGGAATGCAATTAGCAAAACCCAGCCTGTATGAAATCCAAAGGGCAAATGACCTAGTTTCTTCAAAGAGCAGATTGCAATGGGGAAAAAGGCACAAAATGTTGGAATTTGCCATAGTGGCAGAAGGATGGTCTGACTTTTCTGATTCCACTATGTGCATTGGCAAAGGGTATTATGATTTTCCTTGCCATACTAGGTTTAGAAGTAAATATTGAAGAGTTTTGATCCAAATTATAGAACATATTTGGAGGTGGTACTTTCTTGGCTGTGCCCTGATATAACTAGAATAGTTACATAGACTGGCATCTGTTTCATGGATACTCTGGGAGTCCTGGCAACTGTCATTCAGATGGACAGCATATCAAGAATAAAAGTGTGGCATAGAGGTTTCTAAAACAAAATAATTTAATTAGAAGTAGCAATCATGAAACAAAGATTTAGGATCGTACGTGTGGTTAATTTTAGTTTGGTTCTTTGCTGGAGTATTTTGTTGACTAACTGACATGCATTAGATACAGTAAGAGAGTTTTAAATCAATCAGTACACAAAATCAAACACTATAGGTATATGGCCTGCAATCTACTATTTACCTTTTAATTATACTTATTTTTAATGCAGAAGGAAGCTTTTTTTTTTTTTTTTCATTTATTTTTATGAGTTGGAGGCTAATTACTTCACAACATTGCAGTGGGTTTTGTCATACATTGACATGAATCAGCCATGGAGTTACATGTGTTCCCCATCCCGATCCCCCCTCCCACCTCCCTCTCCACCCGATTCCTCTGGGTCTTCCCAGTGCACCAGGCCGGAGCACTTGTCTCATGCATCCCACCTGGGCTGGTGATCTGTTTCTCTATAGATAATATACATGCTGTTCTCTCAAAATATCCCACCCTCGCCTTCTCCCACAGAGTCCAAAAGTCTGTTCTGTACATCTGTGTCTCTTTTTCTGTTTCGCATATAGGGTTATCATTACCATCTTTCTAAATTCCATATATATGTGTTAGTATTCTGTAATGATCTTTATCTTTCTGGCTTACTTCACTCTGTATAATGGGCTCCAGTTTCATCCATTTCATTAGAACTTATTCAAATGAATTCTTTTTAACGGCTGAGTAATATTCCATGGTGTATATGTACCACAGCTAGAAGGAAGCATTTTTATAGTAACTTTAGAATCTGTGGTTATGTCATTGTTTTACAATCCCAAGTTATAGATGGTAGAAATGGTCTTCTGAAAATAAGTGTCTGTACACAGTCCAGTTCCTGTAGGGTCTTAAATTTATCCTACTATTGTTTTACCCTTCCTCCAGCCTCTTGTCTAATCTAGAGGCTATTAATGGGCCACATACTGGGAAATGGATATCAAGAAAAGCTAATCGATTGCTAGAAGAAGATTAAGGAGATAAGATCATAAAAATTCCTTTATCTCTTTATCTTAAAAATCTGGAAGGATTGAACCAGATGAAGGATACAAAATTAAAAAAAAAAAAAAACTAAAGAAACATGCCACTCCCACCCCCCCAGGAGATCTATCTTTTTAAATAACCTCATTATTTTGGAATAATGGTTGAATTACAGAGAACATACAAAGATAGTGAAGAGTTCCCCGCATTCTCCTTGCCTATTTCCCCCCATTGTTAGCATCTAATATTACTGTGATTCTTTGTCACAATGAACACTGAGATAGATATATTACTACTAACTATTCAGTTCAGTCAGTTCAGTTGCTCAGTCGTGTCCGACTCTTTGCGACCCCATGAATTGCAGCACGCCAGGCCTCCCTGTCCATCACCAACTCCCGGAGTTTACTCAAACCTATGTCCATCGAGTCGGTGATGCCATCCAGCCATCTCATCCTCTGTCGTCCCCTTATCCTCCTGCCTCCAATCCCTCCCAGCATCAGGGTGTTTTCCAATGAGTCAACTCTTCGCATGAGGTGGCCAAAGTACTGGAGTTTCAGCTTCAACATCAATCCTTTCAATGAACACCCAGGACTGATCTCCTTTAGGATGGACTGGTTGGATCTCCTTGCAGTCCAAGGGACTCTCAAGAGTCTTCTCCAACACCACATTTCAAAAGCATCAATTTTTCAGCACTCAGCTTTCTTCACAGTCCAACTCTCACATCCATACATGACCACTGGAAAAACCATAGCCTTGACTAGACGGACCTTTGTTAGGTTGGTACAAAAGCAACTGCAGTTTCAGATTGTGAATTTTAAATAATTGTAACTAGGCTCAAACACATCTTTATTAATCAAAATAGAAACCACTACAATTAACACATTCTTGCCAATGAGAAATAAATTTGTTTATTCCTGTAACATAAAAATATGTGCTTCAGCATTCAGTGGACTCTTGGACAGCATTTTCTGCCTCCTGCTGGCTATGGAAGCATTTTCCCTGCAAAAAGTCGCTGAGATGCTTGAAGAAGTGGTAGTCAGTTGGCAAGAGGTTGTGTGAATATGGCAGATGAGGCAGAACTTCATAACCCAATTTATTCAATGTTAGAACAGTTGTGTGATGTGTGGTTGGGCACTGTCATGGAGAAAAATTGGGCCCTTTCTATTGACCACTGCCAGCTTCAGGCATTGCAGTTTTTGGTGCATCTCATTGATTTGCTGAGCATTACTTCTCAGATGTAATGGTTTTGCTAGAATTCAGAAAGCTGCAGTGAATCAGACCAGAAGCAGACCACCAAACAGTGACCATGATCTTTTTTGGGTACAAGTTTGGCTTTGGGAAGTATTTTGGAGCTTCTTCTCAGTCCAACTACTGAGGTGGTCATCACCAGTTGTCATATAAAATCCACTTTTCATCGCATGTCACAACCAAATGGAGACATGGTTTATTATCGCTGCATAGAATAATAGAAGATGACACTTCAAAATGATGATTTTTAAAATTTTGGTCAGCTCATGAGGCACCCATTTATTGGGCTTTTTCACCTTTTTTAATTTGCTTCAAATGTCGAATGACCATAGTATGGCTGATGTTGAGTTCTTTAAGTTCTTGTGTAGTTGTAAGAGGATCAACTTTGATTATTCCTCTGTTTGTCATAGTCAACTTCCAGTGGCTGGCCACTATGCTATTCATCATGAAGGCTCTCATCTCCTTTGTGAGACTTCTTGAACCACCACTGCACTCTATATTTGTTAGCAGTTCCTGGGCCAAATGCATTGTTGATGTGAGTTGTCTCCATTGCTTCACAACTCATTTTGAGCTCAAATAAAAAAAAATCACTCAAATTTGCTTTTTGTGTTTCATTTCTATAGTCTATATACAAAATAAACAGCAAGTAATGTCATTAGCAAAAAAAAAATAAAAATAAAAAACCATAAAGTGAGAAATGTGCAACGTGCATTAAAATTATATGCAACATAACCATATTTATTTAGAATGTATTCCAATAACAAATGGCAAAGTTCAACAAAGCAAAACTGCAATTACTTTTGCACCAACCTAATACATTCTCAAATTTATTTGGATTTCACTGGTTTTTATATTGATGCCCTTTCCTAATGTAGTCTTTCTGTTTTACATTACACATTACTATATTACATTTAATTGTCATGTTTCCCCAGTAATGTCACATCTGTGATGATTTCTCAATCTTTGCTTATTTTCATAACCTTGGCAGTCTTGGGAAGTACTGGCCAGCTGTCCTGTAGAATGTCCCTATAACTGGGCTTGTCTGTTGTTCTTGTGTCAAGACTGGAGTTGTGAGTATTTGGAAAGACTATAACACGGGTCAAGCACCCTTCTTGTCTCATGATTTGGGGTTGATACGTAATATTCACATGACATTTCTGGTTATGTTAACCTGTATTGCTTCATCACAAAGACAGTGTTTTTCAAGTTTTCACACTGTAAAGTTACTGTTTTTCCCATTCCCTACTTTACTCTTTGGAAGTGAGTTACTAAATCTAGTCCACCCTTAATGTTAATAAGGAGAGAGAATTAAGCTTCACCTAAGGGATCTCTTTTACTTAATAGACATATTTTCACTGAATTCAATTATTGTTCAACTATTGTTGAAAAGGTTTTCAATAAATGTGGAATAATTCACATTTCCTTCTACCTCCTCTAGACCAGGAGATCTATTTGAGGATGTTCATTGTCAGATTATTTGTAAAATTGAAATGTTGAAAGTATTTAAATGCCCATAACTATGAGAGTGATAAATTGTAGTATCTTCAAACTGTGAAGGATTATAGGCAGTCACAGTTAGGAACAAATCTATATTAATTAACTTTGATTGAGTTAAAAACCATATTAAAGTTTTAAAAAGTTAGAATGAGGGATACAGTAACATTTAGTTATATAAAGATTTAAAAGCACACAGTACAGTACTATATAGCCTTCATGAAGATATGTTTTTTTTTTTTTTTTTTTTTACTTTACAATATTGTAGTGGTTTTTGTCATACATTGACTTGAATTAGTCATGGATTTACATGTATTCCCCATCCCGATCCCCCCTCCCACCTCCCTCTCTACCTGATCCCTCTGGGTCTTCCCAGTGCACCAGGCCGGAGCACTTGTCTCATGCATCCCACCTGGGCTGGTGATCTGTTTCACCCTAGATAATATACATGGTTTGATGCTGTTCTCTCGAAACATCCGCCCTCTGCCTTCTCCCACGAGATCAAAGTCTGTTCTGTACTTCTGTGTCTCTTTTTCTGTTTTGCATATAGGGTTATCATTACCATCTTTCTAAATTCCATATATATGCGTTAGTATACTGTAATGGTCTTTATCTTTCTGGCTTACTTCACTCTGTATAATGGGCTCCAGTTTCAACCATCTCATTAGAACTGATTCAAATGAATTCTTTTTAACGGCTGAGTAATATTCCATGGTGTATATGTACCACAGCTTTCTTATCTATTCGTCTGCTGATGGGCATCTAGGTTGCTTCCCTGTCCTGGCTATTATAAACAGTGCTGCGATGAACATTGGGGTGCACATGTCTCTTTCAGATCTGGTTTCCCTGGTGTGTATGCCCAGAAGTGGTATTGCTGGGTCATATGGCAGTTCTATTTCTAGTTTTTTAAGAAATCTCCACACTGTTCTCCATAGCGGTTGTACTAGTTTGCATTCCCACCAACAGTGTAAGAAGGTTCCCTTTCTCCACACTCTCTCCAGCATTTATTGCTTGTAGACTTTTGGATAGCAGCCATCCTGACTGGCGTGTAATGGTACCTCATTGTGGTTTTGATTTGCATTTCTCTGATAATGAGTGATGTTGAGCATTTTTTCATGTGTTTGTTAGCCATCTGTATGTCTTATTTGGAGAAATGTCTGTTTAGTTCTTTGGCCCATTTTTTGATTGGGTCATTTATTTTTCTGGAATTGAGCTTGCAGGAGTTGCTTGTATATTTTTGAGATTAATCCTTTGTCTGTTGCTTCGTTTGCTATTATTTTCTCCCAGTCTGAGGGCTGTCTTCTCACCTTGCTTATAGTTTCCTTTGTTGTGCAAAAGCTTTTAAGTTTAATTAGGTCCCATTTGTTTATTTTTGCTTTTGTTTCCAATATTCTGGGAGGTGGGTCATAGAGGATCCTGCTGTGATTCATGTCGGAGAGTGTTTTGCCTATGTTTTCCTCTAGGGGTTTTATAGTTTCTGGTCTTACATTTAGATCTTTCATCCATTTTGAGTTTATTTTTGTGTATGGTATTAGAAAGTGTTCTAGTTTCATTCTTTTACAAGTGGTTGACCAGTTTTCCCAGCACCACTTGTTAAAGAGATTGTCTTTTTTCCATTGTATATCCTTGCCTCCTTTGTCAAAGATAAGGTGTCCCTAGGTGCGTGGATTTATCTCTGGGCTTTCTATTCTGTTCCAATGATCTAGAAGATATGTATTTTTAAGAAGATGTCTTTGAATGAATGATATGTTTTTAACTCAAGATAATGAAAACAATGAATTCATCAACAATTAGAGGATATAAGAAAAAAAAATGAAAGTGAAAGAGGAGAGTGAAAAAGTTGGCTTAAAGCTCAACATTCAGAAAACTAAGATCATGACATCTGATCCCATCACTTCATGGCAAATAGATGGGGAAATAGTGGAAACAGTGGCATACTTTGTTTTGGGGGGCTCCAAAATCAGTTCAGATTGTGACTGCAGCCATGAAATTGAAAGATGCTTACTCCTTGGAAGGAAAGTTATGACCAACCTAGACAGCATATTAAAAAGCAGAGACATTACTTTGCCAGCAAAGGTCTGTCTCGTTAAGGCTATGTTTTTTCTGTTAGTCATGTATGGATGTGAGAGTTGGAGTATAAAGAAAACTGGGCAAAAAAGAATTGATGCTTTTGAACTGCGGTGTTGGAGAAGACTCTTGAGAGTCCCTTGGACTGCAAGGGTATCCAACCAGTCCGCCTTAAAGGAGATCAGTCCCAAATACTCATTGGAAGGACTGATGTTGAAGGTGAAACTCAAATACTTTGGTCATTTGATGTGAAGAACTGACTCATTTGAAAAGACCCTGATGCTGGGAAAGATTGAAGGCAGGAGGAGAAAGAGACGACAGAGGATGAGATGGTTGGATGGCATCATGGACTCAATAGACATGGGTTTGAGTCAACTCCAGGAGTTGGTAATGGACAGGGAGGCCTGGCATGCTGGAGTCCATGCAGTTGCAAACAGTTGGACATGCCTTAGCGACTGAACTGAACTGAACTGAAGCAAAAAAAGAAAAAAAAAGTAAACAATTGTTTCATGTGAAATAATTTTACTGAGGGCTAGATTTCATCAAAATAATGCAGTTTGGTGGCTTTGAATTTAAATTTCTTCTATAGCATGAACAACATTTTTATTTTAATTCTTGGCTCTATTTCCACAGATGAAGAATTATGAAAATTCTGAATGCTTCACAGAATGACAAAAGTACTCAATTTTTGTGTCTATGGTAATTTAGGTGTGCATATCAAAGCTCTTTTACAGTACTTAGTTTATTGTAACTGGTGGATTCTAGGACTGTTCAGAGTTGAAAGCCAATTATCATTCACATCCTCTTCTCTGTCCTTTCTCCCTCTTTCTGTCACTGCGCAATCCTCTATGTTGATGTTTCTGCAACCTCTTCTTTACAACCCTGGTTTACTGGCTAGCAGAGCACACCTTCCACTGCCATCTTATATCCTGATTTTTACTTTTGCTCTGGTTTTTGGTTGGTTTGTTTTTGTGTTGTTTTGTTGTTTTACTTTCACTTCTTAAGCCTCAGTATCTTGATTTCAATTTTAATCACCCCTATTTAGGAACCTAATTCTTATATGGCTTGGTATTCTTGACCCTAGCTCTAAATAGCATCACCATGGTTTACTAGTGCATATAAACCTGCTTCCATCTTTTGTGAAATTGTGACTCAAAAATATCCATATATGTATAATAGTTTACAAAATAGCTATTGTAAAGATCATATATAGAATCAAGGAACTGTTAGAATGAAATTCATAAATAAAGTCTTCAGGAAGACCACAGCTGAAAGGTGGTTCTGGATTTACAAGGCCTCTAAGGAATTTGACAGTAGGATTTGGATTTTGGTCATAGCAAGACTCAAGACTGTCAACACAATTACTTCATTCTGTTTCATTGACAAGCAACTTACTTCTTATCTTACCCCATAGTTTAGTTTTCTCAGGCTACATACATGGCTTTGATTTTCCCAGTCTCTGATTTTTCTGCATGGTATTTTCAAGCTTCTTTTCTTAACTCCAACTGGCAAAATCTCCTCATCTTCTTTTATTTTAAAGCAAGAAAGTGGGACAGGGGTAATGGCACACATAAGCTTTGAGAGATTGCATACGGGCACGTAGCCCACAGCCCAGCTGAGCACTGACTGTCCTTGAGTTAGGCTTTCCTCACTTGTTTGTCAGCTGCCTGTATGCAGCAGAACAGGTTATAAGATATTCCTTCTTAGTGGTAGCCTGAGGAAAAATCCGTTTCCCTTTTAAAAGGTGAACTGGGCAGTAATTACAAACAACCCAACTATGCTGGCACACACCTTTCCTGACAAGTATCATGTCTTCAAGTTGTATATGTGGAAAATTCTTCCATGTTGTCTGTGTATCAGTAAGTTGTGCATATCCCGATTCTAGTTATTTTCAAAGATTTTGAGAATATCCATGATTGGAGTGAATAGATAGAATGTGATATTGCATGTGGTGTGATTTGAGGACCACAGAAATGCCTTCCACCTACCCTTCAACCCCCCCCCCCCCAAATCTTTAGTTTTTCTTCTGTTGGATTAAGATTCCCTCACACCCTTGGGCTGTGGAGTTTAAGAGTACACCTATCAAGATAGTAAAAGCTTCCTGACAGAGGGGGCTTGCTTTCTTTTTCTTTCTCTCTTTGCAACCATATATTTCAGTGCTCTCCTGGATTATGTTTACCATATGCCACACTGTTTACTAGTAGCTTCCTGGTCTGAGAACTACTGAGAACAGAAATTTCATTTTACTTATCTATATGTGCTCAGAATTTTATTACAGTGCTTAGCATATGAAATTCACAGTAAATGTGTGTTGAATTGAATGCAATGAAAGAATAACTAAAGAATCTGCAATCCCTCACTAATGCTTTTAACAAGATTTAATTTAATAGATTAGCTATCCGAGTGTGCGTGGAGAAAAAGACCAGGGTAATTAAGTTTTGATGGGCTTCATGTAGACAGGTCTGAACTCAAATTCAGAGAGGGTTGTTCCATGAGCGACTTTTAAAATCCTTGGTATGGCAGGAGATATTCAGAACTAGGAAACAGTTGGGGGTCAAAATAAAAGGAGATGGGAAATATTTTAAATATTTTAATTTTTAAAATATTTTTAATATTTTAATTTTAAAACTATTTAATATTTTAATTTAAATTTTAAAAAATATTTTAAATTTAAAGCTACTTTTAAAAAGTATTTTTAAAAACTTAAAGGTATTTTTAAAAAATATAATTTTAAAGCTATTTAAAAATTCTGAGGTCTTGGTTTTATTAGGAATTTTCAAGTCCAGAGATTTTAATATTGAAATATTTTCCCTAATTAAGCTTCTTTTTTTTTTTTAATAGTTCAGAAAGTATGTGCCAACAATCACAAAAAGAATTATCCATACTGATAATTCTGGAGTATTGATAATTTCCAGGCTATTAACAAAGCTCAAATAGGGCATATAAAAAAAAACACAGAAATAAACAATTTCTTTAAATACACAGGAAATTGACTTTGATTTTTTCTTTGACTTATTTTGGTCTTATTTTTTTATTGTTGTCATTGTGCTTGGTTTAAAAAAGGGTGGCATGCCCATATACCAATCCACTTTTCCAAATCAAGACCCCAATTAAGTACTATTGATAGGTTTTACAATTATTATTATTTCAACAAAAAGTTAAGACATTAAATTTTCTTTGCTCTGTCAGATGTTGGTAGTGTTGTTACTGTGGATAATCTTTAATTATTTAGCACTGTTTATGCTTGATTAATGTATCACTGATAAAATTTGTTAAATAATGGGCTAGGTGATAAACGGCTGCTCTTAAATCTACAACATAAAATGAAAAATATTCTCATTTCTGTAAAAAAAAATTATACTTTTACCAATCTGTTTTGTTTATTTAAATATAACAATGTCATTTCAATGTCATCAATTTCTACCTTTGATAATAATTTATTTACTTTTTATAAAGATTAATCTCAGGTAAGAAACTACATGTGTATGCTTTTGAAGTTCTTTGGAAAAATCTTCTTTTGTGAGTGAGAATGCAACCTCTTCAATCACCAATTATATTTTTGACATTGAAGAGCTCAAAAAGGACACAGTATTCTTTTGGAAAGGAACTGATATTGGATGTTGAAAGAATCATTTCCCTAGCTAACATCTCTACATTTATTATTGTAAAAGCAATGCATATACATCAAAGGGTTATATTTTAAATACTACAAAATAGGGAATAAGCCCTTCAAGCTTTAAGATATTCATCTCTGGAAGTATCTATCATAAAATTGTTAGAAAAATGTATTGATGAATTGAGATAAACTTTCTGGAAGATATTTTAACCTTTACTTCAGAAAGATTCATACTTTTTAATCCAATAGTAAGCATGGCTCTCTTTTATGTAAAAAGAAGTCAAAAGAGCTTATTAATTTGTTTGTAGTAAATTCAGAGTAGTTTAAAAAATGTCAAGGGATTGACAACTCATCATGTTACAAATATATACTCTTTCAGGATCAAGCATTTCAAGAGTGCTCAGTGTTTCCTACTTATGCTCCCACTTAGTCCTAATAATATGCTTTCTATCTCCATTACTTCATTAAAACTTTTTACCAAAGAACTCTTAATTATATGAAGTAAGGACTCATTTCCCTTATTGTCCTTAATGTTTTTGTGACTGGGAGACTTAGAAGTTTTCTGCCTTTTTGGGAAATATCTTCTCCCTCACCCTCCAGAATAGTATACAGCACTGTGCTTTCATCTCCCTGATTCTTCATGCTCCCAAGTAAGCATCCTTTCTTTTAGTTCTCTGGGAAGGCTTTCCTTCAGAACTTTATCTCATTTAATTATTGCAACTCTACAGGGTGTTTCAGAGCTCAAGTGTTTGTTTCCCTAGTGTTTTAACACTTAGAAGCTGTTTTTTTTTTTTTTCATGCTTTTTTTGCTCTCTTGTCCAACATGTGTGCAGCTTAGAAATTAGCAAATGCTCTGAGTGAGTAAACTGGTAAATATAAGACTCTTTATTAAGTTTATTAACATTTTATTAAGTTTCCTTTCTCTTAGGGATCCTGGTCCTTCAAGTTTTAACTTCCTTGGTTGTATTCTGTTGTGTGCAAAGCTATTTTTAAAATTTTTTTTTTATTAAATTTCATAACAGTTCTGAGTAGAATATTTGGTCTGATCCAAGCTGTTCAGTCAAGACTGGAAAGGAAAGTTCTCAACACTGCCACTCAAGTGGCAATCAGATAACTCTATCTTATTGATCTATGATGAGATCAGATGATTGTGCCAGGTTATATACCAATACAGCTTTTTTAGAAAGTCTTATATATTTCCTACCCTCCAAATATCAACTGAGTCAAACAGTTGATTTCTATTCCTTGCATGCCTTAGTTGATTTACATTTTGGCATAAGCTTCTTATCTCATCACAGATTGTAAAAAAAAAAAAACAAAACAGTTCACTGACCAGCTGTTTATGGACTTCACTAGTTACAGGATCAGAAAATGAAGCACAGGATAGCCAAGTTACTAGCTGTATGCCAGTAACTTACTGTCTAATTTGTTGAGGGTTCTCTTTTGTTGAATGTCTATCCTGAGACAGAAATTTATGAGTTCAGCAAAGCTCTAATAACAACGTATAATTATTCTTAAAATTCTTGGTAATTTTTACATTATTTCAGATTAAAAAAATATAATGGAAGAGCTTTCCTTTCTCCTGTCACAAAGTCTTGTTCCTTCTTTCTGAAACACATCTCTATCCTGCAGTGTCAATGTTAGTCAGGACTTAACCTCTTTTCACCAGTATCTTACAAAACTCTCACAGTTTAAATTGTTCATATTCTGATTGCAGTCCTTCCCTCTCCATCTTTATAATGAGCCCTAATCTGTCTCCTGAGTTTGCCTTGCATATTGTGTACTTGTATGTCTTCTGCAAGTACCTTATTCTCTATGTATCTTATTCTATGTATATCTAAACTGAACTCTTTATTTACTTTCCAAATCCCAAACTTATTTTCTTACTAAATAGCTCTGCTATCCATTTTCTTAATCAAATTAGAACAAAAATAATAATGACATCATAGCTATAGTCCTTTCTCTCCTGCAACTCCTAACACTCTCCCAATTCCACTTGCATCTACCTCCTAGATATTTCCTAAATTTTTCCTACTCTTCTTACTCCCTATTCTCACTAAAGTAATTAAGACTATGTTCTCTTACTTATCTTGCTAAAATGCTCTCAAAAGTGTTGTCCTTAAGTAAGTTCTTGCATTTCTTTCCATCAACGTATAGCAAGAGAAATATTTTAAAATTCAAATGTTATTATATCATTCAGTTGCTCAATGTTCTTCAATGCATTATCAGTGGAGAAGAAATCCAGTTATCTTCATTTGTCTTCTATGACCTTCATTTAACTTCCAACCTCCTTATTTCCCATTCACATTTTATCTTTTAGTCAGGCAGATTTTCTGTCCATTTAAAGACAAATGCTACTGCATCTAAGCCTTTTATTTCTTTCTAGGGCTTTTTCAAAATGGGCTTTCTGATTATGGTATCTGACTCTAGCTTTACTTCCAGATTAAAATAATCTCTTTAGGCACATCTAGAACACTATCTGTAATATGAACCATACACTCCCATCATATGGGATACTAAATTGTATTGGTTTGGCCAAGAAGTTCTTTCAGGTTTTTGCAGGATATGGCAAACTCGAACAAATGTTTTGGCCAACCCAATATTTGTTAATTTACTAAGTCAATGCATACCATGAAATGCACATTAAATAAGAATGTAATATACTCAATAAGTTAATCAAAATGTAAATAAAGTTATATCTTAGCTTTATGTATTCAGAGAATATTAAGAGAGCTGGAGATTTTCCAGGAAGAGATCAGGAGTTTGACAAACTCCAAATCTCACTACTCATTGCCAGAATAACCTGGTCTCAGTTGTTTTCTTTTCATTATTTTTCATTTCCTGCTGCTATTAATTGAATGTAATTTCCAGAGGATTACCAGCCAAGGAAGTCCCCATTACAAGTATGCTACAGAAGCAAAGAAAGTAAAACTTACTTCCTTTACTATTTTTTGTTTATTTTGTATTTTTTAAACAAAATACAACCTGATTGAGATATCATTCATATACCATCCAATTCACCCACTTAAAATATACAATTCAGTAATTCTTTTTAGTATATTCGCAGAGCAGTGCAACAATCACTATTACCTAATTTTAGAATATTTTTGTCCCCACTAAGTGGAATCCTGTACTCATTAGCAGTCATTTCCTTTGCCTCACCCCACCTCACCAATTCATTCTGAGGCCACTACTAAGCTAATATCAAAACAAGTCTAGGTAGGCTAAATAAAGGCCTCCAAATAGATCGAGCTCCTAATCCCTGAAACCAGTAAGTATTATCTTATATGGAAAAAGAGACTTTCTGATATGTTAAAGTTGAGATGAGGACATTCTCCAGGATTATCTGGGTAGATGCTAAGCTGATCACAAACGTACTTACAGCAAGAAAGCAGATGGAAACAGAAAATGATGTAATGATGAAAGCAGAGAGCTTTGAAGATGTTATGTTGATAGCTTTGAAGATAGACAAAGGGGCCTTAAGCCAAAGTATTTATCTCTATAAGCTGGAAAAGGCATTGAGACAAATTCTCCCCAAGTGCCTTTGGAGGGAGTGCAGTCCTACCAACAGCATAGTTTCGGCCCAGTGAAATTGATTTTGGACTCCTGGCCACCAGAACTGTTAGGAAATAAATTTGTGCCATATTAAGCCACCAAGTTTGTTATGAGTTTTTAGAGCAGTTAACAGGACACTAATATAAAGACAAGACATCACAAAAAAAGAAAATTATAGGCTATGTTTTGCAGGAGATCCGGGTTTGATCCCTGGTTTGGGAAGATTCCCTGGAGAAGGGAATGGCTACCCTTTCCAGAATTCTTGCTTGTAAAATTCCATAGAGAGAGGAGCCTGGTGGGCCACAGTCCATGGGGTTGCAAAAAGTTGGACACGACTGAGCGTCTAAGCTCTCACAGTGTCATACTTAGTGATGAAAGTCTGAATATTTTCCCCCTTTAAGATCAAGAACATACAAAGATATCTGCTTTTACCACCTTTATTCAAATTGTACTAGAAATTATAGCTGGAGAAATTTGGCAAGAAAAATTAATAAAAGCATCTAATTGGGAAAGGAAGAAATAAAACTTTCTTTAATAGATAAAAATGTCTTGCACATAGAAATTCTTATGGAATCCACCTGAAAACTATTATAATTAAAATTCTTAACTTAATATGTATAAAAATGACTCAAAATTATTTTAAAATCATGTTAATTACAATTGTCTACATTTTTAAGGGTTTAAACAGTAAAAATTAGACTTAAATCTAAGATCATTTCCTCAAAGAGTATTTATGTAAAGAAGAAATATATCATTCGATGACCTTATAAACAAACATTTTTTGTAATTAAAAGTTTGAAGACTTACACTGTCAGACATCACAGAAAAATATGAGTTACAGGAGTTAGATGAATTTGATAGTTTCAAGTGATTTTTATCATAAGTCCAAAATCTAAATGAAAAGTAATCTCAACAACAAAAAATAAGTCATAATAGGGTTTAAATTTTTTTTTTTTTTCCCAAGTGCCAACCATATGGATGTGTGTAAACACTTGGTTGACTAACTCTTCTTCCACATGTCTTTAAGTCATGTGGCCATAACACTGTCTACCATGTTAAATAATGGAGATGCACTTTCATGGGAAAGGCATTATAACTATAGATTTGAAATCCAGGACTAGAACATTCATTCTCCCTGGTCTAAAAGTAAAACTTGAAAAATGTCACTTAACTTTGTCTAACCTTTAATCAAATGATAGTAATGATTGTTCTTTACCTGTATCAAAGTAACAGAAACTGGGCATGTATGAAATATTTTAAGCTGTTTAGAAAAGTACTTGATACATTCCATGTAATAAAACATTAATCAGAGGGACTCCATTTGATTTAGAAGAGTTCATTTTATTTTATGGCATTTGCCTCATTCATTTTTTTTTTTCCTGAGAAAATGAGAGATTTGTTGCCTCTTACATCTTTACACCATAGCAAAAGGTTGTTTTTATTTATTATATTCTATATGTACTTATTTACATCCAATCTTGCTCATAAAGGACAAAAGATGCCTCATTTCATCAAGATAACTACCAATATTTGAGAACTTAATTACTGGCCAGAAACTTTAAAAACCTTGTTTTGAATCCTTAGTATAGCTACATGAGATAAGTAATATTTCCATTTTACAAATCAGAGAGGTGGAGTACACAAATGTTAAGTAAATTTTTAGGTCAGACTGAAGTTAATTTCAAGGAAGGGCAAGACATTTATAAGGCAAAAGGCCAACTTGTCTACACAACATCTTAGGAAATTCTCAGTGACGACAAGTTGTGCTGTCAAGATTGTCTTTGTAGGCCCACTGGTTGCAGCCTAAAGTCATCTGAGTTATCTTTTAGAGAGGATACTAAGTAAAAATATAAAGTAAACAGTGAGATGTATATTTCTGAAGCTCAGATTAGAAGAATGAATTGGAGATGTAGTAATTGGTCACCAGACTTTCAACTCTCTTGCACTCGTGCATGCTAGGTCACTTTAGTTGTGTCTGACTCTTTGTGACCCTATGGCCTGCCAGTCTCCCCTATCCATGGGATTCTCCAGGCAAGGTACTGGGGTGGGTTGCCATGCCCTCCTCAAGGGAATCTTCCTGAACCGGGGATTGAACCCATGTCGCTTATGTCTTCTGCATTGGCATGCTGGTTCTTTTCCACTACTGCTACCTGGGAAGACCTTAAACTCTCTTACTTCCTTTGGAAACAGAAAACAAGCATATTTTTCCCAAATTGTTTTTGGAAAATGTATAAATACAAAATATAGAGAAATATATTAGAAATAAATTATTAAAGCAAATCTCAGATTAACCCAATATAAACCTTATGTAAACCAAAATTTCATTTACCCATTTAAACTTCATTAAGATTTATATCTTTTATCTTAATGACCATGGCTCAGATCATGAACTCCTTATAGCCAAATTCAGAATTAAATTGAAGAAAGTAGGGAAAACCACTAGATCAATCAGGTATGACCTAAATCAAATCCTTTTTTATAATGAAGTGGAAGTGACAAATAGATTCAAGGGATTAGATCTGATATTCAGAGTGCCTGAAGAACTATGAGCAGAGGTTCAGGATATTGTACAGAAGGCAGTGATCAAGACCATCCCCAAGAAAAAGAAATACAAAAAGGCAAAATGGTTGTCTGAGGAGGCCTTACAAATAGCTGAGAAAAGAAGAGAGGCTAAAGGCAAAGGAGAAAAGGAAAGATACACCCATTTGAATGCAGAGTTCCAAAGAATAGCAAGGAGAGATAAGAAAGCCTTCCTCAGTGATCAATGCAAAGAAATAGAGGAAACAAATAGAATGGGAAAGATGAGAGATCAATGTAGATGTGACTGCAGCCATGAAATTAAAAGATGCTTGCTCCTTGGAAGAAAAGCTATGACCAACCTCGACAGCGTATTAAAAAATAGAGACATTACTTTGCCATCAAAGGTCCACTTAGTTAAAGCTATGTTTTTTCCAGTAGTCATGTATGGTTGTGAGAGTTGAACTACAAAGAAAACTGAGCGCCAGAGAATTGATGCTTTTGAACTGTGGTGTTGGAGAAGACTCTTGAGAGTCCTTGGACTGCAAGGGACTGCATAATCCAACCAGTGCATCCTAAAGGAAATCAGTCCTGAATATTCATTTGAAGGACTGATGCTGAAGCTGAAGCTTCAATACTTTGGCCACCTGATGTGAAGAACTGCCTCATTTTAAAAGACCTTGATGCTGGGAAAGATTGAATGCAGGAGATGAAGGGGAGGACAGAGGATGAGATGGTTGGATGGAGTCACTGACTTGATGGACATGAGTTTCAGCAAGCTCTGGGAGTTGGTAATGGACAGGGAAGCCTGGCATGCTATAGTCCATGGGGTTGCAAAGAGTTAGACACGACTGAGTGGCTGAACTGAACTGAAGATTTATGTACTCAAAATAGGAAATTGAAAAAATAAGTAGAAACAAGTCCCTTTAAAGTTGGGAAATTTCATGTCCTTGTTGAGCTATGCCTGCAAAATAACTAAAAAGCTATTTATAGCTCCTTTACAAACATCTCCCCAAATAACATTACACCATGGGAAAAGAGTGGAAGCTGCTGAGTCATGTCTGACTCTTTGTGACAGCATGGACTGTAGCCCACTAGGCTCCTGTGTCCATGAAATTTTCCGGGCAAGAATACTGGCGTGGCTTGCCATTCCCTTTTCCAGGGTATCTTCCCAACCCAGGCATGGAATGGGTATCTCTTGTTTCTCCTGCTTTGGCACATGGATTCTTTATTGATCTGACCTACCAGATTCCATAGATGTAAATAAATTGTTGACATTTATCACTTTGCTTAAAGGAAGGCAATTGGGATGGCTACATAAAATAGTTTACTGTTATTTCATCTACCCTGATATAAATATCTCAAACTAATAAATGTCCTTTAGCTTCTTTCCCTTTAGCTTCTAAAGGCAAAGGGGAAAAGGAAAGATATACCCATTTGAATGCAGAATGCCAAAGAATAGCAAGGAGATAAGAAAGCCTTCCTCAGTGAATAGTGCAAAGAAATAGAGGAAAACAATAGAATGGAAAGACAAGAGATCCCTTCAAGAAAATTAGAGATACCAAGGGAATATTTCATTCAAAGGTGGGCACAATAAAGGACAGAAACGGTATGGACCTAACAGAAGTAGAAGATATTAAGAAGAGGAACACTGGGATGACCCTGGGGGGTGGGATGGGAAGGGAGGTGAGAGGGGGGTTCTGGATGGGGAACACATGTGAGCCCATGGCTGATTCATGTCAATCTATGGCAAAAACCACTACAATATTGTAAAGTAATTAGCCTCCAATTAAAATAAATAAATTAATTTTTAAAAAAAGAGGTGGCAAGAATACACAGAAGAACTCTACAAAAGACATCTTCATGACCCAGATAACCACGATGGTGTGATCACTCACCTAGAGCGAGATATCCTGGAATGCAAAGTCAAGTGGGCCTTAGGGCCCATCACTAAAAACAAAGCTAGTGGAGGTGATGAAATTCCAGTTGAGCTATTTCAAGTACTAAAGGATTATGTTTTGAAAGTGCTGCACTCAATACACCAGCAAATTTGGAAAATACAGCAGTGGCCACAGGACTGGAAAATGTCAGTTTTTCATCCCTATCCCAAAGAAAGGCAATGCCAAAGAATGTTCAAACTACTGTGCAATTGCACCCATCTCACACCCTAGCAAAGTAACACTCAAAATTCTCCAAACCAGGCTTCAACAGAAGGTTAACCATGAACTTCCAGATGTCCAAGGTGAATTTAGAAAAAGCAGAGGAACAAGACATCAAATCTCCCAAATTCGTTGGATCATGAAAAAAGCAAAAGAGTTTCAGAAAACCACCTACTTCTGCTTCATTGACTATGCCAAAGCCTTTGACTGTGTGGATCACAACAAACTTTGGGAAATTCTTAAAAGAGATGGGAATACCATAGCACCTGACCTGCCTCCTGAGAAGTCTGTGTGCAGGTCAAAAAGCAACAGTTAGAACTGGACATGGAACAACAGACTGGTTCCAAATCGGGAAAGGCTTACATCAAGGCTGTATATTGTCACCCTGCTTATTTAACTTATATACAGAGTGCATTATGTGAAATGCCAGGCTGGATGAAGCACACGCTGGAATCAAGATTGCTGGGAGAAATATCAATAACTTCAGATATACAGAAGAGACCATCCTTATTGCAGAAAGCAAAGAAGACCTAAAGAGTCTCTTGATGAGTTTAAAGAGGAGAGTGAAAACGTTGGCTTAAAACTCAACATCCAGAAAACTAAGATCATGGAATTCAGTCCCATCACTTCATGGCAAATAGATGGGGAAACAGTGGGATCAGTGACAGACTTTAATTTTTTGGGCTCCAAAATCACTGCAGATGGTGACTGCCACAATGAAATTAAAAGACACTTGCTCCTTGGAAGATAAGCTATGACCAACCTAGACAGCATATTAAAAAACAGAGACATTACCAACAAAGGTCCATCTATTCAAAGCTGCGGCTTTTCCAGTAATCATGTATGGATGTGAGATTTGTACTATAAAGAAAACTGAGCACCAAAGAATTGATGCTTTTGAACTGTGATATTGGAGAAGACTCTTGAGAGTCTCTTGGACTGTAAGGAGATCCAACCAGTCTATCCTAAAGGAAATCAGTCCTGAATGTTAATTGGAAGGACTGATGCTGAAGCTGAAACTGTAAGACTTTGGGCACCTGATGCAAAGTAGTGACTCATTGGAAGAGACCATGATGCTGGAAATGATTGAAGGCAAGAGGAGTAGGGGATGATGGAGGATGAGATGGTTGGATGACATCACCGACTTGATGGACATGAATTTGAGCAACCTCCCGGAGTTGGTGATAGACAGGGAAGCCTGAGGTGCTACAGTTCATGGGGTCACAAAGAGTTAGACACGACTGAGTGACTGGACTGAATTGATTAACTTTCCTGATGGTTTACTGGTACTGATCTTCTCTACTGGTATTTTCCCTGTGAATTTCTCCTTGAAGTGTGTGTTTGGTCTCTAACTTCACAATGCTGTATAATCAGGCACATTTGAAATCATTTAAATTTTGAGATCAGGCTGAGGTATAAAATATGCTATTGAATAGAATCACGAGATGGCATGATTTGAGCTATTTATGCCTATTTTCAGTAATATATTCCTACTCACCTTCCCCACTGAATAAGAAAGGATAATGAAATATGTTTTTGAAAAGAGTGTAAGAAATCTATATAATTGATCATGGATAAGATTAGAAAATAAAGATTTCCCATACATGGAGACAGTTTAACATTCTCAGCATTAGTCTGCAAGTGTTTTCTTTATAGCCATTAATACATGCCAAAGACAAGATGTTCAATACCTTGTTTTAATTGCATATAGGTAAATGAGAAATCTCCATGTGGAGACAGCTGCCAAGTTAATTATTCTGAATATTCACTCTCATTATATAATTCTAATCAGAGAACTTTAGTTGCTTCATTATCTTAATCTATCTGAAGATATGTTATATGACTTTCTAACTATTTCCTTTTGGCATATCGAAAGTGACTGTGAATTTTTCATTCAATTATGACCTCAATGGAGGACCTGTATCTTATTTACCTAACATAGTAGACAAAGAATACTGAAATTTTCTGCTTTTCCTCAAACTTATCAAAACCTTTTTAGGTCAAGTTCAAATATTATCTACTACTTCAAGCTATTTTTGTTTCATTTTTAATTTTTGGTATTCACCTTGGGATTTCATTTATTCTCATAGCTGCTCTAATTTATGTACAGTATATCTAATATCATTGGTAGATTATAAGTTTCTTGTTGGTAAGAACTCCAACATCTTTGTGCATAGCCCAGAGTATTCAGTGTAGTGCAATGTGCCTAGTGCTTGCACGCTCAGTTGCTCAGTTGTGTCAGACTCTTTGTGACCACATGGATGGTAGCCCACCAGGCTCCTCTGTCCATGGAATTTTCCAAGGAAGAGTACTGGAGCAGATTGTCATTACACACTCCAGCGGATCTTCCTGACCCAGGAATTGAACCTGCGTCTCCTGCATTGGTAGGTGGATTCTTTACCAATGAGCTCCCTGGGAAGTCCCAATCATGTACCTGGTAGGTATTAAGCAAATATTTGATAAATTTAACTGAAAGCAAATATTGCCTTTACACTCAAAGATATAAAAATATAACCATGTAAGTTGCCTGATTTAATCTCCTTTAGTATCTCTCCTCTGCTGTTGACTTTCAGTTTAGTTCAGTTCAGTCACTCAGTCATGTCTGACTCTGCAACCCCACGGACTGCAGCGCGCCAGGCCTCCCTGTCCACCACCAACTCCCGGAGCCTCCTCATGTCCATTGAGTCAGTGATGCCGTCCAGCCACTTAATCCTCTGTCATCCCCTTCTCCTCCTGCATTCAATCATTCCCAGTGTCAGGGTCTCTTCCAATGATTCACTACTTCCCATCAGGTGGCCAAAGTATTGGAGTTTCAGCTTCAGCATCAGTCCTTCCAATGAATACTCAAGACTGATTTCCTTTAGGATGCACTGGTTGGATCTCCTGGCAGTCCAAGAGACTCTCAGTAGCCTTCTCCAACATCACAGTTGAAAAGCATCAATTCTTCATCACTAAGCTTTCTTTATAGTCCAATTCTCACATCCATACATGATTATTAGAAAGACCATATCGTTGAATAGATGGACCTTTGTTGGTAGAGTAATGTTTCTGTTTTTTAATATGCTAAGTTGGTCATAGCTTATCTTCCAAGGAGCAAGTGTCTTTTACTTTCATGACTAAAGTCACCATCTACAGTGATTTTACCCAAAATAAAGTCTGTGACTGTTTCCACTGCTTCCCCATCTATTTGCCATGAAGTGTTGGGACCAGATGCCTTGATCTTAGTTTCTGAATGTTGAGCTTCAAGCCAACTTTTTCACTCTCCTCTTTCACTTTCATCAAGAGGCTCTTTAGTTCTTCTTTGCTTTCTGCCATAAGGGTGGTGTCATCTGCATATATGAGGTTATTGATATTACTTCTGGCAATCTTGATTCCAGCTTGTGCTTCATCCAGTCCAGCATTTCTCATGATGAACTCTGCAGATAAGTTAAACAAGCAGGGTGACAATGTACACCCTTGACGTACTCCTTTCCTGATTTGTAACCAGTCTTTTCTTCCATGTCCAATTCTAACTGTTCCTTCTTGACCTGCATACAGATCTCTCAGGAGGCAGGTCAGGTATTCCCATCTCTTTAAGAATTTTCCAAAGTTTTGTTGCAATCCGCATAGTCAAAGGCTTTGGCATTGTCAGTAAAGCAGGTGTAGATGTTTTTCTGGAACTCTTTTGCTTTTTCAATGATCCAATGTATGTTGGCAATTTGATGTCTGGTTCTTCTGCCTTTTCTAAATCCAGCTTGAACATCTCAAGTTCATGTTTCACATACTATTGAAGCCTGGCTTGGAGAACTTTGATCATTACTTTACTAACATGTGAGACGAGTGCAATTATGTGGTAGTTTGAGCATTCTTTGGCATTGCCTTTCTTTGGGATTGGAATGAAAACTGACTGTTTCCAGTCTTGTGGCCTCTGCTGAGTTTTCCAAATTTACTGGTGTATTGAATGTAGTACTTTCACAGCATCATCTTTTAGTACTTGAAATAGCTCAACTGGAATTTCATCACCTCCACTAGCTTTGTTTTTAGTGATGCTTCTTAAGGCCCACTTGACTTTGCATTCCAGGATATCTGGCTCTAGGTGAGTGATCATACCATGGTTATTATATGGGTCATGAAGATGTTTTTTGTATAGTTCTTCTGTGTATTCTTACCACCTCTTATTAATATCTTCTACTTCTGTTAGATCCATACCATGTCTGGCCTTTATTGTGCCCACTTTGCATGAAATGTTCCCTTAGTATCTCTAATTTTCTTGAAGTGAGCTCTATTCTAGCTGCACTCTGTTATCAGTTCTAATTCCTTGAATGTATTTCTCACTTCTACTGTATAATTGTAAGGGATTTGATTTAGGTCATAACTGAATGTTTTAGTGGTTTTCCCTACTTCAGTTTAAGTCTGAAATTGGCAATAAGGAGTTCATGATCTGAGCCACAGTCAGCTCCCAGTCTTGTTTTTGCTGACTGTATAGAGCTTCTCCATCTTTGGCTGCAAAAAATATAATCATTCTGATTTTGGTATTGGCCATCTGGTGATGTCCATGTGTGTAGTCTTTTCTTGTGTTGTTGGAAGAGGATATTTGCTATGACCAGTGCATTCTCTTGGCAAAACTCTATTAGCCTTTTGCTGTTGACTTTAGCTAGATTTATTCCATGTGAAAAGACACAACAGTAGCTTTTGTAATTTAGTTAATTTTGTCATTATTCAGGTATATTTTGGTAGTGATGGGAACACCAGATGTTAGTATTATCCTTACTGTGTGACAGGGTTGTTGAAGTTGAAATTATGGCTTAAATGGAAATGAATCTTAAACTGTAAAGTGATGTCCAAACATCAAGTATTGTGATTGGCAGACCCACATTCTATATCAGTAGTGTTTCACTTCTTGATTTACCCTCAAATTGGAGCCAGTGAGGTGTGAGACAAGGTATCACATACCTTGTGTATGAGTGTCGACTGTTATTTCTTAATTCCTACCAGTTCAAATGTGGGTTGGTAACTCTTGTGAAGGACAGGAATGCCTGCCTGTGCTGCATGTAGTATATGGGGTCGCAGAGTCAGACACAACTGGGCAACTGAACACCAACGACTCACTAATAGAACTTCTCTGGTAACTCAGCGGTAAAAAATCCATCTGCAGTGCTGGAGATATTGACTTGATCCCTGGGTTGGGAAGATCCCTTGGAGAAAGAAATGGCAACTCACTCCAGTATTCTTGCTTGGAAAATCCCATGCACAGAGGAGCCTGGTGGGCTCCATGAGGTCGCAAAAGAGTCAGACACCACTTGGCAACTAAGCAACAACAAAACACACAAATAAGCAGAAAAATCAGATTATTTCTCTCAGTAACCATCCACTGCCCTTTAAAACAAAGAGTTATAGTTGATTTTCTCTGATTTCTCAGCAGGAGGTAGCAGAAATAAAAGTAACATTCCTGACCTTCACAATGTTATATAGCCTGTGAAATTAAATGAGGATGATAGAAAAACGGGAGAAAACAAAGTGTTTGCCTAGTTTTGTAGAAATCCGGAAAATTGGGTAAATATTTTTAAGTGTGATGAGACATGACAAAATAGAGAGAAGATATTACATCTGCCATCTTTTAGTCAGTTTTTTTTTTTTTTTTTACTATGACTCACTTTATAAAAAAGCTCTAGATACATGGGTTCAAACAAACAAGAATTATTTTTCCTGTTGATGACAATATGTTTATAATCAGCAAATAGATGAAAACACTTTCAGTAGCAGCAGACACCTGTTCACCTAAAAATCCATCTGTCATTTGGGGATGGGGTTAATTATGTATTGACAAATATTATGTCAATATTAATGTAGCTTTATGATCTTGAAACCCCGTAAATGCACTACCTTAGTGCTTTTTTGTTAATATTGAAGAATAATTAGGGCTAACAGTAATCTCTTCAGTGACTCAAAAGTGGCTACTGGCAAAGCTGATAATCTTTAAAAAAATAACTGTCCAACATGCCCCTCCTAATGAAAACTCTCTCACACACACAAAGCTGTTCAAATATCACATAATTAAAGGGTTCTTATGGAGATTTAGCCGTTGATTCAGTCTACATAGACACTATTTATTCTTTACATTTAAAAAATCAATTTCAAATTTCTCTTCTTTTAAGGCTTCTCTATTTTGTTTAACCTATTTTCTTTCAGACTGCAGGTGTGGCATGCCCTCTTATTCAGAGCAGTTTTATTTCTAAATTCATGTGACAATTTTTTTTTTTTTAATTCAAGATCACTACCTATTTTTCTCTGTAAAGTAGCAATTGCACAGCAGTACTGGCTTCTTGAAGAAGATTAATGGTATCTTGTTGACATAATGGCAGAAATGGGTCAGTTATGCCCTATATGAAATGGAGCAAAGTGACAATATGTAAGTGTTCATTCTTGGTCAGTTAGAGTTGTACAACATTAAGGAGACACTGAAGGTGTTAGGGTAGCATAGGCTTTTAATTCTCTGGTTCAGTGTTTCCATTGCAAAAGATACTGAGACTATGAAAAGCACTTAGTCATTAGAAAGTGTTGTAAGTTTATGATTTATTCATAGATGACATTCAGACTATCTAAATGTTAAAACTGCTTTGCTGAATTAGCACAATAATTTTGAGAAAAATCTTTATTTGACTATAATAAATATTATATTAGACTTGCTTATTATTTCCATCTGTGAGTGTACAAGCTAAGGACAAAAATAAGTGTGCCTAGGGTTGGAAAACTGAAAAACTAACCAGTGATTAATCATAACTTAAAATTCATTCTAGTGAAACTTCAACTTGATCTTGTTACTTTTCTGACTTTCCTGGTAAATTTTGAATAGATGAGAGTAGGTGCCATTCATTTCTATGTCTTCAGAACTTAATGCAGTACCAGAATATTATCAGTAGAGAACAGCTATCTTCCTATCTTTTATCTATGTAAGATATTTCAGGCAGCCATTCTAAAAGGCATCTGAAAAGGGCATTTCAGAAAGTTTCTGAAAAACTGATAATTTCTTTATGGTTTACAATTAAGTGTTCACCATATTTAATGCTCACAGGGGAACTTGCACTTTTTTTTTTTTTTCCAGATTGGTACCACTATTGTTTCTCCATGACTAATATAATAATGTACCTAAATGAGAAAATAGAAGAATATTGCCAAAAAGTTTAATTAGCTTATCTGATTTCTTCTGGGAAAACTGCCATCAGTTTAAACATGGGCTTCTTAATATAATAAACCATTAGAAGCAAGTATTGACAAAGATTATAGTTTGAGAGATATGTGAGAGTACTTATTTTAGACCCAGATGATTTCACTCTTTCTCTTTTAATTTAAATTTTATTTCTGAGGCCTAATTATGAAAATATTTGTGATGGGAAATAGTGTGTTAAATAATCAGAAGCCATAAATCTCAATTTATCACAAGACTGTCATTCAATCTAATGAAACTGTTTTAGGCAGTATACATAGAACAAAAAAAAATCTACTAAAGAAATTTCCTATCTTTTCTTCAGATTTAAAAATGATCAAGGGCCTATTATTTGGATTTTTGTCTGCTAAATTCTGAGCACTGAGGAAAGAAGGAGTGAAGAATAGTTAGGACAAGTCCCTTGACTATAAAAGGAATTTATCACTTGCTTATAAAGGAGTGAGAGATGAGGACATGCTTCTGGTTTGTTTAATATGGATGTAATTGGGACAAAGATGATAAGGGGTTATTTGTGTGCCAAGATATAGTAGGGCACACTTGAGGGTGGTTTTAGAAAAGCTAGGCATGGAGGAAAAAAAAAAAAAAAAGCCTAGAACTTGTCCCAAAGGCATAATTCTTAGCACAACATCCTGATGTAGTACCTCTTAAAGTAAAAATACTTGTGAGAATTTAAATAAAGTAGCAGAATGCACAGATATCAAAGAACTCAATGTTTGATATTACAATGAAATCCATATTCTCAATTTTTGAGTAAGAAGGGCACTACACATTCTCAAGATATGTCCTTTAACTAAACAGACAAAACCAAGTTACTCAATTGGATCTATACAATACATTTATTTACACTTGAAAGATAATTTTACTGGGGACACAATTCCAGGATAACAGTTATTTTTCTCTCAGCACTTCTGCCAGTCTAATCGTCTTTCCTTCCTAACTGATCTTTCTTTTCATTTGGGCTGATTTAATCCTCTTACCTAACGACTCTGCAGTTCTGCTAGAATTTGCTTAGGCATGAATTTCTAATTATTCTACTTAGAATATAATATGATTTACATATATATAGATTTAAGTGTTTCAGTGGCTTTGAAAACTTCTCAACCTGTATCTTCTAGTATTGCCTGTCCTCTAACCACTCTAATCTCTTTCTTGGACTGTGATTTAGGTGTCTTTAGAACTTCTCAGTCTGTACTTCATATCATTCAAAACTTGCTGTCATACTTTGACTCTATCTATGATGCTACATTTTTGTGAATTTCTTTAGTGCTAAGTTTCAGTTCAGTAATTCTCCCTTTAGTTGTATTAATCTGATGCTTAAATCTAGTCTTTGAATCAAAATAATTTTAAACTTTGAAATTTAATGACTTTTTTTTCCATCTTCCCAGTCAAATTGATAATCACCTGTTGCTTTCTCATACTGTGATTTGATTATTTACTTTTTAGCATTTAACTTACTGTTATTTGTGCACCATAATTACAGTGTTTGAGTATTCTGAATCTGACTATATACTTACCATACAGTGAGTTTTAGCTTTTCTATGTTTTCATGTTGCTAAGTAGCATCCTTTCAACTAAAAGAACTTTATTTAGCATTTCTTGTAAGGCAGATCTAGTAATGATGAACTCTCTTAGCTTTTGTTTGAGAAAGTCTATTTTTCCTTCATTTATAAAGGACAGCTTTGCCAGGTGTGGTATTCTTGGTTGGCAGGCTTTCTTTTTTGTGTGTTTGTTTGTTTTAATTAGTATTTATATATCTCAATTTATCCTGGCCCGCAAGTTTTTTGCTGAGGAATTTACTGATAGCCTTATGGGGGTATCATTATGTGTGATGAGTCACTTTTCTTTTGATGCTTTCCAAATTATTTTATATTCTCTTTCTGGTAATTTGAACATTAAGATTTGTTCTTTCTTCTTATTCTCAATCATGGTGACTTGTTTCTTGTGGGTTTCTTTTTGGCACTGAGTTAATATTTCTTGATCTTAATCTTATAGGCCTAGATTGGTCCATGTATTTTTTCCAAAAAGGATTTTCCTTTGTTTCTTCTGGAAACCAAGTTGTACTTAGCTTCGATGTTAGATTGTGTTCCTCAGGAAATAGATTCAGAAATGGAGATTTGCAAGTAGGAGGTTTGTTTTGACATGTTGTTGAGGACAAAACCTGTGAGGGAGAGAGGGAAGCAGAATGGGGCAGAGAGAGAAGTTGAACAGTGATGCAGTTTTGGCCTATACTTCAGCTCATCCCACTATGTTTGGAGAACATGTAAAAGAGCAACGCAAAGTAAAACAACTTTATGTAATGCAATTTTGCTACATTAATAAAATTGAATCTCCAATCATGTAAAAATTTGAACATTTTGCTAACATTCAACATAACTTATTCAATTATAAATTGTTTTGTGGTTCTTTTATATGTACTGCCTGCATAACACTCATTAAACAAATTCTTTTTGTTTTTGGTTATTTTTTGAAATATTGCTTTGAACACCTATCTGAGCATGGAAAATTAGGAATAATAGATGCCTTGGGAGATTATTAGCAGGACCAAACTAGGCAAATGGCTAAGTCCCTCCATCTTTTCTCAAGACCAAGGCTAATTGAACTTTTGTCTTTAGATGTCTCAAAAATCCAACACGCTGTGATATCACCTTCTTAGAAAATAGGAAATGAAAAATAATCTTGCAGTGTGTCACCTTGTTTTATGAAAATAGCTTTGCCTTCAATATTATTATTTTTATATATGGGAGACCCTCAAGAAGGTACACTTGGAAAAATAAGAATCTTCATATATGGTTATGAATAAAAACTAATGCATAACCCTTTGAATCTCAGTGTTAGCTTCCTGTAACTGCATTCTAACCATAAATTGAATTTATTTCTAATTGTCCTGTGTAGATACTAGCTTCAGGGTAACACCATATATCAATGTGACTTCTTGTCTCCTTATTTGGGCATTTTCAAACCAGACTATTTTCCTTATGGAAGAACTTGACTCTGTGGAAAGTTAGCATTCATCTTAATGGACAAGCCCCTTAGTCTGAATACTCTACTAGCTACTATGCATCTAGCTTTCATTACCCTATTACTTGTCTTACCTTAATGACAGTCAGCAAAGGGTGAACATTATTTTTATTCATTCCCATTTTACAGTTAAAGAAGCCCAAGGTCACACAGCAATAAAACTTCCAGAGTTTGAACCTCAGTCTGTCTGTATCTCTCTAGCATTTTTTAGATGGCTATGTTGTGTCTGGTGTTGCACTCATATATTTACATTATTTATTCATTAAACTGATTCATTCATGCAACCACTCTTTACTGAACTCCCTCTCAGATATTGTTTTAGGCACTAGAGATGCAATAGTGAGAAAAAAATAAAATCCCAACTTACATGAATTTAAGAGATGGAAAGCAATTATTCAGATGAATATTTACTGTGCCAGTAATGATTAAAGTCATGAATAAAAGTAAAGCAAGGAATTAAAGAATTCTCAAAAATTCTCAGCAAATCAGAAAGTATCTTTGTTTCTTAGAGTCAAGACACTGAGAAATCAAATACCTTCTCCAGTATTAATCAGAGCTTGTAAATGACCAATAAGATTAGATTTTTTTTAGATTTTATTTTATTATTTCTAAGTTCATTTTTAATTGGAGGATAATTACTTTGAATATTGTGTTGATATCTGTGATACACAGCATGAATAAGCAATAGGCATACATAGGTCTCCTCCCTCTTGAACCTCCGTCACACCTCCCTCCCCATCCCACCCCTCCAGGCAGGTGGATTGGATTCTTTGACTGCCTATTTCCAGAATCTCTGACCTTTGCACTATTATGCTCATTCAATGTTTCCCATCTTATTCCTCTCTGATTCCTTTGTGTTTCTTCAGTCCTCTTCAAAATTTCCACTCCTACAAAGATTTGCCCCTTTCTTCCCTGTGAAGAGTGCTTGAAGGTATTTCCCTTGTGAACCAGTGAAGTTGCTCAGTCGTGTCCAACTCTTTGCGATCCCATGGACTGTAGCCTACCAGGTTCCTCCATCCATGGAATTTTCCAGGCAAGAATACTGGAATGGGTTGCCATTTCCTTCTCCAGGGGATCTTCCTGACCCAGGAATTGAACCCAGGTCTTCCACATTGCAGGCAGATGCTTTACCATCTGAGCTATCTATTTTCCTTGGGAGAGTACAAAAAAGAGCTTGCAAATGAGGGAGAGCTCAGAACTAAACCCAGTATGAAGAATAATTCAGTAGCATGGCAAGCTTGTTTCAAAATGTCTACCACCCACTGCCAATACTTTCCTCTTCCTTGAGTTCTCATGAATGTCCATGACTGCTTAGGGAACTACCTATTCATCTCTTTGTGTTTCTCTTTTCTTATCCTGTGCCGGCTACAGCCCATGGGGACACGAAGAGTTGGGCATGACTTAGTGACTAAACAGCAATAGCAACAGCTCCTTTCTAAGGTGTTTCAGAAAATAACAAAATTATTAAATTTATAGTATTATAACGTGAAAGGGCTTAATTCCATAAGACTCCAAAATAGACTGAATTTTTAGAGTTGACTTCAGTGTTCATCATCTGAGTCGATACCTAGAAAAATTCCTTCACACATATAAGGAAGCCACAGTTTTGTCAGGAAATGATTATTTATCTCATGAGATCACAATATAAGTATCATTGACTTCTGTGGGATTACTGAATGAAAAATATTTAAACAATAATATCAATATGTTCTTTCATATGTAAATTCTGTTTTTACCTGTTCTTTTCTTTCCTGAAGTGTCCTATTCTCCACATAGTAAATTCGTCAAATCCTTCAAGATTGAACACAGATTAAATAATCTTTCTCCATACATCTAAAGGCTTTTGAACTTAGTTCTGTCACAGACTTATAGAATGTATCACACTGCATTGTAATGACTGTTTTAGTTATGAGTTCCTTTTTAAGTGTACACACACACAATGACTAACCTAACTATACTTTCAATAGTAGAATAGAGTTTTGAAAAAAAATTGTGTAAGATCTTTCTTTCACTATACTCATGGGAGATTTATTTTTGTTTCTGCTTTTAAACTTTTTAAAAATGAATTTATTTATTTTAATTGAAGGCTAATTACTTTACAATATTTTAGTGGTTTTGCCATACATTGACATGAACCCACCACGGGTGTACATGTGTTCCCCATCCTGAACCCTCCTTCCCACCTCCCTCCTCATCCCATCCCTCTGGGTCATCCCAGTGCACCAGCCCCGAGCACCCTGTCTCATGCATCAAACTTGGACTGGCGATTCGTTTCACATATGATAATATACATGTTTCAATGCCATTCTCCCAAATCATCCTACCCTCGCCCACTCCCACAGAGTCCAAAAGACTGTTCTATACATCTGTGTCTCTTTGCTGTCTCTCATATAGAGTCATTGTTACCATCTTTCTAAATTCCATATATATGTGTTAGTATACTGTATTGGTATTTTACTTTCTGGCTTACTTCACTCTGTGTAATAGGCTCCAGTTTCATCCACCTCATTAGAACTGATTCAAATGATTTCTTTCTAATAGCTCAGTAATAGAGTGACATATACTCTAATAACTGAGTATATGTACCACAGCTTTCTTATTCATTCATCTGCTGATGGACATTTAGGTTGCTTCCATGTCCTGGCTATTATAAACAGTGCAGCGATGAACATTGGGGTACACGTGTCTCTTTCAGATCTGGTTTCCTTGGTGTGTATGCCCAGTAGTGGAATTGTTGGGTCATATGGCAGTTCTATTTCCAGTTTTTTAAATCTCCACACTGTTCTCCATAGTGGCTATACTAGTTTGCATTCCCACCAACAGTGTAAGAGGGTTCCCTTTTCTCCACACCCTCTTTAGCATTTATTGCTTGTAGACTTCTGGATAGCAGCCATTCTGACTGGCGTGAAATGGTACCTCATTGTGGTTTTGATTTGCATTTCTCTGATAATGAGTGATGTTGAGCATCTTTTCATGTGTTTGTTAGCCATTTGTATGTTTTCTTTGGAGAAATGTCTGTTTAATTCTTTGGCTCATATTTTGATTGGGTCATTTATTTTTCTGGAATTGAGCTGAAGGAGTTGCTTGTATAATTTTGAGAGTAATTCTTTGTCAGTTGCTTCGTTTGCTATTATTTTCTCCCATTCTGAAGGCTGTCTTCTCACCTTGCTTATAGGTTCCTTTACTGTGCAAAAGCCTTTAAATTTAATTAGGTCCCATTTGTTTATTTTTGCTTTTATTTCCAATACTCTGGGAGGTGGGTCATAGAGGATCCTGCTGTGATTTATGTCGGAGAGTGTTTTGCCTATGTTTTCTTCTGGAGTTTTATAGTTTCTGGTCTTACGTTTAGCTCTTTAATCCATTTTGATTTTATCTTTGTGTATGGTGTTAGAAAGTGTTCTAGTTTCATTCTTTTACAAGTAGTTGACCAGTTTTCCCAGCACCACGTGTTAAAGAGGTTGTCTTTTCCCCATTGTATATTCTTGCCTCCTTTGTCAAAGATAAGGGGTCCATAGGTGCGTGGATTTATCTCTGGGCTTTGTATTTTGTTCCATTGAACTATGTTTCTGTCTTTGTGCCAGTACCATAGTGTCTTGATGACTGTGGCTTTGTAGTAGAGCCTGAAGTCAGGCAGGTTGATTCCTCCAGTTCCATTCTTATTTCTCAAGATTGCTTTGGCTATTCAAGGTTTTTTGTATTTCCATACAGACTGTGAAATTATTTGTTCTAGTTCTGTGAAAAATACCGTTGGTAGCTTGATAGGGATTGCATTGAATATATAGATTGCTTTGGGTGGTATACTCATTTTCACTATATTGATTCTTCCAATACATGAACATGGTATATTTCTCTATCTATTTGTGCCCTCTTTGATTTCTTTCACCAGTGTTTTATAGTTTTCTATATATAGGTCTTTTGTTTCTTTAGGTAGATATATTCCTAAGTATTTTATTCTTTTTGTTGCAATGGTGAATGGAATTGTTTCCTTAATTTCTCTTTCTGTTTTCTCATTGTTATTGTATAGGAATGCAAAGGATTTCTGTGTGTTGAAATTATATCCTGCAACTTTATTATATTCATTGATTAGCTCTAGAAATTTTCTGGTGGAGTCTTTAGGGTTTTCTATGTAGAGTATTGTCATCTGCAAGCAGTGAGAGTTTTACTTCTTCTTTTCCAGTCTGGATTCCTTTTACTTCTTTTTCTGCTCTGATTGCTGTGGCCAATACTTCCAAAACTATGTTGAATAGTAGTGGTGAGAGTGGACACCCTTGTCTCGTTCCTGACTTTAGGGGAAATACTTTCAATATTTCACCATTGAGGATAAGTTTTCTTCTGGGTTTATCATATATGGCTATTAATATGTTGAGGTATGTTCCTTCTATGCCTGTTTTCTGGAGGGTTTTTATCGTTAATGGATGTTGAATTTTGTCAAAGGCTTTCTCTGCATCTATTGACATAATCATATGGTTTTTATTTTTCAATTTGTTAATGTGGTGTATTACGTTGATTGATTTGTGGATGTTGAAGAATCCTTGCATCCCTGGGATAAAGCCCACTTCGTCATGATGTACGATCTTTTTAATATGTTGTTGGATTCTGTTTGCTAGAATTTTGTTAAGGATTTTTGCATGTATGTTCATCAGCGTAGTTTTCTTTTTTTGTGGCATCTTTGTCAGGTTTTGGTATTAGGGTGATGGTGGCCTCATAGAATGAGTTTGGAAGTTTACCTTCCTCTGCAATTTTCTGGAAGAGTTTGAGTAAGATAGGTGTTAGCTCTTGTCTAAATTTTTGGTAGAATTCAGCTGTGAAACCGTCTGGTCCTGGGCTTTTGTTTGCTGGAAGATTTCTGATCACAGTTTCTATTTCCTTGCTTGTGATGGGTCTGTTAAGATTTTCTATTTCTTCCTGGTTCAGTTTTGGAAAGTTGTACTTTTCTAAGAATTTGTTCATTTCTTTCAAGTTGTCCATTTTATTGGCATATAGCTGCTGATAGTAGTCTCTTATGATGCTTTTAAACTTAGTTTTAACTTTTATTTTTTTATTTAACAAAGTAGCAATTGTATTCTTTTCTCTACATGATGCTAAATTTTCTCATATTGGTAGGCACCTTAGAAATTTGGTCAAATTGTTAACATTTATGAAACACTATTTGCATTTAAAACATTGTTTATAAAGATGATGTATACATGGTTTCCTACTTTCAATATCTCATTAATGAAATCAGAAAACTGAAAATACTCATTTCCCTAAAGAAAAATACTTATTTCTCTGAAGGAGTTTCACCAATACTTTACTGTTATCAATGATGCCATCTGTTTTCAGACTCATTCTTTGAAGCAAGAATTATATTTTAATTGAAGCCATTATTAACCATGTGCAAATGAAAAAGCTATAAATTTCAAAACAGATTGATTACTTACACTCCTTTTACTGAGTACCAGGAGCAATCAGATTTGATACAAAGTGATGTTACAAAATCATTTATGTCTGTTTCAGAAACTGAATGGAAAGTATAGACCCATGTATTTATTATTTTTTTTTACTAATTCCTTCTGGGAGATATGATAGTCTACAGGTGTATACACATGGTACTTTCAAATTTCTCAAGCTTTTTAAATATGTTCATGGTCAAGTTAACAATGCTTTATTTGGGGAGATTTATGAATTCGCTTGAAATAATGATACTGCTCCTTATCTATCAATGAACAATTTTATTATAGAACATTATGAATACTTTACTGAAATTAATATTTTAGGTTTGGTGAAGATCAGTGACTGATTAACTTCCCCTCAGACTCAGGGCTTTTCAGGATTGTTGTTCAGTCCCTAAGTCGTGACTGACTCTGCAATGCTATGGACTGTAGCATGCCAGACTTTGTCCTTCACTATTTCCTGGAGTTTGCTCTAATTCCTTGCCATTGAGCCAGTGATACTGTCTAACCATCTCATCCTTTATTGTCCTCTTCTCCATTTGTTTTCAGTTTTTCAGAGGATCAGGGTCTTTTCCAATGAGTTGGCTGTTTGCATCAGGTGGCCAAAGTATTGGAGTGTCAGTTTCAGCATCAGGCCTATTAATAAATATTCAGAGTTGATTTCCTTTAGGATTGACTAGTTTGATCTCCTTGCAGTCCAAGGGACTCTCAAGAGTCTTCTCCAGCACCACAATTCAAAATCATCAATTCTTTGTCACTCAGCCCTATTTATGGTCCAACTCTCACATCCGTACAGGACTACTAGAAAAATCATAGCTTTGACTAGAGGGATTTTGGTGGCAAAATGGTGTCTCTGCTTTTTAATGCATTGTATATGTGGGTCACAGCTTTCCTTCCAAGGAACCAGCACCTTTTATTTTGATGGCTGCAGTCACCATCCCCAGTGATTTTGGAGCCCAAGAAAATAAAATCTCTCACTGCTTCTGCTTTTCCATTTCTATTTGTCATGAAGTGATGGGACCAGATGCCATGATCTTAGTTTTTTTTTTTTTTTTTTTTTTTTTAATGTTGAGTTTCAAGCAAGTTTTTTTCACCCTTCTCTTTCATTTTCATTAAGAGGCTCTTTAGTTCCTTTTCACTGTCTGCCCTTAGATGGTATCATGTGCATATCTGAGGTTGATATTTCTCCCGACAGTCTTGATTCTAGCTTGTGCTTCATCCAGCCCAGCATCTCACATGATGTACTCTGCATATAAGTTAAATAAGCAGAGTGACTATATACAGCCTTGATGTACTCCTTTCCCTATTTTGAACTAGTCCATTGATCCATGTATGGTTCTAGATATTGCTTCTTGACCAGCTTATAGGTTTCTCAAAAGACAGGTAAGAATTGTTAAGAATTCTCCCGTCTAAGAATTGCTCACAGTTTGTTGTGATCCACACAGTTTACAGCTTTAGCACAGTCATTGAAACAGAAATAGATGTTTTTATGGAACTCCTTTGCTTTATTCATGATCCAGTGAATCTTGGAAATTGATCTCTTGTTTGCCTCTTCAAAACCCAGCTTGTACATCTGGAAGTTCTTGATTTACACGCTGCTGAAGCCTTCTTGAAGGATTTTGAGTATTACCTTGCTAGCATGTGAAGTGAGTGCAATTGTGTGGTAGTAAGAACATTCTTTGGCATTGCCTTTCTCTGGGATTGGAGTCAAATCTGACCTTTTCCAGTCCTGTGGCTACTGCTGACTTACCAAATTTGCTGACATATTGAGTGTAGCACTTTCATAGCATCATCTTTTAGGATTTGAAATAGCTCAGCTGAAATTCTGTCACCTCCACTAGCTTTTTAGTTATCCTTCTTAAGGCCCACTTGACTTCACACTCCAGGATATCCAGCTCTAGGTGAGTGATCACACCTTGTGGTTATTTGGTCATTAGGACCCTTTTTGCATAGTTCTTTTATGTCTTCTCACCACTTCTTCTTAATCTCTTCTAATTCTGTTAGGTTCTTACTATTTCTATCCTTTATTGTGCCCATCTTTGCATGAAATGTTCCCTTGGTATCTCTAATTTTCTTTAAGAGATCTCTAGTCTTTCCCCTTCTATTGTTTTCCTCTATTTATTTTCATTGTTTATTTATTAGGGTCTTCTTACCTTTCCTTGCTATTATCAGGAATTCTACTTTCAGTTGGGTATATCTTTCTCTTTTTCCCTTGCCTTTTGCTTCTCTTCTTTCCTCAGCTATTTGTAAAGTCTTCTCAGGCAACCACTTTGCCTTCTTACATTTCTCTTTCTTTGGGATGGTTTTGGTCACTGCCTCTGTACAGTGTTATGAACCTCTGTACATAGTTCTTCAGGCACTCTGGCTCCCAGATCTAATCCCTTGAATCTATTAATCACCCCTACTGTATAATCATAAGGGATTTGATTTAGGTCATACCTGTGTGGTCTAGTGGTTTTCCCCACTTTCTTCAATTTAAGTCTCAAATTGGCAATAAGGAGTTCATGATCTGAGCCACAGTTAGCTCCAGGTCTTGCTTTTTTCTGACTGTATAGAACTTCTCCATCTTGGCTGCAAAGAATATAATCAGTCTGATTTTGGTATTGACTATGTGGTGATATCCATGTGTAGAGTCTTCTCTTGTGTTCTCGGAAAAGGGTGTTTGCTGTGACCAGCATGATCTCTTGACAAAACTCTGTTAACCTTTGCCTGTTATTCTGGGTATCTCTTGACTTCCTATTTTTTGCATTCCAATACCCTATGTTGAAAAAGACATCTTTTTTTTAGTGTTAGCTCTAGAAAGCATTGTTGGTCTATACAGAACCACTTAATTTCAGCCTCTTCAGCATCAGTGGTTGGAGCACAGACTCGAATTAATGTGATTTTGAATAGTTTGCCTTGGAAGCAAACCGAGATCATTCTGTCATTCTTGAGATTGCATCCAGGTACTGCGTTTCAGGCTCTTTGTTGACTATGAGGGCTACTCCTTTTCTTTGAAGGAAGTCTTGCTCATAGTAATAGATACAGTGCTCATCTGAATTAAATTCACTCATTCCTATCCATTTTAGTTCACTGATTCCTTAGACGACAGTATTTAATCTTTCCATCTCCTGGTTGACCAAGTTCAAGTTACCTTGACTCATGGACTTAGTATTTCATGTTCCTATGAAGTATTGTTCTTAACAACATCGGATTGTACTTTCACGACAAGACACATTCACAGTCAGTTCAGTCATTCAGTCTTGTCCAACTCTTTGCAACCCCCAAGGACTGCAGCATGCCAGACTTGCCTGTCCATCACCAACTTCCGGAGCCTACTCAAACGCATGTCCATTGCGTCCCAAATGCCATCCAACCATCTCATCCTCTGTCGTCCTCTTCTCCTCCCGCCTTCAGTCTTTCCCAGTATCAGGGTCTTTTCAGATGAGTCAGTTCTTCACATCAGGTGGCCAAAGTATTGGAGTTTCAGCTTCAACATCAGTCCTTCCAATGAATATTCAGGACTGATTTCCTTTAGGATTGACTGCTTGGATCTCCTTGTGTTCAAAGGACTCTCAAGAGTCTTCAAGATCATAGTTCAAAAGCATCCATTTTTCAGCGATCAGCTTTCTTTATAGTCCAACTCTCACATCTGTACATGACTACTGGAAAAACCATAGCTTTGACTAGAGGGACTTTTGTCCACAAAGTAATGTCTCTGCTTTTTAGTATGCTGTCTAGGTTGATCATAACTTTTCTTCCAAAGAGCAAACATCTTTTAATTTCATGACTGCAGTCACCATCTTCAGTGATTTTGGAGTCCCCCCAAATAAAATCTGTCACTGTTTCCATTGTTTCCCATCTATTTGCCATGAAGTGATGGGACCAGATGCCATGATCTTAGTTTTCTGAATATTGAGTTTTAAGCCTACTTTTTCACTCTCCTCTTTCACTTTCATCAAGAGGCTCTTTAGTTCTTTGCTTGTTGCCATAAGTGTGGTGTCATCTGCATATCTGAGGTTATTCATATTTGTCCTGGCAACCTTGAATTCAGCTTGTACTTCATCCAGTCCAGCATTTCTCATGATGTACTCTGCGTATAAGTTAAATAATCAGGGTGAGACATCCACAACTGAATGCCATTTCTTAGACTGGTGTAAATGGCAACTGAATTCCAAGTCGAACATCTTTAGCTTAGCTTCTAGCTCTACTGGTACTAACTGTGTAAACCTGAGTAAACCTCTTAACACATCTTTCGATTTTAGTTTCATTATTTGTAAAAGAGGTGCAATACTGTTTATCTGAGGGGTACTGTTTGAATTAAAATGATAATATGTATTGAAGTGTTTTTTCGATTATAAAACTCCAATATAGGATGGGATAAAAGGTACATGCCCTCTTTAATCATCTCAGTTAAGTTAAACATGTTATGATTAATTCACTGTCCATTGTAAAGGGACATGATACACAGCCTAGATGAATTATGTTATTTTTCTCTAATTCTCCTGGAATGAATAATGCTACATCCATGCAACTATTCAAAATCTACTTGACAGATTTTTAGCTAAAAGTAGTTGTTAAGATTCTTTTTCCTGTTTAAAATTGTACTTTTATCACTTTAGAAATGTCAAACTAGGGACACATGATGACAGATGATTGAGGGTTCTACTCTGAAGAATATAGAAAGCAAATGTATTCTTGATGGAAAAGCAAATTAGAAATATTGGATTCATTAAAAGGCACATAGCTTTTGTGATCTGTCTGTTAGCAACACCTGTCCTACTTAGATGTGATTTATCAGAGCTATCACATCAATGAATTCAGCAGCAGGAAATATTAAAATGTACATTAAAATGGGAAAAACACTCTGATACAGAGGAAATAAAGTTACTAACATTGTCTTGATGAATAAAGAGAATGCAGAGTTTGGAAAGCAATGAATACTAGAATACTAGTACACTAGAATACTTTTCAAGTCAAAAGTATTAATTTTAAGATGAATATGAAATAGAATATATTTCTTATTCCACCTTACTGAGGAAAAATCAACAAATCTAATGTAAAGCATACTACACAGACACAAAGACATGCACACCAACAAAACAAATGCTAAACAGTTCTATCACTCTCTGATCTCTGCTGTTTCATAATGTATTAAAATAAAGATGACAGCATGACATCTGGAGCATAAATTTAGAGCTGATGACATTTGGTCACTTTCACTGTGGGAATCACCAAAACTGAAAATTCCTCTCAGGAAGAGAGTAATTTCTTTAAATGTCCTCAGTTAATCAACTGATTTAAAAAAAAAATTTTGTCATCAGTTCAGAAGACCTATAGAATTGGATGGAACCACAGGCTTATCTTAGCATTTTTTTTTTTGTCTTGGCAGTGTCACAATTTGAAGAGGAAAAAGAATATTTGATGTATATAACTCATTGATTATGATTACTCACAGTCATGTGCAAAATTAACTAGAGTCTGTCTTCAACTTTATTGTGAGGAGGAAAAGTTGATGATAAAATTCAAAAATTATATTTTCAGGTTAAAGTTCATATTATAGTTTCTAAACAAGTTTTGACACTGCCTGCATCAAAAGTGATTTGGAAAGTCCAAGGAAAGTGAATAAATGCTGCCAGTGTAACACAGCTTGGGATCTTTATGAAACATCTTGCCATTTGGATAGTTTTGACTTTAAGAAGTAACATGGTGTGCCCACACCATGTGGGCAAAACATCAAGTAAGCACCATCTAGGTTCAATAGGTACACAGGTAACAGAAGTTACCAAGTCTCTTTCACAGTAAGATATGAGATAATACCATAGGGAACATTACAAACTTTAGTTATGGAACGGCCTGATTACAGGGTTGGTCAATCTTTTTTTAAGAAACTACCATGCAGAACACTGGATAAAGTAAACAGGAATAAAATTAAGCTATAGTTTGTAAGTGGATAATTTACTGGAAAACAGTCCTTCTTTGTTGGCATGATTATGTTTATTTGAAAGTTTCTGAAGTTCTCTAAAGCCAGTGCTGCTCATACTTACTCTGATAAGGTCAGATAAATTAATAAATCATGTAGTGATCTATCTACACTGCTTCACTAATTTTATTCAGCTGTTGCAATTACTACATTGAAGAAAATGTTGTGCTGAGCAAGTAGAGACTGACTCTCTCTACATCCTGTGTGATTCTTTAGAGTGGTAAGGAAGTCCAAAAAGGAGATAGAATCTTGAAACAACACTTTACAACCATATTTTTATATATAATGCCCAGAAAGGAGTTGTGTGTCCTGTGTTCAGTCACTCAGTCATGTCCAACTCTTTACAACCCCATGGACTGTAACCTGCCAGGCTCCACTGTCTATGGAATTTTGCAGGCAAGGAGACTGGAGTGGTTGTCTTTTCCTACTCCAGAGGATCTTCCCGACCCAGGGATCAAACCTGCATCTCTCGTGTCTTCTGAAATGGGCAGGTAGATTTTTTTTTTGCCACTGCACAATATCCAAAAGAGAGTTGGTTCTCAGTAAATGTTTATTTTAATAAAAGTCTGAACAAATGAAGTTTTCACTTAACATGTTATATCAGAAAAAAAGAATTATAGGTGTGACAAAGTAAATATGGAGCATTGAAAATGATTTATGCAGATTTTACTAAAAAGTGGTATTACTGGACTTCCTTAGTGATGATGATAGAGATAAAATTGCACTGAAACTGTTCTATTTCCTAAAAACAGGTATTAAATATGCATTATAAATTATCTAAGTCTGGTTTTAGTTTTAGACATTTTATAGAACATTTTCTAGAATTAGTAATAATTACATCTAGATAAACCAAAGCTGTTAGCTATGAGATAAAAAATGAGATGCTGTTTGAGATCACATAGAGAGAAAGATTGCTGAGCCATTTCAGACTGGAAGTGTCGGTCATTAGCATACCCCTACAAACTCAAGGGTCTGCATACATTCATGTTTTGCAAAGCCTTGAATACTATTTAGATATTTAGTTATCTAATGACTTTCTTTAATTGGCTTAAGGAAGAGTGCCTTACTGGAGAATAATATAACATTTCAGATCAAAATATTTTAGGTTGTTTTCTTTTTGGACATAGGATAGAGAACCTGAAGAATATGCACTGGCCTGTGAATTGGACTAAGAATAAGGACTAGATTTTTGTTCTTTGACTGTTTTCTTTGTTGCAGTTCTTTTCTTTAGGAGCACATGGTCTATTTTCTTCATATATTAAACTTAAAAGCAGATGACTTCTGAGAGATGTCTTCTGTAAAATTTTCATCTGTCAGCACACTTGTGGAAATTGTTTTTCCTTTTTGCTATCAGGCAGCACTTTAATGTGCACATATATAGCATTTTCATACCCTGGCACCTAATTCCCAATTTGCATGATAACTACATCATAATAGCATAAAGACATATTAAGAAAAAATAACTTGAACTGCTTATAACTCCTAAATTGAAGAGATTATATAAAAGCACTGTTGACTAGAAAACAGCTCTATTATCCCCTTCAGGCAGAGTTGTGATGAAGGCTTAATGGCTTATAAATACTAGAGCTTTCTTTATCCAATAAGATTAGGGTATATTTCTTTTCTTCTTACCAAGATCCCTTGTGACTGGTTGCACAGCCTTTAGAAGGTGTCAGAAAATTTCCAGTCCTGAACTCAGGCTTAGAAGTCCTATTAGCTGTGGAGCATGCATCCCAGTAGGAGGAGGAAGTTCCGGAGAGGTCTGTTCTATCAACTTTTGACACTACTCTGTCAATTTCCTATTAGTATATTGTGCATACTTTCAGAGCACATTTTGGGTGCATGAATTTCTTTCTTCACACCTAGAAGCTAAGCCATGGAATTGTCTTACTCATGGGAATTCTCTTTTAGGTTGAATTTTCAACCAGTGTCTCTGGTCCTCCTTGTTTAAGTCCAGTACTTTTTCTCATGAGAGAATATTGCCTCATGTATCAGGAGGAATGAAGGAAGCTGTTTTTCCTTCTTGTGATCATTTAGACTTGCAGTTGAGGTCTCTGTTGATAAGGACAGAAGCAGAGTTAATCTCACATTATCCACTGCATCTAATACAACTAAATGCTCAGGTAGTATGGAGCCCTCAAAGACATCCCTTGACATCCTAATAGTGACAAAAGAAGACAGGAAGACTTGGAGGTCTGATAAATGTCACACGTAATTTCTCTAAGAAGCCTTCTGGATTCCCCATCTAACTGAGTTGGGGTGTTTGTAAACACAGGTTCCTGTACCCTCTTCATGAATTGCTAAATCAGAATCCCTGTTGCTGAGGCTTTGATAAGAGACATCCTAGATAATTTGTTAAGCACACTAAAGTTTGAGGAGAACTTCTTTCAGACTCCTGTTAGATTCTAGTAGTTGTCAGTGTCTTGTGGAAAAGTTATGGAAATCTAAGCATCTGCATAGAACATCAGAGCAGCTAGATAGGTTTTAATTCCTATTTATTTCCAGCAGCTGATCCAGGTATGCTAGGTTAGCCTTCTAGAAAGCAATCTTAATTTCTGTCAATCACAAGATTTGTGTATTAATCGTAAAGCCCAATAAATGATTTCATGATTTGATGCTTGTCGGCATAATTTTTTTTTTTTTTAATTTCGTGTCAGTCCTTGCCTGTGTTCACAAATGCTCAGGCTTAATAGTTTATTTTTCTTTGTCTAATAGCATGGTTACTTCCAAAGAAGAACAATATTAAACAGTCACAAGTTCAAAAATTAAACTATTCTATATCCTTTTCATCCTTAATCTATGAGTGAAGACGATCTTGGCAATGAAAAAATCAAATTTTCTAGTTATATGTGGAATAACATATTTTATGTATTTGTACCCCAAAATTCTTGTTCCTCAGGATTTCCAGTTAATGTCAGTTTCTTGTGATTATTGCTGCTCCAAGGAGACAATGATATTCTTTTACTGTCTTTTCAAAACATGCTGTTGATCATCAGATAATATGTGTAATATGTGTTATACTAAGTTATATACTAAGTTGTCTTTTTTATTTTAATTATTTTAATGGAATGCAATTGCTTTACAATATTGTGTTAGTTTCTGCTGTACAGCAAAGTGAACCAGCTATACGTATACATTTATCCCCTCTCTCCTGAGCCTGCCTCCCACACGCCCCATCCCACCCCTCCAGGCCATCACAGAGCACGGAGCTGAGCTCCCTGTGGGATACAGAAGGTTCCCACCAGCTGTCTATTTTACACATGGCAGTGTATACATGTCAATTCTACTCTCGCAATTCATCCTGCCATCCTTTCTCCCACTCTCTATTCACATATATTTTCTCTACGTTTGTATCTCCTAATTTGTCTTCATCATGTAGCTAAACAGTGACTTTTGTACTATGTCCCCTTTGTCGTCTTTTATGATGTGTATTTCCTTTTTTCATTGCAGGTAGCATTGAACACTGTTTAATAAACAGTGATTATTTAAATGCTCCTATATGCTCCTAGGCCACATGTAGTACATTTTATATGAACTGTTATATATTTATAAGATATAGCTTTTACGTAGATGAATACATTCTTTATACTTACATAGTATTTGTTTAAAGTCTGCCGTGTCAACTTTACTTTTTTTTCATAATTGTGTATTCTATGAATTTTTAATTTAGAAGCTTTATTTTCAGAGGCCAGTGTTGGATGATCTTGCATGATGCAAAATAACAGTCATTTTTGTAACTGTGCCTATCTTTCGAATGTATACAATCAAATCACAGTAATATTAATATACTCTTTCAACACATATGACAATTACAGCAAACTATTTATTTATAAAAATTTTCTTTGAGATTGTGGGGAATTATTTCATCTCTCATCAGTAGTTTCTTTTATACTAAATGATGGCATGCATCTATGAGTTCATTCATTCGAAAAATACACTGAGAAGTTAGTTTTTCTGAACATCACACTGGGTAGTGAAAACTGAAAGAAAAAGAGAGGTTTTTTTTGCCATATATGTGTCTTTTTGCCATATATGTGTCATTATATTTATTTCCTCCTATGCATAGTCATGCTTTACATTGTGTATGGATCTAGATCTAGAACTTAAAAAATTTTAGAAAGTCTTAACCTCAAAACAAATTAAATTTTATACCCTTTGAATTATGAATTTCACTTCTATGAATCTTTCCTAAGGAAACAGATTTTTATGACTCCAATCAAGAAAAAGGAAATTAATGTGTTTGAAATGGAGAGAATTTAATATAGTGTAATACTAGTAGTTACAAAAGTATTAGTAAGGATAAAGTGCAGAAAAGAACACAGAGGGAGATGAATGAGCAAAGGAAAGAAGGGATGAGATCTAGAGACAGGCAGCTAAGCAAGTCCCTGGATATCAGTCTGCACCTGCTGCCTGCTGTTGGAGGTACTGTCACAGTTGGGTCTGCATTTACTAAAGAGATGCTTCTTTGTTCAAGGCCACAGCCACCAAAAAAATTACTCTTCTTCTTACCACTAGGGCAATATTCAGCAATAGCCAGAAACTGCCACACTGTAGGAGATAGAATTGTGAAGTTTCCTTTTTGCTTTAGCTGAAGATTTCTCACCAGCCTTTTCCATTGGCAGAATATAACAGGAAATCATCAGCTAAAAACTCCCCTACTGGCTCAGTGGCAAAGAGCATGCCTGTCAATGCGGGAGACCTGAAAGGCACAGGTTCCATCCCTGGGTTGGGAAGATCCCCTGGAGGAGGGCATGGCACCCCCTCCAATATTCTTGCCTGGAGATCCATGGACAGAGGAGCCTGGCAGGCTGCAGTCCATAGGGTCACAAAGATTCAGACAAGCCTGAAGCGACTTAACATGCATGCATGCATCATCAGCTAAAGGATCCTGGTAACTGTAGTTTCAGACCTGTGGACTTAGCAGTACAGGGCAACATGTGTAGGACTGAGAGACAATAGTTAAACAAACAACAAAAAAGGCACATGGATGTGGAAATTATATAACAAGAATTACTTATTAGGCCAATTAATTGAAATAAAAAAATGTATTTTTAATATGAGGAAAACAGTTAAAGTGCATGATTGCCCTGCAGCCAAATAGTATTTAAATACAAAAAGTCATATGTTAAAACAAACTGTATTGACAAAGGCAAATATAATTATAGGATCTAATTAACAGAGGAAAAAAAGTTCTGAGATGTATGTGCAAAATCTAGTTATCTATCTTCATAATCTGGAATGTACAATTCAAAGTTAATAATTGTTGTTAGATTCATATAGAAGGAGAATGAATAATCAGTGTTTTATTCTTTACATTTTTCTTAGTTTACCAAATTTTTCTGTAATGAGTATGTATTATATTTGGAGTTCCAAAAATCATTTCACAACTTGCATGTAGCCAATCCCCTCTTAGACATTATGCTAAGTATTCCATAATGAACTTGTCTGCATTTCCTTCTGTAGAACCCAAATGAGTTATTCTAATTTTTACAATTAATTATGCTTGTTTTTTCTCCCTCTTGAAAACTAATGTCACTTTAGAATGAACACATATGAAAGTATTGTATATAGCATCCCAAGAATATAAAATAATTGTGGGAAATTTACCTTGCATTGAGAAAAGGGTAATTATTTATTATTATTTTTTCTAACGAGAAAGAGGACAGGAAGGTTAAATGTGAGGTTTGAGACAATCTGACTCTCCAATTAAAATTCAAAAAAGTGATTAAACTATTGATAATAATTGAAAAGTGGAAAGAAGAATTGACCAACCATCTGTAGCAAAAATTTAAAAAGAAGAAGAAAAGGAATCAGAAACTTGAGGGTAAAAATGTTTAATTAGGAATATAGGAACATGGATAAATATTACTATGCTCAACATGTATCATAATCCCATTCCTAACAGTGAAACTAGTTAGTTGTTAAACAGAGAATAATAAAAAAAAAATACACTCTTTGGAATAGCCTAATCACATTATGAGAAGTTCAGGAATAAAACTCTTTTGGGTCAGAGAAATCAGATCAAGTTCTCTGTTGTTATTGTTTAGTCACTAAATCATGTCTGACTCTTTTGCAATCCCATGGACTGCAGCACAGCAGTTTTCCCTGCCCTCCTCTATCTGCCAGAGTTTGCTCATATTCATGTCCATTGAGTTGGTGATGCTATCTAATCATTTCATACTCTGCCGCTCCCTTCTCCTATCGCCCTCAATCTTTCCCAGCATCAGAGTCTTTTCCAATGAGTTAGCTTTTTGCATCAGATGTCCAGAGTATTGGAACTTCAGCTTCAGCATCAGTCCTTCCAATGAATATTCAGGGTTGATTTTCTTTAGGATTGACTGGTTTGATCTTGCAACTCAAGAGACTCCCAAGAGTCTTTGCCAGCACCACAGTTCAAAAGTATGAATTGTTTGATGCTCAGCCTTCTTTATGGTCCAACTCTTATATCTGCACTTGACTATATCTTTGACTATATATACCTTAGTTGGCAAAGTAATGTCTCTGCTTTTTAATATGCTGTCTAGGTTGGTCATTGCTTTCCTTCCAAGGAGCAAACATCTTTTAATTTCAAGGCTTCAGTCACCATCAGCAGTGATTTTGGAGCCCAAGAAAATAAAATTTGTCACTGTTTCTGCTTTTTTCCCCTTCTATTTGCCATGAAGTGATGGGACTGATGCCATAATCTTAGTTTTTGAATGTTGAGTTTTAAGTCAGCCTTTTCACTTTCCTCTTTCACACTCATCGAGAGGAACTAAGGTTCCTCTTCACTTTCTGCCATTTCTTCATGGATCACAGCTTTGGTGTGGTGAAGAGGCTTGAGTAACTCAGTGAAACTATGAGCCATGCCTTGCAGGGCAACCCAAGACAGATGGTTCATAGAGAAGAGCTCTGACCAAACACCATCCGCTGGAGACCGGAATGGCAAACCACCCCAGTATTCTTGCTGTGAGAACCCCACGAAACAGTATGAAAAGGTAAAAAGCTCTCTGTTAAGAAGTAGCAACTACATGACAGGGTGGATTCAGACAGTTTTAATTATGATAGTAATTAAAAGTAGCTTATTAAATTACATACAGTTTAGCATATAATAACAATGTCTGATTAGTATGTGCCTGTTAGCCATGTGCTGTTGTAAGCACTTTAGTTATCATGTCATCCTTATAAGGTATGTTTTTATTGCTTCCACTGCTTTCATTACACTAGCAAGGACACTGAGGTGAAGAGTGAAGAAAAAACTTGACCCAGGTCACATAGCTAGTAAGCAGTGGATCCAGGATTAGAATTTAGACACAGACTGTGGAGGTTTGCAGTCACTGCCCCACTGCCCCGCAGCTAGACTAGTAGGTGTGCAGGAGATGGGGACACATGGCCTATGCAGAGCGTACAACATAAGTTATGTCTTACCTCGTACACATTTTACTAACTGTATCATTTTGTCACTTGTTATCAGTTTAGAAAAGATAAATTATATTCTGACTGGCAAACTGATCAATTACAATCAACTAAGCTTTCCTTAGTGATAAACTAAGCTTTTCTCCTGACTTTTACTTTCTGTGACATGTTGGCCATTTCTTATAGACACCATTGAAGAGGAAACATATTTGCTTATATTCTACTGTGTCAAAATTCTGTGATTTTCTGTTCAAATACACTTTGTCTATGACCTCTACTTATCTCTTGGGGGAAGACAGAGAAAGTAAAAGTGTATTTTAACTACAAGAACACATGGTGTTATGGCTCTAAGTGTCAGAAGTATGCACACACACATACATGCACACACATTTCTTAAAATCAAAACTTTCTGTTATTTCCTCAACTATGTAAGTCAATGTACTAAAATAGTGTTAATTTAATTTATGTTTATATGGTGCTTTAACTTTCCTTTTTCTGGAAATCAAAGATAGTTATTAAAATTCTGAGATTTATTTTAACCGAGAAGAAATTCTACCCTTATTTTAAAAACATTTGATTAGAGTTTGCCTTTTCACAGAGGAGCAAATATTCTGAGAATTCATCTCACTCTTTGTGGAGATACAACTAATGATGAATATAGTGCTATGTGCTAAGCTGTTGATCGCCACAATTTTGCTTGTTTATTTGGCATAGTAAAAATGTTCCCATTTTGCACAGTGCTAATTTTTCAACCCCAATTTTCCCAAAACTGTTGCACCACAACTAATGTCATCATTATTAAATGTTTATTTAGTCTCTTTGGGCCAGGTTTTGAGAATTCAAGCAGGTATAAATCAGATTCTCCTTCTGTAAGGAACCAAAGCACACAAAAAAACTGTCAGATATTTTGTTTGAAACGTTCAGGTTAGATTCCATTGCCAGAAACTTTAAGGAATATTCCAAATCCTTTGGCTTAAATATTGAAGTGAAAGAAGTAGATCAAAATCTAAGAGATCTTTAGTTCGTATTATGTGCTAAGATTTATGTTAGGTGATTAATATATAGTAATTTTCCTGTGTAATCTTTACAAAATCCATAGAATGTGGTCTTCTGCTTTGCAAGTGAGGGTAAAGAAAGGTCTGACCCAGATGAAATGACTGGACAAAGTCTCACATCAACTGAATGGAACAGGTGAGGTTTGATCAAAGATGATTTAAGTCCAAAGTCTATTTTCTTGTCACTACATGGTTTAAAAAATTAGACATGCTGATGAAAATGAAATTCCTTTGGTTGTGTAGGGAAAAGAGTTTTTTGAGAACTAATGAAAATGAAAATCTGAACTGCAACAAAAGTCAGTTAACTAACTGAAAGCTCTTGTTAGCTTGGGAGAAGCATAGATCCAGAAAACCGAGTGTTTAAATGAGAGACACTATTACTGATAGAAAGTTGATTAAAACTTTCTACCGCATGGGTAAATGAACTGAAATATATATAATTAATGATGAATTACCACAGGTTAGTTAAAACATGATAGCTAATACCTTAGAGTGCAAGATAAATTGAATGTGCATTTGTGGATAGAGAAGACTATTTACAGGGGAAAAGATCAGTGCTCAAAGTGTTAACACATTTGTTTCTGAAGGAATTGGGGGAGCCAAATATAGACAGCTCCTATCCAGGGATTAGAACCTACATGCCTTGTTTTTATTTTGATATCAAAGGCAAAAATATATTTAGGTTTCACTGACAAAATATATACTTAGGTTTCAACCTTACCACAATTGCTGATACCTGTTCCTGATTTTTTAAATAGCCATTATTTTACAATAACTTCATTTGTTATTGGCGTATGATTGCTTCTGTCCTTGAACATTTCATCTAGCTCTGACCACCTCTGATGTGTTTGTTTCTGCTGTAGCACAAAGTGAATCAGCTTTGTGTGTACACACATTCCCTTCCTCTTGAGCCTCCCCCCCACATCCACCTCCACCTCACTCCTCTAGGTCATCACAGAGCACCAAGCTGAGCTCCCTGTGGGGGTATACAGCAGGTTCACTCATGGTAGTCTATGTATGTCAATCCTAATCTCCCAATTCGTCTCACCCTCCTCTTCTGCCCTCCATGTCCATGTGTCTATTCTCTATGTCTGCCTCTCTATTCCTGCCCTTAAAATAGATTCATTTGTACCATTTTTCTAGATTTCACATATATGCATTAATATGCAATATTTGGTTTCCTCTTTCTCACTTACTTCAGTCTGTGTGACAGATTCTAGGTCCATCCACATCTCTACAAATTACTTAATTTCATTCCTTTTATGACTGAGTAATATTCCATCAGATATATGTACCACATCTTTATCCATTCACCTGTCGATATACATTTAAGTTGATTCCCTATCCTAGCTATTGTAGAGAGTGCTGCAATGAACAGTGGGGTACACATGCCCTTTTGCATTTTGGTTTTCTCAGGGTCTATGACCAGTAGTGGGATTGCTGGGTCATATGGTACTAGCTCCCTATTCCCTGAATCCTGCTGCTTCTTTCCTTGGACACTTAGTCGAGCTCTGACCATCTCTGATTGCCTCACCACAGAACCAATGGAACTCTGTACATTCTTGACCATAGTGTCACAGAATTTTGGCTATGATTTTTGTCCGTTAAAAGTTGTGCCACTCACCTATCCATGATACACTGCAAATGGCTTTTCCCCCCTTCAGTTCAGTTCAGTCGCTCAGTCGTGTCCGACTCTTTGCAACCCCATGAATTGCAGCATGCCAGGCCTCCCTGTCCATCACCAACTCCCGGAGTTTACTCAAACTCATGTCCATTGAGTTGGTGATGCCATCCTGCTATCTCATCCTCTGTCGTCCCCTTCTCCTCCTGCCCCCAATCCCACCCAGCATCAGGGTCTTTTCCAAAGAGTCAACTCTTCGCATGAGGTGGCCCCCTTAAGAGTTGCTAAATTCAGTGTGGACCCTGATCTTGACTTCCTTTCTCCTGTCCTGGGCCCATTTCACATCTCTGTGATGTTACTATTCACAATTAGAATGATTCATTTTACTTTATTATCTAAAATCTTAACAGAAAGATACTTATGTGACATTTGCAATGCATGAGTACATTTTAAAATTACAACTCATTTGTAGGTCACCTGTATATTTCTTGTTTTAAAACGAATTGACAAATATATGTAGTCTTCCAAACTGGATCATAAATATATATATACACACACACACACACACACACACACACACACATATATAGACACACATATTATGTAGATATGGATATATATAAATGATATTTCTAATAAAAGTGATTATACACTTGAATTGAAATTTTAGAAACCAATACAGAAAATTAAATTTGTAAAATAAACATTGTAGTATCAAATACTATTGTTTCAAATTTATCATAGTTATGTTTGAAAGAAAAGATATGAAATCAGAGGTGTACATAAGTTTGACAGAGAGATTTGGGGGAATTTGAATATTTTCAAGGACTGCATAGATAGGAGGCACAGATGGGCTCTTTTTTTCCCCTAGAATTTTATTTGAAATTTATGGTGTCTGTTTTCCTGCATTTGTGAGACCTGATCACTACCTTAAGAATATTTGTTGAATTTTGAGGCATCTAGTATAATAAATAGAATGAGGGAGGGAAAAAAACAGTATCAAGGATAAAAAAATGTTCCTGAGAAAATTAAATAATAATTAGAACACTTTCAAGTAATTTTGTAAACAAGTTTGAAATCCACTGTTTGAGGTAGAATAAACTACATGCAGTTTAGCACAGGTGAAAGAAAAGGTGGAAACCACGTTATCCACAGTACAATTAGAAAAAAGGAAATCAGATCAGAGGCATCTTTGAATTACCCACTGTTAAATTACTTAATAAAGGAGCTCATTAGTTTGAGGCGACTCTAATGCCATGATGGTGTATGTAAACAAAGCAATACCTAAGCCTGTAAAGGCCTCATGGTTAGGAAGCCAAAATGCTGAGACAACAAATCACAACCAACCATCTAAGCTTTAAGCCATAATCAACCAGTAATTTCCTTCCTTTGCTTCCTCACTTCCCCTATACCTCTTGGGGTGGTGGGCAGAGTGGGCGGCGCTTTGAACCACTTTCAGTTTGGAGTTACCCAATTAGAATAGATTTTTGCTCAAATAAACTCTTAAATGTTTTAATATGCCTCAGTTTACCTCTTAACACCATCAATTGCTATAACTATTGGCCAAAGATTTTTACCAAGTTTGTGAGAAATAAGAGACAGATTTGTTTCTAGTGAATAGGAAGGGTTAGAGATAATTAGGGCTTATTAGCTGGAAATTTATGTCAAGGAAGAATCTATAAGAAAATTCTGTGAGCACCATTAACAAGAGGGGATCCATCTATGTGGCTGTGCATGACTCTAACTTACAGTTAAATCCTCTTTACAATTGCAGTGTTTCAGTATGTGATTAAAGATATGGTAATTTGTTGTTTTATTATCAGTAAGATTTTACTGAGAAGTTATTTGCCTTAGTTTTTCCCTCATGATTAGGCAGTCTGTGACTGTCCTCACAATAAAGGCATGTGTGCATGTGTGCTAAGTCCCTTCAGGCATGTCTGACTCTGCGCATCCCCAAGGACTGTAATCTGCCAGCCTCCTCTGTCCATGAGATTCTCCAGGCGAGAATACTGGAGTGGGTTGCCATTTCCTCCTTCAGGGGATCTTCCCAGGGATCCATCCCACGTCTCTTATGTCTCCTACATTGGCAGGTGAGTTCTTTACCACTAGCGCCACCTGGGAAGTACTATTAAGGCATTTGAAGGCAAATAAGCAGATTTTCAATAAGTAAAATCTGGAGAGGAAAGGGTGAGAGGATACCTATATGTTTTCATATGTATGTACACAGATGAGCTCAGTGGAAAAAAACTGAATTATGCAAACCAAAAAGTTTATGTAAAGGAAGATGAAAATGCATTTTAAAGTGTTAATAAGCTATTTAAAATAAAATATAAACAATAATCTCAAACTTATTAAAGCACTTCAGTCAATATTAATGGCAATAAAAACTTGCTGTTAAGAAAATAGTAATGCTTTTATAAATGAAAAATACATACTGCAATATCTTTTGTAAGGAAATTGATTCTGCATTTCAAATAGTACAGGATACCTAGAGACATGTTATAAAAAAACAAGATAATTGAGATGATGGTATGACTAAGATCGGGCTTCCCTGGCAGCCCAGTGTGTAAAGAATCCACCTGCAATGCAGGAGACTCTGGTTCGATCAATGGGTGGGGAAGATTTCCTGGAGAAGGGATAGGCTACTGACTCCAGTATTCTTGCCTGGAGAATTCCATGGAGAGGAGCCCGGTGAGCTATAGTCCGTGGGGTCACAAAAAGTTGGACACAACCAAATGACGTTCACTTTTCATGACTAAAATCTTGGCGTCTGGTCCCATCATTCATTGCAAATAGAAAGGGAAATGATAGTGACAGATTTTATTTTATTAGGCTCCAAAATTACTGCTGATGGTGACTGCAGCCATGAAATTAAAAATGCTTGCTCCTTCGAAGGAAAATTATGACATAGCTAGACAGTGTATTTAAAAGCTGCAACATTACTTTGCCACCAAAGGTCTATATAGTCAAAGCTATGCTTTTTCCAGAAGTGATGTATGGATGTGAGAGTTGGACCATAAAGAAGACTGAGTGCCAAAGAATGGATCCTTTGAATCGTGGTCCTGGAGAAGGTTTTTGAGAGCCCCTTGAAATTCAAGGAGATCAAACCAGTCAATCCTAAAGGAAATAAACCCTGAATATTCATTGGAAGGACTGATGCTGAAGCTGAAGCTACAGTACTTTGGCCACCTGATGCGAAGAGCTGACTCACTGGAAAAGATCTTGATGCTGGGAAAGATTGAGGGCAGGAAGAGGAGGGGGAAACAGCGGATGAGATAGTTTGATAGCATCACTGACTCAATGGACATGAATTTGAGCAACTCCAGGAGACAGTGGATGGAGGACAGGGATGCCTGGTGTGCTTCAATCCATGGAATCAAGAGGAGTCAGACATGCCTTAGCAACTGAACAACACCAACAATGACTATGTCATTAACTTTTAATTCTTTTATATAATTCCTAGTCTTCTATTAATATTCTGTTTTTTCCCCTGGACATAACTTTGAATTTGTATTTTCCAATAATTTTAATTATGTATACTTATGAAAGTTACCAAATCCTATTAAAAATAGCTTCCCACGTGGCTCAGTGGTAAAGAATCCACCTGCCAATGCAAGAGATGTGGGTTCAATTCCTGGGTTGGGAAGATCCTCTTGAGTAGGAAATGGCAACCCAATCCTGTATTCTTGCCTGGAAAATTCCATGGATAGCAGAAACTGGCGGGCTACAGCCTATGGGATCACAAAGAGTCAGATATGACTGAACATGCATGTGTAAACATCCATACACCTTTATTAATTTTTTATGCAACTAATTATCAAAGAAAGAATGATGTATATTTGGTGCACCGATATGAAATGATTTTCAAGACACAGCATTAACAGAACAATTTTAAAAGTCAACCAATACATATTTTCAACAGAATCCTATTTAAAGGGGAAATTTGCACATGACCAATACTGAGTTCTCTGTGTGTTGCTCACATATCCTAAGGCTACAGAAAGCAAGGGAGAGGGATAAAAAACAAAGTTCTCAAACCACAGCCTATAGAGTAGGCCAGGTCTCAAGCTGAGAAGGAGGTAAATAAGAGTCCATTCACTATCTACAGATCACATAGATGATCCTGACAGGTTGTTCTACTTGGAACATGAGGAAAATAAAAAGAAAAGCATGGCAAATATGTGAACACACCACCATGAAAACTGGAGGGGGGGGGGGAGAAACCTAAAATACAAACAAAATAGATAAAGTGTCTAATCTGGAAAAACGTTTAAGAAAAAAGAAAATTTCTGAAGAGAGCTCCTTATGAGAGAATAATGGAATAAGTATATTAACTCAAAATAAAGGCACTCATACATAAAATAGTAGACACAGACTGAAATTAATGAAAATTTCAAGTACAACAGAAAAAATTGAGCATCAAAACAGCGACATTAAGGCCACATATGATAAGCCTACAGCAAACATTATTCTCAATGGTGAAAAAATGATGACATTTCCCCTAAGATCAGAAACAAGATAAGGGTGTCCACTTTCACCACTATCATTCAACATAGTTTTGGAAGCCTTAGCTACAGCAATCAGAGAAGAAAAAGAAATAAAAGGAATCCAGATCAGAAAAGAAGAAGTAAAGCTCTCACTATTTGCAGAAGGCCTGATACTGTAATAGAAAACTCTAAAGATACTATCAGAAAATTACTAGAGCTAATCAGTGAATGTAGCAAGATCACAGGATACTAAATCAATACACAGAAATCACTTGCATTTCTATATACTAACAACAAAAAATCAGAGAGAGAAATTAGGGAATCAATTCCATTCACCATTGCAAGAAAAGAATAAAATATCTGGGAAGAAACTTACCTAGGGAGACAAAAGAACTGTACACAGAAAATTACAAGACACTGATGAAAGAAATAAAAAATGACATAAACAGGTGGAAAGATATTCCATGTTCCTGGGTAGGAAGAATCAATATTGTGAAAATGACTATACTACCTAACAGAATCTACAGATTCAATGTGATCCCCATCAACTTACCAATGGCATTTTCCACAGAACTAGAACAAAAAGTTTCACAATTCATACAGAAACATGAAAGACCCTGAATAGCCACAGCAGTCTTGAGAAAGAAGAATGGAACTGGAGGAATCAACCTTCCTGACTTCACTTTATACTACAAAGCTCCAGTCATCAAAACAGTATGGTACTGGCACAAAAACAGAAATATAGACCAGTGGAGCAAGATAGAAAGCCCAGAATTAAACCCATGCACCGATCAGTTCAGTTCAGTTCAGTCACTCAGTCATGTGCAACTCTTTGTGACCCCATGGACTGCAGCACGCCGGGGCTCCCTGTCCATCACCAACTCCCAGAGTGGACTCAAACTCATACCCATTGAGTCGGTGTTGCCATCCAACCACCTCATCCTCTGTAGTCCCCGTCTCCTCCCATCTTCAATCTTTCCCATCTTCAATCTTTCCCAGCATCCGGGTGTTTTCAAATGAGTCAGTTCTTCACATCAGATGGCCAAAGTATTGGAGTTTCAGCTTCAACGTCAGTCCTTCCAATGAATATTCAGGACTGATTTCTTTTAGGATGGACTGGTTGGATCTTCTTGCAGTCCAAGGGACTCTCAAAGGTCTTCTTCAACACCACAGTTCAAAAACATCAATTCTTCTGTGCTCAGTTTTTTTTATAGTCCAACTATCACATCCATACATGACTATTGGAAAAACCACAGCTTTGACTACACGGACCTTTATTGGCAAAGTGATGTCTCTGCTTTTTAATATGCTGTCTAGGTTGGTCATAACTTTCCTTCCAAGGAGCAAGCATCTTTTAATTTTATGACTGCAGTCACCATCTGCAGTGATTTTGGAGCCCCCTCAAATAAAATCTGTTACTGTTTCCACTGTTTCCCGTTCCATTTGCCATGAAGTTTGGGGACCAGATGCCATGATCTTAGTTTTCTGAATATTGAGTTTTAAGCCAGCTTTTTCACTCTCCTTTTTCACTTTCATCAAGAGGCTCTTTAGTTCCTCTTCACTTTCTTCCATAAGGCTGGTGTCATCTGCATGTCTGAGGTTAATGATATTTCTCCCAGCAATCTTGATTCCAGCTTGTGCTTCATCCATTCCAGTGTTTCTCATGATGTACTCTGCATATAAGTTAAATAAACGGGGTGACAGTATACAGCCTTGATGTACTCATTTTCCTATTTGAAACCATGCACCTATGGGTACCCTATTTTTGACAAAGGAGGCAAGAATATACAATGGGGCAAAGACAGCCTCTTCAATAAATGATTCTGGGGAAACTGGACAGCTACATGTAAAAGAATGAAATTAGAACACTTTTAAACACCATACACAAAGATAAACTCAAAATGGATTAAAGACCTAAGTGTAAGACCAGAAACTATAAAACTCAGAGGAAAAGAAGCAAAACACTCAATGACATAAATCAAAGCAAAAGCCTCTATGACCCACCTTCCTGAGTAATGGAAATAAAAACAAAAGTAAAAAAGTGGGGCCTGATTAAACTTAAAACCTTTTGCACAACAAAGGAAACTATAAGCAAGGTGAAAAGGCAACACTCAGAATGGGAGAAAATAATAGCAAATGAAACAACTGACAAAGGATTAATTTCTAAAATATATAAGCAGCTCATGCAACTCAATGCCAGAAAAACAAACAACCCAATCAAAAAGTGGGGAAACGACATAAACAGACATTTCTGCAAAGAAGACATACAGATGGCTCACAAACACATGAAAAGATGCTCAACATCACTCATTATTAGAGAAATGCAAATCAAACTATAATGAGATATCACCTCACACTGGTCGGAATGGCCATCATCAAAAGTCTGAAAGCAATAAATGCTGGAGAGGGTGTGGAGAAAAGGGAATGCTCTTCCAGGGTTGGTGGGAATGTAAATTGATACAGCCACTATGGAAGACAGACTGGAGATTCCTTAAAATACTAGGAACAAAACCACCATATGGCCCAGCAATCTCAGTTCTAGGCATATACCGTAAGAAACCAAAATTGAAAAAGACACATGTATTCCACTGTTCATTGCAGCACTATTTACAATAGCTAGAATGTGGAAGCAACCTAGATGTCCATCAACAGATGAATGGATAAAGAAGTTGTGGTAAATATACACAATGGAATATTATTCAGTCATAAAAAGGAACACTTTTGAGTCAGTTATATTGAGGTGGATGAACCTAGAGCATATTAAACAGAGAGAAGTAAGTCATAAATTGAAAGGTAAATATCGTATACTAATGCATATATATGGAATCTAAAAAAAATGATATTTCAATTTATTTGCAGGGCAGCAATGGAGAAACAGACATACAGAACAGACTTATGGACATGGGGAGAGGGGAGGAGAGGTTGAGATGTGCAGAAAGAGTAACATGGAAACTTACATTACCATATGTAAAATAGATAGCCAATGGGATTTTGCTGTATGTCTCAGGAAACTCAAACAGGGGCTCTGTGTCAACCTAGAGGGATGGGTGGGGAGGGAGATGGGAGGGAGGCTCAAAAGGGGGAGGCTGTATGTATACCTATGGCTGATTCATGTTGAGGTTTGACAGAAAATAACAAAATTCTGTAAAGTAATTATCCTTCAATTAAAAATAAATAAATTTTTTAAAAAAGAAAGGAAAAAACAAACAAAATCCCCAGCAACATTAGAGTTAAGTGATACATTTCAAAGGTCAAAGAACAAACCAGATATAGCTAATTTAAAAATTAATTAACGAAAAAAAATTAATTAATGATCCAGAAGAAAAGCAGCTTGTTCTAATTGAGGTAAGCACAGAGGAAAAGAACAGAAAAAAACATACATAGATAATATATGTATGGAGCAGTAATAATCTGCTATAAATATCCCAGAGGTAGAAAACCAAACAAATCAAACAGTGAAAAACACTGAGATTATAATAGAAGAAATATTACTGAATGGAATATGCTCATTAAAAGCAAAAGTTGTGTTCTTGTTATAGTAGATACAGAACTATTAATGCAGAGATATAGACTACTTGTTACCAAAATTTAAGAGAAGAAAGTGAACTTTTAGAAGAAAACATTTTTTCTATGAAGAAGAAAGAAAATCAAGCTGGTCTCAGATTTCTTCACACATTTAATGCCAAAAGATAATGAAGCAATACCTACACAATCCTGAAACAAAAGAAAGTGTAACAGTAGAGGATAGACTCATACAGCTTGACATACACATGTGAAAGCTACAGACAGACATTCTGAAATACAATATCATTTAGGGGATAAAATATTCTTGAGTCCTTTCTGCAAAACAAGGACACACACACACACATACAAAAACAACTACTCAACAACTATCCCAGGATACAATCAATGTGGAATACTTAAGAAAGAGAAAGCTGTATTAAAACAACCAGTGGAATACATGAAATAATTTAAATATTAAAAAAAAAACCTAAGCATCCATGATTATAAATCATAGTTAGGAAAAGAAGAGTGGATGGCTCCAAATCAGCCCTTATACTGAGGCAGGTTCAGGCACTATAGGGCTTGGTTAACCTTTTCCTACCATGAATGCTATCCGTGCAGGTCTGGGTTCTGGCCTTCAGAGAGATAACTGTACTTCTGTTCAAAACCTAGTGATTTTCCAAAAAGTTTTATAAAATGGATGGGTAATACAAAGATGGACTGAGGAACCATCTTAAAAATATATTTAATAGTAGGGTCTAATTAGTATTTAAATTAAGCCATTAACTTTAAATAATGCCTATTTTTAACATTTATTTATTTTTAATTGAAGCATAATTGTTTTACCATATTGTGTTGTTTTCTGCCATGCATCAACATGAATCAGCCATAGAGCTACATATGTCCCCTTCCACTTGAACCTCTCTCTCACCTTCCACCCCATCTGAGCCCTCTAGTTGTCACAGAGCAATGGTTTGAGCTCCCTGAGTGATACAGCAAATTCTCACTGGCTATCTATTTTACATATGGTAATGTATATGTTTCCATGCTAGTCTCTGAATCCATCCCACCCTCCCCCTCCCCTGCTGTGTCCAGAAGTCTGTTCCCTATGTCAGTGTCTCCATTGCTGCCCTGCAAATAGGTTCATCAGTACCATCTTTCTAGAGTCAATATATATGCATTAATATATGATATTTGTTTTTCTTTCTGACTTAACTTCACTTTGTATCATAGGCTCTAGGTTCATCCACATCTTTTGAACCAACTCAAGTGCATTCCTTTTAATAGCTGAGTAATATTCCATTGTTATATGCACCTCAGCTTCTTTATCCATTCATGTGTTGATGGGCATTTAGGTTGCTTCGATGTCTGAGCTATTCTAAATAGTGCTGCAATGAACATTTGAATACATGTGTCTTTTTCAGTTATGGTTTCCTCAGAGTGTACGCCCAGTAGTGGGATTGCTGGATCATATGGTAGTTTCATTCCTCATTTTTTCTTTTTGCTTTTTCTTTTTTCTTTTTTTTAAAGGAATCTCCACAACGTTTTTCATAGTGGCTGTGTCAATTCTCATTCCCACCAACAGTGTAAGTGTAAGTGGGTTCCTTTTTTCTCCACACCCTCTCCAGCATTTATTATTTGTAGACTTTTTGATACAAAGAAAAGATAAGTGGTGCTGGGAAAACTGAATAGCCACATATAAAGGAGTGAAATTAAAATACTTCCTAACATCATACACAAAGACAAACTCAAAATGGATTAAAGACCTAAATGCAAGACCAAAAACCATAAAGCTCTTAGATGAAGACAGAAGCAGAACACTCTACGACATAAATCACAGCAAGATCTACTGTGACCCATCTCCTAAAGTTATGGAAATAAAAACAAAAGCAAATGGAACCTAATTAGACTTAGAAACCTTTGTGCAAAAAAGGAAACTATAAACAAGGTCAGTTCAGTTCAGTTCAGTCTTTCAGTCATGTCTGACTCTTTGCAACCCCATGAATTGCAGCACGCCAGGCCCCCCGTCCATCACAAACTCCCGGAGTTTACCCAAACCCGTGTCCATCGAGTCAGTGATGGCATCCAACTCTCTCATCCTCTGTCGTCCCCTTCTCCTCCTGCCCCCAACCCCTCCCAGCATTAGGGTCTTTTCCAATGAGTCAGCTCTTTGCATGAGGTGGCCAAAGTACTGGAGTTTCAGTTTCAACATCAGTCCCTCCAATGAACACCCAGGACTGACCTCCTTCAGGATGGACTGGTTGGATCTCCTTGCAGTCCAAGGGACTCCCAAGAGTCTTTTCCAACACCACAGTTCAAAAGCATCAATTCTTTGGTGCTCAGCTTTCTTCGCCGTCCAACTCTCACATCCATAAACAAGGTAAGTAATGCCAATTTTTAGCTATCTGAAATTAAACCAGACTTAGCCTATTGGAAGTGATATGACCAGATGATTTCTTTAGGAATCACTCTCTGACTTCCATCAGAAAAAGGATAATAATTTAATGTTCTCTGAAAAATCATAGTCAAAAATATATTCAGCTCAGTCATTGTATTCATTGCAGAGAGGAAATTTTATCTATATTTTAGATAAATAAAAATTTTATCTGTATTTTAGATAAATAAAAATAGATAAGATTTATCTATTTTATCTATATTTTAGATAACTCAAATGCAGAAAAATAGGAAGAGCCAACCAGCTCAATAGAAAAGTCCCTGTAGCTGGGAAAGATTGAAGGCCAAAGGAAAAGGGGGCGGCAGAGGATTAGATGGTTGGATGGCATCACTGACTCAATGGACATGAGTTTGAACAAACTCCGGCAGATAGCAAAGGACAGGGAAGCCTGGTGTGCTGCAGTCCATGGAGCTGTAAAGAGTCAAACACAATTTAGCGACTGAATAACAATAACAAATCAGATGAAAGGGATAGATGTTAAGAAATTAATCAAATAAAATGTAAATATGAGCAACAAATTTACCTCAAACAGGTAAATAAATTTATAAATTGGTGATTTTTTTATATAAATTGTTACTCTATTTTTATTTTTCTGCAGAGTGATTTTTCTTAAACACAAGTAGACTGATTTAAAAATCATTTGCTTACACAATTCAAAAGTTGAATAGAGAAAAGCAAAGAAACAGTTCCTGAAGATGCAGTTTTTGGATGCAGTTCCAAAAGATGCAGTGTCTTCTTTCAGCTAAGAATATGCAAACTTTAAGAATTATCTGCCTGTTGAATGCTGTCCTAGTCACTAGCTAGCTTTTGGTTGTGAAGGTCAAGGTGATGTTAAAATATTCCTTTGTAACACTTTTTTTTCTGAGAGAGAAGTTTGCGGTGGAGTGTTTTGACGAACATTTTTGATGAATATCATCTTCCTTTATGTTACTGAATAAGATTGTATAAATTAAGGATAATAACTATTTGTTCTATTCTTTGAGCACTAGATCCTTTTACAAGTTTCCTGGGATGATCAGACAACGCTAGGATTTTTAAGATAACATTTCAATATAACCAGATAACTGCCAAGTTGTCTCCTGCTGTGTTTTCTTACACTGTCATTCATTCATCACATATTTATTAGGTGCCTACTGTGTGCCAGGCAATGTTCTAAGCAATGAACAATGTAAACAGATTCCCTGCCTATAAGAAGTTTTCATTCTGGTAGAGTAGACGAACACAATAGCAATGTTCAGGAGCATTCTTTTCCCACTGTGATAACATTACTTTTGGGCAGGGCCAGGCTTTCTCAACCTCAGCACTAATCCTATTTTGAGAAGGATAATTCTTTGTTGTGAACTGTTTTGTGCTCTATAGAACGTTTATCAGTATCTCTAGCTTCTACTCACTGAACTCCAGTAATGCCCCAAAGTTGTGACAACCAAAAATGTTTCCAGACATTGTCAGATGTCCACTGAGGGGGAAAAAGTCATCCAGAGTTCAGAATCACTGGCCTAGACAAATTAGTGGGGCTTCTCTTCAAAATGTCCCCATTGTTATGCTACCCCACTGCTGTGTCAGCATCTACATTTGGCTGATGCTTCTTTTTATATTTGTCCTAGACATGCTCATCCACCTTTCAGGTCTATGGTTTTGCACACTTGGGAGTAGCTGCTGACCTAGCAGAACTAATGTAAGATGTTTCTGGCAAAGGGGATTTTTGTTTCAATAATGACATATATTTCACTTGTATTCTGTGGATGGATGCTGCATATTAATAATACATGGCTTTCCAATTGATTCATGGTATGGTTCCTGATATTTTGTGTCTGTGTATTTATCTCACAATGTGAAAAGTGAAAGTGAAGCCACTCAGTCATGTCCAACTCTTTGCGACCCCATGGACTGTAACCTGCCAGGCTCCTCTGTCCGTGGGATTTTCCCAGAATACTGGAGTGGGTTCCCATTTAAGCTTTTGCTAAATTCATGACTTTCCATGGATCTATATCTTGTTATATATCTCAACATGCTGATAACTACCTCATCCCACACTACAAATTGTTTCTGTATGCAGGCTTATTGGTCTTTGCTTTGTCATAACACCTTCTTCTCTTAACTGGCTTAAAGAGGATCAATTCAGTGAGAAAATTAACTGTAATGTTCTTCAGAACCTAGAGTGTCATCTCTTTGTGGCTTGTTGAACTGGTCTGGGATGGGAATTTACATAATCAGATTTTTCTCTAATTCTGTGGCAAATTTTGGAGACCTGCCTCTGCACATGTATGTAATTTAAATGATTTTGTTTTTGATTGCAGCCCTTTGCACCTTCTTTCTGTTGTACTTGAGAGAATAGTTATTGTCAATGCTTAAATTTCCATTATCAATAGGAAAAAAATTGTAAGTGTATTCTTCTATTACAAGCAATACCCAAGGATATATTTATAGTCTTTCAAAAACAGCATGAGCTCCTCTGCAAGGCTGCTCGATTTAAAGCCAGCACTAGATGATATTTACACTTGCATCAGCCCCAGTTGTCTGTCCCCTGGCTTTGTGATGTCAACTGTGCATGCTTTTCATTTGTGGGCATGTTGTGGCACAGGTTCTGGTGGCTCCTATACCTGTAACTGAGCATATTCCAGGTTTCCTTGTACTTCCTTTCCTATGAAAGACATTGCTGAATGTGAGTATTCTCGGTGAGCCAGACTGGATAGAAGGATTTTTTGAGTAGCCAGAACAATGGTGGTAGAAGCAAAGTGATCCGATAGTGTCTGACACTCACACATGCACACACACACTTCCATCTGCCAACACGGTTGATTCAAGAGTTGTAGGACTCTACAACACAAAAAACTATGGAAAATTCTTAAAGAGATGGGAATACCGGACCACCTGACCTGCCTCCTGAGAAATCTGTATGCAGATCAAAAAGCAACAGTTAGAACTGGACATGGAACAACAGACTGATTCCAAATGGGAAAGGAGTGCATCAAGACTGTATATCATCAACTTGCTTATTTAAGTTATATGCAGAGTACATCATGAGAAATGCCAGGCTGGATGAAGCACAAGCTAGAACCAAGATTGCTGGGAGAAATGACAATAACCTCAGATATGCAGATGATACCACCCTTATGGCAGAAAGCGAAGAGGAACTAAAGAACCTCTTGATGAAACTGAAAGAGGAGAGTGACTAAGTTGGCTTAAAACTCAATATTCAGAAAACTAAGATCATGACATCTGGTCCCATCACTTCGTAGTAAATAGATGGGGAAACAGTGGAAACAGTGGTAGACTTTATTTTGGAGGGCTCCAAAATCACTGCAGATGGTGAGTGTAGCCGTGAAATTAAAAGACGCTTGCTCCTTGGAAGAAAAGTTATGACCAACCTAGACAGCATGTTAAAATCAGAGACATTACTTTGCGGGAAAAGGTCCGTATAGTGAAAGCTATGGTTTTTCCAGTAGTCAGGTATGGATATGAGAGTTGGACTATCAAGAAAGCTGAGTGCCGAAGAACTGATGTTTTTGAACTGTGGTGTTGGAGAAGATTCTTGAAAGTCCCTCGGGCAGCAAAGAGATCCAACCAGTCCACCCTAAAGGAAATCAGTCCTGAATATTCATTGGAAGGACTGATGCTGAAGCTGAAACTTCAATACTTTGGCCCCCTGATGCAAAGAACTGACTCATTTGAAAAGACCCTGTTTCTGGGAAAGATTGAAGACAGGAGGAGAAGGGGACGACAGAGGATGAGGTGGTTGAATGGCATCACTAACTCAATGGACATGAAATGAGTCAACTCCGGGAGTTGGTGATGGATAGGGAGGCCTGGCATGCGGCATGCAGCCCATGGGGTCGCAAAGAGTTGGACACGACTGAGTGAGTGAACTGAACTGAAAACGCTGCAGGTGACGCTAGTGGTAAAGAATTCACCTGCTAATGCAGGAGGGGTAAAAGACAAAGGTTTGATCCGTGAATCAGGAAGATTGCCTGGAGGAGGACATGACAACCCCGCTCCTGTATTCTTGCCTGGAGAATCCCATGGACAGAAGAGCGTGGCAGGCTACAGTCCATGGGGTCACGAAGAGTCAGACACGACTGAAGTGACGGTACACAGGCAGGCTTACATGGGAGTATATTAACTTCTCCTGTTGAATCACGTACTTGGTTTATTTTCCCCCTTGACAGCTATTATTAGAGAATCTCATACCTATTAGGAAAGTGTTCCTTTTGGGAATTGTACCTTTATTTTGCAAAACATAAAAAAGAATTTTTTTAATAAAAGAATTTTCAAGAAAAAGGATAAAAATAGCATTCAGCTCAGTGTGGTCTGACTGAGATATACTTTAACCTAAGCTGAACGCTCCCTTCTAAATGCTCCAGAACGTGTTAGTTTTGACAAAGTTTCAAGGAAAAGATGTGGGACTCCCAGTCGTACTCTGATCAGTGGTCCCTGACTAATGATTATGAAATTTTCTTCCTGTTTCTCTTATCTGCAGTATGTAACTTCTAACAGCTCTTTTAGCTGTAGCAAAAACAGGCTTGTAGCCTAAAGAAAATTGACTACCAGGCAACAAGATATTTTAATGGCTGTCTAGTCCAAAATATGGGTTACTCTAAAATTTTAAAATCACAACCATGAATCCCCTTTGAATTCCTCAAGGTTTTTCTGACTTTGCCAGTCCCTTTATTCTGAAATACATGAAGATAACAAAAGAATGACAAATCTAAACTGCAGATGGTTATTCCCTTTCTCTCATTTCATTCATTTTTAATGCAGATGATGTGATCTTTGGGACTTAGAGCCATATTTGACAGCTTTTTCATGTTTATTTGGATGGTGAGTTATGCTTCAATTTGGATTTGAGGCACTCTTTCCAAGAATGTCATTTGCAATCCATGTATTTTTTAGTGGCTAAGATGTGAAAATGCAGGTTTTATTGTTTCTTTCTTGTGATTTACACTGTTCTACATGAAGAGCTTTTTTTAAACGGAAGACTCAGTTTTCTTTTGATTTTAGTCAAAAATAGTTGGTTATATTTCTGTTTTTAGTGCAGCATGGCTGAAGAGTGTCAAGACAAAGAAACTATCAAAATAAAATCCTACTGTTTATTTTAGGACATAAAATTTCTTCAAGTACATAAATAACATCTCATGTATTTATGATACAAATTCCTTCTTTTACATGTATTTCAGAACCAGTCCCTGGTATTCTGCACAGTCTTGAAGCACAGTTAATGCCTAGTGTCTTACTAAAGGAAAGAAAAAAATCACTTCCATGAACTCTTCCTGAACGCTAAGATGGTCTTTGCCACCAAAGAAAGCTGCTCTGCAGTATTATAGACCTTTAGGCTATTTCTTCTCTTCCAAAATAAATTCTATTGTGGTTATTTTGCTTGTAAACAAACAGACAACTTTAGGTCATACTCACTTTACTATATTGAGTCAGATATTTAAAAATTGTCTTTATCCCTTATTCCTACCTTATTGCTACCACCCTCCTGTTTTCCCAATTTCTCTTCTTATTTTGTGTTGAGATTCAGGATGGAAATAGACATTGAAAGTCCAAAATATGGTCAGAAGGTTTGATATATTTTTCACTTCTTTCCTTATAGTGAAGTACATGGAGTGTGGTATTTCCTCTAAAGTAGTAGCAAGCTTAAAAATTTGCTTTAAAAGCTTTATGAAACTTTTTTACAAGTCTGGAGAACCCAGGACTTATTTATTTTTCTCAACCTTTGTGATTGCTTTCTATGCAATGGGCACAGTGCTAAGTATTGAGATAGTGAAGGCATCTTGTTGATATTTGAAATTCATTCCCTCTGTTTAAGTCCTTCAAAATTTTAAAAATCTGTCACTTTACTGGCAGTCCAACTTGATCAATTTTTTTTCTCTGAAATTTTGTAAGTCCTCTTATATCTTTTGGTTAAACCACTTATTTGGCACTTGACTGACTAAATGGACTGTTCCCAGAGAGCAAGACCTATACCTTTCACTCTTATGGTGTTTCTGGTATTTAATTAAAAGTGAAATATCACAAAGATGTATGAAAAATTCTAATCCCATATATCGTAACAAGCAGCTATGCAACTTTAAATTTATCTTGACACCATTTTCTTAAAAAAAAGAATATAAATAAATTAAATATTCACATTTTTGCTATACTATAACAAAGAAGTCATCAAGTTATTTCTACTCTGGGTTGTAAGATCTGGCCTTATTAGCATCCATTGATTACATCAAACAAAGAAAATTCTGCTTCCTAGAAAAGAATAGATGGATAGAATTTTCTCATTTAATGTTTTTCTTCTTTTTATTTGAACACTAAAATAAAACATCTGCTATTATTTATCCTCTAGTGATAGCTAGCAGCTTCCCCTGTGAATGAGAAAGTAGAAAATTAATATTAATTAACAAGATTTTTCTTGCTGTTGTTCAATCACTCAGTTGTGTCCAACTCTTTGCGACCCCATGGGCTGCAGCACACCAGGCTTCCCTGTCCTTCACCGTCTCCCGGGGTTTGCTCAAACTCACGGCCATTAAGTTGGTGATACCATCCAACCATCTCATCCTCTGTCGTCCCCTTCTCCTTCTGCCTTCTATCTTTCCCAGCATCAGGATCTTTTCTAATGATTGGCTCGTCACAGCAGGCGGCCAAAATATTAGAGATTCAGCTTTAGCATCAGTCCTTCCAATGAATCTTCAGGACTGATTTCCTTTAGGACTGACTGATTTGATCTCCTTGCAGTCCAAGGAAGATTAAATACAGGCAATAATTTATGATTCAACTGCTTGATTTGGGGGGACAATCATGAGTATTTGCCAGTTATTGTACTATTAAGACTTGGTGTCAGAAATGATTTTCTTTACTCTAAATTCTGCCACTTACTATGTAAAAGAGGTAACATACTGAGAATTTCTGAAACTCTTAAAAAAAATGATGCTACCACTTCCATCTTGTATTGGAAATAGCATATAGTAATTTATATATTCATAGAAATGCATTAGAATAAATATGATGAGCTAGAGTATTTGGACCAACTCACTGGCTTCCCTGGTGGCTTAGGTGGTAAAGAATCTGCCTGCAGTGGAGGGGATCCAGCTTGGGAAGATCTCCTGGAGAAGGGTACAGCAACCCACTCCAGTATCCTTGCCTGGAGAATCCCATGAACAGAGAAGCCTGGTGAGCTATAGGTGGGCGACATGGGGTCACAAAAAGTTGGGCACGACTGAGCAACTTTTGCTTTCACTCACTGGCTAAAGACAGTTTAAGTAGCTGCAGAAAATAATAAAAAATTTTCTTAAGAGCATAGAAGTGGACTTTGATTGAATAGTCTATAGTAGGCCAAATTTTCCACTAAAAACAATAAGAAAAGCCTGGTAAAATAAACTTTAAGATACATTTGAAGTCATTAAGACTATAACTATTGAAGTAATGACACCAAGAGGCCAAGATCCTGGAGAAATAGCCATAAGGAGTAGAGCCCAACTGTCTATCATACTTTATCCTGTAAAGACTATGCTAAATCTTAGTGCTGGGTGAGAAGCTGAAAAATCAGGCAGAGAGTGGTTAGCTGCCAGGAAACAGATAAGTGAGCAAAGCCCTGGCAATCTGACAGGGCTGGAATAAAAACATCCCAGTGCAGGCAGGATTTGAGAGGCCAACATCCAGGAGAGAAGGGAGTTTCTAAGAAGTGAGCCAAATGCTGTCTTTTTTTCCCCCTGTAGCACTTACTGAATTCTTAAGGTGCTTAGAGAAAGAGACTAAAAGATCATTTGAAAATCTATGCAGTTTTAAGGGGTCTGTTGGTGAACACGAGACAGCAATGGGGTTGCTTGATTAGCAGGGAAAGAGAGCTTTCTGTGAACACTCATAGGCTGTAGGTTGAGATCTCTGAGAGCTAACTTGAAGAGCTGTGGACGAAGAGAGGTACACAATGCTTCATCAAAAGTGCACAACATCCTTGAATCGGCTCATTCCCTGATTGAATACAGTGATCTGCTCCCTCATAGGCTGCCTAAGAAAGGTCAAGATCTATTCTGTCTGAAAGAAGAGAATATTCTTGAATGGCATCAAATGTTTCATGGATAATAGCCAGCATTCCATTAAAAAATTAAAAAATTAATGACAAATAAGAAAATAAAGGAACAGAAATATCAACAATAGCAACAAAACATAGATGATCTAGGTGCTTTAGCTTGAGATTAGAACATAGATAACAAGAAGAATTTCATCAGAGAACTGTTATCTAATGGAAAAGAAGCAAATGGAAATTCTTGAGTTAAAAAAGCAATAATGGGAATTAATTGATTCAGTACATGGGGTTACCTACAGGTAGGGCAAAATTGAATAGGTGATTAAAGTAATGGTGAGTAAAATAATAGGTGAGTAAAAATAATCTGGGCTGAAGAAGGAGAAAAACATATGTGAAAAGTACAGAAGAAAATGCAAGAGACATATGGGACACAGTGAAGACAAATAAAACACATGTACTTGGAGCCATAGAAGGAAAGAGAAGAGGGAGGCAGAAGCAGTATTTTAAGGGATAGTGGTTGAAAATTCCAACTTACAGAAACTCAAGTTACATGAATAAAAAGTACTATGTATCCAAAACAAGTTAAATAAGAGGAAATCCAAGCATATCTCAGTGAAACTCAGAAACGTAGACAAAGGAAAAGGTCTTGGAAGCAGAGACATAGAAGGACATTGGAACTGAGAACCAGCTTTTAGACAGAAACAAAGAAATGATTTTACAATGGAATGGCACCTTTAAAGGAATAAAAGAAAATAGCTACCCAACTAGAATTCTATAAAAAGTGAAAATATCCTTTAAAACTGAAGATACCTTCAAACAAAAAGTAAAAAAAAACTAGTGCCAGCAAATCAACACATGGAATTTCTTAGACAGAAATGTGATCAATATATTTCTTTGGAAGCAGTGAATTTCCTTGGAAATTCCAAAGCAAAGTATTTCTTTGGAAGAAATGAAAGCTCTAGAAAAACTAATTATATGAACAGGTATTGATTGTATAAAACAAAAATATTAATGTATTGGGTTGCATAAAATAGATGAGGAGTTAAAGTAATGGCAAAATAACATGATAAGAGGGAGGGAAATAAGTAGAATAAATGTGTTTTCAGGTGAGAGGTAAAGAAATAATTTATTTCTGACTATAATGAGTCCAATTACATATTGTAGTCATTGAAATTATTGTAAAGAATGTATGTCTTAAAGCTGATTACAAAAAAGCTAATTAAAAGAAAATTGATATATGGTAAAATAATTCACGAGAAGGAGAGAAAAACATAAAACAAGTGGGACAAATAGAAATAATAAAAGCTAAATATGAAGCAAAATAGGTCAGACAGTACCTTTAGTATAAGTGGACACAAAGCTCCAATTAAAGACTGGATTGAAAAAAAAGACACATTTACTGACAAAGACCCTTTAAAGACAGTGACAGAAAGGTTACAAGAAGAAGATTGGGAAAAGAGCTATCAGGCAAAAGGAAAACTGGTGCAGCAATGATAGAAAACACAGGCGCAATGACAGGAAGTACAACAACAGACAATTAGCAGAACGTCATAATGATATAAAGATCAGTGTACTAGAAAGATACAACAGTGTTATATTTGTATGAACCTAACAGCAAAGATACAAAATATACAAGATAAAAATGAAAAGAATTGCATGAGAAATGACAAGTCAAAAATTATACTGAGAAATTTTAACAGACCTCTCTGAATAACTGATACTATTAACAGACAAAAAAAAATCAGTAAGTATACAGAGAGTGTAAACATTGTGATAAAATTGCCTACTTGACAAGAATAGATCATTGTTTCCAACAACGACAGAACACACGATTTCAAGTGCTTGTAGAAGGGGTGTGTGTGTGTGTGTGTGTGCGTGTGCTCAGTTGCTCTGTTGTATCTGACTCTTTGCAACCCTATGGACTGTGGCATGCCAGGCTCCTCTGTCTTCCCCAGGCAAGAATACTGGAGTGGGTTGCCATTTCCTTCTCCAGGGGCTCTTCCCAACTCAACGATCAATCCCTCATTTCTTTTGTCTCCCACATTGGCAGGTGGAATCTTTACCAACTGAACCACTTGGGAAGCCCACATGTAGAATATATATGCACCCAATTTTGGAAAATCTTTCATATGCAGTTGAAATATTTGTGCATTCAATTATTATTTAAAACAAAAAAATGCAGTTTATAAAAAACAATAGGACAATAGTATTAATGGATGTGAGAAAAATACTTTAATTAATAACAGATGCATGACATAACACAATTAAATGTGACTAAATCTGTGCTTAGATAAAAATTATACTGTAAAATTAATAGATTAAAAGCATGTTTATAAGTATGTATTATATTTAGGTATTCACATAGCATGTTAAAGATGGAAGGGCAAATTACATTCAACAAAACTAGAAGGAAGAAAAAATATAAGGACAAAATTGTGAAATAGAAAATATATGTATAATTAAAAATTGACTAATAAAAAAATTTTATCTTTTGAAGTATATAAAATTGATATACTCATGGTAAGACTCTAATTCATCACCAGAGGATGAGAGAGAGAGAGAAGGCACAAATTAGCTTTACTAGCAGCAATAAAAAGAAAAGATCCTACAGATATTGAAAATAAAAGTATATGATGAATGATGTTTTGACAGTAAGGTGGAAACTCTATATAAAATCGACAACCTCCTAGAAAAAGAAAATATATAAAACTTGCAACAAGAAATTTTAAAAATCATATAGTTTTACTATGTTAAATTCATAAAATCTCAGTTCATGTAGCTTTATGATGATTTCCCAAACATTTCAGATAGCTATAACACTAATTGTATGGGAAAGTTTCCAGAGCAAAGAACAATAAGAATAATTTACAAATCATTTTAATTGCTATCATAATTAACAACTATGTTAGCAAATATTACCAAAATATGGTAAGATCTTGCTATTGTTACCAAAATATGACAAGAGTATTATAATAATGAAAAAGCTATAGGACAGTTTCACATATATCTCTGTGAAAATGGAAAAAATCTAAAGCAATGTCAACATATTAAATTTAGCAATATTAAAAAGGATGATGTGTCATGACAAAGTAGAACTTATCCAGTAAAGAGATTGGCATAAAGTTTTAAAATTATTTAGTATTAGTCATCAGACAGAATAACAGAGGAAAATATAAAATTAGTTTTATAAATTCAGAAAAGACATTTGACAAGATTAAAAATTCAGTACTCACTCATGATAAAACGTTTAGCAAAGTTAGAATTTAAAAAAGGCTTTTTGCTCTAATAATGGTTACCTATAAAAATCTATATTAGGTATCATATTTAACGGTGAAATAATAACTATTAGGTCAAAATTAGGAGAACAAGGATGCTTACATCAATCACTTCTCTTAAGTATTTTACAAGATATCTCAGCCTATGCAATAAGGCAAGTAAAAAAAGAGTGTTAATGACTTAATTTTTAAAAAAACATGGCTTTTATTATTTGCAGTTTTGCCCAAACATACTTATAATCTATGTTCCAATATACAGATGCAATTCCATAACAATTTTATTGTGAAAATTAACAAGTTGGTTCAAGTTAATTCTAGAATTTGTATAGAAATACAGGGGGCCAAAAATAGCCAAGAAAATACTGAAAAAGAAAAGCTTATGAAGAGGATAAAAGTTGACAGTTTTCCACACTATGTACCAAGATATATTGTATAGGCCAGTAGGCCAATTTTGCTTTTTAGCACAGAGATAAATAAATAGACCAGTGAAAGAAAATAGAAAATCCAGAAACAAATCAGAACTTTCATAGTCAAGAGACTTATGACAGAGGTAACACAATGATGCACTGGTAAAAGGATGTCCTCTTTAATAAATGTTCCTAAATTGATTGGGTATCTATCAGGGCGGGGGGTAGGGGTTGGGTAAAGAACTTTGACTTCACTTTACCCAGTAAAAGAACAAAAAAAATCAATTCCAGATAAATCACAGACCTGAATATGAAAGGTAAAATAATAAAGTTTCAAAGTAAACATAGGGGAACATCTTCATGCCTTTCAGTTCAGTTCAGTTGAGTCACACAGTTGTGTCTGACTTTCTGAGACCCCATGGACTGCAGCACGCCAGGCCGCCCTGTCCATCACCAACTCCCGGAGCTTGCGCAAACTCATGTCCATCAAGTCAGTGATGCCATCCAACCATCTCATTCTCTGTCGTCCCCTTCTCCTCCCGCCTTCAATCTTTCCCAGCATTAGGATCTTTTCCAGTGAGTCAGTTCTTCGCATCAGGTGGCCAAAGTATTGGAGTTTCAGCTTCAGCATCAGTCCTTCCAATGAACACCCAGGACTGATTTCCTTTAGGATGGACTGGTTGGATCTCCTTGTAGTCCAAGGGACTCTCAAGAGTCTTCTCCAGCACCACAGTTCAAAAGCATCAATTCTTCTGCACTCAGCTTTCTTTATATTCCAACTATCACATCCATACATGATTACTGGAAAAACCATGGCTTTGACAACATGGAGCTTTGTTGGCAAAGTATTGTCTTTGCTTTTTTAATATGCTGTCTAGGTTGGTCATAGCTTTTTTTCCAAGGAGCAAGCGTCTTTTAATTTCATGGCTGCAGCCACCATCTGCAGTGATTTTGGAGCCCAAGAGTAGTCTATAATTTTTCATAAAGGACACTAAAAGCATTAACCATAAAGGTAAAGCTTGATAAAATGGACTTCACTAAAAATAAGACCTATGTTCATCAAACACATTATTAGTATAAAAAAGAGCTTAGTCTCTTCAGGCTACTGTAACAAAATACCACCAGGTGACCTATAAACAGTGGACATTTGTTTCTTGTAATTCTGGAGGCATGAAGTCCAGGATCAGGGTGCTTGCACAGTCAGGTTCTGGTGAAAGACCTGTTTCAGGCTGTGGACTGCCAACTTCACACTGCATCCTGAAAGTGTGGAAGGGGCAAGGGAGCACCGTCAGGCCTCTTTTATAAGGGCACTAATCCCATTTATGAGGGTTCTCCCTCAAGACCTAATCACCTCCCCAAAGTCCCACTTTCCAGTATCATCACCATGGGGTTCAACATATGAATCTGAGGCAGATCAGATACTCATACTCAGGTGGCGCTAGTGATAAAGAATCTGTCTGCCAATGAAGGAGACATAAAAGATGCAGGTTTGATCCCTGGGTTGGGAAGATCCCCTGGAGGAGGGTACAGCAACCCACTCCAGATTTCTTGCCTGGAGAATCCCATGGACAGAGGAGCCTGGCAGCATACAGTCCTCGCCAATGAAGGAGACATAAAAGATGCAGGTTTGATCCCTGGGTTGGGAAGATCCCCTGGAGGAGGGTACAGCAACCCACTCCAGATTTCTTGCCTGGAGAATCCCATGGACAGAGGAGCCTGGCAGCATACAGTCCTCGGGGTCTCAAAGTGTTGAACGTGACTGAAGCAAGTTAGCATGCACGCTCACACATTCTCAGAACATAGCACTCAGTCGAATCCTAAGAAGAACATCAGAGGGATGTCAATTGAGGGACATTTTACAAAAAATCTGACTAATATTTGTCAAAACTTGTCAACATGATTAAGAACAAAGACTGAGAAATTGTCATAATCAAGAAGTGCCTAAGGAAGTGTGATGAATAAATGTAATGTGCAATGCTGAATGAAATCCTAGGAGAGAAAAATTATTATAAACAAAAGCAAGGAAATTCAAATAAAATATGGACTTTTGTTTATAATAATGTGAGAATATAAATGGTTTGAATAATGTCATTACAAAACTTCACCTGATATACATGTATAAAATATTTTTTTTAGTATACATAGACTGTTTTCTCAAAATCATCTTTTACCTTCTACACAGAAAGTCTCAATAAATTTCAAAAGAAAGAAATAATATAAATTAATTTTCTGACCACAGTGCACTTAAGCCAAAAATCCATACATAAGAGATAATTAGAAAATTATGAAATGCTAGGAAAGACAACATTTAGTATTCAAAACAGGTGAGCCAAAGATAGATTCATAATAGAAACTGAATTTTTTGAACTAACTGAAAAGAAAAATGTCACATTTCAAAAGTTTTGAAATGCAGTTTAAATAATACTTAGAGAAAAACATATAACCTTAAATGAGTATATTAGAAAAAGTGGAGGTGGTTAAATTAACCAGCACAGTACAAAGAAAAGCTATATATTTAATGGAATTAATTTATTGCATGCACACACACATGATAAACCCAAGGAAAGTACATAGAGGGGAATAAAAAAGATAGTAATACACATTAATAAACTAAAAATCTAATAATCAGTTGAAAGAAAATGTAATCATTTGAGAAGAATAAAATTGATTGATTTTCAGTGACACTAAGCAAGTAAGAGATCAATCCCAAGTTAATAGTGTTAGGAATAGACTAAAGGAAAATTGGAGTAGATGTTGCAGAGTAAAAAGATAGTAATGGTATTTTAAGAATGATTTTATGTTAATGAAGCTACAAATGCAGAGAACTAGATATCTGCATCAGAAAATTAACATCAAAACTGATTCAAGAAAGAATACAAATTTGAATAACATTAGGAAAATCTAATCAATGATCAAAGATATTCTCTTTACTTTATTTTGGATAGCTTGACTAGTAAATGGTATCAATAATTTGAGAAACTTAATTTACATGTATATCATCTCTTGTAGGAAACAAAAAAAAAGGTAGGCATAGAGAGAGTACTCCAATTTCATTAATAACTGATACAAATTTTATACAATAAAGGGAAACTTCAAGTTAATTCCATTCAATCATAGTGATGTAAAACAAAATATTTTCAAATCAAAATCCACAATTATATGTAGAAAGTTTTATCATGACCAGTTGGGTTTATTTTATAAATGAAAAGATGTTTTAACTTTAAAAAGTTCAGTAATATCATCTACCAAATTAATAAAGAAGAAAATCATATGATCATTCCAATGGCTGAACAAAATTTTTTGAAAGATTCAATGCTCACGTTTAAAATATCTTACAAAACTTGGAAGTAAAAGAAACTGTCAATTTAAAAATCACATAATTTCATAAAATAAAATGTATTAAATTAATGTTTCACACTATTTTTCAAAGTACTTCATGACATCTAGGCATTTTGCTACTTGAACTTATGTAGCAATTTGGTACTATCTTATTTTTATAGAAAGCATTGTTCTTTCAAGAAACTCCAGTGAATTCTTGCTTGCTCTGTCAGTTTCTTGTTTTTATTTCTTAAGAATAAAAGGTATAAATATCAAAAAAGGAAAAAAAAACAAACCTCTTTCATTTAATTTTTTCAAATATTTGTCAAATTTATTTCCCTTTTTGTTTTTCTCTTTTGCATTGAATAAACAAGTTCCATTCTTTAGGGAAAAATAAATGACTATTTGACTACTGTATCATTAGAAGCACAAATCCTCAGTTTATTCTAATTTCATGTATTATTCCTATTAGAGCATATAAGTGGTTGCAGATGATCACTGCTCACTTTCCATGCTCATATCTTAGTATCCAGAGTCATTAAAACCTGAAAGATGGTATCTTTTGAAAGAGAAATTATTGTACATCTAAAGAGTTCCCATCAAACTGCATATTTGATAAAATAGGACACATATGTGTCCTTGTCCCAGAATATATGAAGATGGAAAAAGCAGATGGAAAAATGGTAAGTGACGTAGCAGAGAAGAGTAGCGAATCTTCGTGCCTAAACTAGAGAGTATCACATGTTGAAGGAAATCTGTTTGCACAGAAGAATTCTAAAATTGCTCAGTAATTAGGTCAGCTTGTAACATGAAAAGAAGGTGAAAAACAGAAAGGACATTTGGAAAGACACATATGGAGCAGTTAGAACACTGGGTCTTCACCTCCAACTTTCATAACCAGGGGACTATTCATCCTTTTTACTTGCAGGGCCTGAGAAGTCTATTTTCAGGAAAATGGAATGAAAGAGCTTTCTGATTCTAAGACACCTGGCCCAAAAGAGGGTAGAAAAGATGGTTTTATGGACATCTCTTTGCTGGAGAGTTTCCAGTTTACTCCTCAGAATAGCTCTCCAGCAACAACAGAGACTTCTGTCCCCAGCACTCCTACCCCACCTCTAAAGAGAAGATTGTCATATTCTTGTTTGATAAACTGCATGTACCAGAGAAAAGATCCACAAATGCTGCCCCATGGACAGCTCAGGATGAAAAACCTCGCTAGAATGAAGCTTCATGATTTACACACAGCCCCATGAATGAAGAAGATTTTAGTGACATATTCTCAAATGTAAATGAAGAAAGATCACCAAATATGTGAAGAAAACCTCTACCAGGATGGTGGAAAGAAAAAAGAGAAATATATATAAAGGAAACGAAGAAAATGCCTGGGGAAATGTCCAAAAAATAAAATTAATGTTCTAAGAGATAGGGTGGAAAATACGGCATTCATGAAAGAAGAAGAGTGAAATGAGAAAATCATCTAAGAAATATTTAAGAAAAGTACTCATAACTGACACACATGTCTCTCCAAAAAGACATTCATATATTCATCTAAAGTTCAGCAAAATGAAATAAAAATATTAGATTCATATTAAAGCTCATAATCATAAAATTTTAGAACACCAGAGACATAGAGAAGCTCTTAAAAGTTTCTAGAGAAAAAAACAAAATTAATATATTTATTTTGGAAAATCATAGGCCAAAGTATGGAATAGGAAGGTCAGTGGATCCTCCACAGAAAAATTGGAAGCAATGCCAAAATTCTGATTTAAAATGAATTTCAACCAAGGACTCAAGTGATGGGTTCCTAAAAATTCATCTCTCTTTTTTTTTTTTTCTTTTTCCTGGGATGCAGTGTAGGTTTTGGTTTGCTAAAATGAGGAAGTAAACCAAAAAAGAATGGGAAAGAGGGGAATCAACCCAGTGGAGAGGTGATGAAGATTCCTCTCCTATCACAGGAAAGGGGAAGCCAATAATGGTATCCATGCTAAAATCTATGAGAGTATAATGAATCCAGACTGGAGAAAGGGAGTTGGAGCACACTTGATGGAATATCTCTAGGGACAAAAGAGAAAGAGAATTCATACATGATCAGCACATTTTTATGGAACTGTTAGAGGAGGCTGGACTATTTTATTTAGGCTGTGCTATACAGCATGTGGCATCTTAGTTCTCTGACCAGGGATTGAACCCAGAGGCCTCGGCAGTGAGAGCATGCAGTCGTACTCACTGGACCTCCAGGGAATTCCCTGGACATTTTATTTAGTTGTGCAAAGAAAACAAAACTAATGTAAAAGAAAAAAAAAAAAAGAAACAATAATTACCTTGAAGGAAAAAATAACTGTAGAACAAAATATATTCTGTGAGATGTTCTGCAGTGAACACTATTTACAGAGATGTAATAGTAGACACTGAATGCATATTGATCAAAAGCAGATGTACAGGGGATGGAAAGGGGGCAGAAAAGAAGTCAGCAAAATTGGATCCTCACCCACCGTATTAGGTAGTCAATCTATAATGTAGAATGATAAACAGTAAATAGATAACAGTGCAAAAATAGTATTTAGAAATTCTAACACTTTGCCAAATATAAGCCAATCAAAAAATTTGTAAAAACAGCTAAATGAATTATAAATAGAGAATAAATGTGATAGATTTTACTTACTGATGAGCAATTTTTCATAGGATAGGTTTTTTGACATACTTAAAACTGTTTCAAAGTAATCTTCCAGTCCTTAATGTCTTTGCTAATTATTAGCATTGAATAGCATATTATCACAGAATAAGAAATGTTTCAACTACCCCACATTAAAAAAGCCTGATGAACATTTATATAGGTGAAAAACATGTACTTATAATTATCTAAGCCTATAATTTAGCTGTGTTTTATGTATAAAAAGAAATTGTTATTTACTTGATTTTGTGTATGTTTTCCAAATCAGTTACACAGTGTTAAAAAAAAAAAGTATCTTTTTTTAAAGCAGGTACCTTTATCAAGATTACCAAATGATAATTTAATAATAAAAATTTCTTATGGAGTACTTTTAAAAACAATCAAGCGATATTTAATTCCTTTCATACTTTTCATATCTAATTCACTTCACTTTTTAAAAATCTAACTATTCATTCCTGACTTAATCCTTTGGCCTGACTGAAGGAATTTTTGACACACCCATAGCCTTATCTTGAAGTCAAATACCATGAGAATGACTGATCCAGGTATTCTGGATGACCCAAATGGATGACCCAAAGTATTTCCTCTAAAATTCTAAAAAAATTAAAAAGATGAACTCAGAAAAATTAATTTTGCCTTCCCTTCTGACTCTCATTTCTTCAGAGTTGCAACATAAAAAGAATATGCATATTTAATAGGATTTAAAGCAAGAAAACAAGTCACTTAATTCAACTGTATTTTCTACTTTTTAAAAGTGTACATTTTAATCTTCCTTTACAGAAAAGAGAAACTCACTCTCTCCCAAAAGATATAACAAGGTATCATTTGATATCCATATATAAGCCTTTGAATTAATCTGAAGTTGTACTTATTCAAGACCATCCCCAAGAAAAAGAAATGCAAAAAAGCAAAATGGCTGTCTGAGGAGGCCTTACAAATACCTCTGAAAAGAAGACAAGCGAAAAGCAAAGGAGAAAAGGAAAGATATTCCCATATGAATGCAGAGTTCCAAAGAATACCAAGAAGAGATAAGAAAGCCTTCCTCAGCGATCAATGCAAAGAAATAGAGGAAAACAATAGAATAGGAAAGACTAGTGATCTCTTCAAGAAAATTAGAGATATCAAGGGAATATTTCATGCAAAGATGGATGCAATAAAGGACAGATATGGTAAGGACCTAACAGAAGCAGAGGATATTAAGGAGAGTTGGCAAGAATACACGAAAGAACTATACAAAAAAGATTTTCACGACCCAGATATTCACAATGGTGATCACTCACCTAGAGCCAGACATCCTGGAATGTCAAGTCCAGTGGTTCTTAAGAAGCATCACTATGAACAAAACTAGTGGAGGTGATGGAATACCAGTTGAGCTATTTCAAATTCTGAAAGATGATGCTGTGAAAGTGCTGCACTCAATATGCCAGCAAAGTTGGAAGACTCAGCACTCCAGTGGCCACAGGACTGGAAAAGGTCCGTCTTCATTCCAATCCCAAAGCAAGGCAATGCCAAAGAATGCTCAAACTATTGCACAGTTGTGCTCATCTCACACGCTAGTAAAGTAATGTTCAAAATTCTCCAAGCCAGGCTTCAGCAATACCTGAACCATGAACTTCCAGATGTTCAAGCTGGTTTTAGAAAAGGCAGAGGAACCAGAGATCAAATTGCCAACATCCGATGGCTCATCAAAAAAGCAAGAGAGTTCTAGAAAAACATCTATTTCTGCTTTATTGACTATGCCAAAGCCTTTGACTGTGTGGATCACAATAAACTGTGGAAAATTCTGAAAGAGATGGGCATGCCAGACCACCTGACCTGCCTCTTAAGAAACCTGTATGTAGGTCAGGAAGCAACAGAACAGGACATGGAACAACAGACTGGTTCCAAATAGGAAAAGGAGTACTTCAAGGCTGTATATGTCACCCTGCTTATCTAACTTATATGCAGAGTACATAATGAGAAACCCTGGGCTGGAGGAAGCACAAGCTGGAACCAAGATTGCCAGGAGAAATATCAATAACTTCAGATATGCAGATGACACCACCCTTATGGAAGAAAGTGAAGAGGAACTAAAGAGCCTCTTGATGAAAGTGAAAGAGGAGAGTGAAAATGTTGGCTTAAAGTTCAACACTCAGAAAACTAAGATCATGGCATCCGGTTCCATCACTTCATGGCAAATAGATGGAGAAACAGTGGAAACAGTGGCAGACTTTATTTTGGAGGGCTCCAAAATCACTGCAGATGGTGACTGCAACCATGAAATTAAAAGATGTTTACTGCTTGGAAGGAAAGTTATGGCCAACCTAGACAGCATATTAAAAAGTAGAGACATTATTTGTCAACAAAGGTCTGTTTACTCAAGGCTATGGTTTTTCTAGTGGTCATATATGGATGTGAGAGTTGGACTATAAAGAAAGCTGAGCACCGAAGAATTGATGCCTTTGAACTGTGGTGTTGAAGAAGACTCTTGAGAGTTCCTTGGGCTGCAAGGAGATCCAACCAGTCCATCCTAAAGGAGATCAGTCCTGGGTGTTCATCGGAAGGACTGAAATTGAAACTGAAACTCCAATACTTTGGCCACCTGATGTGAAGAGCTGACTCATTTGAGAAGACCCTGATATTTGGAAATATTGAAGGTGGCAGGAGAAGGGGCTGACAGAGGATGAGATGGATAGATGGCATCACTGACTCAATGGACATGAGTTTTGGTAAGCTCTGGGAGTTGGTGATGGACAGGGAGGCCTGGCGTGCTGTGCTTCATGGAGTTGTGAACAGTGAACATGACTGAGCAACTGAACTGAACTATACTTGTTCAAGTCCTGATGTGCAAGTCAGTTCTATTTAACAGTCTCATAAACTACGTTAACTGTAGTTAGTAACTTAATTTTTAGTAATAGTAACTAAATTTTTTATTCATATTGCCATTTCAAATATACATACTGAAAATGAAGTGTGTACAGTCACCGTCTTTAACACCTTTATAGAAGGGTATTCCAACATTTAGTGTTATTTACTTAATATTTATCTTAACAGGAAACTCATTAGCTTATAATGACAGGTATTCTGGTTTTCAGTACATCAAAGAAGTGATTTCTTTTATAAATTTCAGTATCTCCATCCTATTAGGGAAAAATTTCTCAGATGAATTTTTTATTTCACAGATGAAAAAAAGTAAACTGTGTGATTTTTATTACAGTTTCACAGGAAATTAGAATGTAGTTTAGAGCTGGCAACTTAATTCAAGACAACCTTTACTTATTTTCACATACAGACATTTTTACTGTGCATTGGCAAATTGCCAAAATACAGTACACAAAGCCTCTAAATGAGGTATGGATTCATGGTAAGAACTTGTGGGTTAAAAATAGGGCACAGAAGCCCCAATTAGCATCTTTATATGAATGAGTTCCAGCCCTCAAAGTTGTTTGAGGGAGGAATCAGCAAATCCTCTTTATGAGGAATCCTGAACCAAGCAGAATTGGGAGTGAATCAAAGAAGCCTTTGCAATGGTGATGGTTCAAAATTTTATGCAAAGATTTGCTGGTGTCCAGTTGAGCTGGAGGAAAAGAGCGTGCTAATGAATTTTTAGTGTTAAAAACATGACATTTACCTTCAAGATGAGAGAGCAAATACATTTACCATTTAGATTATTTGCATCTACAACTTTTTGCCCTTAAAATGCCTCTGCCAGAAATTATTTCTTTCAGTAGCTGTACATGAAATTTTCATGGAAAATGAACTCAATTTTACCTTGATTACTCTTTTAAAAGGCACACATATTACTTCAGTCAGTCTTGTGAAATTGGTTCCTTACGTACTCATTTCATAATAACATAATAATCCTAAAGTAGCAACGTAGGAAATGAAGCACTGCATATTTTACTTTGGAATTGGTCAGACTGACTTCACACCATGAGGAACAAATGGGGACAGAGAAGAATAAAACTCCAAGAGGTTTCATAATCCCTAAAGAGAAACATGTGATACAAGTACATTAGTCACGCTCAGTCTATCAGTTAATTTTTCCTTTTTCCTTTTTTTCTTCTTCCTTATATGAAATACTGTGAGCACAGTGCTTATTTTTAAGAAACTCGCAGCGAGTTTGGGAGTAGGAAATGCAAATGGATGGTTCCATTTAGGATATACTATTTAAAAAGCAAACCCTAACTTCCAGGGACTTAAATGCAGTCAGGTGGAAACCTGAACTATGTACGCTTTAGGGCAACTGTCTCACAAGACACGCTCAGTATTGCAATTTCTTATCAAAATGTGCAACCACTGTTGCCTCATCGAGGAAAGAAAAATAGAGTTAGGCACCGGTAATCAAATGCTTCACTTAGCTTTCTCCCTCACATAATTTTTTTGTCCAAATCATATGACCATACCTAGCTTCAAAGTGATGGGGAAGTACATTACAACCATGGGTCCAAAAGGAGAGTCTGTGATACAGGTGTTCACTAGAAATGTCCGTCACATTAATAATTACAAATAGGGCTTCTCTGATTACTCAGTTGTGAGGAATCTGCCTGCCAATGCAGGAGACATGGATTTGATGATCCTTGATCCAGTTGGATCCCACATGCCGCAGAGCAACTAGGTCCATGAGCCGCAACTATTGAGCCTGTGCTCTGGAGCCCAGGAGCCACAATGGAGCTTGCATGCTCTAGTGTCCATTTTGCTCAAAAACGAGAAGCCACTGCGATGAGAAGCCAGCACACCATGACGAAAGAGTAGCCCCTGCTCGCTGAAACTAGAGAAAAAGCCTTGTGCAGCAACGAGTACCCAGTGCAGCCAAATAAATAAAGTATTTTAAAAAATTACAAGCAAGGTGCCAAAAGGGGTGCAGACTCATTTTTTATAATATTGCAAACACCAGCAGAGGTGTTGTTTTAGAGGAGAATTTGGAGAATTATCTTGAAAAATAATTAGGCATTTGTCAAGTGGAAATGGATATCCAAGTAGGATAAATGATGACTGAAATGGCACAAAAAGAAGGGGAAAGGAGAGGCAGGATTTAATGTTATAAGGTTGACTTGGGAATTTTAAAATCTCATTCTAAGGAACATGAACTTTTTTCTCTTAGGAAAGGGGGGGTTCTCTTAAGGTGTTAAGTCTTAATAAAAGAGTAAAATGATAACAGTTGTCTTGGAAAAGTCACTCTTGTTGGAAAAAAGAGAATGGATTTGAGAGGAGTGAGATGCAGGATACTGTAGTCTAGGCAGGAAGTGATGTGACTGTGAAGTACATCACCAAACACCGACACTGGAGACGGATTTGAGACTCTCGAGGTAGAAACCACATGGTCACTGATCGGGGCTGCTTTCCATTGGGAACTGTACTGTGCAGACAAATATATACATGGAAGATCTCTACCTGTAAGGAGTTTGTAACCTAACGGGAAATTAGACATATGAAGAAATAACAACTGTGAAAGTTCAAGTGCTCTGATAAGCAACACTATTAAGATAATGCCACAGAGAACATTGCAACCTTAGATTGTGGAGTAATGCCAACTTCTGCATTTTTAATTGCTATACCCCAGAACCCTCAGTGTTCTTCTGTGTCTATATGTTGACATTGAACTACTTCACACGCCTAGCAAAAAAAGGAAAAAGTTCTTACCATCAATGACCTGCTTGCCAGTTCATTTTAAGTCACCCATTTTCAAAAACCCATCCTGAATATTATTTCGTCCAGAATTACCACACTTTTGAAATAATGAATTTAATAAATCTCATCTCTGGCCATACCTTTGCGTGATGATATCTAAAATCTGTACACTCGATGGTGGAAGGTCAGTTAGTGTGTAATTAAAATAGACAGAAACATTCTTCTAGTCTTTAGCCTTTTGTGCTGAACCACCAGCTTAATTTGCACCGTATGTGATTAATGTTCCTATCAGACACGAAGACAGACGCAACATTGAAGGCACTGCATTGTTATTCCTGGTCTTCATTCTTCCTGTTTCTCTTTTCTTTGCCATCATCTCTGATAATTTCTTCCGTGACCCACTGCAAATAACTTCATATTACCATGCCCTTTTCGTGCATCCGTATCTGAGGAGATTCTGAAATTTCTGTGCTGTTTTCTTCCCTGCCATTTCCAACTTCTGCTCCCTAGGTGGGAACATTAGGAATGGAAGCAACTAACTCTAGCAAAATATGACCCCCTCCCTTCTTAAGCAAATAGAACTTTATTATTAAGTCCTAGAGCTAGTTAAAATAAACAAATTTCTATTTATGACATAGAAATATGTCTTTCAGGGATTCTTTACAGTAATGCTATTTAATGTAATGGGAATTGACTTAATTATGTCCTGCTTTCTTCATGTCATTTTTTATATGTCAGTCATGTCAGTTTTTATATGATCATTAAATTTTAAACTTTCAGCAGGCAAGCCTTCCATTTGCATCAGTCTATACAACATTTAGCAGAACTTCATCTGTTAGTTCCTGGTGCTGTGATGTTTTCAGTTTTACTGATAGAATTGAAATTATTTGAAATTTTGGATCAGTAGAACTATTTCATCACCAAAATGGTCCTGCCATTGAAAACAATTTTTATTAGATAACTATATTGTTGTTTACTATATACCTATATTGTTTATTAGATACCTATATTGTTGTATTAGATATCTCTGGTGGCTCTGATGGTAAAGAATCTGTCTGCAATGTAGGAGACCTAGGTTTGATCCCTGATTTGAGAAGATCCCCTGGAGAACAGAATGGCTACCCAGTCCAGTATTCTTGCCTGGAGAATCCCACAGACAGAGGAGCCTGAAGGGCTGCAGTCCTTGGGGAAGCAAAGAGTCAGACACGACTGAGTGACTGACACTACCACTTTCATTGTTGATAAATATTAATAAAGTATTCATATGATGAGATGCTGAAATTCCATCTAAGGCTTTCAATAATTACCAAAACAAACTGAGTAAATTTATTTTCATCTTAATCTTTTACTTTGCAAAAATATTTTGAATTAAATATACAATTAGTCCTCTGTAGAACTGTTTTTTAAAAAGCCAATAATTCATTTGTTCACAGAACCAATCTCTCTATATATTTGGAAGCTAAAAAAAAAAAAAGGTGAGTGGAGTTGATACAGTAATGAATCACAAAGATCTGATTCAAGAGAAATTTTAGAAGGTGTTTATATTATAAAGATGAAAAACTAAGGCCAGAAGAGGCCAAGTGTCTTCCTCCAGGTATTCTGACAGGGAAGAGCAAGATTTAGTGGCAAGATCACTGACTTGGAAATTAGAGAGTTCTAGTTTTATTTCTAGTTATGCCAAACATTTTTTATACCTCAATTTCTAATGTCTTGAACAAGAGAGATGAGTTGTATAATCTTCAAGTTCCCTTCCAATTTAAGTCAAATATTTGAAGTTAAATCACACTAGAATTCAAAAGAGTAGTTAACGACTGCATTTCTGAGGGCTAAAAGGATCAGTGTAAAATGGAGAGCAATATCAGAATTAAACTTGGGCCTTGGCAGGGCTTGGCAAGCCAAGAGCAAGCCAAAATTGGGAAGGCAATTAGATAAGATGCATATGGCTAGTACAAGAATAATGAAGGTGAGAGAGCGATGAAGTGAAGTCCTGGCCGCCCGGGCAGGTAAGCGGTCCAGTGGATAAGAAGTTCAGGGACCAGTGAAACAAAGAGAACACAGAATAGGAATCTGGGTTTCAAGAAGTCCGCATATCCTCAGTGGGTATATTTCAGCGACTAAGCATGCTAAGTTGATACTAAGCCTAGAGCTTTGAGCCCAAAGTCAGCAGTATTCTCAAAGGGTGAAGACTCCTAAAACTGCAGAGGGCATATCTTCTTAGAGACCAGAAGGAAGTGGGATGGGAAACAAGAAAGATTCTGATGCAACCCCGCTCTTCTGTATAAAATGTACTATAATGTATACTTAATATTCATATTTAATACAGTTAATATTTTAAATTTATATAATATATGCATTATAATGTACTTTACCTTGACATCTCATTGGAAAAGTTCTGAATCACTGAATAATAAGTGGGGATGAAAAATAGGTGAAGCAGAGAGACAACTAAACTGCTCTGAATATAAAGGGCATACAAGATGGTGTTGACAGAGTTCTATAGTTATGGGGGATCTGAAAAATAGGGCAAAAGGAGCCAGTACTCCCAGAAGGCATGTTTGAAGAGGGTTTTTCTGAGAGGAACTTCACACAGCTGGAAAATACAATTCTTATAAAAAGATTTAATAAAATATCCATTTCTGATTAATGAAGTATTGGTGTCTGGGGAACTGGGCAAAAATAAATGCTGTCCTTAACTGCTAGAAGAGTGGTTCTCAAGTGGTGTTTATAAACAGTAGAGTCTTTGGGGAAACTTACATATTACAAATATCTCCCACCAAACTGCACACACCCACATACATACATGTACAGACACACCCCATATACTGACACAGGTAAAATGTAAAAATCCTGGTATCCCCTTTATTCTTAAAAAAAAAAAAAATCTACTCTAAGAGCTGCTTGCATGTTTGTCTCTGCTTCATAGCAATAAGCATGTTTTAATATGTTCATCATGTTTCTTTTATTTACTCATTGCATAAATCAAAGCTAAACAAACAGAATAATACATAGCCTTAGCATGCTCCTTTCCCAATTTTGAAACAGTCCATTGTTCCATGTCGCATTCCAACTGTTGCTTCTTGACCTGCATACAGGTTTCTCAGAAGACAGGTAAGGTGTCTCTCCTCTCTTTAAGAATTTTCCATGGTATGCTGTGATCCACACAGCCAAAGGTTTTGGTGTAGTCAATGAAGCACAAGTAGAAATTTTTCTGGAACTCCCTTTTTTCTCCATATTCCAGCGAATGTTGGCAATTGATTTCTGGTTCCTCTGCCTTTTATAAATCCAGCTTGTACACCTTCAGATTCTCAGTTCACCTACTACTGAATCCTAGCTTGAAGGATTTTGAGCATTTTCTTGCTAGCATGTGAAATTAGCACACTATATGGTATTTTAACATTCTTTGACATTGACCTTCTTTGGTATTGAAATGAAAACTAGCCTTTTCCAGTCCTGTGGCCACTGCTGTTTTCCAAATTTACTGTCCTATTGAGTGCAGCACTTTCACAGTATCATCTTTTAGGATTTGAAATAGCTCAGCTGGAATTCCATCACCTCCACCAGCTTTGTTTCTCAGTAATGTTTTCTAAGGCCTACCTGACTTGACACTCTTATCTGGCTGTATCTACATGAGTGACCGTACTATCGTGGTTATCCAGGTCATTGAGACCTTTTTTTGTATAGTTCTTCTGTGTATCCTTGCCCTCTTCTTAATCTCTTCTGCTTCTGTTAAGTCCTTACCATTTCTGTCCTTTATGTCCCTCCTTGCATGAAATGTCCCCTTGACACCTTAAATTTTCTTGAAGAGATCTCTAGTCTTTCTTATTCTATTGTTTTACTCTATTTCTTTGTGTTGTTCATTTAAGAAGGCTTCTTTATCTCTCCTTGCTATTCTCTGAAACTCTGCTTTCAGTTGAGTATATCTTTCCCTTTTTCTCTTGCCTTTCACTTCTGTTCTTTCCTCACAAGCTAGAATCAAGATTGCCAGGAGAAATAACAACCTCAGATATCCAGATGATACCACTTTAATGGCAGAAATTGAAGAGGAATTAAAGAGCCTCTTGATGAGGGTGAAAGAAGAGAGCAAAAAAGCTGGCTTGAAATTCAGCATTAAAAAAAAAATGAAAATCATGGCATCTGATCCTATCACTTCATGGCAAATAGATGGGAAAAAGTGGAAACAGTGACAGATTTTATTTTCTTGGACTCCAAAATCACTGTAGACAGTGACTGCACTATGAAATTAAAAGATGCTTGCTCCTTGGAAGGAAAACTATGCCAAACCTAGACAGCAGACAGCATATTAAAAAGCAAAGACATCACTTTGCTGAAAAAGGTTTGTATAGTCAAAGCTGTGGTTTTTCCAGTAGTCATGTATGGAAATGAGAGTTGGACTGTAAAGAAGGCTGAGTGCTGAAGAATTGATGCTTTTGAATTGTGGTGCTGTTGAAGACTCTTTAGAGTCCCTTGAACTGTAAGGAGATCAAACCAGTCAGTCCTAAAGGAAATCAATCCTGAATATTAATGGAAGGACTGATGCTGAAGGTGAAGCTCCAACACTCTGGTCACCTGATGCAAAGAACTGACCCGTTGGAAAAGACCCTGATGCTGGGAAAGATTGAAGGCAAAAGGGAAAGGGGTGGCAGAGAACGAGATATGAGATGGTTAGATAGCATCACTGCCTCAATGGATATGAATTTGAGCAAACTCCAGGAGATAGTGGAGGACAGATGAGCCTGGTGTGCTGTAGCAATGGGGTTGCAAAGACTCTGAGATGACTTAGCAACTAAACAACAACAATAAAGGAAGGTATCTTTTTTACATTCTGGAATGGAGTTCAGTTCTGGTAGCGGGTGAAAGGAGGCTGGTAATTAAACCTTTCAGGTTTGGAAAGGGTAGGTTCCATCCATGCCCTTCCTGCATGAACTTAGATCTGTGTGCACCTCAGAATTCTCTGGCTCTTGTCCATAGTTATGTTCCAACTGGGAGAGATACAGCTCCCCTTAGCAGGAAGCAAATATTTTTCACTTTTCAAAAGGTATCTATTTTGCCATAGATAAAGCAGGAGGATGTAAACCTGACTCACCAGCTGCTCATCAGGAGGAATTTATCTGAAAATGCCCTTGAGGAGACACAACACTGCTGAAAACAACAGCTGAAACCAAAACCTGAAAAGAAAGCAGAAAAACTGGTTAAGCTAGTTCGGACTGTGAAATCATTAGCAACTAGAAACATCATCCTCTTCAGCTGGTCCTCTTCACTCTTCCTCCCGCTTCTTCATCACTGAAGGATGAATGCTAGTCTAAGGAATGTCCTCTCAAGATTGGACATAGAACCCTTAGCAATCTTCCTCTCATCTTAGGGACAATTTCATGCTTTGCTTTCTCCCATCCATACACCCCCATCACGTGTTTTCCCAACATACAGTCTTCTGGTAGTTTATGAAAAGGTGAAAGTTAGTCACACTGTCATATCCAACTCTTTGCAATCCCATAGACTGTAGCCTGCCTGGCACCTCTGTCCAGGGAATTCTCCAGGCAAGAGTACTGGTTGCCATTTCCTTCTTCAGGGGATCTTCCTGACCCAGGGATTGAACCCAGGTCTCCTGCATTGCAGGCAGATTCTTTTCCAACTGAGCCATTAGGGAAGCCATAAATAAGGCAGGAGGTAGTTTATATCTTTTCCCACTCATACTGTCTTTTTCCTTCCTTGTGTTGTGTCCCCACTGCCACTCTCAATAAATTATAACTTTCCTCTCTTCTGTTGACATATTTCCCTAAAAAAATTCTCTCAAATGGAAGACATCCTTCCTGTTACACTTTTCATATCCTGGTAAAAAATAGAAAGTGTTTTCCACTTGGCAGATGCTCTTTTTAGATTTTAGTATTACCAATATCACTCATCGGCCTCTTTCCCTTTGAAACATGTGCCACTTTTTATGTCATACTTTCTTAACTTGTTTTTAGTTTACTGTTACCCCAGTCGAGTGGCTGCAAGGTGCAAAATGCTGTGATTGACACATTGCACTGTTGTTGTTTGGTCGCTAAGTCATGGCTGACTGTTTTTTGACCACATGGACTGTAGCCCACCCTGCTTCTCTGTCCATGGGATTTCCCAGGCAAGAATCATGGAGTGGCTTGCCATTTTCTTCTCTGGAATATACTGCATACATACTTATAATTAACAAGGCAGAAGTATAGATACAGGCTTAGTTGTATGCTCCAGGATGCAAAGGCAGTCCAGTTTGATGTCAGAAAGTGTTGTGTTTTGAGAGATGTAGATGCAAGTTGGAAAGACTGCTCAGTACAAAAGGTAGAAGGAAAAGGATGATGACAATGGAATTGTCCTCATTGACATGAGTGATTGAAGGGGAGCCATGAAGGTTGTGATTGGAGAGTCTGAGGACAACTGGAGATCAAAACTTCATAGAGCATAGGAGTCCCTATTAATTTCTTTCACATCTGTCATGTAGAAGTAGAAGCAAGAAGATTTTAGAGTGTAAACTTTACAGTGAACTGTAAGCAAGGAGAGACTGTTAGTTGGCGATTCACCATTAATAATCTGTAAGTGCTTGTTTATAAGTTTTCTTAATTTATCATATAAACTCCCACATTTTATTCTCTATGGGGTTTAGAAACAGGGTATTGCAATAGGATAATTACTATAAGGAAATCAAGCTTATGGAGGTGAGAAAAGGGGAGGAGGAGTTGACACCTGATTTTGAATTTTATATCTGTAGCTAGATCTCCAGATGTTTTAAGAAGAAGTAATGAAAGAAGGACAGAAAAAAGGCCTGTAGGCAAACAGATTAAATAAGGACTTTACTGTGGATAGAGGTTCATTGCATTGAGATAATCTAAACATGAATCACTCAAACTATGGAAGTTCCTGGAAACAACATATTCCAGTCCGTAAGTATTCCTCAGGTACATTAGCTTTTAAAATTAAGTTATAGTTGATTTGCAATATTATATTAGTTTCAAGTGAATGACAGTGATTCAATTTTTTTTATAGAATATACTCCATTTAAAATTATTGTAAAATAATGACAATATTTCCCTGTGCTGTACAACATATTCTTGTAGCTTATTTATTATATATAGTAGTTTGTACTTATTAACCCTCTACCCTGGTCTTGCCCCTTCCCCCTTTCCTCTCCTCACGGGCAACCACTAGTTTCTTCCATATGCCTATGAGTCTGCTTCTCCTTTATTATATTCATTTGTTTGTTTTACTTTTTAGATTCTACACATAAATGGTAACATACAGTACTTGTCTTTCTCTGCCTTACTTATTTCACCAAGCATAATATCCTCTAGGTCCAAATGCATTGCAAATGGCAAAAATTCATCCTTTATTGTGGTTGAGTAATATTCCATTATACCTCTCTTCATTATCCGTTCATCTGTTGATGATCACAGGTTGTTTCCATATCTTGCTATTGTAAATAATGTTGTCATGAACATTGGGGTGTATATTTTTGAATTAGTGTTTTTGTTTTCTTCAAATATATACCCAGGAATAGAATTGCTGGATTTTATAATAATTCTATTTTCAGTGTTTAGAAGAATTTCCATATTGTTTCCACAGTGGCTGCACCAATTTATATATCCACCAAAAATATACTAGGGTTACCTTTTAGTCACATCTTCACCATCATTTTTTATTTGTAGATATTTTGATAACAGCCTTTCTGACAGGTGTGAAGTGACATCTCATTGTGGTTTTGATTTGCATTTCTCCAATTATTAGTGATGCTGACATCACTTCACATGTCTCAAAGGTACATTATTGACCAGATATATTGGGTATTATATATCTTGAATTTTCTAGTGCTGAAAAGTTGAGATTTATGGATTAACACCTAATGCACCAGTAGTAAAATTATCCTTGTGAGATGACTACATCTTCACACACATCTTTATATGTTCTTCACAGAGTCTAGCACAAAAAACCAGAAACTCAATAACCTTAATAAATAATTGTTGTTGCTGTTGTTTAGTTGCTAAATCATGTCCGACTCTTTTGTGATCCCATGAGCTGTAGCCCGCCAAGCTCCTCTGTCCATGGGACTTATCAGGCAAGAATCCTGGAGTGGGTTGTCATTTCCTTCTTTAGGGAATCTTCCCAACCCAAGAATCGAACCCGAGTCTCCTGCATCTCTTGTATTGGCAGGCAGATTCTTAACCACTGAGCCACCAGGGAAGCCCTTAATAAATAATAATTGGCTCAATGAAACTCTGTCACTTTGCCATGTCTTACGTGCTTTGAAGTTCATCATTTTATAATTTTATTTTTATTTTCATCATTACCTTATTTTTAAGTTTCAAATGCTTATTAATCAGATAATCATATGTTTTCTACTAAATATATATAACTCAGACTTTTAAGAGCCTTGTAACCTTGCTCAGGAGACCATCATTCTGATATCATCAGCTGATAGGCCATTACTCTGGTTTTATGTTCTTGTCAAACTCCTACTTCGGGTATTTGTAGCAAATTCCAGTCTTTTGGGAGGTTGTGGAAGAGTGGTGGTACTACTACTACTGCTATAATTAACAGTAATAATTTTGAGCCCATTCTGTATAAGTCAGGTACAATCGTTACTATTTTACCCATAGTAACATGACTTAGTTTCCCAACCCTATGAGAAAAGTAATATTATTGCTATCATTTAATAAATGAACTCAAGGTATGTTCAGGTTGTTTCTTTTACTTTCTGCCTTTCCTACTTGCAAAGTGGTGGTGAAGAATAGACAGCCATATCATCATTTTTTAGAATTAACTTTTAATTTTGGAAATACTTAAATTTACAGAAAAGGTATGAGGATAGTAAAGAAAGTTACTATTTATCCCACATCCAGTTCCCCTTATTGTTCACATTTATGTTAGCATAGTACAACTGTCACATCAAATGAATCAATATTGGTACATTAGTTCAAAGTCTACTCAAATTTTCTTAATTGTAGCTAAAATGCTCTAGGATCCCATTCAAGATTCCACAGTACATTTAGTCATCATGTTTCCTAAGACTTCTTAAAGTTTGAAAGTTTCTCAGCTTTTTATATTTTATGACAGTTTTGAGAAGTTATTGGTCAGAGATTTCATAGAATGTAGAATGTCTTATGAGTTTCTGATTTTTTTTTTTTCATTATTTTACTGGGATGATGGAGTTTGGTAAGAATATCACAGAAGGAACATGCCATTCTCATCACATCATATCAAGGGTGTACACTATCAGCATAAACTTTTGTTTTTGATGTGGACCGTGATCACTTGGCAAAGGAAATACACATCAGGATTCTCCTCTCTAAAGTTACTCTGTGCCCCCCCCTGCCCCCCACCTTTCCCTATCATAAATTTTGGAGTGAAGTCACTAGATGTGCTCTCACTTAAGGGATTGAGGTTATGTTCCACCTCCTCAACAGGGAGTATCTATACAAATTTTTGGAAATCTGCATAGATTTATCTGTTCTTATGTATGTATGTATGTATGTATGTACTCACTCATTCAATCATTTATTTATACTAGTAGGGACCCATGGGAATGTATTTTCTGCCTTGGTTTAGAATGCAATACTATATTATTCATTTTGTTCCTCAAATCATTCCGGCGTTGGCCTTGGGAAACTTTCATTCAGCTTTTATGTTCATAGGCCACACTTCCGTTACGTGTTTATCATGTCTGCTTTTTGAAGAGAGGCAATACTTTACGTATTCTTTCAATTCTTAAATTCCTATTCAGAGGAACATTTTAGAGTTTCTGTGTTTTTCTTCAGTAAATAGCAATGCAAAAAGGAGCACTTAAGCTGAATATTACCTTCATTCTATGCCTACTAAAAGTATTTGACTGGAGTAGGAAAAGGCACCCACTCCAGTATTTGTATTCTTGCCTTGGAAATCCCATAGACAGAGGAGCTTAGCGGGCTATAGTCCAAAGTGCCACAAAGAGTTGGACACAACTGAGTGACTATGCACAGCATATAAGCGTTTGAATGCTGCATTGTGCTATTTTTTCATTTAGACCTCACAGTGCATATCTTTTATAAGCACATATATACTTAATGTTTAAACCTGAAAGTCTTTGTCTGCTGTGCTAAAAACAAAAGATGTGAATCTAATAGAAAATGAACCTTAATTATGCTACCTTACATAGTGAGGAAATTAGGCATTGTCTAGTATTCCGTTAAAGTCCTTCTACAATAATCTTTACAATGCATCATTTAGAAGAGAATTTTGAATTATTCATAATTTAGGTATAAATTATTTTAACAGCTCTGCCATTTGAGAATCTTATTCCAGACTATCTATACTGTGATCTATGCAATATATTTTACCATTAGAAGTCAAGTTATTATTTTTTCACTCATTGTTAATTTATCAGTTCCAGTTTTTAGATTTCTGACATGTTTTTAGCCATCTCAAATTTGAGTATATTTTTATTTGCTCAGTTCAGTTCAGTTTGGTCGTTCAGTCAGGTCTGACTCTTTGCCACCCAAAGGACTGCAGCATGCCAGGCCTCCCTGTCAACCACCAACTCCCAGAGTTTGCTCAAATGCATGTCCATTGAGTCAGTGATGCCAACCAACCATCTCATCCTCTGTTATCCCCTTCTTCACCCGCCTTCAATCTTTTCCAGCATCAGGGTCTTTTCAAATGAGTCAGCTCTTCGCATCAGGTGGCCAAAGTATTGTAGTTTCAGCTTCAACATCAGTCCTTCCAATGAATACTCAGGACTGATTTCCTTTAGGATTGACTGGTTGGATCTTTACTTGCAGTCCAAGAGACTCTCAGGAGTCTTCTCCTACACCACAGTTCAAAAGCATCAATTCTTTGGCGCTCAGCTTTCTTTATTGTCCAACTCGCACATCCATACATGACCACTGGGAAAAACCATAGCTTTGACTACACGGACCTTTGTCTTCAAAGTGACGTCTCTGCTTTTTAATATGCTGTCTAGGTTGGTCATAACTTTCCTTCCAAGGAGTAAGTGTCTTTTAATTTCACGGCTGCAGTCACCATCTGCAGTGATTTTGGAGCCCCCCAAAATAAAGCCTGCCACTCTTTCCACTGTTTCCCCATCTATTTGCCATGAAGTGATTGAACCAGATGCCATGATCTTTGTTTTCTGAATGTTGAACTTTAAGCCAACTTTTTCACTCCCCTCTTTCACTTTTTCAAGAGGCTCTTTAGTTCTTCTTCACTTTCTGCCATAAGGGTGGTGTCATCTGCATATCTGAGGTTACTGTTATTTCTCCCAGCAATCTTGATTCCAGCTTGTGCTTCATGCAGCCCAGTGTTTCTCATGATATACTCTGCATATAAGTTAAATAAGTAGGGTGACAATATACAGCCTTGACGTACTCCTTTTCCTATTTGGAACCAGTCTGTTGTTCCATGTCCAGTTCTAATTGTTGCTTCCTGACCTCCATACAGGTTTCTCAAGAGGCAGGTCAGGTGGTCTGGTATTCCCATCTCTCAGAATTTTCCATAGTTTATTGTGATCCACATAGTCAAAGGCTTTGACATAGTCAATAAAACAGAAATAGATGTTTTTCTGGAACTCTCTTGCTTTTTTGATGATCCAGCAGATGTTAACAATTTAATCTCTGGTTCCTCTAACTTTTCTAAATCCAGCTTGAACATCTGGAAGTTCACGGTTCACATATTGTTGACCACATATTGTTTTATTTACTACTTTAAGCATAATTTAAGAATGAGACAAAGTATTTTTTGTTAAAACAATCACAGTATTGAAATACAAAATATTCTGATTATACTTTTTGAACAAACAGTTGTCCTGTGGCAAAGAATTTTGACCTGAAGGAGGTTTGTATATATGAAAATTTGAAGTAAGATAGTCTGACCAGAACACATTTTCATTGTGAAGTATTTTCTAGAATAATATCCACTAGATAAATTCTTTACCAGAGTCCTCTGCAGTATATTTACAATCTTTTCAGGGTCAAATAGTGGGTTGAGACCAAACAGCTTGACTCTTCTGATTCATTCAGCAACTGTTTAATATATTCTGTGTACCAAGCATACTTATGTTCTCAGCAATGAACAAATCAGGGAAAATGCCTAACCGACAATGCTCACAGGTTTTTTTTTATCAGCACTGCCCAATAGAGAAATAATGCAGACACTGCCCTGCTGGCAGAGTGGACAAGAGTCTGCTTGCCAACGCAGGGAAAACAGATTTGATTACTGGTCAGGGAGGATTCCACATGCCACAGAGTGGTGAGGCTGTGGTCACCACCACTGAGCCCATGCTCTAGAGCTTGCAGGCTGCAGCTACTGAAGCCCATGCGTCTCGAGCCTGTGCTCTGCAACAAGAGAAGCCACCACAATGAGAAGCCCCTCACACCAGACGAACAGTAGCCCCCACTTGCTGTAACTAGAGGAATTCTGAACAAAGTAATGAAGACCCAGTGCAGCCAAAAATTAAGACAGATAAATAAAAAGTTTAAAAAAAAGAAAAAGAACAAATAAATAATGCGGGCCGTAAATGTGAGCCACATATATACTTTTGTATCTTCTGGTTGCCACATTAAAAAACAAGGAACAATTGAAAATAATTTTAATAATATATGTAATTTAACACAATATATGTAAATACTGGGGCTTCCCTGGTGGCTCAGAGGTTAAAGCGTCTGCCTGCAATGCGGGAGATCTGGGTTTGATTCCTGGGTTTGGAAGATCCCCTGGAGAAGGAAATGGCAATCCACTCCAGTATTCTTGCCTGGAGAATCCCATGGACAGAGGAGCCTGGTGGGTATTATTTCAAAATATAATTACATAGAGATTTATTAAAGAGATATTTTACATTCTTTCTTTTTTATACTACATTTTGAAGATTGGGTGTATATCTTAAACTTATAGCATGTCTCAATTTAGACTAGGCACTGGTAAAATTCTCCATCATTACATGTGTATTGGTCAATATAGATCTATAGATACCACAATCACAGAAAATTTTAGGGAAACATAATTTATTCTTCAAAGACTTTAATCAAGTTTCCTTCTTTTTCTGTTAAATGAATCATAATAGAATTTGAAGAACAAATGTAAATTTTTGGTATTCTAACAGACAGTTTTAAAATGTTTAGTCATTAAATATTTTTACCAAGAGAGTGGGAGAAAATCTCTATTATAAACATTTATAAGAATCGGACACCAATAGCACCTTTTCCAACATACTGCAAAAATTGAGGAGATCTGAATTTACTTGAAAATGTTGACAGAGACCATGCAGAAGTGAATCTAATTTTGAAGGTTCAAATGTGTGAATATTACTAATAGTTGATTAATTGGCCTAGAAACCCATAAGCAGATTGTTCATCCTAATCGTTCTCCCCTCCCATTTAATTCACTGTTTTTATTCCAGCAAGTTGTTATCCCTTCTCTGTTGCTTTCTGAATTTATCCTATACTCTAGACATCTTGAATTGTGTCCTTTATTTAATTCTTAGACAATTTACTGTCTTAGACAAAATTGGTGGTTTAATGATTACTGAAATTTTTTCAAATCTTTAAATGTTCTGTACAATAAGTGGCGCTAGTGGTAAAATCCCACCTGCCAATGCAGGAAACATAAGAGACATATGTTTGATCCCTGGGTTGGGAAGATCCTGGAGAAGGAAATGGCAACCCACTCCAGTATTCTCACTTGGAGAATCCCTTGGACAGAGGAGCTTGGCAGGCTACAATCCATAAGGTCGCAAAGAGTTGGATATGACTGAAGTGACTTAGCCCACAACACCCAATAATTAATCCTTTTCATGCAACTTCTATCATCATATCAGGGGGAAGAATAAATGAGAGGTTAACAGATGGTGAAAAACTTAGAGCAAGTGGGAGAGGTGAGGCAAGCATCCATAAAGTGAAAACCTGGCCAAAGTGTTTTGGTCATAATTCTTATTTTCAAAGTTTAAGTTATCGTCATTGACATACTTCTTCCATTTATGGCAGGGATGCTTTTGATTTGTTCCCAAACATCCACATATTGTTAGAGATCACTAGTAAAAATAGATATCCTCTCAAATGCTTGTTAAATTCGTATATGCCTAATAAATAGATATAAAAGAATGAGTTTGTTGACCAACAAATATTCATTTAGTACACCATATTTAGAATTCAGTTTGTTTGAAAGGAATGTGGTGATATTATTTGTAATGGGTGTAAACAAAATTAATTGTTTTGCCAACAACATTAGTTGTTTTGCCAGCATTTCTCCCACCCACATCTGCTACCCACTGTGTGCAAAATTTCTTCTCTTTACCTTGCTGAATAACCTGATCATGGGGTCATGTGGGGGTGGAATAGTGGTTGGGTGGAGGTTGCTGGGTAAGGTCCCTGAGAGTCTATTTCTAAGTGGATATAGCCCTCCCACATTTCTTTGTGATTTTTTTCCCCCTTGTTATACTATTTGGAAATCAGCCCAAGATTTTCCTTCTTCCTCTGATTACATTTTCTAATGCTGTGTTTTATCTCTAGGCCATAAATTTCATGTCTTATGGGAAAAATATTCATCTCCAGAATTGCTTCTCTTTTTGCTCTAAGCATGTCAAGTTTGCCTGAATTTCATAACAGAAGATAATTGTTTTTATTTTGGTCTGACTCTACCTTAATATATAGCTAAGTTTTTCTTGCTTCCTCAATTTTACCTCTTGAGCAATCATAAGTGTTTCATTTATTAAGAAAGTATATACCCAAATTTTACTTTGGTTAAAAGTAAGGAAGAAAAGACTTAAGAAATCAAGCAGTATGAGTATAATAGTAAACACTAAGAAAATAGCACAAAGGATAGAATATGTTATTCTCAGCCCACTCTCATGTATAGCCCTGAATATTATGGAAATCAATCCTGGCCACTAGGTGAGCAGTGAAGGAGGTTTGAGATGCCCCCCCAACAAGATTTGACATTGATAGTGTTAGTAAAACAAATGCAAATTCTGTAGCCTGAATCGTATTTTGTCAGATCAGATGAGTAACACGTATCTGCAGGCATGACATAGTTTACCTGTAGAAGGGCTATACAGAGGTTTTTAGGCAACCAGTACCTTTAAAATCACAGTTTTGTTTTTTGTTTGTTTTTACAGTTGAAAAGTTGCTCTTAATGATATAATTGGCTGCACTTCTCTTTTAAGTGGAAATCCATAAACTAGAACCCTCCCAAGGAGAACAACCTGGATGATGGGAAGGGTAGACAGACTGGAAAAACTAAAGACACGCAGTATTATATTTACACATGGTGCCAAAAGGCTAAGCCTTCTCCATATCGGAGCAAAGCAGGCTTGTGTCGTTTTACTGGTTGTTGTTCAGTCTCCAAGCCATGTTCAACTCTTTGCCACCCCACGGACTGCTGCTCGCCAGGCTTCCCTGTCCCTCACCATCTCCCGGAGTTTGCCCAAGCTCATGTCCATTGTATGCGTGGTGCCATTTTAAGAAGGCACTTTTGAAGTGGCAGAGGTGTGTAGTAACGCAACCAGAGCTTTTACGAAGTAGTGAATTCCCTACCACGGAAGTGTTCAAGCAGAGGCTGGATGATCTTCTAAGGTGGCCTTTATAGGAAGAATGTTCATATTGGGCAAGAGTTTAATTTACATTTAAGATTCCTTTCAACTCTGAAATTCTTCTAAAATTCTAAAATCTACATGAATATCAGGTATACAGGTTTGAAAAATAAAGGTGGTTCTATTCATCAGCATCTGAAACTTCTTTCATCTTGAAAAGAAAGCATATTTTCCTGCTTCCTTCCCTTCACGGCTATTAATAAATCACTTACAAGAATTGAACACATTTGCTACTACTCCCACCATTTAACGTTTCCACCCACCACATCTCAATCTGCTGAAAAAACCTAGGAGCTTTTGTCTCCTAGGTTCTGTCTGCAATGTGTCCTGTTAAGGTCACTTGAATGCACTTGAAAATTAAATGCACTTGAAAATTCTGAGTCATTATAACACTATCTGGAGCATTTACCTCCTGGGCCACTCCCACCTCCTTTATCCTTGTGCCTCTGGGTTTCTGCAGCCTATGTTTGTGTATTTGTTCTCCTATTTCTTTGGCTACTCCTCTGTCACCTTGAGGCTTCCTCTTCCTTTATCTCTGTAATGTAGTATTCATGAGAATTCCATACCTGTTTACCATCATGCCACTGGTTACACATATATTATCCTGATGTAACTTAAAGATACAACCTTAATAACTTTATTTTTTCCTCCTGGCAAACCAAAATCCTCTCTCTTACATTCCCTGCCCTACCCTGACTATAAAAGTATATATATGTATATTTTTATAATATTATACTTTTATAATAAAGTATGCTTTTATATAAAAGTATAATTTTATACTTTTATAATATTAAAATAGATAAAAATATTATATGTGTAGCCATATGTGTATATAGACACATATATTGTTTACTTTTGTTACTTTCCCTCAGACTAATTTTCCCAAACACTAGTTTTAGAGTTATTAAAAAACAACTCTGTGTCTTCAAGATAGAATGCTAAGGAATAAATTTAGGTTACTACATAAATTTAGGTCCCCTTTAGTATGCGTGCTATTTTATCTACTGAAATATCTGTTCCTTCTCATTTTAAAAAGAAAGGAATTAGTTTGAACTACAATTGATGGTACAAGTATTTTTCTACTAAATGAGATTACTTTTGCATGTAAAATATGTTTTCTAAAATTTGTACTTTGGTTTTTAACAACTAAAATATAAGGAAGGTACTTATACATAAGCTTTTCTCTATATTTTGATAGTCTGAGCTATATCTTAACTAACATTTACAACCATCCACCAATCTACCCATCTGTCTATACATCTTCTCATAAAACTTTTCTTGAAGAGTTCATAGTTGCTATAATATCTGACTCATGGCTACAGATGCTATAAAATCTATGTTGAGTTCCTGTACACATGCAATTCACTGTAATAAAATCTGCTTGTTCAGTAAAATTTTGCAACTAGAGTTACTGAGATCTTAATGTCATACCATGAAAGAGATCTGGAAGGAAGGAAGTACTGGACCTTTAATCTAATTTCTGAAGTGCTTCCATGGTTCCCTGGGTATTGTATTCTAGACTCTCTTTTTATTATTGATTTTTGACCCCCCATCTGTAACATGGAAATGTTTCTCTACTATGAAGTTTCTCCAAAGCTTCCTGTTCTTCCCTTATTTAAGTGATGTCCAAGCATTAATCATAGAAGCTGTGATTAAGGAGAAAGAATAAAGCTATTCCTCTATCATGATTTTCTAAAACACTCTAGTAGCCAGTATATATAGTATATTATATAAATACCAGATGTATATATGATATATACAACATATTATGTATATTGTAACCAATATATGACCATACACTGGAGTAAAATGTTTCTCAATTAAAAAATATAGTATAAAGTTTTCAAAGGTGCATATAATTAAAATAATCATTAACTGAATGTCAGTGTATATACCTCTAGCTGAAGACATGAAATACTACATAAGAAGTTAAAGATTACTATGAATTCTTGATATCATTCTCTCTCTGTTCCCAGAGGCACCCATTTATTGAAATTTGTGTGTAACATTTATATATATATTTTTACATTTATTATTGATCCATAGGTCCTGAACTGTGTATATATACATTTGTGTATATGTATTGTTGTTGTTTAGTTGCTAAGTCATGTCTGACTCCTTTAAGACCCCATGGACTGTAGCTCACCAGGCTCCTCTGTCCATGGGATCTCCCAGGCAAGAATACTGGAATGGGTTGCCATTTCCTTCTCAAAGGAATCCCCCTGATCTTGGGATTAAACCTGTGTTTCCTGCACTGAAGGCCGATTCTTTACTGCTGAGACACCCATGAAGCCCATGTATGTGTGTTACTTTGAACTTTATGTAAATGTTATATATGTTATTTTACAACTTACATTTTTTTCTTTAAAGATAATTGTTCGTTTCTACTGATATGAATGGGTTTAGTTAATTTGTTCCCTACACACTATAGTATTAATATTTCACTGTCTAAGAATACAGCAATTTATTCACCTATTTTTCTATTGATAAGCATTTATGTTAATATCAATTTTTTTTACTGTAAGAACATTATTATATACTTTCTTGTATATATCTTTAAATATATATATATATATATGTAAGGTTTCTCTGAGATTTAAGGAAACAATGGGATAATGCATCCTCATTTTTACTACGTGTTGCTCATTGGTCTTCAAATTAGTCATGCCAATATATTGATGCCCTTGCAGGATGAGAGAGTTTACCTGATGCATATGTCACTGACAGTTTTTTTTGGCCAAGGAAAAGGCCCCACGTGTGCAGTGCCTGTTGACACCAGTCTCTTATTCTCAGTTGGTCACTCCTCCAGAAGTTGAATCAATGACACTATTTCTCTCCCTCCACTCTTGAGGATTTATAGCTTTTCATTTACTTAGAGGCTGAGCTTCCCAGGTGGCATAGTGGTAAAGAGTCCATCAGCTAATGCAGGAGATGCAAGAGACACGGGTTCAATTCCTGAACAGGGAAGATGCCCTAGAATAGAAAATGGCAACCTGCTCCAGTATTCTTGCCTAGAAAATTCCACAGACAGAGGAGTCTGGTGGGCTACAGTCCATGGGGTCGCAAAGAGTTTGACACGACGGAGCCACTGTGTACACTACATAGAAGCAAGCATGTCTGGTGAAAGGTAGATGCTTACTGCAGACTTAACTTGTAGAGAAGCAGCAGCGGTCTCCAGCAACACTTGCAGTTTTTACTTCTGAAGGCAACCGGCAGTAACTGGGAACCTGCTCATAATCTCTACATGGTACGTGATGTCTAAACATAAATGGTATTATTCTAGCTTCCCTGATGGCTCAAATGGTAAAGAGTCTACCTGCCATGCAGGAGACCCAAGTTCAATCCCTGGGTCAGGAAGATCCCGTGGAGAGGGGAATGGCAACCCACTCCAGTATTCTTGTCTGGAGAATCCCATGGACAGAGGAGCCTGTCCATGGCAAAGAGTCAAATGCACCTGAAGTGACTTAGCACACAGCACACGTTGAAGTGTCGTTGATTTACAATGTTGTGTTAGTTTCTGAGCGACTTTCACTTTCACTCTTCATTCTGTTTCTTAAATGAATATCAGCCCTTTTGTAATTCTTGATATTGAATTACAAGAGCCAACAAACAGTAAACAATATCCCGTTTCCCCAGGATATGGATATGTATACATTTGTGTACAGTTAGTGTCTCTCAGCTCAAACTTTGCCCTTTATGTCCCTACTTGTGATACTTAAGATAGATCTTTTAAACATTTCTCCTTAGTTTAATTTAAATTTTTAAGTTAGTTAAATTTTAAATTAACTTAGTTAAATTTTCATGGATACACAGCACAGGTTAAGGGGCTTCTCCTCTTTGTCTGAGTGTATTTTCATCTTGCTGTGCAACATTTGGCTACAACATAAAGACAGATGGAAAAGATAGGTAAAGACAGATGTTTAGTGGTACTCACTCCCAAAGAACTAGAACGTTTTCCCCATTGAGCAGCTTCCTGGGGAGTTCCATGGGCATGCAGGCAGTTCCTGATGAATAATGCGGATGTCCAAGACAGGACACTGGTAATTTCAGTAGCTCCTCCACAAGTAGCTTCTAGGTGAATTCTTTTTGTTGTGGTTGTTTTTTCCCAGCACTCCATTGGGTAGCTTCATGTGAGCAGATATTAGCTTGTGGCATCTTAATGAGCTACTCTATGAACAAGTGGGCTACAGTCACATCTGCTACAACAAGGTCTGAAACGCAGCCTTGGGGTGGAATCCTTCTCTGAAACTGCCTCTGCCTCCCAAATTGGTATTCTACTTCAATCTTATGGGTAGAGTTGATCCCTGTATCTGCTGATCCTGTATTCTTTGGTTTCATTTTATCCCCTTGATTGCTAATCCCTTGTTACTAGTTAATAATCCTTTATATTAAGCATTTATTATTCAAATTACTCTGCAGTTCCTGTCTCCTGATTTGACCCTGAACACTATGGTATTTAAGCAAGTTTATACTCCATAACATCTCACACAGTTCAATTATCTTAATAGAAAGTACAATTAATAGTTAGGGCTCTACAAATATATAAAATGTTTTCACTTTATTTTTTATTATAGACTGACTCTATTAATATCCCTAAAGACCAAAAGAAATCAAATTCAATTAGCATTGATTTTTTTAAAGATTCCTATTTTCTTGTCATGACATTGAGCACTTTATATTAGTCAATATATTATATAATGCAAATGCATAAATAATATACATCCGTAACTACTGAGGTATAGGGCATTACTATAAGCTTTCAGTTTTACATGAAGCAGAGGTAACTAAAAATCAAACTGAGCTATTCTGGATAGTAATCTTATACTCCTGGCCATACTATGCTTGTGTGATTTCCCCACACATGTAACCACATTTCCATTAGGTTAGACTGGATGCCAAAATGGGAGAGTAACCAGTTTTCCCAAAGACTTTTTTTTTTTCTCTTCTGACTCATGCTTGTTTCATGCCCAGTCTTTCTTTCTTTTCCTATTCATATGTTTTTCTTAGCAGAATAATAGACAGGAAGTTGATGTTCTTTCCAAATCTATATGAACTGGAATAAGTGCCATCTTAAGGCAATACATTGAATGATTGACTTTGCTTCCTTGATTGGGTTGTCAAAATATTATTACGTGGTAATCTTCTGTATGCAATTCTCCCCAGTGTTGTCCCTGACCCTGGACATTACTGTTAGTCTCTTTTCATTAACTCAGGAACATAAAATTTGTGATGAGAATTCATTATATGTAACCCCAGGAAATCAATGGACTTTCATATTGGCTGTGTGCATTTACATAAACTTTTTTCTGCTCTGTGGTTTAAGTGATGTTAACTATGCTATTGGACTTGCATGAAAAATGTTTTAATAAATGGTGGCAATGAATAAAAGCTACTGGCATTTTGATGCACATTCATTCATGCAGCAGTTAACCTATGGATATGTAAGACTGGTGCCCTCATGTGAAATGGCAAGAGGAGGAGTGGAGAGTTTCTGATGATTTAGAAGGAGCAATGTTGAATTGATAGCAAACTTTTCTGAAAAGAAAAAAATTTGTGATCAAGAATTAGGATTAGTGCTTGTTTAAGATTTGGGTTAAGGTTAGAGCTTTGACCTGATTTATTGTAATTTTTGTGCCTGATGAGATAGGAAGATAGTCCCTCTCAGTCAGAGGCAGCAGGATGGAAGAGTTCGAAGCACTCATTCTAGAGCTCAAGCTGTCTGGATTCAAATTTAGACCTTACTGCTTTCTAGCTGAGTGATTTTGATTAAGTTGCTTAAGTTTTCTATACTTCAAGTTCCTCATCAATAAACTGGGCATAATATTTCATACATGGCATATTCAGAAATAAAAATGATATTTCATTCATATGTTTTTTGATGATTACCTAAAATTGCTAAGCATAAAAACTACTTAGTATATATAATAAGCAATATAAGTATATCATCATCATCATCATTATGAGTGATGTAGAATGTATTAGAAATCAGTACATCTATAGTAGATATCCTCTGATAAACAATTTCAGTCCTATTTTATTTGCGTATATGTTGGAATCTGTGGAAAAAAGTCGTTGTATTATTAAATTGATAGAAAAACAAAAACAAATTCACCTCTGAATGAAAATAATTTAGAAATGTTCTGTGAAAGAGGAAAAGAGTTTATTCTCTGAATTGGCAGGTATTCAACATCAGGAAACACACTGTAGATGGGACAAGAGAAGGGAAATAACAGAATAGTAACCTGGCCTGGGTGCATATAGCACATGCCAGACTGCCCTCTAGATCTAGCTATAGAATTTGAGTCTGCTTTTCTATTTTGGACTCTTTTCTCCAGTCTTTTCATAACAAATTCAAAGAGACTGCCTCAACCAATTTAAGATCATTCAGCGGAACACTGTTCTAAGCTCCAGCAGTGACTGTCAGTAGTGTTGTTTTCAATGATTCTAAAAGGTATAAACCTCAGGATTCCTTGTGTTTTTTGGCTTGTTATTGGTTCATAATGGCAGGTAGTACAATAGTGAACTGGGTGTCAAAATATCTTAACTCTTTTCTTTTTTTGCTATACTAAACTTATTTTATTGATGTTATATATTTATACACACATCAGTTCAGTCACACAGTCGTGTTCAACTCTTTGCCACCCCATGGACTGCTATATTTATATGTGATCATTTTCTTTGCCACCTAAGAGCTATGTAAAAGAGCATGTGTAAACAGATTAAATGCCAAGGGAGTTTTTTCTAAAAACTCTATAAAAAGAGTTTTATTTTGTTTTCAAAACCTCCATCTGGGAGAACTACCATGGTAATCAGACGCTGTGTATATCCAGGAAGATACAAATCTAGGAAACCTTGAGGAGGTTATTTCCAGTAACCCAGACAAGAAAAGTTAATGACTTGAATTAAAGAAGTAGTAACCAGGAACAAAGAAAAGGGAATCCAATAGAGATTTTGGAGTTACATTTGAAAGGCTTTGAATTTAAAAGTATCTAAAATGTGGTATGAGAAAGAAACAAGTAACAGCAATGACTTCCAAGATTTTGGCTTGAGAAATAGAGAAATATGCCGGAGTATTATATCAAAAAATCCCCAGTGTGAACAGAGGAAAAATGATATTAAACTACTATAATAAGTATATAGTCCAGTTTCATGTAATTTCTAGAACCACAACACAGTGAATTCCAAATTGTAATCCAGGGCAGTTTGCAATATTAGGGGACCTGGTCAATGATTCCCAACCTAAATACTGTATAAAAGCTGTAACAGTCACTCATTATCTAATGAGTTTCAGTATAGTTAAGTCTCGAGCTTCTCAGGTGGCACTTGTGGTAAATAACCCGTTTGTCAATACAGGAGACATAAGATGTGGGTTTGATCTCTGGGTCAGGAAGATCCCCTGGAGGAAGGCATGGACACCCTCTCCAGTATTCTTGCGTGGAGAGTCCCTTGGATAGAGGAGCCTGGCAAGCTATGGTCCATAAGGTTGCAAAGAATTGGACAAGACTGAGGCGACTTAACGTGCATGGATGCATAGTTATGTTTGGCAAAATAACCTTTTGACTTTCGTGGTCTGAAGGGTCTTCCTGGTTCCAGAGCACCTCATAAAATTAGCTGAAACCCTTACTGTGACTGCACTGTATATCAGTTTCACCCTCTGCCCAATCCAGTTTCTTTCACTCTCCCCACAGATGTTAATTCAGAAAGCTCCCCAATGGACTTCTTTTGGCAAATCGCCATCTCATAGTCTGCTTCCTAGGAAACTAATCTGTACATCATTTCAAGAAGTCCTCATTTTCTGTCCTTTCAGTTTGAGATACAACAGTATTTCTCAAGCATATGTCTATGATTTTGCTACCTGTATCCTGATACCTAAAAATACTGGACTTTAGAGATTAGTTGAATATGTTGATCTTTCCTCAGAAATTAATAACAGCCCTGTGAAATTGATACTAAGGATTAATATGCTTTTATATAGTTAATTCCTTTGTAATTGTGGTATTTAACTGTTGAATCTTGTAATTGGTCTTTGGGCAATTTTGATAATGTTATAATCTTATTGGTGAAGTCAAATATGACTGAAAAACAAGAATAACTATTTCAAGATCTTCAGATGTTTTCAGTTATGATAAAAATTATATTTCGTCTTGTCTAATTCTGGTACTATCTGTGAATTAACAGGTTTTGTAATTTAAGTCCTTCTTAATATTTAAAAAAACCCTCAAAACAAGGACTATTGATAGCAATACAGTAATGGAAGAAAGGCTAATTACAGGTGAAAGGCTGTTTTTTAAAAATCCTGGTTTCAGACCTATATGATAACTGCTTTAGCTTTAATTCCTCTTTCCCTAAGATGTAACCAAGAACTTCAGCTGTGTATTTCTATTTGATATCAGGAAAGCTATTGGGAACTGACAAGAGGAAAACTTTATCTACAAAAAAAAAGAGACGTCCACACCTCACAGTGCTAGTTGTGGATGAAATTGTGATTTAAGTGATTAGCATGTTTAATATCACTTCTATGTGGAACTTAAAAAGGGTATTAATAAACTTAGTTACAAAACAGGAAGTAGAGTCACAGATACAGAAAACAGCTATGGTTACCACGGGGTAAGAGGGGGAGGGACAAACTGGGAGATTGTTATTGATCTATACATGCTCAGTGACTTCAGTCATGTCCGACTCTTTGCAACCCCATGGACTGTAGCCCACCAGGCTCATCTGTCCGTGGGATTTTCCAGGTAAGAATACTGGAGTAGGTTGCCATGCCCTCCTTCATGGGATCTTCCCAACCCAGGGATCAAACTCGCACCTTCTGTGGCTCCTGCATTGCAGGCATATACTTTTCCACTGAGTCACTGGGGAAACCCTGGTATTGATGTGTACACATTACTATATATAAAAAGATAATTAATAAGAGCCTGCTCTCTAGCACAGGGAACTCTTCTCAGTACTCTCTAATGGCCTATATAAGAAAATAATCTAAAAAAGAGTGCATATATGTATATGCATAACTGATTCACTTTGTTGTACACCTGAAATAACATGGCACTGTAAATCAACTATATCCCAATAAGATTTTTTAAATGAAATTAATGTATATTTTCAGTATATAAAAGTATAACATATTTTGAATCTTTGGACTTAAGATGTAAATGCTTGTGAAGAAAAATAAAATAGGTTTTGTTAAAAATGGGTGGAATGGGTAATGTGAAAGAAGATTTCGTTTTATTAAACTTGCAGAGTGAAACATAGAGCTAAGCCCAGTGGAGATGTGATATTGGCTGCCGTGAGAATCCCACTGTTCTCTAGCACTGCGGTGAGCAAACGGTAGATCTTGTTTTATGTGTTCTGCAGAATATATATTACATTGACATGAACAGATGTGCACTAGATGATTACAATTTGATGAGCTGAATTAAATCTATGCAATAAGGCTTCCAGGGATCTCTTTAACATGTGCAGGAGGTCAAAAGATGTCAGTAAATTTGTATATGCACATTGTATATGTGTTGGGGTGGGGCGAGATGGACTGCCGTTTCAGACAGAAAGCATTTTTAAAAAGTGTGTAGAGATTAAGCATACAATGTAAAAGCTTCAGTAAAAATAAAATGGGTTTCAGTGGGTTTCTGGAAATTTTTATTTTTGCTTTAAAATATTTTTTTTATAGTTCTGCATACATAGTAGGCTACATCCTTTCTACCGACTTCCTAGAAATTGGGACACAAAAATTTAATCCAGCAAAGTACAAACTTCAAAATATTTATTTTGTGAAAAGCAAACAATGAAACCAAACAAACCATGAGAGAGGTACCTGGAACATCATCCAAACTAGTACATGTTTCAAACGTGTAGGACTTGAGCTAGCATTTGACATTGAATAGAAGCAAAATGTTTATAATTCATTGAAAAAAAAAACTTGCTTTCTGTCCAGGACAGTTGAAATTGAGGAACAGCCCTGCCTGTCCAAGATTAATTTTTACACTGAGCCATAAAGCTGACAAAACCTCCTAGTGTATATAAATTCATTTTCAGATCTAAAACAGAAATCTGAAACATTTTACAGTTTCATGATCAAAGCTAAGTACCTTTTGTCCCCCCTTACTTCAGCACTTATATGGCTTAAAACTCTGACACTGTTGTTATTCAATATCTATAATTCTTTTAATGGTTCTTAATCATTTTTCATTTTCTTTTTAGGGTTTTAATTGTTATTAAGTTTTGATTAAATTCCTATAAAACAGGTTATCATTGTAAGAGATAAACACCCTGAGTCCCATGCATATTATTATTTCTACAAGTCTCCTATGGACTAAAAATGCATGCTTATAGGCTTTATCATCATCACCTGCTGAGTTTATCCTTTTCCTATCTGCATGAAGAACGCTTGATGGCATTACCATATAATTTATGATTTTGAGAAAGTTTGTTTTTCACTTATCCTTTCAAATATTTTGTCTCTTTTGCTTGCAGTACATGGTATTGTTCATCATTTATATTCCTTGAGAAGCCTAGTACAGGTAATGAATTGCAGAAAAAGAAACTCAAACACAGGTAGCTAACATATTCTGGGTACTCTGGGAGGATAATTGCCTCAACAGACACTATCCTATCTGAAGTCTCCATAGAACAGAGCACAATGGGATTTTGATCTTCATCCCCAGAACCTATGACTGAATTTTTCTGTTTTCTTCTTGGTGAATTAAAAAGAGTAACTGATATCTATATTAGTCAGTGTATTAGGTGCTTTATATATGTATTAATTTATTCACACACTTATGGGGTCAACGTTTTTTGAGTATCTAGTGTCAGAAATGGTTCTTACTTTTGAAAGGTTCACACTCTATAGAAAAGAAAGACCATACAGAAAAATTATAAAACAAGTGCAATATTAATGCATATTATCCTTTAGGAGATTATAAAAGCAGCATGTAACCTGGACTCTGACTTTAATAAAGAGAAGAGATAAAACCGGGTGAAGAAACTGAAAAAGAGTTACCTCATCAAATGTCAAGTCCAGATGCTTTCATGAACATATTTCAGACGTGTTTGTAAAAAGTAAATTTTGGTAATAGTTGAACCATTTTAGGACATAGAGAAAGAAAGAAAATTAACACCATAAGCTCGTAAAACCTATTAAACAGATGAGAAGGTGAATTAAAGGTTTAGACAGTAATTTCATTTCAATTTATAAGATAAATGCAAAAATACAAAGTAAGATACTTCCCTCTGGCTTCCAAAAATATATTAAAATGTCAATATACTAGAGAGCTTTCATTCTAGAAATGCATGACAGTTCAACATAAAAAAGTCAATAAAACCCATCATATAATAGATCAAATGATAAATGAACATAATCATTTAAATTATTATTTGCTTTTTTAACCTAAGAGACAAAGCTACTATTTTTTCATATTCCAGTTGAGGAAATTGTAGTTTGTAAGTTTAATTGATCTGCCCTGGAACTACAGTTAATTTCTGAACTGTGAATAGTCTTGTAATTATGTTTAAAACAATGAGTCCTTATCTTTCAGTGAAGCTTCCTGAAATATTGGCACAGTTTCTGAAATTTGCTTCAAAATAAAATCAGTAATTTGGACCTGGATGAAAGCATAGATGAAACGAGCCTAGTCACTGGTTGATAATTGTTGATCCAGGTAATAGATAAACAAATGTTTATTATACTGTTCTTTCTACACTCAATTATGCTTGCAATTTCACTAAGAAAAAGTTAAAAAGATAAAATAACTTGTTTTAGTAATAAATAAATAGTTCCTTTATAGGAACCATTTGAAAATAAGTTTAAATTTTCAATAATGGACACACAAGCTGAGTAAACTGAACAACAAACTATTGCTTGAATAGGAATGTTAACATTTTTAAAAATCCAAAAATTAATATTAAAAATTTAACAGTTATAACCTTAGCACATCTTTTTGTCGTCATCAAATGATGTTTAGTCTCCCACATTGCAGGCAGTTTCTTTACTGTCTTAGCCACCAAGGAAGCCCTTTAAAGTATAAGAGAAAACAATAAATGTGAAAGAAAAATCCACAAATAATAAAAGCAATAAAGAACTATTTATTCTAATAGCTATTATGCTTTGCTATAAACACAATTAAAACATTAAAAACTGAAACCTGAGATGTAAACTATTGACATAACAGAATCAGAAAAATAACCAAGAAATCACAATAATTTATTCTATGATAAAAGGGGCATTTCAAATCATCAGTGAAGGAATGGATTATTCATTAATGATTTCAGGAAAATTGTATAAATGATGAAGCAAAAATTAAATGAGATTTTTACACAGTCATATCTTTAGAATAAACTTCAGCTAAGTTAAAGGCAAATATTAATAGAAAAGGGCTTCCCTTGTGGCTCAGCTGGTAAAGAATCTGCCTGCAATGCCAGAGACCTGGGTTTGACCCCTGGGTAGGGAAGATCCCCTGGAGAAGGGAAAGGCTACCCACTCCAGAATTCTAGCCTGGAGAATTCCGTGGACTGTATAGACCATAAGGTCACAAAGCATCGGACACTACTGGGTGACTTTCACTTTTAACTTTATTAATAGAAAAACCATAAATATGCTAGGAACATATTGGTAGATATCTGTGAAATCTTGTGTTGAAGAAAATACCTGTGAAGAAGAAAACAGAAAACATGAAGTTATAGTGAGTAGCTTAGGCCACATGTACATTTAAAACATTTGCAAAGCAAACAAATGAAAAATTTCACTATAAAAAAATAAATCAAAAGACAATTTGTAAAACAATTGCTGCACAGATGTACAGACAGACCATTTCTTGCAGAATTTTTAGAAATGAAAAGAATAGTGGAAGTAAAAGTGTTTTTAAAAATATAAATAAAGGAAGTTTACTCCTTCAAAAATATCTAGATACTGAAAGAAATTCCTGCTACAAACCTAGTGGATTCTAAATAAAGCATACTTTTAATGTAGTACAAACTGGATTTACTGAGATAAGGGAAATTTCAAACACATGATACCCACTTCCCATAACCAATAAATCCCCTAAAAAGTTAAAGTCAAAATGGAGGACTGAAATTGATGCTGGATGCTTTGGACTGAGGCAAAAGGACAAGTAGGGTGGTTCTGTAGAAAAATGTTGAATTAGCACCAAAAATTCTGAAACAGATTCAGAATAAATCCACTATCATAGTGTAATATTTTAACACATCTCTCTCAGTTATTAATAGATCAAGCAGACAAAATATCCAAAAATACATGTGAGAGGGACAATATAATCAACAGGCATAATTGAACAGACATATGTAAATCTCAGCACTCAGTAATTGGAAAATGTACATTCTTTCAAGCACAAACATCACAGGAGTGGTGCTTCATGAAGAGCTCTGGTATAAGGCATTTCTAGTACTGTTTTAGATTTTGTAGTTAAAAGAAGGGCCAAAGCACATATAGATAATGATGGGTTCAATAATACATGGTGAAACTCTACAGCTGTGCTTTCCAACACAATAACCACTAGTCCCATATGGCTGCTGAGCCCTTGAAGTGATGTCTGTCCTAATTAAGATATGTTTTAGGTATAAAATATACACCATATTTTGAAGACAAGGTGTGAAAAAATTTAAATACCTCAATAATTTTTATATTTCTTCCATGTCAAAATTGCAATATATATTTGGTGAAACAAATATTATATTAAAATAAGTTAATTCACCTTTCAACTCTTTCTATTTACTCTTTTCTTAATGTGACTAACAGAAAATTTTAAATTATACTTGTGGCTTGCATTATATAAGTATTGGAGAGTATAGTGCTGGTCTAGAGCATTACTCAATTCAGACCAACTGAGCCACTAATCTGCTAAGTTACAAAGTTGAGAAAAAGATGAGTCTCTGTGTTCAAACAATGTTTTTCTGAAGACTTAAATAAAAGGAGAGCTATACTGTTATTATAGATATGAAAGTTAAAAATCATACAAACATCAATTGTCCTCTAATTTATCTGGAATTCAATTCAATTTCAATCAAAATTCAAGCAGAACTTTTCATAAATCTCAACAAGCTAACTCTAAAATTTATCTGGAAGAACAAAAGAACACGAATGGTTAAACACTCGGAGGAAGAAGAGTGGGGCATATGCATTTCCAGATATTAAAGTATATTATAAGGCTGTATTGATAAAGTCAATATGGAATCAGCACAGGGATTGAAAAATATTGACTGAGAGAGCAAAATAAAGATCTAGGAAATAGACTGTGTTTACAACTTGAAATATCACAAAGGTGGATTGAAGATCATTGTGGAACTAAGAGACTATTCAATAGGGTGATTGAACAATTAATTGCCCACATACATTGGATCTTTAAAATGGATTCTTGCTTTCCACCATACACACAAAAAAATTCTAGATGAGGACTTAAAAATTCAAGGAGAATCTCTGAAACCTTAACAAAAATAAAGAATAACATTTATTTTTGTTTCAAATTTGAGGTAGAGAAAGATAAAATTATGCTAAGCATTAAGATATGTATAAATTCAACTACTTGCTAGTTAAAAACTTCTGTTCAACAAAAGACAGCCTAGAGATGGTAAAAAGACAATACACAAATTGAGAAATGTTTGTAATATGTGTAATTTACAAAGGATTAGTAACACTTACAAATCAATTAGAAAAGGACAAACTCAATAGAAAAGTGGAAGACTAAACAGCATCTCACAGAAGTGGAAACATGATAAGAGAACAAACACATGAAAAGATGTATAATCTCATTAGTAATAAGGAAAATACAAATGAACATTTTGAATATATTGGCATGATTTTGTTCCCCTTGATGATAATTTCCATAACAATTAAGAAGTCAGACAAATTTGGATATTAGAGAGATGAATTAATCAATTTCTGGTGGAAGTATAAGTATGAAGAAAAATACACTAGCATTATTCTGTGAGGTTGAACATTTGCATTACCTGTGATCCAGCAATTTCACTTCCATGTAAATATACTAGATGCTTTCTTTGTCAAGTGTCAAGCAAGAGCTATGAAAATGTTTGTGTTGAGGTGGGGATGGCAGGGAGGGATGACTTGGCAGAGCGCAGAAAATACCCTATATGATATGATAATGATGAGTTCAAGTCACTATAACATTTGTCCAATCCATAGATTATACATGACCAAGAGTGAACTCTAATGCAAACCATGGACCTAGGGTGTTTTTGATGTGTCAATATAGGTCACTTGTAACAAACAAACCTCTTTGGTGGAGGATATTGATAATAGGGGAGGTTATATTTAAAACTCAACATTCAAAAAATGAAGATCATGGCATCCAGTCCCATTATTTCATGGCAAATAGATGGGAAAATAATGAAAACCGTGACAGACTTTATTTTCTTGATCCAAAATCACTACAGATGGTGACTGCAGCCATGAAATTGAAAGACGCTTGTGCCTTGAAAGAAAAATTATGACAAATCAAGACAGTGTATTAAAAAGCAGAGACATTACTTTGCTGACAAAGGTCTGTCTAGTCAAAGCTGTGGTTTTTCCAGTAGTCATGTATGGATGTGAGAGTTGGACCGTAAAGAAAGCTGAGCACCAAAGAATTGATGCTTTTGAACTGTGGTGTTGGAGAAGACTCTTGAGAATCCCTTGGACAACAAAGAGATCAAACCAGTCAATCCTAAAGGAAATCAGTCCTGAATATTCATTGGAAGGAATGATGCTGAAGCTCCTATACTTTGGCCACCTGATGCAAAGAATTGACTTATTGGAAAAGACCCTGATGCTGGGAAAGATTGAAGGCAGGAGGAGAAGGGACAACAGAGGGTGAGATGGCTGAATGGATTCGCTGACTTGATGGACATGAGTTTGAGTAAGCTCTGGGAGTTGGTGATGAACAGCGAAGCCTGGGGTGCTGCAGTCCATGGGGTTGCAAAGAGTCGGACATGACTTAGGGACTGAAAGACCTCAACATACGTATGTGAGAGCTGGGAGTATATAGGGAATTTCTGTCCTTCCTTCTCAGTTGTGCTGCAAATATAAAACTGCTTTAAAAAATAAAATCTTTAAAAAAAAGTCTGTGGCAAAACTACTGTAATAGATGGAAACTTACATTACCATATATAAAATAGAGAGCCAATGGGAATTTGCTGTGTGTCTCAGGGAACTCAAACAGGGGCTCTGTAACAACCTAGAGGGGTGGGATGGGAAGGGAGGTGGGAGGGAGTTTCAAGAGGGAGGGGACATACGTACACTTATGGCCGATTCATGTTGATGTTTGACAGAAAACAACAAAATTCTGTAATGTGATTATCCTTCAATTAAAAAATAAATAAATTTTTAAAAAAAGAAGGAAGGGTGGAAAGAAGGGGGAAGGAAGGAGAGAAAACAAAGATGAGAAAGAGGAAGAAAATAATGGAAGGATGAGCGATGACAGGAGGAAGAAAGAGGTAGGAAAGAAGGAGATGAAAAGCAAAGAGGGAGGGAGCAAAAGAGCAAGAACAGAAAGACCTCATATATATCAATAAATGGATAAGCAGAATGATTTATTCACCCACTTGAGTATTTTGCACATGAAAATCAAATGAAATGAAACTATATGCCACAATATGCATGAGTAAGCAACCTAAGAAATCTACTTATAGTTCAATGCTGTGTTTTCAGAGCTCAAAAAGAAGGGAAACTGACAGTCAAATGTTTGTGAATGAATACGTATGCCATAAAAATATAAAGTTGGACAGTTCTCTGGTAGTCCAGTGGTTAGGACTCCACACTGTCCCTGTCAACGGCGTGGGTTCAATCCCTGGTCAGAGAACAAAGATCCCATAAATCTTGCAGTGCAGCCAAAACAAAACAAAACAAAAAGTGAAGCTAAATAGAGAAAAACATAAAAATAACATTCATGATGTAGTCACATTTGTGTGGGAGTCAATGAATAGGGAGGAAGACATAGGATAGAATGGTACTGTAAAATGTTAGTTTTAAATTTAAAATAAAATTTACTTTTTAAATTGGATAGTAGGTTCATGGATATGATTCATTTTATGATTAGTTTTATGATTATAGTTTTATATTAGTTTTATGATTGTGCCTTTGTTTGTATATACAAATAAGTTACATTTATTCTTTTCCATATATCACATGCTATCACATTAAAAATAAATAAACAATTAAGCAAACAATCAAATTGCTAGTTGAGGAGAAAGATGACAGTTGCTTTTTCTTTGGCACCTTCCCCTTACTCCTTGACCATCTTCTTTTTCCTTCTTCATCCACAGTTCCGTTCTAGAGCCATTTTATTTCCTTAGGACTTCCTCTTTGGTTCACTGAGATATTTAGTACAGAACAATTTGTGAGGTAATTCAAATCTATGCTCAGTGTGGGGTCTGGCTCCTCATTACTGGATGTACATCAGATTAAAAACAATCAATGAATTCCTGTTCCAGACTGTGGAAATATTGCAAATGATAATTCTATGAGAATTTGTCAAGCTGAACACCCACCTATTTGGTTCCAAATTGCATAAGTCATCTGGAAAGCAGATTTTGTTCCAGCTTACAAGAAACAGCATGGTCCGACATATCTGCAGGGAAATTGGATTTTTCATAATATGTTCTTAAGAGAAAGCAGTAAAAAGAGCTCCATAAAACAGGAGAAGCAAATGCATATGTGCCTTTCTGAAAACGCTGTAAAAGCTGACGATAATATTTCTCCTCTGGGCATTAGATCAATCTCATGCATAAACACTGAAATAGAAAGAGACTTACTAAAGAAATAGATCATTGAATGTCTGAAAGTATTTGTGTTATGGGACTAGTAGAAAAATGGAGAATATATTCTGTCTTTGCAATACAAGAGAAGCATTTTAGATGTCAAATATATATTGCTCATTGTCAAGATCCTTTGGGAGATACAAACTCAGATACATAAGAACAAAAAATTAATTAAAGAATAATAAAGGCTTCCAACATTGCTAACATAAGAATAAGAAATGATAACCCCAGATAGTGTTCTGAAGGGAACACTTTTGACCCAGTTATTCTTTCTGATTGTTTCTGACTATAGATCACTTGTTCCACCTTCAGAAATGCTCAAGGTGTGCTGAGTAAGATCCTATGTATGTCTTCAGTATTTGCAAATTATTTGGCACCACATTTGCAGGTCTGATCACAGAAATGTGTTTGGTGAACCGATCTGAATCATGACCTGTGTCTCCTAAATCCTTGCTTCTTGCTATCAGCTATTTCTGCCTCTTCTAATGTTCACTCAGCTTTCTTGTGACTTTCCTTACATTCTTTGAGAAAAATAAGAGAAAAGATAGAAACAGACTATAGTAGACAGAAGTCATCTTTCAGTGTTAGAGATTACCATTTATGATACATTTGATTTATCAATTTAAAAAAATTAAAGCAATTTTATTTTTCTTTGTTTTTTATTTCAGATCTTTTAATTATAAGAAAGTGATGGTTTATCTTAAGTAATGACATCTCACTGGGAAGGAGTTTGGCATATTGGTTAAAAGTGCAAACTGGTATCAAAAAACCAAAAATTTTTAATGAAATATTTATATTAGAATAATATTGTCCATAAAACTATAAACCCTAATAAAATATATCTCTCTATTTACTCCCATCTATACCCACACAGGTGAAGGTGTTTGGAGACAAATATATACCCATGCTAACTAGTATCACTTTGAAGTTGTGACTTCATACTTCAGGGGTCCCTAAGATGGTGTCTGACAGTCACACTACGTTTTCTTGACTCATTGATTCTGGCATTCTCTGAGGTGACTCATATCTCCTGTTTTCCTTTCAAAATCTCAACCCTTATTGAGGTTGTCAGTCTTAGCAAATGAAAATACAAGATTCCCAGGTAAATTTGAGTTATTTCTAAGTGCTGTGCATATGTATTTTAAGATAAAAGATTGCACTGGGTGTAGTTATAGTAAGAATTATTCATTGTTTTTTTGAAATATAACTCTGTTTTTGAGAATTATTTTCCCTGATGATTCGACTCTTCTGACAGTTTCTTATTTTACAGAATTTGTTTATAAATTCTTTATAGTCTCTGTTCCATTTACATTGTAACATAGCTTCTACCGTGGTCACATCCAACTTACTTTGTTCTTTTGTTCACTGAAAAATTACTAAGGAGAAAACACACTCGGCATTGGCATTATAAGCCAGTATGGAATTATTTATGGCAAAAAGTTAAGTCTGAGAATTGGTGTTCTAATCTGACTTGTTGAAACACATAATGTCTTCTTGCCTGGCAAAGTTTGCTTTCCTGTTCTTCAGGATTACATGGCAGCCCTTAATAGATGACTTTTCAAATGCTGTGCCTTGAATAGAAAAAGCATTGTCTTTAATTTTTATTCTCTTGTTCTTCAAACGACATGTGATGATTCCAGTCATTCCCATGTAACATTTCATATGAAAGAATAAAATTCTTCAAGATAGGGTATACATTTCAGTAGGTAGTCATGGCAAGTGGCACAATAATTATATATTTAAAAGAATTCCTGTCCATTCACAGTAATGTCCTTTTGAAAAAAAAGTCTTGAGATTGAAAAGGATAAAGCTTTCTATCAATTGTTTCTTTAAAACATTCCATAGGTGTCTTTAAACAATTTTTATTTATTTATAGTTTTGGCTGCTCTAGGTCTTCCTTAACGCTCGCAGCCTTTTTCTACTTGTGGTGAGTGGGGGCTACTCTCTAGCTGTGTGGTTCTCATCACCATGGCTTGTCTTGTTGCAGAGTTTTGGCTCTAGGTGCACAGGCTTCAGTATTTGTGGCACATGGGCTCAGTAGTTGTGGTTTGTGAGCTGAGCTGCTCCTCACCATGTGGGAATCGTCTGGAAGCAGGTATCAAACCTGCATTGGCAGGTGGACTCCCAACCACTTGACCACCAGGGAAGCCCTACAGGTGTTTTTAAGCAATGACTCACTTAAATAGTACTGTTTGCCCTTCACTCAATTTGCATAATCCTAATGTGAAAGAGGTGATCAACAAGTCAACCCTAAAGGAAATCAGTCCTGAATGTTCATTGGAAGGACTGATGCTGAAGCTGAAACTCCAATACGTTGGGGTTACTTCACAACACCTGATGCTAACTGACTCATTTGAAAAGACCCTGATGCTGGGAAAGATTGAAGGCGGGAGGAGAAGGGGACGACAGAGGATGAGATGGTTGGATGGCATCACCGACTCAATGGACATGAGTTTGGGTAAGTTCTGGGAGTTGGTGATATGGAAGCCTGCTGTGCTGCAGTCCATGGGGTTGCAAAGAGTTGGACACGATTGAGTGACTGAACTAACAAACTAATGCTAAAGAGATACTAAAAACTATAAACATGAAGAAAGGCAGAAATCAGTCAGTGGCTTATTTAAAAAGTTAACAAATTTTTTTGGGGGGGATCTTCTTGTTTAGAACTGAAGTTTAACTTCAGTGCTCCCAATAAAGCTTCAAATACAGTTGGAAATTCCCTCAACTGTATTCGTTAGAGAGAGTCAATGGATTTTTTGAATGTGAGAGAACTGAAGAAAACTGAATCCCAACAGAATCACAAAAATATTTTAATCACTCAGTTTGACAGCATAAATGTTGAAATTAGAGAACAATTTCATATAACCATTTTATTGTTATTAGAATAAAGGATGCTCTTTGAACAGCATCTTGCAGAACATGGGCAGAACAGCCAACATCTTTCACAGAATCATTCATGCTTTGCTTCAAGTTTGAATAAATCTTGTTTGTACTTTTACATAGACATTTACCAACATTTGTACTTTTATTCTGCCAAAAGCAGTACAATTTTTAAAATTACTCCTTAGCTTATAAAGAGAGTCTCTGCAAAAGTTTGCTATTGTTTCTGAGGTCTCAGCTAAAAGAAATTCTATTCTCCATAGTCTTGTAAAAAAGCTTTTTCCATGATAAAAATGCTGCACAAGTAAACAAAAAATTTTTTCTGCATTGTGATTATTTGCACCATGGCTATTTTGAAAAATTAAAGGATTTAGATCCTCAATAATCTCAGTAACAGTAAGCATAACACCTCCACCTCCACCTCCTCCACCTCCACCACCTCCTTATTATTATTGGAGTAAATTTAATTCTGGAACTTGAAAATTGCAAGAGGAGAAGGTGATGACAGAGGATGAGATGGTTGGATGCCATCATCGACACGATGGACGTGGGTTTGGGTGGACAGGGAGGCCTGGCATGCTGCAGTTCATGGGGTCGCAAAGAGTCGGACACGACTGAGCGACTGAACTCTACTGAGAATCAGAAAATGCTTTTGGTAGGTGAATACTCAAAAGGCATTTGATCTGAAAGACTGATGTTAATATACAATATTGAAGGCCATTGCAACTTCCTATGCAATTATTTTTTCTTCATCTGAATTTCACTCAGTCAACATTTCTGTTATTCTAGCACTATCTGGGTACCAGTTGAGGAAATCATAGGTGTCTTAGGCCAATATGATAGTTTACATATGACTTCCCACCATTCATTTTAAATATTCAATGAATAATTGCATTTTGCACAAAGAGCTCCAACAAGAATTTTTTCCGTATTTAGTAAAGTTCAGAAAATTCATCACAAAATTTACACCTGTGTTTTTGTATTTGGGGGCTTAAAATTTTAAAAAGTAAACACTAGAAACCAGAACAAGAATTGAAAAGTTTGAATATGATAATTCAAGTCCAAATTCACAAGTCCAAACTCATAAGTAACCATAAAGGTTGAACTGTTGAAACATTTGTGAACTTGCAAACACTATATAGCGCCTACCTGAGCAAAAATGTGAACTTTAGCTTGCCTGCAAGTGAGAGGGTACTTGTAATGCACTGTCTCTGTGAACAAACCAGAGACAATGGTAGGTAAGGTTCTGGGAAGGTTGACTTTCAGAGACTGACAAGCTTTCAGAAGAGAGAGTCTTCTGGGAATATGGAATTTCCAGCAGTGTTAGCACAGTCGCTGTAGTAAGGCTGTCCCTGACTGGTTGCCTACCAGAAACACAGAAAGTGATGGAGGCACTTGCCAGTTGGCTACTGTCTAGCTTAGTGCTTTCACTGACTGGCTGACTTTCAAATACTGGGGTTTTATTATCATTGATTGGCTGACTTTCAGAAGTCATAGTGATTTGAGTAAGGCTCTTGTTGATTGGCTGATTTCAAAAGAAGTGTACTTCTTCTGCATGCACGCTGAATCCGTTCAGTCCTGTTGCACTCTTATGACCCTATGGACTGTAGCCCACCAGGCTTTTCTGTCTATGGAATTTTCCTGGCAAGGACACTGGAGTGGGCTGCCATTTCCTCTTCCAGGGGATCTTCCCAACAAAGGGATTGAACCCAGGTCTCCTGCCTCTATTGCAGGATTCTTTACCTGGCAGATTCTTTACCACTGATCCAGTGGGGAAACCCATACTAATCTGGAGTTATCCCAAATAATGGTCGCTTTTTCACAACTTGAAACTTTCTCTAAAGAAAGATCTTTTCCTTTTCTGAATATGAAAAATAAGTACTTTTAATTTTCAGTTCTCTCATTTGGCTTTCTTTCAGCCAAACCTGCAGGATGGACCATAAAGTGCCATCCAATTTTTGTTAGTGGAGGAACAACTTTCAGTTAGGTTGCCATCTAAGTGAGTCAGCATGCCAATTAGCATGGTAGAAAAATAGCTCTAACAGTGGAATTATTTATTTATTTATTGAAAAAAGCTGAGTATGGGATATTTAGCATATCCTAACAAAGTCAAAGTGTCCTAACAAAGAAAGGACACTGAAAGATGAACTCCCCAGGTTGGTAGGTGGCCAGTATGCTACTGGAGATCAGTGGAGAAATAACTCCAGAAAGAATGAGTAGACAGAGCCAAAGCAAAGACAACACCCAGTTGTGAATATGACTGGTGATGGAAGTAAAGTCTGAAGCTGTAAAGAGCAATACTGCATAGGAACCTGGAATGTTAGGTCCAAAAATCAGGGCAAATTGGAAGTGGTCAAACAGGATATGATGAGTGAACATCGATATTTTAGGAATCAGTGAACTAAAATGGACTTGAATGGGTGAATTTAACTCAGATGACCATTATATCTACTACTAATATCTACTACTGTGGGCAAGAATACCTTAGAAGAAATGGAGGAGCCCTCATAGTCAACAAAAGAGTCCAGAATGCAACTCTTGGATGCAATCTCAAAAATGACAGTATGATCTCTGTTCATTTCCATGGCAAACCATTCAATATCACAGTAATCCAAGTCTATGCCCCAATCAGTAATGCTGAAGAAGCTGTAGTTGAAAGGCTCTATGAAGACCTACAAGACCTTCTAACTAGCACCCAAAAAAGATGCCCTTTTCATTATAGGGGACTAGAATGCAAAAGTAGGAAGTCAAGATATACCTGGAGTAACAGGCAAATTTGGCCTTGGAGTATAGAATGAAGGAGAGCAAAGGCTTATAAAGTTTTACCAAGAGAATGCACTGGTCATAGCAAACACCCTCTTCCAACAACACAAGAGAAGACTCTACACATGGACATCACCAGATGGTCAATATCGAAATCAGATTGATTATATTCTTTGCTGCCAAAGATGGAAAAGCTCTCTACAGTCAGCAAAAATAAGACTGGGAGGTGACTGTGGCTCAGATCATGAACTACTTATTGTCAATTTCATACCTAAATTGACAAAAGTAGAGAAAACCACTAGACCATTCAGGTATGACCTAAATCAAATTCCTTAAAATTATACAGTAGAAGTGAGAAATAGATTTCAAGGGATTAGATCTGACAGACAGAGTACCTGAAGAACTATGGACAGAGATTCATGACATTGTACAGTAGGCAGTAATTAATACCATCCCAAAGAAAAAGAAATGCAAAAAGGCAAAATGGTTCTCTGAGGAGGCCTTACATGGCTGAAGAAAAAGAAGAGAAAGGTAAAGGCAAAAGGGAAAAGGAAAGAATATAACCCATTTGAATGCAGAGTTCCAAGAAATAGCAAGGAGAGTAAGAAAGCCTTCCTCAGGGTCAATGCAAAAGAAATAGAAGAAAACAATACATGGGAAAAGACTAGCGAATCTCTTCAAAGAAAAAATTAGAGATACCAAGGGAATATTTTATGCAAGATAGACACAATAAAGGACAGAAACAGTATGGATGTAAACGAGCAGAAGATAATTAAGAAGAGGTTGGCAAGAATCACAGAAGAACCATACAAAAAAGAATCATTATACAGATAATCATGATGTGTGATCACTCACCTACAGCCAGACATCCTGGAATGTGAAGTCAAAGTAGGCCTTAGTAAAGAATCACTGTGAACAAAGCTAGAGGAGTGATGGAATTCAGTAGAGCTATTCAAATCCTGAAAGATGATGCTGTGAAAGTGGTGCACTCAATATGCCAGCAAATTTGGAAAACTCAGCAGTGGCCACAGGACTGGAAAAGGTCAGTTTTCATTCCAATCCCTAAGAAAGGCAATCCCAAAGAATGCTCAAACTATCACACAATTGCACTCATCTCACACACTAGTAAAGTAATGCTCAAAATTCTCCAAGCCAGGCTTCAGCAATACGTGAACCGAGAACTTCCAGATGTTCAAGCTGGTTTTAGAAAGGCAGAGGAACCAGAGATCAAATTGCCAATATCTGCTGGATCATCGAAAAACAAGAGATTCCATAAAACCATTTACTTCTGTTTTATTGACTATGCCATGCCTTTGATTGTGTGGATCACAATAAACTGTGGAAAATTCTGAAAGAGATGGGAATACCAGACCACCTGACCTGCCTCTTGAGAAATCTGTATGCAGGTCAGAAAGCAACAGTTAAAACTGGACATGGAACAACAGACTGGTTGGAAGAGGAAAAGGAATAGGAATAGGAAATTCCTATTAGGAATAGGAAAAGGAATACATCAGGGCTGTATATTGTCACCCTTCTTATTTAATTTATTTGCAGAGTACATCATGAGAAATGCTGGGCTGGATAAAGCACAAGCTGGAATCAAGAGTGCCAGGAGAAATAGCAATAACCTCAGATATGCAGATGACACAACCCTTATGGCAGAAAGTGAAGAAGAACTAAAGAGCCTCTTGATGAATGTGAAAGAGGGGAGTGAAAATGTAGGCTTAAAACTCACCATTCAGAAAACTAAGATCATGGCATCTGGTCCCATCACTTCATCTCAAATAGATGGGGAAACATAAACAATGGTAGACTTTTTTGAGGTTCTCCAAAATCACTACCGATATTTACAGCAGACTTGAAATTAAAAGACACTTGCTCCTTGAAAGGAAAGTTATGACCAACCTAGACAGCATATTAAAAAACAGAGACATTACTTTGCCAACAAAGGTCCGTTTAGTCAAAGCTATCATTTTTCCAGTATTCATGTATGGATGTGAGAGTTGGACTATAAAGAAAGCTGAGCACCGAACAATTGATGCTTTTGAACTGTGGTGTTGGAGATGATTCTTGAGAGTCCCTTGGACCACAAGGAGATCCAACCAGTCCATCCTAAAAGAAATCAGTCCTGAATATTCATTAGAAGGAGTGATGCTGAAGCTGAAGCTGCAATATTTTGGCCACCTGATGTGAAAAACTGACTCATTAGAAAAGATCCTGATGCTAGGAAAGATTGAAGGCAGGAGGAGAAGGGGTCAACAGAGGATGAGATGGTTGAATGGCATCATCAACTCAGTGGATATGATTTTGAGTAATTTCTGGGAGTTGGTTATGGACAGGGAGGCCTGGTGTGCTGCAGTCCATGGAGTCACAGAGAGTCAGACATGACTGAGTAACTGAACTGAACTCACTGAACAAAGTCATTTTTGGACACAGGGTAAAATTATTAGATATAGAAAATGGTCTCTATAGTGAGGATACCTGACAACCCTAGCCTTCACCCTTCATCATCATTCTCTATTCATTGAAAAATAAGCTGAAATAGAAAGCCCACAATCTCAGCCTACTTCATGTACCCACTTAAATGTGTTCTCATTTCCCTTGGCTACTTTCCAGTTGATAGTATAGATAAATTTCTTGTGTAGTTAATAAAGCTAAACAATTCCACTTAATCAATCTCATCACCTCTTACACAATCAAAGACATAATTCAACAAACTCTCCTCTTTTTCTCAAATTTATGTCTATAACCAAGTCCACCTCCAAGACCTCAGACCTGTATCCAACTGCCTGCTGAATATGCCCATTTGGTTGCCTAATAAGCACTGTAGTCTTTAAGTGACCACAACCAAGATCCTAATCCATCCCTCAGGAAACCCCAACAACTTTATCACTAAACCTACACTTTTCCCTTTCTTGGTCAAAGATGAAGCCACCATTCTAGTTGTTAAGACAAAGTCTCTTCATTCACACTGTCAGAAAATTCAATTTTTCTACCATTGAAATATATCCAGGATCTAAGCAGCCCTCACCACTCCATGATAAACCCTGATCCAACCCAATTCCAGGTTATTGCTGTAGCCTATTTATTGGTCCAGCTGCTTCTCTCCTTGCCTTTCCTCAGTCTTTCTTAAAGCAATAGCCAGAGTAGTCTTACTAAAAATCAAAACATGACACGACTGCTCTCATACCTTTACTTACTCACCATCTCACTGAAAGAAAAATGTAAAGGCATTGCTTTGGTCGTCAAGGCTGTGGAACATATGCCCCTTGTTAACTCTCCTCTTATTTCTCCTTTTGCTCACTCAGTTCTAGCCATACTGCCCTCCATGCTTGTCAAACACTAGATACAGTCCATTTCAGAGCTGATGTCCCTTTGGTCTCGATAGTCTCAAGGTTCCCTCCCTCACTGAGTGCAGGTTGCTCTTCAAATGCTACCATCTCACCTGAGTATGTTGTCAGGATAAAGACTGCAACACTTCAATGCTCCATATTCCCTTTTCCTTTATCTCTATAGCTCTTATCATCATCTAACTCTGTATATTTGGTTGCTTATTGTCTGACTTCCCTGACTAGAAGGTAAACTCAATGAAGACAGAGGTTCTTGTCTGTTTCCTTTATTTTTATATTCCTGGTCCTTAGAATTTTTACTTGGGTATTTAATGAATGTTTGTTATTATTGTTGTTTATTTTTGTTGTCATTGTTGCTGCCATTGTTATGAAGCAATATAATCTCAAAGCAAAACCCATTACCTCTCCTGCTAGAATAGCTTTGCCCTATCTCCAAATGGGTCACTTGACAATAGATATTTGATATAATTAAAGGAATATTATTTGAATATCTATTATCTGCTTAATGTTGACTTAATTTTGCAGTGGGAAGAAAAATAATATGAATACTATGTCTTGTTCTTGAAGAGCTTAAATATTTGGTGGGGGGGAAGATAGACTATTCATGTAAAGAAATGTTTTAAATGCCTGAATGATAAAATAAATATTAAATCTGATTCTTTCAAACATTTTACAGATATTTTTCTGGGCAGTTATTGTCACTCACGGCCCATCTAGATGTCATACATGTAAATAAGCAGAGAGGAGAATGACCCTTCAGAGGTCATATTTTAATCAAATGTGCTAAATCCATTGAACAGAAAAGAATGGCCAGCACTAACGAGAGTGATACTAAAGACAAAATTCAAGAAGTAAGTGGCATAGGAATTTTGTCTGGACAATATAGACAACCTTCCATAAAAAACTGAAAACTCATTGTCAGTTCATGACCCAAAAATGCCTTCCATCTTGTCCACTCTCATAAATCATGATTCAGGATTCTGTCTACTCATGCCCTGGGTATAAGTTATTCTTACACATAAATCTGTCTCCAGTGGATCTTGTGAGAAATGATATTACTCTGAAATAAAGTTTGAGCCACATTCAAATCTACTTTGTTGCTGGAGCATAGATGTGGGTTAATTAGGGACTTTAATTATTTTCACATTATTCTGGCTTTGGGAATGTGGACAATAAGGGTTTTTTTCTGTACTTACAAGGCCAGATTTCACAGCTTGTGTAGTTCTCTAACATAGGCTGCAAACCTACTCTGCTTTGGTCTCTGTGTGGAAATGGAAGGCTGTTAATTCTTCAGAGTTGCCCCCATCTAACTGCTCCAGTGCATTTAGCTTGCCCCGTTTCCTAGCAACTGGTTCAATCTAATTTGTTTTCCCATAGCATCCCTTCTGCATTTGGCTTTCTTGTGTCTCTTCCTCTTGTTAAATGGATTGATCAGTGTCTATTAGCCTTTACACCATATGTCTATCAAACTAGCTTTCCCCCGGAGGAGCAGGATACTGGGTACCTTCAGTGGAGCAATTTTTCATTTCGGTCTGAACATTAATATCAGAGAGCTCCTTGGTCATGTACATTATTAATATTATTTTATAATATAAAAACTTCCATGATGAGAAATCACTTTCCTCCACAATGGCTCTTTATTAAAAACTGCATAGATAATTTTTACTTCTCCACACAGTTTGTAATTCATCCAAATTATGTGAACTTGCTCATGTGTGAGCAAATTTTTTATTTGTTTATTGTTTGCATTACTATTTCTCTATCTTAAAATGAATATTAGGAGAAAGAACTTTAAATACTTTAACGAGTAGTTGATAATGCACATCCTGTATACAGAATGGTAGCCAGTTTTCATAGAGGGTAAATAAAGAGGTAGCAACTAATTTTATCTAAGGTCAGTTTTTACATGCCCAATTGGATCCACATACTAATACAGATAAATGATAATATTATGAGCTACTGTTTGCACTACATGATAGATTTTGTGTGTGTTATATAGTGGGCCTGCAATAAGACTTACTCCATGAAGTATTTTCTCCTGGAGACATCCCCCCAAGAGAAGGAAGATCAGAGTGATGTCAAGCACATCCACATAAGCTCTCCAAGATATTCTACTACTTTCTAGGAGAATGAATAAGAAAATGGAAATAAGCCAGTTTATTCTTAGGGAGAATAAATCTTAATGGAAACCTGTAATGGTAAAATGTTAGGTCACACTAACTGTAATTATTGCTATTTCATAGATTAAAAATAGACTGGATGGATAAATAAAAGTAACAATCTTTTGGGGGTGAGTGAAGTGCATTTAGACTGTAAATATAAGACTGGAAGTTTCCCTCTACCACAGTGCTTTTCAATTTGAAAAAGATATCAAAACCACCTGAAGAACTTTATCAAAACACACTTGGCCAAGGACCTACCCACAGAGGGGTTTCTCTTCACCCAGAGTAGGATTTCAGAGGTACGTCGCAAAAAAGTACAATCAAAGCTTTTGCGAAAATAAAGACATATGTATCCAGTACACCAAATAATGTCATTCTGTAATGAGAAGTAGGCATTTTATATAATGCATAATTAAGGGATACTTTTTAAATAGGTAAATAGTTAGAGGTGACTAAAATAAATCCTGATTACTGTAAATTGGGATGCTTTCAGATATGAAGAATAAGTTCTTTTATTATCAAAGTACTATTTTAGCATTGCATAGCAACTTGGCTTCTCCCTCTTCATCTTCTATAGGCATTGTTCAGTATCAGCATCTTCAGGGCCCAGAAATTATTCACTGGGGTTCTGATTGAAGGAGTTCTTGCTGTCTTTCAGAAAGCCATTTGCATTGCCAGTTGCTACTTCAAAAATTTCACTGACGACTCAAGTCCATAAATGTCTATCGTTCTGATTTTATAAAATAGATATTGTTTCTATGCATACCTGGTTGCAGATATTGAGAAACTGAGATCATATCTAACACATAGAGATATGTATTGTCTTGCCTGTGCACTTTCCCCTTATCTGGCAGCTAAGTTTGCATTTAGAAGATACTCAAATGTCTTTTTTTTTTTTTTTATTAGTTGGAGGCTAATTACTTCACAATATTTCAGTGGGTTTTGTCATACATTGATATGAATCAGCCATAGAGTTACACATATTCCCCATCCCGATCCCCCCTCCCACCTCCCTCTCCACCCGATTCCTCTG